>NC_135974.1:26616941-27363906 GCF_053455715.1 Rhinoraja longicauda | reverse complement strand
TTCATTGTACCTCGGTACACGTGACAATAAACTAATAAACAATAAACTATTTTAAAAATCATTAGTCTCAGGATAGCAGATTCACAGTACGTACGATGATTGTCAAAGGAGTTGGTGTTTCAAATGGTGTGGGAGGCTGCCTCCTTCACACCTGTATTGTGCAAAGTTAAAGTCTTCAACTATTTGAGGCAATTTGCCCGCATAACCAATTATTGCCAGAGAGAGTCAAGTGCCCTGTTCTTCCAGTGGAAAGCTCTGCTGTTAGGCACTGCACTAAATCCATCCTTGAATTCAAAGGATTGTCCATTTAACAAGTACCATATGATAACAGTATCGCGACTGTGCTCCTTAGAAGCATTGGATTCCTTTGAAAAGTGCAGACATTTTGTTTTTGTTACCCATCTATTTAACATTTTGAATATATCAGGATGAGGTCATTTTTTTAATGAGTATATCAAAAATATCAATATTGAACATTATTTTTTTCATTTTAATGTGTGCACTGGAATAAAAAATAAGGACAACTGTTATTTAAGTGTTTTGTTTATTTTAGAGATACAGCACAGAAACAGGCCCTGTGGCTTGGCACCCATAGTCAGGATCGAACCCTGGGTCTCTGGCACTGCAAGGCAGCAACTCTACCACTGCGCCGCTGTGCCGCCCTTAAAGAACAAAACATTTAAATTGGGATCATCCGTCAGTGGGGTTGGGACTATTGTCATAGATGGAGACTTTGAGTGCGTAAGCAAGCTGGATTGTCAAGTTTCTGGCAATTTCGACCATACGATCATAAGACATAGGAGCAGAAATAGGCCATTGGGCCTACCGAGTCCGCTCTGCCATTCGATCATGTCTGATCTATTTTCCTCTCTCACCCTCTTTCTCTTGCCTTCTCCGAATCAAGAACCTATCAATATCTGCTTTAAAAATACCCAATGTCTTGGTCTCCACAGCAGTTTGTGGCAATTAATTCCATAGATTCACCACCCTCTGGCTAAAGAAATGCCTCCTCACCTCCATTCTAAAGGTATGTCATTTTTTCCTGTGGCTGTGCCATCTGGTTCTGGACTCTCCCATTACTGGAAACATCGTCTCCACGTCTACTCTATCTAGGCCTTTCATTATAAGGTAGGTTTCATCCTCCTAAACTCCAGCGAGTACAGGCCCAGAGCCCCCAAACGCTCCTCATGCATTTTTCACTGAGCAAAATGTTGCAACCGATCCATTTTGACCATCTTGTCAAATCTGCAGGAATGTGACCTGTGCACAACACTCTCCACAGGAAATCAGCAGCATGTCCTCTGTTTGTGGAGATGAACACGCTGTTAAAACGTCTGCTTCAGGCACCTCTCAGGCTACTTCCCCTCCTGTACACCGTGGAGACGGCTTGTTTATAATCACATGTAGTCTTTCTGCTGATTGGATAGCATGTGGCAAAACGTTTTTCACTGTACCTCGGTACACGTGCCAATAAACTAAACTAAACTAAACTAAACTTAACATCCCCATACCCACTGATCTCTGACCTGTTACACGGCTGATTCCAACCCTGAGAACATATCCACCAGTCCTGACCTGCCAAACACTTCTTCTAATCTCCGGCCTCCATCACGACCGCCCCTGGGCCTCTCTCCCTAGGAGTTCACAGTCACTCCCTGCAAGTCTCCCCCTTGTCCCAGCAGTGGACTTTACTGATCTTCCAGCCCTTTGGCACATCGTGCTGTCTCGGCAGTGCTTGTTTAATGATTCGTGCTCCACTGAACCTTCCAGTGGTCAGCCTTTGAATAAATGTCTGTTGCTTACCAGAGACTAGTTGTTTAGCAAGCCCAAAAACAGGCACCTTTTGATTTTAAAACAATCACCCTTGGAGAGTCTGGATAGTGATGGGAACCTGAATGAAAAAAAAGACTGATTTGAAGGAGTCTTTGGAAGAGACTTCCTTAAAAAAATTGTTTGGCAAATTATTCCTAGCTTTCTGTTTGTATAATAATGGTTTCTAGTTTTCATCACAGTAACATGTGCACACAATTCAATCACTCTTTTCTCCTTAGTTGCTGCATCTTACTGCACAATGCTCTGCATTTATATAGAAATACAAAACCTTTTCAAAAAAGGTTACTTGAAAATGCTGGTTCTCTATTGTCTTATATTAAATTGCAGCAAGTGCTTGGCTTACAAAGGTTTAGCCTTGCTGATGGCCTTTGAAAATAACATGGTGTGTTTGATTTGCAAAGGGACAAAAAAATACCACTTTTGTGACAGAACAATGTCTACATTTGCTTTTGCTGGCAACACTACTGATTAACATCTGATGAATTAGTCAGTGAACATCTTGGGAGGCGAGTGATTCATTTATTTTATTTTAGAAGCAGTAATCTTGCTGTTATATTATCCAGAAACTACACTCACGCTAAAATATAACCTTGCCTTTTTTCCAACTGACAATTAATCATGGATTTGGACCATAAATTGCCCTTGGATTCTTTAGTTTTCTTTTGTGTTACCTAATCCAGTGTTTTACCTTTATCGTCGTGGACACAAAAAGCTGGGGTAACTGATCGGGTCAGGCAGCGTCTCTGGAGATGTTTCGGATCGAGACTTCCTCAGTCTGAGAGTCGAGGGGAAAAGGAAACGAGAGATATAGCAGATAAATAGAACAAATGATTGAAAGATATGCAAAAAGCAATGACGATCAAGGAAAGGTGGAGCCCACAAAGGCCCAACATTGTTAGCTGTGGGGTAGGTGATAATGAGTAATACAGACAGTGAAACGCAAACAGGATGTAATGAAACTAGTACGATGACCAGGGGTTCAGTGCTGCTGCCGGAGCTCACCACAGCGCCACTCCGGCACCTCTGTAAACAAAAACCAAGATAAACAGCGGGGAATTTTAACTAGCGGGGAATTTCGCAGCGGCCGCTCCGCCTCCTGTGACAGCTCCTGCATCTAAAAACATTAGCACCGCAACACTGACAATGACTAGGGTCAGGGACGGACGGAGAGAGAGGGGACGCAACCTTTATTGTAGCTATTCTGGCTCTGTTCTGCAGAGGCTATTGTTGAAACCAATATGCTGTCATCACAAAGTGGTTACTATCTATATACTAAAACTCTCGTTTGTTTGTTCCTGAACTACAGCCAAAACGGTACACGATAGTGCAACATTTTAAGGCCCATCTTACTCACCGTCTTTGGTGCTAATGGAAGAAGTTTCATTGAAATCTGTGTTACAATTTTAAAGCTATTCACATTTTAAAGTTTAAATCTATCTCCTCGGGAGGGGGGGAGGGAGGGAGGGAGAGTGGGGTGGGGGAGGGAGGGAGAGTGGGTGGGGGGGGAGGGGGGGAGGGAGGGAGGGAGGGGGGATAAGGGGGGTTGAGGGGGATGGAGTGGGGGGAGGGGAAGGGGAGGGGAAGGAGGGAGGGGGAGGGGTGGAGGGGGTTGGGGAGGGGAGGGGGGAGAGGAGGGGGAGGGAGGGTGAGGAGGAGGGGGGATGAGGGGGGGAGAGGGGAGGGGAGGGGGGGGGAGGATAGGGTGCTGCACCAATGCAGGAGAGGTTTGGTCTAGTTTATTTAAAAAATGCAGCAATGGCTTCACATCCCTAACCTCCAGGATTGCATTAGTTTTACATGGAGAGTTCAAATGAGGTTGAGTTCCAGAATTATGGGATCAAGGAGATTTTGAGCCACAGACGTTTGGCCTTTTTGACCCATCTCGTCCATGCCGACCGTGATGAACGATAGTCTGACTGGAGGAGAATGGTCGGTTGATTTGGACACTGATCAGGTTAGATTTACACAACAGACTTTCCAAAGTGGAAAGCATAATGCACAAAACATTGTGTGTAAGTACACCTAGGGAACAATAAACAGGATTGGAAAGATTTCCAATGGCAATTTCCTCATAGCAAAATAAATGGTGTTGCTTCATTATAATTAATTTAAACCTCAAATAAATGGAAGATTTGTTTCCCTTTTGAATAAAAACTGCTATACGGTATATATATATGTCCTTGAAGTAGACCTTGTTGTCTTTTAGAAAATGGTTAAAAGGAGATAAAACTTTAAAAATTGAGTTTTAAACCACTAAGAATGAATGAATATAAGATAACAGGGACCAAGTTGTTCAAAGTCAGCGTGCAGGTTGGGGGTGATTAGGGGGGGCTTTACCTAAAATATATTTTTTTAATTCTGCTTTCTGTGCTGTGCATCAAAGTGGATAACCTTGCATAATATTGTATCTTGACTATCAGCTTATCTATATCCTCTTAAAGTCTCTTTACAACATCCTCACTACTCACAATCTCAGCTAATTTTGTATCTCCATCAAATGTGGTCATAAATGTAGAGTCCTGCCAGCCAAATTATTGATGTACATCACAAATTGCTGGAGCACTAACGTTATTGGATCGAGCTGCTGAACTGAAAACCCTTTAATCATTCAATAGCCAAATAGACAATGCAAAGAGTGGTTTTAGGATCATTTGAATGAATCAATAAGATGGTTTGAATGGTGTTTTCCATCTATAATAATCTTGTATCTGTTTGGAATATGATAGTAGGATTTTGCTATTATTCATGTAACTCAAGAAGTAAGCATTTAGTTAAAAAAAATAAATACAATGATTATATGAATGTTACAAACCAGTCCATCATTCTATTGCCTATCCTTTGTTGCCAAGAAGGGAGTGATGAGTTACCGCTATTAGATCAGTGCCAGACCTTCAATAGTGAACACTCGATTTACTGAAAGAACAGTCCTTGGCTATTTCTGACTCTAAACATAATGTTTAATTATGACCAATGTGGATTGAAATTAATTTGCTGCATAATTTGGCCTTAATATTTCTTTGGTCACTTCTCACTTAATGTACCTGCTTAATTTACCTACAATCTGATTATTGCCCTTGGCCTGATGATTGTGTCTCCTACTGCGATATAGTTTCACAAGTGCATATTATTATTTTACTGAGCGTGAAAACTAACGCAGATTGAATGAATAAAGTCCCCTTTCTTTGATCACTGTTAAAATTTAAAATTAAATGAATTGCAACAATACAAACCAATTTTTAGCAGAAAATTATCTACAGCTATAGAATGCAGCTTTTGACATTATTCACGAATGTTACGTACTACTATATTTTTAAATCTTCACCAATTATATCCTAACTCAGTGCAGTGTACCTCTTCTGCAAGCATTACCTCCACTATCTACCCTTCCCCCTCTCCCCCAAACCCTTCCAGCCTACTGAACGAGAATATATTCAGTCCATGTATATTGAAACGAAATGTGCGACGATCAATCCATTATGATTTCCTATTCGTGCTCTTTTTCGTTGATAGAAACGTTCCCTCTCTCTGATAATAACAAGGGAAGGGGAAAAGATTTAATAGGAATCCAAGGGGTAACTTTTTCACACAAAGGGTGGCGGGTATTTGGAACAAGCTGCCAGATGAGGTAGTTGAGGCTGGGACTATCCCTTTGTTTAAGAAACAGTTAGACAGGTACATGGATAGGACAGGTTCGGAAGGATATGGACCAAGCGCAGGCAAGTGAGACTAGTGTAGCTGGGACATTGTTGGCGAGTTGGGCCGAAGGACCTGTTTTCACACTGTATCACACTATGACTCTAGTTACAAGGAACCTTAGTTATCCCAAAAAATGGATTCAAGAAAGTTTACAACATTTTTCCATAATAGGAATTTAATCTCACTTCATGCATAATGCAACCTATTTGTCAGTCTCTAATGGATGATAAATGACAATACCTCCAACAGGCAGCATTCCCTCTCCTCTCTCAGAATTACGGACCTTCATATCACAACACGATTTGATTGAACCCATTGGTCTCCTTTTCTGCTCACATTAAAGATTCTCATCAGGATAATTGAGGTCATCAATGTACCAAGTGTCCTCTGGAGGTTTATATTTTGATACTTTCTCTTGTTTTAGCAAGGGCAGCTTTAATCGGCAATGTTATATCATTCACAAGTGTAAATTGGGTAACAGATTTTTATAGTCATGTAAGAAATACATGGTGACCAATTTCAAGCTGTGACATTGTGGGCTTTACCTGGTGTGACATTGTGGGCTTTACCTGGTGTCACCTCCATTATTACCCTACCTATGTGCATTGCACCATGATTCATTACTGCCAAATGCTTTCAGCTTTCGAATGAAGTGTCTGACAGCTTGGAAATTAAACAATGATTTCTTTTTCAGTATTCCTTTGATCTTTGTGGGTTTGTTGTCTGTGATTAATGATTTTGTAATTAAAGAACATGCTTCAAACAGAAATAATTATGTTCAAACATTCACAATTTAAAAGAACCTCAGTTCATGTAACTACTTTTGTAAACCCAGGGCATCAAAGGATTGTTGCAGAGAATTTTAAGTTTCTAACAATCTTTCTTTGGGCAGGAAGGGCTGAAATGCTAATCTCCATCCCAGCTATGTAATGTATTAATCTATCTCACAATTAGTTCCTGCTATTTTTATGGATTTCTTGATTGCACCCTTGAGTAAAAGATCTTGTCCCATGTAGGATGAGGGGTGATCTAAAAGAGGTGTATAAGATCATGAGAGAAATATATAGTCAATGCATAGTCTTTTACATAGAGTAGGGGAATCGAGAACCAGAGGACATAGGTTTAAGATGAGGAAGGAAAGATTTAATAGAAACATTGAGGAGCAACTTTTTGACAAAAAGAGCGGAATGTATATGGAACGAGTTGTTGGAGGTGGTAGCTGAGACAGGTTCTACACAACCTTTAAGAAACATTTGGACAGGTACATAGATAGGATCGGTTTAGAGGGATATGTGCCAAACACAGGCAAGTGAAACTAATGTAGATGGGCATGTTGGTCGGTGTGGGCAAGTTGGGCCTAAGTGCCTGTGTCTATGCTGTATGACTTTAGGACTCAATCTCCTTTAAACTATGCTCCTCCCACTTTGAAGCTATGCGCTCCGATGACGAGAGACAGAGCCCCCATGCGGTCCTGGAGTTTCTTGTCACTGTGAATAAACCATATCATGTGAGTTCACCCTCATGTTGGTGTGGTCACTGCCGAACCTGACGCCATCCCCGATGCCACAAACCGAAGAAGGGTCCATTCTCTCCCCCAGATGTTGCTTGACCCGTTGAGTTCCTCCAGCACTTTGTGTTTTGTTTACATCTTTCACATGCATGGGAATCCTAATGGTGGCATTTATATGGAGCAATGCCGGCAGTTCCATATGGCACTTCATCATTCAATTGGCACTGAAAGCATAATCTTTCTGAGGCAAGGGACCTTGCCTTGCAGCTGACCTCAAAGAAAACTATCTACAAAAACATGGTCTACTTTGGAACGTTGACTTTTATCATTTTAACCAAAACTTTGTATTTTACTCCAACTAATAGGGGATTCAATGGCGTTCAACTCCAGGATGGACAATGGGCAAGTTTATTAGTTAACCAGATTGAATAACTATTACGCAAATAAAGTTGGCTTGACAATTAAATTAATTTATCAAGGATTTAAAACAAAATAACAGCAATCTAAAACAGATAAAGCATTTCATAAACTCAATCAATTAAGAACTATTCCTTACCTTGAGCCCTCACACCACCATTCTTCAGTGAAATTCGTGAAGAAACCATCTCAGACTTGGGATGTTCTTGAGCAGATTCCACTGTGCAGAAGGCATGAAATCTCTGCAACGTTGCCACATTGGACACCATGAGCCGAGCTTTGGAGCAAATTCATCAGGATTAATGCAGACAACCGACCACATCTTTAGGATGTCAGCATTCATGGTGAAGTCCTGAAGTTGCTGCCAGCCAAGCAGGAGACAATATGAACAGTTTTGCAGGTCAGTACTGATATCTCCTTGAAAAATCTGGGTCATTGTGCAGAATTGGACACAAAGACAGATAGATACCCACCTGGGATTTAGATTTAAGCCTATGCACTATAAAAAGATCCTTTTAATAAATAATATATGCAATTTTAAAATTATCTTTAGGAGGATTGAGACTTGACATTGACTAAGTTTTTCTTTGTAAGTCTAAAGAGGTCATTCAGCAGTCTTTATGACAATGCAGTATTATCAACCGTGTGTAAATTAAAACATCTGCAGATGCTGCAAATCTAAAGCATACACAACAACTGCAAATTAGACAAACTAAAGGGGTGATCTCCTTAATATATTTGAAGAAATGTGGATTAGGTTTGATTGCACAAAATGTGA
Source organism: Rhinoraja longicauda (assembly GCF_053455715.1). Taxonomy (NCBI): domain Eukaryota; kingdom Metazoa; phylum Chordata; class Chondrichthyes; order Rajiformes; family Arhynchobatidae; genus Rhinoraja; species Rhinoraja longicauda. Next base: position 27,355,672 of record NC_135974.1, on the reverse strand, counting down.
GCAATTCCAAATCCAATAGGAACAATATTGCTGATAACCCATAGTAATGGTCTAGATTCTGAAAGCATAATCTCTTGAAATCATCAATTTATCCTCAAAATTCCTAACTAAATTAAACTATATTGGTTGATTTTTGGAGCCAGTGTGAAGTTTAGATGGGGTGAGGTTGGTCTGTGGTATGGATTCGGCTACATGCAGAACCTTCTGCAATTCCTGGGCAGAGCTGTTGCCAAACCAAGCTGTGAAGAATTCTGAGAGGATGCTTTCTATGGTGTAGAATTTGGAAAGAACAATTGGTGACATGGACAACTTCCTTAGTCTTTTGAGGATAATAGTATTAACAGCAATACATGGGTCCTAACTAAACCTGAACACAGAATGTGGCACCAAGCTGTCAATAGCGATTTGCCCGATCCTAATTTAATTATGGCTGTCAACCATGCAAGGATACATCAGTAGTTCAGTTTAGTTTAGTTTAGTAATAGTTTAGTTTAGAGATACAGCGCGGAAACAGGCCTTTCGGTCCTTTCGGTCCACCGAGTCTGCTCCGACCAGCAATCCCTGCACACTTACAGTTTCTTACACACACTAGGGACAACTTACAATTATACCAAGCCAATTAACTTACAAACCTGTACTTCTTTGGAGTGTTGGAGGAAACCGGGTATCCCGGAGAAAACCCACGTAGGTCACAGGGAGAAGGTGCGAACTCCATACAGACAGCACCCGTGGTCAGGATCGAACCCGGGTCTATGCTGTGCCACCATCCCACCCTTATATAGTTGATTGATTATTCTACTATACAAAATATTTAGGGATGTTATAATGAACTCTACCTATTTGGTTTTGGAACTTGGTTAATTACAACGTTAAGAGAGTGCACATTTTAAAAGCATGAATCGGGGCTAATACAATGTTATTGATTTAATATCAGTCTGAACAAAATAGTCTCATTTAGGAAAGGTAACCATTTAGTACATGTTTCAAAAATTTCTTCATGTCAAATACTTGATACCCAAACACATTTACAAACAAAAATCAGATTTTGCATTTTGACAGAAAAGTAAAGTGAATGTTGTGACTTTAAATGCTCCACTTTTTAGGACTTAAAATCACAACAGAATTTTGTACACCTTAGGTTGGTTAAAAATGTTCAAAAATAATTCACTGTTCACAAACTAAAAGGACATTAAAATTAACAAAAAATGAATGCTTAATCAAAACCTCACGGCAAATTCACCAATTAAAACACATTATTTTGGCTGAAAATCTGTTGCAATTGCCATTTGCTAAATAAAATTAGCTTGCGGTGGTTCCGGAAACAAAATAATTAATCGCATTGAAGCTTGAGGGGATGGGTTTCATAGTTTGGCAAGATGAATTATTGGCTCAAAAATTAAAATGATACAACCAATAGATGCAGTGGGATGGTGGTGCAGCTGCCTCACAGCACCAGAGACCCGGGTTCAAAACTGACTAACGGTGCTGTCTGTGTGGAGTTTGCACATTCTCCCAGTGACTGCGTGGGTTTCATCAGGGCGCTCTTGTTTTCTCCCACACCCCAAAGACGCATGAGTTCGGAGGGTAATTGGCCTCTGCCAATTTCCCCCTAATGCGTAGGGAGTAAATGACAAAGTGGTATAACATGGAACTAGTGTGAACGTGTGATCGATGGTTGTCATGGACATGATGGGCCGATTAGCCTATTTCTATGCTGTATCTCTGAAAAAATAGAAATGGCTGGACAAAAACGATGCAAGATTAAACGGAGTTTGTTAAAATTTGAGGACGTTGAATGAACTCATTAAACACAGAAAGGAAAGTGCACCATCGACTCTACTCTGTGAAAAGAAGACTGCTGGAAAACTAGTCTCAGAAGACAGCATAAACTTCATAGTTTTGAAATCATATTATTGCTGTCACAATCATTTATACCAACTTTATAAATGAATGTCCATTGTCCATTAAATCTAGCCACATTTTTTAACAATTTAATATCTTCGTCGGTTGACCATAAAATATCCAAAGGCAATGTTTAGATGTCTTCCACTTCCAGTTTTCAGAATATTCACACACTAAACCTCTGATAAAGCTGGTGTGATTATCAAATCAAATGAATATTCTAAAACTATAGAAACATAGAAAATAGGTGCAGGAGTAGGCCATTCGGCCCTTCGAGCCTGCACCGCCATTCAATATGATCATGGCTGATCATTCAGCTCAGTAGCCTGTACCTGCCTTCTCTCCATACCCCCTGATCACTTTAGCAAAAAGGGCCACATCTAACTCCCTCTTAAATATAGCCAATGAACTGGCCTCAACTACCTTCTGTGGCAGAGAATTCCACAGACTCACCACTCTCTGTGTGAAGAAATGTTTTCTCATCTCGGTCCTAAAAGACTTCCCCCTTATCCTTAAGCTGTGACCCCTGGTTCTGGACTCCCCCAACATCGGGAACAATCTTCCCGCATCTAGCCTCTCCAACCCCTTAAGAATTTTATATGTTTCTATAAGATTCCCCCTCAGTCTTCTAAATTCCAGCGAGTACAAGCCCAGTCTATCCAGTCTTTCCTCATATGAAAGTCCCGCCATCCCAGGGATCAATCTGGTGAACCTTCTCTGTACTCCCTCTAAGGCAAGAACGTCTTTCCTCAGGTTAGGAGACCAAAACTGCACACAATACTCCAGGTGCGGTCTCACCAAGGCCCTGTACAACTGCAGCAGAACCTCCCTGCTCCTAAACTCAAATCCTCTTGCTATGAATGCCAACATACCATTCGCTTTCTTCACTGCCTGCTGCACCTGCATGCTTGCTTTCAATGACTGGTACACCATGACACCCAGGTCACGTTGCATCTCCCCTTCTCCCAATCGGTCACCATTCAGGTAATACTCTGCTTTCCTGTTCTTGCCGCCAAAGTGGATAACCTCACATTTATCCACATTATATTGCATCTGCCATGCATTTGCCCACTCGCCTAATCTATCCAAGTCACTCTGCAGCCTCCTAGCATCCTCCTCGCAGCTAACACTGCCACCCAGCTTCGTGTCATCCGCAAACTTAGAGATGTTGCATTCAATTCCCTCGTCCAAATCATTAATATACACTGTAAATAACTGGGGTCCCAGCACTGAGCCTTGCGGTACCCCACTAGTCACTGCCTGCCATTCCGAAAAGGACCCATTTATTCCTACTCTTTGCTTCCTGTCCGCCAACCAATTTTCTATCCACCTCAACACTGAACCCTCAATACCGTGTGCTTTAAGTTTGTACACCAATCTCCTATGTGGGACCTTGTCGAAGGCCTTCTGAAAGTCCAGATATAACACATCGACTGGTTCTCCCTTATCCACTCTACTAGTTACATCCTCGAAAAATTCTATAAGATTCGTCAGACATGATTTGCCTTTGGTAAATCCATGCTGACTTTGTCCGATGATTTCACCACTTTCCAAATGTGATGCTATCACATCTTTAATAACTGACTCTAGCATTTTCCCCACTACCGATGTTAGGCTAACTGGTCTATAATTCCCCGTTTTCTCTCTCCCTCCCTTTTTAAAAAGTGGGGTTACATTAGCTACCCTCCAGTCCTCAGGAACTACTCCAGAATCTAAAGAGTTTTGAAAAATTATCACTAATGTAATTGTGTTCAGAAACACGCAGAACTCATATGATAATAATAAGCCTAAATCTAATCAAAAATCTGAGGAGAAATGTATTCAGCCAGAGGGTGGTGAATCTGTGGAATTCATTGCCACAGGCGGCTGTGGAGGCCAAGTCATTGGTTATTTTTAAAGTGGGGATTGATAGGTTCTTGATTAGTAAGGGCATCAAAGGGTATGGGGAGAAGGTAGGAGAATGGAATTGAGAGGGACAAATAGATCAGACATAATGTAGTGGCGGAACAGACTTGATGGACTGAATGGTCTAATTCTGCTCCTGTCTTATGGTCTAAACCTAAACATAAAAGCCGGCAACTCAACAAACAACATATGGCTGATAAAATATCGCTGAATTAAAAGTCTCTGACCAAGGCCACTGCTTCAAAATGGATTCACGGGTTAAATTCCTTTATATTGCATATAATTTGGGGATAATAAGAGCATTTTGGAATCACATTGCCAAATTCAGTTTTCTTTTTTATGCAATTGAAACTAAATGGCATCATCTATGCCAGAAGGAAGGTGATTAATGCTGAAGAGAAAATGAAGTTTGTTTCCATTTTATATCAGAAATTGGTGCATCTGGTGTGTATTTGGTTCAGGCAGTAATGTGGAACAAGTTCAAACTGTGTTTCAAGGTATTCGGAAGGACACTGCAATTAAGAGACAGAGAACTGGCATTTGCCAGAGGAGTGGTTGCTTGATTACAAATTGATTCAAAGTAATGGAAACTAAATGTCATCCGTATGTGAAGAGGCAACAATCAGTAAACATTTAACTCAGCACAACAGTATCGCATCGACTAATAATTTGTGTTGAAGAGGGATATGACGTCAGTAAGGGTTAATATTTTGCAATCTCTTGAAGGCTCAAGTAGGAAGCAGCTCAGTAATGTTTTTTATCACTGCTGCTGAGCTACAGAGCTAAATAAACTTGCATGGAGGTCAATCATTTTGTTTTCTGTTCTGTGGGTGGTTCACCTTTTGTTTCGTAATACACATGAATGGAATTAGTAAACCCGTGATTGCCTGTGGAGAAAGGTATGATTAGTTTTTTAGTTAATCGAAAAAAGGTGGGTTGCAAAAAGGGTGAAGAATTCAGAGTTCTTGTTTTATTTAAGAAAGAGGGTCAGAATGATATCTCCAGTATTGACATTCGGAGATACCTTAGCATGCAGACCATTAAGAAGCCATATTCAAATCTTGGTAAATACTTTCATAAATTCATAACTTCATGAGTTCTAGGAGCAGAATAAGGCCATTTGGCCCATCAAGTCTACTCCGCCATTCAATCATGGCTGATATATCTTTCCCCCTCAACCCCATTGTCCTGCGTTTGCCCCATTACCCCTGACACCCTTACTAATCAAGAATTTATTCAATCTCTGCCTTAACAATATCCAATAACTTGGCCTCCACAGCCATGAATTCCACAGATTCACCACCCTCTGACTAAAGAAATTCCTTCTCATTCTTTCTAAAACAATTAGATCTTTTAGAAATTACTTCTAAAAGTACGTCCTTTTATTCTGAGACTGTGACCTCTGGTCCTAGACTCTCCACATTCACTCTATCCAGGCCTTTCACTATTCAGTAAGTTTCAGTGAGGTCCCCCCCCCCTTCGTCTTTGACTTGGCTGTTCACAACTAGCTTGGACAGAAGTGACCTGAGTTCCGATTCCTGAACCTTTCCCAATAACTCCTCATGTCAATGCTCATGAGGGAGATCAGGTATCCATAGCAATGTTTCTTGAACATTCAGAATCAAGCATTGATAACAACAACAACAACAACAACAACAACAACAACAACAACAATAATAATAATAATAATAATAATAATAATAATAATAATAATAATAATAATAATAATAATAATAATAATAATAATAATAATAATAATAATAATAATAATAATAATAATAATAATAATAATAATAATAATAATAATAATAATAATAATAATAATAATAATAATAAAAAATATGCCAGATTGTGTATCCCGTTATGAAGTCAGCAACTTGAAGGGAATGAGGGGAAGAAGTACCTAACTTCATATATTTACATTGGAACCACTGACATAAAATAACTTTCTACTTCATCCATTCTCAGAATTTTGAGGTGACAGCATTCTCCACTGACCTTGAAGAAAATGCGATTTTTCTACTAGTGATATTAATGATGAAAGTACTAATTTCTGGGATCAGCTACCTGCGGTTTCTGGCACACAGGAGTTAAGAAGTCATCATGCAGCCTGTGACGACAATCTCATTGAAAAATTCAAACACCAGCTTTTCGTTCTCACTTAGCTACAGCTAACAATGACCTCTTTCCTTTATTATTATAACTTTTTTGCAGATCTTTCATTCATTTGTTTTATATTTCTCTACATCATCGTCCATATCTCTCGTTTCCCTTTCCCGTGAATTTCAGTCTGAAGAAGGGTCTTGACCCGAAACGCCACCCATTCCTTCTCTCCAGAAATGCTGCCTGTCCCGCTGAGTTACTCCAGCATTTTGTGTCTATCTTTAGTGAAAAAATCACTAGACAACATTAATGACTTTTTATGCAGAAGTACATGAAAGATACAGTCTTACAGATGAATTTAAGGTAAGTGTTTAAATATAAACTTTTTAAACATTAAAAGTTGTGTTTTTAATTTTGTATTTTAAAGCGATATGAGTTTGAAAAGAATTAACATGAGGGAAACTTATGCATTTTTTTCCAGTGCAAGGATAGGTTCACAGTGGTACAGCAGGTAGTGCGGCTGCCCCAGAGCTTCAGTGACCCACATTCGACCTTGACGTCTGGTGTATCTGTGTGGGGATTGTCCCGATGATGGCGTGGGCATTCCCCCAATGCTTTGGTTTCTTCCTAAATCACTTGGAAGTGGGTTGTAGGTGAAGTTAATGAGCATGTTGAAAAAACGGTTTGGAGGGAAATACGTGGGGGTACAGGATTTCCCTGAGAGCTGACATAACCTTGATGGGTCAAATGGCCTCCTTCGTATGTTGTAAGAAATATGAGGTCCACATCCACCTAGGTAGATGGTGTCAGGATGTTTCCAGTAGTCAGAGAGTCTAGGACCAAAAGGCACAGCCTCAGAATAAAATGACGTAACTTTAGAATGGAGATGAGGAGGAATTTCTTTATGTTGCAGAGGGTGGTGACTCTGTGGAATTCATTGCCACAAGCATGGCTGGAGGCCATTTTGGGTAGTTTTAAATGGAGATTGAAAAGTTCTTGATTAGTGTGGGTGTCAAAGGTTACGGGAGATGGCAGGAGGATGGCGTTGAGAGAAAAAAATAGATTAGCCATGTTCGAATGGCAGAACAGACTTGATGGGCCGAATGGCCAAATTCTGGTCCTATGTTTAATGGTGTAATGGAGATAACTAGGGGCTAGTTCCATTTAAAAATGATCAATGATTCTTCGTTCAGTGATTTTTAATTTTTCAAAGGTTTTTACACTAAGAATGGAACCAAGGTTAAAGGCTATTAAATCAGTAATGTCAAAAATACTTGATTTTCTGCATTTTTTGCAATTTCCAGCCCATGGAGAGGATAACAATTTAGAGAACTAGCCTGAAGATAGACACAGAAAGCTGGAGTAACTCAGCGGGAAAGGCAGCATCTCTGGAGAGAAGGAATGGCTGACGTTTTGGGGCGAGACCCTTCTTCAGACTGGTTAGGGATAAGGGAAACGAAAAATATTGACGATGATGTGGAGAGATAAAGGACAATGAATAAAAGATATCCAAAAAGCTTACCAGCCCTTAGGGTATGGGTAAGAAGAACAAAGTTAGATGGCAATGCAAATTTTAACTCCAACTGGGCTTCTTGATGAAATGTGGGTTTGGCAGAGTTCTGCCTCCATTGGCAACCACTGCGTCAATGCCGAACCAGCTGTTAAATTTACCTTATAGAGTCTGGTATGAAGAGGCTCTAAGCTATCATCATCACCATGGGGCTGCTGCATCCGTCACCAGAGGCAGTTCTCCCACATATTCACATTAGTCACAGTGTAAAACCGAGGAGAACAAATTAATTCTACAAAGCCACCAAGGGAATGCGTGGGTGTAAGGTTTTAAGCAATTATCCCACTGTGAATAACACAAAATAACCAGATCTCTTTTTGTTGCTGTTGTGTGTCAATAATCATCGGTCAGAGCAAAGAAAAGTCTAGATACAAGGCAGAGAAGATGAGTGGTGGGAGTGTGCATTATATTTACAGCAACTACAATGCCTCTGCCTTCATGGTACGACTAATACTGATGGGCAGTACAAAAGTAATCCACTTTTGAAAGGGCACTGCTGAGCGCATTATGCTCCACTCTGCTGATCCAATATCAGATTCTGGTTTTGCTTTCAGAAAGTAGAAAGTTCAAATGTTTTCCCAATTTATTTCCACATGCAGAGATCGGACTTCCAGTTCTGATGTCTGAGATAACCCGTTGGAAGAATGCAAAGACTCATTATCATATAGGTAAAGGGTTGTGAGAAACAAACACATCCCGTTATATGGGACTGATAATTCCTATGGTTGGTAGAACCATGGGGATTACTATGGGAGGAGCATTAATAATGAAGCATATCACACTGTTTGTGCACCTTCCAAGATCAGACTGTTCGTGAATCTTCCCTTGGTTTTCCCTTGGGTTCTGGTGATTATCTGCTGTTGATCTCTCCCATGGGGCCTCCTAAATGTCCAATCTCTAGTAGTCTTACATTAATGATAGTGATGTTAATGATAGCCCCACTGTTCAGTCTTCACAATCAACCCAATCATTTTAGGTTATATTTTAGGACCAGATGATATTATCAATCAGTAATAGAAAAAGCAAATGGCAGCTGTTATGCTTTATGGCTGCGAAGTCTAAATAAAAGTAATGGAAACAGCACTTTGTGTCCTGGTTCTCATTTAATGGCTTCCACTCTGCACAGCTCCGCAGCCTTCTCACGTGACGACAGTACGGAGTGCACAACGCTTGAATGGCATGTCACAACAACATGGTTTCAAAATAAGATAATATTACAGTGGCAATTAAAAGTAAGGCCTCAGAATTCATTCCTCGTTGCGAGCGGTAAAAACAAAACAAAATTATTGCATGAACAAGGAACTGCAGTTGCTGGTTTTCAAAAGAAGACCCGACATGCTGGAGTAACACAACAGGTCAGGCAGCACCTCTGGAGAACTTGGATAGGTGATGTTTCAGGTCCAGACCCTTCTTCAGACTGATTCAATTTGTTGTACTTTGTTTTCCAAAATTCAGTCCTTTGTAGCTTCTACATTTCCAGGCAAATTTATTTTTATATATATATAAATAAAAATAAATTTAGAAAAAAAGAATATATACATATATATATATATATATATCTACACACACACACACACACACACACACACACACACACACACACACACACACACACACACACACACACACACACACACATACACACACATATATATGTGTGTGTGTGTGTGTGTGTGTGTGTGTGTGTGTATATATATATATGCATATATTCTTTTTTCATAAATTTATTTTTATTTATATATATATAAACACACACACACACACACACACACACACACACACACACACACACACACACACACACACACACACACACACACAAACATAGATATATGTGTGTGTGTGTGTGTGTGTGTGTGTGTGTGTGTGTGTGTGTGTGTGTGTATGTGCATACTGGACTTTTTTCATTTGTTATATTGTGTAGAGAGTATTATGTTTACATATTCTGTTGTGCTGCTGCAAGTAAGAATTTCATTCGATGGTCAACATTAAATTGGTGGGTTGAAGGGCCTGTTTCCATGCTCTATCTCGAAAACTAAACTAAACAAATTAGAGTGTTGCTACTGGATATTTAAAGATAAAATATGAAACACGTTTAAAACAATTATTGTCTTTACCCATATTTACCTAATTAAGTGAAGTCACCCTAAAAGTTCAAAAGGATGATTTAATTCATATTCAAAGGTAAAAATTCAGTTTAGGGTGGCACAGCAGTAGAGTTGCTGCCCCACAGGACCAGAGACCCGGGTTTGATCCCGACTATGGGTGCTGTCTGTGCAGAGTTTATACATACTCCCCGTGACAATACAATACAATGCAATATATCTTTATTGTCATTGTACGGAGGTACAACGAGATTGGGAATGCGCCTCTCATACGATGCATTAAATCGATTAGCTAATCAGTATTAATTTAAACAACCCAATGAAACAAATTAGAATAGTTTTAAAACAGAATAAAGTGCAAGTAGATCTGTGCCGGTTCACTGTGCGATGTGACCATCCGGCTCAGCAGGACCGGTTCATAGCCGCTATGGCCCTGGGGATGAAGCTGTGCGGGCGTAGAAGGCCTTGTATCGTCTGCCCGATAGGCGTGGGTTTTCTCCAGTTGCTCCGGTTTCCTCCCACATTCCAAAGATGTACAGGTTTGCAGGTTAATTGGCTTTGGTAAATTGTCCCTAGTATGTAGCATACGTGCTAGCGCACAGGGGACGCTGGTCGGCGCGGATAATAGGCTGAAGGGCCTATTTTCGCTCTGTATCTCCAAAGTAAACTAAAGGGCTCCTGGCATCTTAACTTACAAAGTGATGGCCTTTTTATCAGAAAAAAGATTAATCCTAGAAAACTAAATCTGGAACGGAAGCGTGGGAAAAGCATTGCTTAAAATAACTTAAAATAAAATGCTCAATCAGTCAAGGTTATTCTGCTGCTCAATCAGTCAAGGTTATTCATCCTCAGAGTTCTGATTAAAGGTCGTGGACCTGAGACGTTGACTCTGCCTCTCTTTCCACTGATGAAGCAGGATCTGCTGAGTTCCTTCATCATTTTCCACTTCTATTTCAGTATCTGCACATTCATGCTGTGAGACAGGTCAACCGATTAAATTGATAACTAAGCATAATAAGTAAATAAATGGAGAAAAAGAAGAATAAAAATCAGGTGCTCAAGATGGCGATCACGTACGTAGATATTAATGGGATTGTGGCCTATAAATTGCTTCACATAAAACAGTTACACAATGTGAAAAATCATGTGCGAAATTTACATTGTTTTGCATTATTCTGCATCTCCTCTGGTTTTTGTTATTGACTTTACCGTTGCCATGGTTTCAGCTGTTTTATATGTCGTTATCCTTGGTCAGAAAGGCAGCGGAGAAATATAACAAGACGAAACAATGGATGTCATAAATATTCCGTGATAATACCTGTTGATTTGCTTGCTTTTCGCCGATTTTTGAACCTTTCTACTTTGACTCCCCTGATTATTAATTCTCTTTCTTTTTCTCACCAAGTTTTAAAACTTACTAAATTATGTGATAATATTTTAAGGTATAATTCTGTGGATAGGAAATATCAATAACCTTCACCCTATGTCAGCTGACTAAACTGGTACGCATTTCCTACGCTTCCTGTCTTATTTGGCTTTGCAGTCTTTTTGGGATTAATATTTTTTCGCTGCCCATTTGTTTCACAGTTCATTCAAATGCCATAAACTTTCTTTATGGAGAAAATACCATGTTCTAAACAGATAGTTTTTGTTGTAAATCCTATTAGATTCAGAGAGTTATACAACAAGGAAACAGGCCTTTTGCATCAACTTATCCATACTGACTAAGAGGCTTATCTCAGTTAATCCCATTTACTCTATTTGGTCCATATCCCTCTGAACCTTTCCTCTCTATGTACCTGTTCAAACATTTTATTTTAAGTTGTAATTTTGACTGCCTGTACCAGGCCACTGGCCGTTCCTACCACCTTCTCTGTCAAAATGTAACCCCTCAGATTTGCTTTGAATTTCTCCTCTCTTACCTGAAACCAGCGTCCTCTAGTTCTAGACTCTACTACACTAGAAAAAAGACTGGCCATCTATCCTATCTATTCGCCCCATCATTTTATAAACCTCTATATAGTCATCCCTCAGCCTCCTTACTCCAGGGCTAATCTAGGCGCAACACAGTGGTGCAGCTGGTAGAGCTCTTGCCTCTCAGCACCAGAGACCCGGGTTCAAACCTGAATTTGGGTGCTGTCTGTGTGGAGTTTGCACGTTCTCCCTGTGCTCACGTGGGTTTCCTCTGGGTGTTCCGCTTTACTCCAATATCCCAAAGACGTGTGGCTTTCTAGGTTAATTGGCATCTGAAAAATTATCCCTAGTGTGTAGGGAGTGGATGAGAAAGTGGAGGGGGGGGGGAGTGGGAGGAGGGAGAGGGGGGAGAGAGAGGGTGAAGGGGGATGAGAGAGAGGTGGGAGGGAGGGGCCAGAGGGAGAGAGAGGAGGAGAAAAAGAGGAAGGAGTGAGAAGAGGGAGGGAGGGAAAGGGAGGGGAGGGAAGGAAGAGAGAGAGGAGTAGTGAGGGGGAGAGTGAGTGAAGGGGGGATGAGAGAGAGGTGGGAGGGAGGGGCCAGAGGGAGAGGGAGGAGGAGAGAAAGAGGAAGGAGAGAGAAGAGGGAGGGAGGGAAAGGGAGGGGAGGGAAGGAAGAGAGGGAGGAGTAGTGATGGGGTGAGTGAGAGAGGGGAGAAGGGGGAGAGAGAGAGGGGGAGGGAGGGGAGAAAGAGAGAGATTGGGCAGGGAGAGGGAGAGATAGAGAGGGGGAGAAGAGAAAGAGAGGAGGGAGAGAACAGGGAAACAAACAAATAAACAAACACAAAAGAACATAAAAAACCTTTGAAATTCAGATCAGAACCGCTGTAAACGTTAAGCAGATCAGGTGGTGCCAGTGGAGAGAGAAAGAAAGATGGAGTTAATAATATACTGTAGATGCATGGCCTTCAGCAGAATTGACAATTCTGAAATAGACAGACACAGTGGGTTACCTGCAATTGTTGAATTCAGCATTAAGTCCAGAAAGCTGCAATATGCCCAGACATGTCGTAGAAATTCTCTTTCTGATTTATTCATGATCTTCCTACTGCTTTTGAAATGCTTTAGTTTTAGAGATGCAGAATGGAAACAGACCCTTTGGCCCACCGAGTCTGCACCCACCGGTGATTTCCCTTACACTAGCTCTATCCTACACACTAGGGACAATTTACCAAAGCCAATTAACCCACTCTGGAGTGTGGGAGGAAACCGGAGTACCCGGAGAAAACCCAAGCGGTCATAGGGAGATCGTACAAACTCCGTACAGACAGCACCTGTAGTCAGGATCGAACCTCGGACTCTGGCAGCTGTGAGGCAGCAACCTCTGTGCCACCCTAACTAAAAATGTAAAAATGCTCTTTGCTATTGCATTCAGACAAAGTTGGTTTTAATGTGGAGCAACTAGGTGCACAATTGATTGGGAGAAAGGCTTGATTAATAAGAGAGGTTGGACAGCAGACAAATGTAAAGGAAAGTGTGATGAATTTGGAAAGTACGTCCTCCCTTGTTATTACAGACCTCTTATCGATTTTAGTTATAGTGGGCGGAGCTTCCCCACAGTAATCAGACACCACGGTCTCTTTAAGGCTGCTAGTTACACTGTGGGAAGCCATTGAAATTGACAGACAATTGCTTGACTGACACTTGTGCAAAGATATTCTATTAAACAATACATTTTTAGCTGTTAAAAAGGACTTTGTATTTGAAAACCACTTATTGTTTCACGGAGTGACTGCTTGGTGGTTGGAGTGGATCTCTTACTCAGTTATAAAGGACCAGCGACAATAATGGACACCATACCCCCCCCAAGGTGTGTGATAACGAGGATAATCTGTACATTCTGCCCTTTTGATTCTCTTTGTCCTGTTGCTCTTCCTCCCCGTTCACTTTATTCAGCTTGTCTACTTAATGCGTTGGCCTCTCCACTGTGGGAGGATCTTGCGGGCAAAAGCATTTCAACCAAAGACATCAGCACAAGTCCTGTTTTATTAAGCATGTCACTTTGGTTCTCTTGCTGAAGCCATCACATAAACTGGCACAGGTCCCATGCAATGCCTCTTTAATATTCCTTTCCAGGCATGTTTCAATTTTAGATCATTATTTTTGGTTAAACTCAAATCGTCTGTGAGTCTAATTGTTTAAGGTTTCAAAACTGCAAAATATTCCACTCACAGCCCTGGCTTAGGAAATCTTGTCATCAAATGATAATCTCTGAAGTGTGAGAATCCTACATGTGACTCAGACCTGCTCACATGTGCTGGGGACGTTTTAGCTGAATGGGTACTGGGAAAGAACAGGAAAGCTGGATATGACTGTGAGGTTTGCAACAACATAGGATTTATCACAGTGATGGAGTAAGTCAGCGGGTCAGACACCATCTCTGGAGAAAAGGAATAGGTGATGATCCCTTCTTCAGACCCTGGGGCCAAAACGTCACCTATTTCTTTTCTCCAGAGATGCTGCCTGACCTGCTGAGTTAATCCAGCATTTTGTGTCCATCTTCGGTATAAATTAGCATCTGCAGTTCCTTCCCACAAACATCGGATTTAATGTCCATTTGGGCTTCTGCACCAAAATTTGAGTGTCTTTGATTGCAAAGCAGAAAGATGCATAACTGTCAGGAGTCGTCTCCCATACAGAAGCCCATTTCCAGTCAAAATAAAAGGATGCAGCACATTTGATGCCACACTTGTTCCTTCTGACAGGTAGCTTGATTGAATAAGCCAATTTCCACAACCTCATATCAGATAAAATCTGTATTAATTATCTGGAACTCATCTTGCAATAAACTGCCTGTCTATCCAGTCTCCATATGTGGGAGATGGAATATTTATCTTGAACATCAGTGACTGTAAAACTAAATCAAAGAGAAAATAAAATGTGCTTGTAGTTCTTGTATTCTGATAAGACTCAGCTTAGATCAAAGAACATGGTGTCAGATGGTGGCAAACTGAAGATGAATAAATTATATTATTAGTTTAAACTTTGTCTTTGATTGAAAAGCAGAAAAGAGCATAACAAACGCATTAACTCCTTCAGGGACCATATAAGCTATTCAACAGCAAGTGTTTTGCTGTGATATATGCTTTTCATTTTTAATTAAAGGATACCCAATGAAATAGAAAGTCCCCTGCTGCAGTCATTCAATGAAAGTTGCTGGAATCTGCAAATTTATTACAGCTAATTCAAAAGATATCCCTCCAAGAATTAAATATCGAAGATTGTTAACATAGAAACATAGAAAAATAGGTGCAGGAGAAGGCCATTCGGCCCTTCGAGCCAGGACTGTCTTCAGAAGGCAATGGAGGCCAATTCTCTGAATGCATTCAAGAGAGAGCTTGATCGAGCTCTTAAGGAAAGCGGGGTCAGGGGGTATGGGGAGAAGGCAGGAACGGGGTACTGATTGAGAATGATCAGCCATGATCACATTGAATGGTGGTGCTGGCTCGAAGGGCCGAATGGCCTACTCCTGCACCTATTGTCTATTGTCTACTGTCTATTGACCGCTATTCAATATGATCATGGCTGATCATCTAAAATCAGTACCCCATTCCTGCTTTGTCCCCATATCTCTTGATTCCTTTAGCCCTAAGACTAAATCTAACTGTCTCTTGAAAACATTGAAAACATTTTACAACAAGTATGAAAGATGACAAAATGGAATTGAAAAATCTGTCTAATACAATTCTGGGAGGGTGAATGGGAGGTAAGGGGAAGAGCTGTGCTAATGGGAAGATGCTGCCACTTGGTTGACTTTTATATGGCGCATTTATATTTTGGAGTAATGAATCAGAAAATGAGCTCTCGATCTCATCTGGATTATGGAGAGAAATAAAAGCCCAGTAATTTCCAAAGGATAATGAGAGGACTGAATTTGCATGGAAGCAATTGAAAAGGGAGGGGGGGGGGGGGGGGTGAGTAGAGGAGAGTGGGATGGAGAAATGAAGATTGCAGAGAGAAAGATAGTGAATAAAGGAAAATGAATGGTGAGAAAACATGCTGGAAGAGATGGAGTGATCAAGAGTAAAAAGCAAGAGGACCAAAAGCAGGGAATGAAAGGAAGATATAGAAAAATAAAGGGGATGACAAGGAGATTGGGGAGAAGATAGGAGGGGGAAGAGAGCACGAGGAAGGAAGGGAGCAATGAACATGTTAATTAGTTCAGTGATAGCAAGGAGGTGATAACATGATTTAGCGGTAGAGAGGAACAAATAAACCTAGAGAAACAAAATACTTTATATGGTATGGATGCTGAAATGTAATCTATCTGAAGGGAATTTAATTCCTCTGTTCATATTGAGTCACTGTTAATACATTTTATGGCTTCCCTGTAAATCCATTTTAATAGGAGTTTGTCCTTTGGCCGATGGATTTAAAACTTCTCTTTGAGGAAGGGCCTCAGCAGATGTTGATTTAGTTTTGGCTTAACGCCACAAAGATAATAGAATTTTGTTTCAATTAGTGTGTGGCAGAATTAATTTCCTCATTAATCTACACGACTGGTAGGTCTACAAACAAACTCCAGGCAGCAAGCAGTTTGTCCACACAGATCCTCTGAAAATCTCCAGACACTATTAAATATGGTCTTTGATCTTCAACGCATCTTTCCACCCACTGAATCCAGCACAAATTTCTTCATTCAACTTGGTTTTGGTAATTGTTCATTTTTCTCAACCCCAGCCCACCTCTCTAAGCGGCCATCATAGCCTTTTCAGCTTCGTTTTTTCAATTTATTATGAGGCTTAGATGCTCTTTGTGTTAAAGCTGTTTTACAAACGAAGGTGCCTACTATTTAGTACCCATCAAGGGTACTGACCTCCCATCCACCATCAAAGGGATCTGCAGGACGTGCTGCCTCAAAAAGTCAGCTAACATCGTCAAGGAGCCACATCACCCTGGCTGGCCACGCTCTCATTTCACTCCTGCCAATAAGGAAGAGGATGTAGGAGTCTGAAAACTGTAACACTGAGGTCAGGAACAGCTTCTTCCCAAAAACCTTCAGGCTATTGAACACTATAAACACGAGCCGAACATAGAACTTACCTACTGCCTTGTTTGCACTACGGAATTTGGACTTTTGTTTTGATATTTGCACCAATATTGTTTTGTTAAATTTATTGAACTTTTTTTGTTTGTTTTATTATGTTATCCATCGGGTACTATTTTTACGGACTTGCTATGCTACTGCAAGCAAGAATTTAGTGTCAAAGAGCAAGGAAACAGACACTTCGGCCCAGCTTTCCCATGTCGATAAGGTGCCGCATTGACACTGGTCCCACCTACCCTGGTTTGGCCCATATTCCTCTAAACCTTTCCTACCCTAGTACCTGTTCAAAGGTCTTTTAAATCTTGTTATAGTTTCTGCCTCGACTGCCTCCTCCTGCAACTTATTCCATATATCCATCACCCTCTGTATGAAAATGTTCCCCCTCAGATTCCTATTAAATCTTTCCCCTCTCACCTTAAACCTGTGTCATTTGGTTCTTGATTTCCCTACTCAGTGCAAATGACTCTGTACATCTACGCTATTTATTCCTCTCGTGATCTGATACACCTCTATAAGATTAACTCTCATCCTTGTGCGCTCCAAGGAATACTGTCCTAGCCTGCCCAATCCCCCTCTCTAGTCCAGCCCCTCAATTCCTGACAACATCCTCATAAATCTTCTCTGTACTCTTTCCGCATCTGGAGTATTGTGTGCAGTTTTGGTCTCCTAATCTGAGGAAAGACGTTCTTGCCTTAGAGGGAGTACAGAGAAGGTTCACCAGATTGATCCCTGGGATGGCGGGACTTTCATATGAGGAAAGACTGGATAGACTGGGCTTGTACTCGCTGGAATTTAGAAGACTGAGGGGGAATCTTATAGAAACATATAAAATTCTTAAGGGGTTGGAGAGGCTAGATGCGGGAAGATTGTTCCCGATGTTGGGGGAGTCCAGAACCAGGGGTCACAGCTTAAGGATAAGGGGGAAGTCTTTTAGGACCGAGATGAGAAAACATTTCTTCACACAGAGAGTGGTGAGTCTGTGGAATTCTCTGCCACAGAAGGTAGTTGAGGCCAGTTCATTGGCTATATTTAAGAGGGTGTTAGATGTGGCCCTTTTTGCTAAAGGGATCAGGGGGTAAGGAGAGAAGGCAGGTACAGGTTAATGAGCTGGATGATCAGCCATGATCATATTGAATGGCGGTGCAGGCTCGAAGGGCCGAATGGCCTACTCCTGCACCTATTTTCTATGTTTCTATGTTTCTATGTTTCTATGTTTCCAGCTTTGCAACATCTTTACTAGTTGTTTCATTGCTTCATTTCAGGACATAGGACAATTGAGCATGCTTGGCATAACTTGAATTCCTTAGTTATTTTAATTACCACAGACGCTGTGGAGGCCAAGTCAATATGTATTTTTAAGGTGGAGATCGACAGGTTCTTGAATAGTAAGGGTTACTGGGGAGAAGTCAGGAGAATGGGGTTGAGAGGGAGAGATAGATCAGCCATGATTGAATGGCGGAGTAGACTTGGAGGGTTGAATGGCCTAATTCTGCTCCGAGAATATATGAACTTATGAACTGCACATGTCAAATCTAGATTTTTGAAAATATAAGTAAAGAACGGCTGGAATGTCAAGTCATATGGAGTAAAATATCTTCATGCAATATGCAGTTTCTCAACCAACATTGTTTCTGGTATGTCAGAAATTGAAGAAATAATTTAGAGATGTTATGGCATTAGAGTCATGAGCCCTTTGACAGGACAGTCCAAATGGGAGGTGTAAAGCAAAGGATTAAGCGAATGGCTGTATGTAAGCAAAATTATGATCTGATTTCAATTAATGTCAATCATTCCTTAGTTTAGAAGCCTCCATACTCTACAGATCAGTTTGTAGCACACAGGTCAGCATCTCCCATGTTTTATTGATTAAGTTAGTATGCCAAATGTTAAATTCATTCAATTGTAATTCAACTCAATAGCTTGCTACTAGTCATTGTATCCCCTGGAGATTTGTTTGGGAGTATCATTTTATGGATGTCGAAGGGTGGGGTTGGTGGTGGGGAGGTGGGGAGGGGGTGGGGGGAGATGAGACGTTTCCTGGCTGTTCAAACACATTTAGTTACAATGGCAGACAGAAATATTGCCATCTAAGCAAAGGGACCAGTACCCCAAGCCTTACTTTGGTGAAAGTTAGACTCTACTGGTTGCTATAATGGATGGTTGATCTCTTGTACCCATGTTATCCTCAGCTGGGAGTTTGGGAAATCGATCCTGGGATTTTTCTATAATGGATCAGATAGGTTATGTTCACTCTGGGAGAGAGAGTCACTGACGCTCTAACATTTCCATCAACATCCCAGCCTACTAACCCTCTCAGCTCACCTAGCTCTTAGGGCTAACGGAATCAAGGGATTTGGGGAGAAAGCAGGAACGGGGTACTGATTTTGGGTGATCAGCCATGATCATATTGAATGGCGGTGCTTGCTCGAAGGGCCGAATGGCCTACCCCTGCACCTATTTACTATCTTTCTATGTAACCCTCTCCTGGCAATTGTGTTCCTCTCTTTCCATTTCTGGAAATAAACAAGACAATCAGAGAGTCATAGAATTTTACAGCAGGGAAACAGGCCTTTCGGCCCACCATGTCTATTCTGACCATCTATACTGATCCCACCTACCTGCAGATGGGAAGCCTGCAACCAGTGGTGTGCTTCAAGGATAGGTGCTGGGTCCACTAATGTTTGTTCTACGGAGAGATGATTTGGATGAGAATATAGGTGGCATGATTCGTGACTTTGTCAATGACATCTGTGGTATGGTGAACCATCAAGAAGATTATCTAAGATTACAGCAAAATATTGCTCAACTGGGTAAGTGGGCAAAGGAATGGCAGATGGACTTTAACTCAGATAAGTATAAATTGATGCCATATCCCTCTATGTCTAACTCATTTAATTATTTCTTCAATGTTGATAGTGCTTCTGCCTCCATCACCTCCTCTGATCGCTCATGAAAATGTATTCTTTAGATGGCCTTTAAACTCCCTTTCCCTCATCTTAAACCTATGCCCTCTAGTTTTAGTTACCTCTTCCATGGAAACAGACTCTGGTTATCTATGCTATCTATGCCTCTCATAATTTTGTATAGACATAGACATAGAAAATAGGTGCAGGAGTAGGCCATTCGGCCCTTCGAGCCTGCACCGTCATTCAATATGATCATGGCTGATCATCCAGCTCTATACATGGTATACCTCTACCATGTCACCTCTTAAACTCCTTTGCTCCAGAAAAAAACAGCGTAAACGCTATCCAATCTTTCCTGAAAAGTCAAGCCCTCCAATCCAGGCAACATCCTTGAAAATCTTTTCTGCACCCTCTTCAGCTCAGTCTTTCCTTTAGTAGAATGAGCGGAACTGCACCAAACTCCAAGCAACGTTTGGTCCAACTTTAACAGGGCATCGCAATTCTTGTGCTCAATCCCTCGGTTGATGAAGCCTAGCATAAAATGCACCTTCTTTATCACCCTGATTACTGTGTTGCCACTGTCACAAGTATGCACTTGTACCCAAAGCCTCTTTGTCCAATAACTCTACCCAGGTTCTCGCCATTCACTGTGCGTGTTTCGCCCTGGCTCAATGTTCCAAAATACATCACTTTGCATTTGTCTGAGTTAAAGTCCAATTAATATCAATAGACAATAGACAATAGACAATAGGTGCAGGAGTAGGCCATTCGGCCCTTTGAGCCAGCACCACCATTCACTGTGATCATGGCTAATCATCCACAATCAGTACCCCGTTCCTGCCTTCTCCCCATATCTCTTGACTGCGCTACCTTTAAGAGCTCTATCTAACTCTCTCTTGAAAGCATCCAGAGAATCGGCCTCCACTGCCTTCTGAGGCAGAGAATTCCACAGATTCACAACTCTCTCATCTCCGCTCTAAATCTTGGATACATTTCTACACTGGCCAGCATACCGTAAATTTTGCTGTCATCTGCAAAATCTGTGCCGAACGGTGATTCCCATACCCAAGCACCATGCTACACACCAGAGAAAACTTTTACAATTTTACCAAAGCCAATTAGCCGACAAACCTGTACGTCTTTGGAATGTGGGAGGAAACCGGAGCACCCGGAGAAAATACATGTGATCAAGAGGAGAACGTAAAAACCCCATGCAGACAGAACCCATAGTCAGGATTGAACCAGGTACACTGGCGTGCTGCCAATTCTGCTCTGGTGGAAGATATCCTAATTATTTGAAGTACAGTATTGGAACCGTAAACTCAGCCTATCCATTTCCATTCTCAGATCTGATAAATCTTGACTTCTGGCCATGTCCAACTTCCTAAAATTGACCATTTATTGGCATATTTATCTCCATTATTCTCTACCTCACCACACCTGTAAACTCACTGGATGCACGGGACAGATGAGTTTTCAGCTTGGAATGTTGCGGTGACAGAGATGAATATCTCTGAGGATTTTCCCATTGAATAGAGGCAGGTCTGTGTTATTTAAATGTATTGTTTAGCAATATGATAAATATGTTGTTTCATTCACTGGTTATCTTCAGTTACTATTTCCAACAAAGGTAATCTGGGAAGTTATCAAGCAAAATAATCTGGAAGACAAGGCACACTTAACAACCTGCACACCACCAGGACGTGGAAAGATAAATTAGGTGGCAGTCGTGGATTTATCTATTGAATTGCAAACATTGTGGTGATATCTTATAATTAGATGTCATACTTCTTTCAGCGATTGGAAGCACATTTTCCGATGAAACAATACACGAGAGCCTTACCTTGAAACCGTCGATCAGGATTACAGATGACCTCGATCAATGATCACTGTTCCCTCAGTTACAGACTCTGAAACATGGAAATCTTTTTGGGTGAAAGCAAACAGGAGGAGATTAACAGTGAAGATAGACACAAAACGCTGGAGTAACTCAGCGGCTCAGGCAGCATCTCTGGAGAAAAGAAATCGGTGACGTTTCGGGTCGAGACCCTTCTTCAGACTGAGAGTCAGGGGAGCGGGAAACTAGAGGTATGAAAGGGTTCAGAAGAAATCAGAGCTGGCACCGATGACCAAGGAAAGGTGGAGCCCACAATGGTCCATTGTTGGCTGTGGAAGAGGTGATAATGAAGGGATTATATGGATGCAAACAGTGGAACTAGCAGGATGACTAGGGTGGGGCAGGGGCAGAGAGAAGAGGGAATGCAGGGGTTACTTGAAATTAGAGAGATCAATATTCTAACGGCTGCGTTGTAAGCTGCCCAAGCGAAATATGAGGTGGATTGTGTAGGGTGTTTCTACAGATGGTTTTGGGTTGACATTGTCGTATCACATGGTTGAGGAGTGAGAGTTTGAGGAGGTAGGGGAGAGTAGGGGGGTTTAGCAATAATTTCCATTTCTCATTGCTGCCCAGCATTACTTAGTGGAAGCAGATAAGTAGAATGAAGATGAGGAAGTTCTGTCTGAAGAAGGGTCTCGACCCAAAACTTCACCCATCTACGTGCTCCAGAGATGCTGCCTGACCTGCTGAGTTACTCCAGCACTTTGCGCCCTTTTGTGTATTAACCAGCATCTGCAGTTCTTTGCTTCTACATGATGAAGTTGGCCACACCAAGATTAGTTCTGAACTAAGTGTCATTCTGTACATACGCATGGCAGATAACTGATACACAAGATCCACAAATAGCAATAGGCTAATATTGATTATATCTGATATTGATTATGTGCTTAATGTTGCCAATATATTAAGAAACACCCCTGCCATCATTTGAATTGTCCCATGCGATCCTTTATTTAAAAACTGAACTTTTAAGATATTATATAATATATATACACACTGAATTTTTTTTCTCTTGTTTATCATATTGTTTACAGTGTACTATGTTTACATTGCGCTGCAGCAAGTAAGAATTTCATTGTTCTATCTTGGACATACGACAATAAAACACTCTTGACGCTTGACTCTTGACTCTATTCTTAACTGAATAAAAACTATCCTTGATATATTCTCTCCTTCAAATGACAGTGTAGCACACACTGCCTAAAAGAGGCAAGTCAGTTTTTGTCAGTTTGAGTCTGTCCACTTTGTGGTGTGATGTGCAATGCTCAGAAGTTTCAGGATGCCATCCAGTTATTGAGAGCTGCACCCGTCTGAAGAAGGGTCTCGACCCGAAACGTCACCTATTCTTTTTCTCCAGAGATGCTGTCTGACCCGTTGAGTTACTCCAGCATTTTGTGTCTAACTTCGGTTTAAACCAGCATCTGCAGTTCCTTCCTACAAACTTCCTACTTATTTTATTTTATCGGAGCACAGAAACAAATAAAAAATTAATTTGATAACTTGTTCTACATTTCAAAATGACTTAATATTTTTTGGCAACTCCTAGCCTCATTCTATATGACTCATAAATTCAATCACTGATGTATTTTCAAGAAAAATATCTTAAAATAGAACTGTGGACAGTTCTCCCCTTATTAGGCATTTTAAAAAGGCAGCACCAGAAAAAAAGAAGCAAAGATATAATATGAAATATAAAGTAAGTAATTAAAAGCCCAGTGATCACCAAATCATCTCTTCGACATCCAAATGATGATAAGTGTAAATAAAATGTAATAATCTACAGAGTGGTAACTGATGCTGAATACATTTAATCATAAGTAAAATTACTGCATATACGCTTTGATTCAGGCTAATTGTAGCTGTAATTTAACTTGGATAGTAAAATGGCTTCACACTTTATAATAACCTGCAGCATTTTGGATTAAATGAGCAGCAGAGGATGTTGATTTTTTTACGAGTGTAATACGAGTATTCAATAAAGAGGCCAGAAATCATTCATTGTAACAGCAACATACCAAGTTGCAACTTTGACCCTAGTTGTAATTGGCAATCATGCCCAGAATCCCACCCGTTTTACGAACTGAATTTTCACTCAAACTCTCTATCTGCTATATACTGGTATAAACTCGGCAGTATTTTAAATGTTAATTCTTTCTGAAAAAAAAAAGTTTCAGAAAGAACTCCTTCATACACTTAAAAGTGAACAGTGGTGTCATTTGAAAAATCAAAGTGAAAATGGGTTATTCACAAAAAATAAGCATTTCAAACAATACTGTCAATCTGTTTATGCAGTTTCATAACAAAACAGAGACGCATTTCAGCGAGAACAATAATCTCAGATATACACAAAATGCTGAAGTAATTCAGCGGATCAGGCAGTGTCTCTATCATGGATATGCAACATTTCAGATCAGTTCAGTCTGAAGAAGGGTCCCAACTCAAAACATCACCTCTCCATTTTCTCTAGAGATGCTGCCTGGCCTGCTGAGTTACTCCAGCATTTTGTGTCTCCCTTTGGTATAAACCAGTATCTGCAGTTCCTTTTGTTTATAATAATCGCAGGCCAGATTTAACCAAACCGCTGGCAATTTTATATCTGTTCCTGCAGTGACTTCTCCATTTTACTGCCCTGGCTGTCATATCGAGCTCTGCTCTTGGCATGTGAGTTCATCATTCTTCGTGTTGCATGGCGTCATCAAATGAAGTACTTACACCCTTAAACCTACAGCATTGCAGAATGCAGCCTTCTTTAGATTGGTCTCTTTCCTGTCTCTTTCCTGGTGGGAATACAGGCCATTTGACTATGCAGAATTTGTGCTTTCACCCTTGACAGAGCAAAAGGTTATCTGCTCAACTTATCTTTGGAACCAGGTCACCAAATTCCCTATGGTTCTTATGAAGTCTTTCTCTCAAAAAAAATATCTCGAGGATGCCTAAACAAACCCTTCAGATCACTCTTAACAGCTCATAAGGTTACGATATCAGAACGTCTATGTTCAGAAAACATCTATTTACTAAAACTCTCACTTGTTTGTTTGTTTGTTTGTTCCTGAACTACAGCCAAAACGGTACACGATAGCGTGACAATTTTAGGCCCACCTTACTCAGCGTCATCCCTTTGGTGCTAATGGAAGAAGTTTCATTGAAATTGGTGTTATATTTTTTAAGTTATTCACATTTTAAAGTTTACATCTATCTCCTAGGGAGGGAGAGAGGGAGGGATGGGGGGGAGGGAGGGAGGGAGGGAGGGAGGGGATGGAGGGAGGGGGAGGGAGGGAGGGAGGGGGCGAGGTGGACGAGGGGGAACGAGGGGGGAAGGAGGGAGGGGGATAAGGGAGGTTGAGGGGGATGGAGTGGGGGGAGGGGAAGGGGAGGGGGAGGGGAGGGGGAGGGGGGAGGGAAGGGGTGGAGGGGGTGGAGGGAGGGGGAGGGAGGGGGAGGGAGGGGGAGGGAGGGGGATAAGGGGGGTTTAGAGGGGTGGAATGGGGAGGGGAAGGGGAGGGGGAGGGGAGAGGAAGGCAGAGGGGGTGGAGGAGAGGGGTGGGGAGAGGGGAGGGGGGAGGGGGGAGGGAGGTGGAGGGGGGAGGCGGGAGGGAGGGAGGGAGGGAGGGAGGGAGGGAGGGAGGGAGGGAGGGAGGGAGGGAGGGAGGGAGGGAGGGAGGGAGGGAGGGAGGGAGGGAGGGAGGGAGGGAGGGAGGGAGGGAGGGAGGGAGGGAGGGAGGGAGGGAGGGAGGGAGGGAGGGAGGGAGGGAGGGAGGGAGGGAGGGAGGGAGTAGAGGGGAGGGGTGAGTGGGGTGGAGAGGGTACTGCACCAATGTAGGAGAGGTTTGAGCCCAACGGGTCCACTTGGTCGAGTATGCTTTATTTGGAAAACATAAATTCTTACCCTTTTTTACTCCTTCTTTCCGCCATGCCTGCATAATGATTTTATAGTGAGCTAAGAAATGTACTTTCCTTCTTAAGAATCTTTGATCTTACTAACAACATCCTTCCTGACACTTGAATGCCTTTTACATTTCTCTTATCTTGTTCATAGCTTAATTGCAGGAAGCTTTGTGTTTCTGTGGTTTTAATGCATGTTGCCATTTTTACACATCATTTTTGTCTTACATTTTTAAAGCTGATTTGTGGCTGTTGCCATTACTTTGACTGCATGTGTTTCACCACAGCACTTCCTGAGCAAATATCCTTAAGCTGTAAATTTTACCTTGTAGATTATTACACATTCAACTCTTCAAGTAAAATGTAGCAAATGAACTAACATTTTCATTATCCATGCAAAAACTGCAGGTAGTAAATCTATGAACAGGTTAATTTGTTCCAAGAATGTTGTCACCATTGCTTGACACTTGGCTGCACCTATACATTTTTAGATTGACTGAGCAACAATGCAGAACAAATTGATTTAGTTCCCCCTAAGGCAGCTGAGGTTAATAATAGATATTCAGTTAAGATCAGTTAGTTCAGCACAGGTCAGGAGCACACATATATTTTTTCTTGATTTATATGTTTCATACCGACTGTGATAGGGGTAGAGTTAATGCCTCACAGCGCCGGAGACCCGGGTTGGATCCTGACTGAGGGGTGCTGTCAGTACGGAGTTTGTACGTTCTCCCCGTGACCTTTGTGGGTTTTCCCTGACATCTTTGGTTTCTTCGCACTCTCCAAAGATGTACAGGTTTGTAGGTTAATTGGCTTGGAATAAATGTAAAATTGTCCCGAGTGTGTGTAGGGTAGTGTTAGTGTACGGGGATCGCTGGTCGGCGCAGACCCGGTGGGCCGAACGGGCTGTTACCGCACTGTATCTCTAAACTAAACTAGAGTAAACTAAACTGATCAATGGACAATAGGCATCGCAATTGTGGTGTTTGCGACAACACCAGACTCCCTGCAAGAGATGAATCCAGATCTAGTTTGCAGACAACGGGTATAATAGTGGTGGGAAATGGAACTGTGGCATCCAGGTTACCCAGGAACTAAATTTACTGAGGAGAGATAAGTGTAACAAGGCACGGATTTCAAAACATTGCAGCCTCTTCTATTCATGGCATTTCTTTCAATTATCATCTAGTGAACCTTCAGAAGATAGCATTTCACATTTCCTGGTCTGAGAAGCTGAGTAAGTTTCATAATTGTAATGCTTGGTATATAATTAAGCAGACATATCCTAAAATGTTCTTTATTAACAATGTAGCCTAGTAATGGGTTAACAGTGCAAGGATTCCACATTTATTATTTTAACAAACTTTTCTTTCCTTTAAAATTATAACGAAGATGGAGGCTTTAATTGAAAAAATAAAAAGTGACTATGTTGACATGCAGCTGAAAATGAATCTCAGGGAAGTAGGTACAGGATTAGCCGGTGTCAGCGCATCGCCTTGTAGTCGTAGCGCCAAATTCATGCTACCTGCTTATTGCAAAGCAACATGATCTGACCCTACCATTAATTGGATGGACATCTCAGCAGTGGACTTAATATTCTGAGTAGCTAACACGAGTTAAAATTAGTTTGAATAACTTAGTCGGACGGCCTCATGATGAGATGATGTATTGTCTTGCAGTGGGTTTTGCTAGATATTCCACACATGAAGCTGATGTGAGAGATACTCAAGAACGGAACTCCAGGCAGAGATCAGTCTGAAGAAGGATCTCGACCCGAAACGTCAACCATTCCTTCTCTCCCGAGATGCTGCCTGACCCGCTGAGTTACTCCAGTATTTTGTGTCTAACTCCAGGCAGAGTGGTGGGTTACAATGTTTTCTGATGTTGCTTAATTTAGTTTAGTTTAGTTTATTATCACATGTATTGAGGTACAGTGAAAAGCTTTTTTGTTGCGTGCAATCCAGTCAGTGGAAAACTATTCCTGATTACAATCAAGCCGTCTACAATGTACAGATACAGGATGAAGAGAATAACGTTTGGTGCAAGATAAAGTACAGTAAAGTCCGATTGAAGATAGTCCGAGGGTCTCCAATGAGGCAGATGGTAGATCAGCACCACTCTACAGTTGGTGATAGGAGTACTACCCAGAAGGCTGGAAAATCCAGGAATCTCAAGTATGCCACATTAACTTTTTCGCATTAATAATACATTGTGGACATATAACAAAATGTTACCTATTCAGAACAGGGTCTACTTGTTCAGCAAAAGCAATCAGGAAACAGGACACGAGCTGTTGAAACTCTGCCTGGTGCATCCTAACCGAAACTCATTTGTAATAGGTCTGATTTTCTTGAGATGGAGAAGAGAGAAGATGCCCTGCATCTAAAACAGGCCAAGAGGTGGATTCCACACACACTGGCCAAAGGTGGTCGATGATGTAGTCAACCTCTGAGCATTTGAATATGATTCCACATGCAATTTAATGTTGGCGGGTATCGGCAAGTTGGTTCGAAGGGCCTGTTTCCACGCACTCTTTGACTCTATAACCTTGCACATGACTTCAAGATCAATGAATGTACATTCAATTGTCAAACATCATCGACTGCACTGCAAATCACGGTGACTACTTAACGTTTCATCAGCCACCTACCAACAATTTATATTTGGCTACTCAATTGTACTTGAGTAGGATTCCTACTCAATATTTACGAGTACCAGTGCTCCAAAATGAATCTCTAGCCAAGCTGTTCCAATACAACTGTAAAACTGGAAAGTTGTACAAGCTCATGACGAGTAGAAGTCCATCCAGCCTGCTGCTACATTAACAATTACCTTTAGTTATCAGCAAAGTAATGGAAGGCGCTGACAGCACTGATGGCAAGAAATGCTTACTCATCAAAAGCCTGCTTATTGATTCTCTATTTGGCCTCTGCAGGAGCCAACTGGTCTCAGGCCTCATTATAACATGGATGAAAGAGCTAAATTCCAGAGATGAGATTGACTGACAGCACCTGATTAAATTGAAGTACATAGCCCAACGTGGCACCAGGGAGCTCAATCAAAGTTGAATCAATGGAAGTCAAACTCCATCAGCTTGTCTGCCACTTATTGTACGTCTGTAATTCTGATACAGTAGATGTCTTTCCCTGTTATTTAATAAACAGTCTACTTTGCTGGTGTGCTTACATAATTTAATTCAATAAGTTAGCTTCACCCTGTGCATGCCTGACTGCGCTTTCATTGCGAGTGGGTCAAAGCCTTGGATCTTCTTACACTGCAAGCCTGTACCTTCACTGCATGAGGGGATGTAGTTCAAAAAGCTCTCAGAAAACTCTGTAATTGGAATTTAGTAATGGGAAGTAAATGCTGAGCTTGCCAGCAACAGTCACATCCTGTGTATAATTGAAGATAGTTCTACGGGTGGCACAGTAGTGCATCGGGTAGAGTTGCTGCCTCATAATGCCAAAGTCCCGACTCTGATCCTGACCTCGGATGCTGTCCATGTGGAGTTTGTGCATTCTCCCTGTGCTCCGTTTAGCTCCCACATCCCACACGTGCAGGTTTTGTAGATTAATTGTCCTCTGTAAATTGCCTCTAGTGTGCAGGGAGTTTGATGCAGGGAGTGTGCAGGGAGTGGGATAAAATAGAACAGGCGATTGATGGTTGGCGTGGACACAGTGGGCCAAAGGGCCTGTTTCCAGCTCTGTATTAAACTTAAATGAGAAGCAAAGGAAAAATTAAATATAGGTACACTGATGAAATGGGCAAATGCATGGTGGGTGAAATCTAAAAAAGCAAACGTAACGCAATTTGGAAGATGAATGAGTGAAAGCAATTAAGCAAATAGAAAAAACTAAAGGGTTGGAAGGAAAAGAGAGACCCGGATGATTTACAAACTGAAATATTTGACACAAGGTGTCAAGTTGATAATCCTATCAAAAAGCATATAAGCTTGTTAGATCCATAAAATATACATTAAATAGGAATTGTTGAATAATTCAAAATGCGTGCAAGGAAGTTCTGAAAAATATGAACTGATGAGGCTGATTCTGGTCAGCACGCTTTAACAACCATGTCAAGGACATGGAGGTAATGCAGAGTTTGGTTTAGTTTAGTTTAGAGATACAGCGTGGAAACAGACCCTTCGGCCGACTTAGACAACGCCCGACCAGTGATCACCCAGACAGTAGTTCTACCTTATACACTAGGGACAAATAACAGAGGCCAATTAACCTGCAAACCCGTACGTTTTTAAGATGTGGGAGGACACCAGAGCACCCAGAGGAAACCCAAGAGGTCACAGGGAGCATGTGCAAACCCCATACGGGCAACACCCGTAGTCAGAATCAAACCCGGGTCTCTGGTGCTGTAAGGCAGCAACTCTACCTCTGCGCCACCATGCTGCCCCAGTATAAGATGTCTGCCATTACATAATGGGTGGAGGATTTCAGTTATTTTATGAGATCATAAATGCTGGGTTTGCTTTCATTCGCAAAGTTAAGATTATGGAGAGATTTCATAGAAATCCACAGTATGATGAAAGGTAAATACAGATGAAATAAGGAGAAACTTTCCTTTGGCAAAAAGATCAGTAATCAGTGGATGAGGACTAAAGGGCATTAATACAAGATTCTGAAGTAAGCACAGGAATTTTTTTTCCATTTATCCCTTTCTGACTACTCTCTTCTGATCAGTACACAAACAAATGAGGAGGAAATAGTTTGTTGCTGATGTTGTTTGCTTGCCGAGATATATATGCTTCCAAAGGAACAGATAAAATCCATCTGCTCTTTTTCTCTTTTACTCTTGGACGTCTCTACGTCCCCACCACTCACAGAAAGGGGACAAAGCTAATTAGTTGGGTATTGCTGATAGTTTCCAATCTATTCCCACATTCCTTCGAGCAAGAACCGTAGTTACAGGGACAAGAAGTAAAAGCCTTCAATTCAATAATATCAGTAGCCTAAAAATTTAACTTCTTACGTTTTGCTTTTTGTTGGATAATGAACCTCTTGACTCATGGGCCAGCAATTCTTTGGTGCGTGGAAAGGTGTGTTAAATGGGGACATTGTGAAGCAGACCAACTGGGCCAAGAGCCCATGTGCTTTCACATCAGCGATATACCATTTATGTGATTCAGGGCATTTTATCCTAATGTCCACCTTTACTGAGCTGACTCATAGATCACGGGGGGAGAGGCCTGGGGGTGGGAGTGGTGTCAGTTCATAAAGTTGATGTAGGGATTCGGACTTTGATGGAAGGTGAGATTGTGACCGGCTTTTAAGGGTGAGATGGGTGCATAGCTTCCCAATCACTTTTAAGGTCAAGTTTGGATTCAGTAATTCATGATAACCAATTGAGAGAAGGGGGGGTTGAGACTGGGTGGAGCAAAGGAAGAGACTGCAAGGGGACATACGCAAGGTATGTTCCCATTAAGTTATTCTTTAGCAAACTCCATGTGTTGGCAAGGCCTGTATCCACACAAGAAGTCTACACTGTTCATTCGCTACTGCCCACTCATTATGTACATGATCTATACACATGCACTACACACAATGGGGCATCATGAGGATGGTGAAGTTATGTTGAATTGCTTGCACGAGGTACTTAGAAGGAAAAGGCAAACTTTGTAGAGTGTGCATAAAGTTTTTATTAGCAAATGTATTCCTAACAAAATGTTATCTCTATCCAATTTCTATAAAACTGTTTGTACAAAGTGGCTCCATCATGCTCGTGCTGGTTTGTTGAAAGCATTATATAATTGCTCCAATTTCATCGGAGTTCCCAGAGGCAGGCAATTTCTCCCCTTCAAGCACTATCCAATTTGGTTTTGAAATTTGCTGTTGAATTTGCTTCCAGCACACTGGGGAAATGCATTCCATACCTTGTTGCATAAACTGAATTCTCATTTCCATCTCCCATTTGGGCTTTTATCCAAGGACCTTGAATCAACGTCCGCTGATCCTTCCCATAGAAACTGCTCAACAATGGAGAGTCAACCAGGGAAACAAGTCAAACTGCTGCCAGTGATATGGTGGGTAAGATTGATACCACATGCACCAGGCCACGGGCTCCCTGCAAGCTGCTGCCCACATGCCCATTGTTGGTGCTGTTGAGGTGCTGTGCTCAGCCATTTTACCTGGAAAGAATGATGAAGGCAGGAGATCGAGGCAATTAATGATGGCCCTCTTCCTCTCACGACTGAAGGTAATAGTTTTGAAAGTGTAAAGTACAATAAAATTCCATTAATTCAGCATACTCTGAACTTTCCTGCTGCAGAATTAGCACACTTTGTTCACAATTGGATCGTATTGTATTTAAGCTCCAACATACTTTTAATTCACTTCTTTTCAGATGCTACAATGTAGAATAATAGTGTTTCCACAGAACCCAATAAGCTGAAAGGAAGTTTGAGGAAACAAGGTCATTATTTTACTTTAGAGTTTCGAGATACAGTGCAGAAACAGGCCCTTCAGTCCACCAAGTCTGTGCCGACCAAGCATTTACCCCATACACTAACACAATCCTACACACTAAGGACAATTTACAATTTCTAGCAAATCAATTAACCTACAAACCTGCACGTCTTTCGAGTGTTGAGGAAAACTGGAGCTCCAGGAGAAAACCCGCGTGGTCACAGGGAGAGCGTACAAACTTCATACAGCCATGAGCCAAGGACATGATCAAACCCGGGACTCTGGTACTATAAGACAACAGCACCACTGAGTTGTCCCAGTGAGTTTCAAGGAGTGCAGGGAACAGAACCAGCCAAATTATGAGTGAACATAAGAAAGTTACCCATCTTTTAGTAACTCTAATTCCCAAGAGGTAGAACTTGGTCTCCTGTCAGCTTGGTTCCACTTACCATTGATCAATTCTTCACCCGGTCATGACTGTGTGGTTGCTTGGGTGCTATAACTAGCCCAGACTAATGCAAATCATGCACAGGCAACGTCTACTCATTAATATAAAGTTAGGATCCTGGAACGTGTAGGAAAGAACTGCAGATGCTGGTTTACACTGAAGATAGATACAAAATGCTGGAGTAACTCAGCGGGCCAGGCAACAACTCTGGAGAAAAGGAATAAGTGACATTTCGGAATGAGACCCTTCTTCAGAATGATTCAGCTCTGCGCTTATTTTATCCTGAAGAAGGGTCTCGACCCAAAACGAGGGCTCAACCTACTCTTTCTCTCCAGGGATGCTGCTTGACCCGCTGAGTTACTCCAGTATTTTGTGTCTATTTTTGGATTCTGGAGTGTCAGTAGTGACAGACCTGTATATTTCCATAACCTGGAATGTTGAAAGCATAACCTTAATTCTTAAGTGAGACACAGTAGATGGGAGGTGTTCAGCACCAAAGATAAGAAGTGCGTACAGCTTCTTCTGCAAGTAAAAAAGATGCAGAATATAGAGGGCCTGCGATTAATAATAAATATTTATTATCCATAATTTAAATGTTTACATGAATTGAAGCTCCTACAACAGAACATGGCACAATATTAAATGGCAAAACAAAATGGAATTGCTATGAATTAAACTGTTGATTTCACAGCTGATTTATATTTCCAGTGATGTCTTTCTCAAGTTATATTCTTATACGGCCATTTAACTAGGTTTCATGCCATTTCCCCCCTGAATTTTGCATTACTTTTTATTTAATAACAGAAACTTGGAATCAAAAATTTAACTCATAACTTATTCATTGGCCACTATCCGAGACTAAAGATGTGTTAGCAATGTGTTAAAATGATGTGAATGCAGCATTTTTTAAAAAAATTGCTTGGTGTGGACAAATCAAATTTACAATGTTTGGACAAGAAGCAATATCAATCTCAAAGAAAATGACAGCAAACTATTTCCACGCATTATAGTGAGAGAAAGAAAATTTAATCTGCAGGGTAAAGGGAAAACGCATTAATATAAAATTATTGACTCTTTTAAGGTAATTTTTGTTGCATAGGTAAATAGACATCATTAATATTAGAGCAGTCACACAACCAAATGAAATTACCCAGTACATGCTTGCACTGGTGATATGTTACAGCTACTTTCTAAATCAAATATTCATGCATTGCACTTGGATTTTAACATTGCAAATGACTGCTAACGATCATCGCGACTGAGATCATGTAATTTGCACCGTGGAAAAATAAATACTGGGCTAGGAAGCACGTATTCTTTCCTGAAGTGATTTACAATCTTAATTATCACTGTTTTTAGATTCTGAGGCAAAATTCTTCAGGGTGTTTAGAGGGAAATAATTCATAGCTCTAAGTGCTTATTTTACCATTTGTGCTGCAAATTTTGGAGATTATATACATTTATAAAACCAGGTAAAGAATGGTGTTCATTACTCCAAATGAACGTTGGGTTGTTTGCGCTGTTCATTGTATAAATCATACGGTATAGGACTGTGCTGTTGATGGGAATGTCATCTTTAAGTAAAATGCAATTACTGGACTTTTTTGAAGGGTAATATTCAAAGAGTGATATCCAAAAACAATCCCTGTAAAATGAAAATTAAATGTGATTGATTCTCTGAATGAGGCTGCACATTGATTGAAGGGAATTTGAAAATATGCATTCTTTTGTTGTGGTTTAGTTTAGTTTAGAGATACAGCACAGAAATAGCCCCTTCGGCCCACCGAGTGCGATCCCGGTACACTGCCACTCTTCTACACACCAGCCACAATTTACAATTTTACGTAGCCACTTAGCCTACTAACCTGTACATCTTTGGAGTGTGGGAGGATACCAGAGCACCCGATGTAAATTCACACAGGTCACAGGGAGAACGTACGAACTCCGCACATTCACCACCTGTAGTCAGGATCGAACCTGGGTCTCTGGTATTACAAGGCAGCAACTCTACCTCTGCGCCACCGTGCCCATGTAGGTTTGGGAGTAATACTGTGCAGGTGCACAGCAGTATGAGTGGCTTTAACTGTAAAATTGAAGGTATTTTAGGGTTACTGGAAGTGACTGGAGTAGAAACCACAATGCCAATGGTAACCATAACAGCATGACAACAGTAATCCACTCAAAGCCCCCATTTATGGAATTAAACTGGAGGTGGTAAACTGGATCTAAACAATCAATATGAAGTGTGCTATGAATGTGTCTTTTAGAACAAAGTGTACATCTTCAGCAATATTACTTGTTGTGGTTAGAATCTCAAAAGGGTTAAATTGAACTCAGCAGCATCACGTGAATGCCACATTCATCCAATTACTATAAAAATGACCTTCAAAGACCTTTCCTACTCTTTTGGCCCACGTCCTGAAATTAAGCTTTGGCTTTTATTGTCAGGCATACATTATTTTAACGACATTGTCTTAATTTTTCTTTCTTAATCTTTTAGGAAGGATTGCAGAAGACTTGTTTCCTCTCCGGGGCTGATAGTTCTGAGGTAACAATTTCTAGAGCCACCTCCTTAAGTACCCTGGGATGCAGACCATCAGGCCTTGGGGATTTATCAGCCTTCAGTCCCATCAGTCTACCCAACACCATCTCCTGCCTAATGTGAATCTCCTTCAGTTCCTCCGTCACCCTAGGATCTCTGTCCACTAGAACATCTGGGAGATTGTTTGTATCTTCCTTAGTGAAGACAGATCCAAAGTACCAGTTCAACTCGTCTGCCATTTCCTTGTTCCCCATAATAAATTCCTCTGCTTCTGTCTTCAAGGGGCCCACATTTGCCTTGACTATTTTCTTCCTCTTCACATACCTAAAAAAGCTTTTACTATCCCCTTTATATTATTGGCTAGTTTACCCTCGTACCTCATCTTTTCTCCCCGTATTGCCTTTTTAGTGATCTTCTGTTGCTCTTTAAAAGAGTCCCAATCCTCTGGCTTCCCACTCTTTGCTATGTTGCAGTGTGAACTGTGAGGAAGATGCTATGAGGTTGCAGGGTGGCTTGGACAGGTTGTGTGAGTGGGCGGATGCATGGTAGATGCAGCTTAATGTGGATAAGTGTGAGGTTATCCACATTGGTGGTAAGAATAGGAAGGCAGATTATTATTTGAATGGTGTCAAGTTAGGAAAAGGGGACGTACAACGAGATCTGGGTGTCCTAGTGCATCAGTCACTGAAAGGAACCATGCAGGTACAGCAGGCAGTGAAGAAAGCCAATGGAATGTTGGACTTCATAACAAGAGGAGTTGAGTATAGGAGCAAAGAGGTCCTTCTGCAGTTGTACAGGGCCCTAGTGAGACCGCACCCGGAGTACTGTGTGCAGTTTTGGTCTCCAAATTTGAGGAAGGATATTCTTGCTATTGAGGGCGTGCAGCGTAGGTTTACTAGGTTAATTCCTGGAATGGCGGGACTGTCATATGTTGAAAGACTGGAGCGACTAGGTTTGTATACACTGGAATTTAGAAGGATGAGAGGGGATCTTATCGAAACATATAAGATTATGAAGGGGTTGGACACCTTAGAGGCAGGAAACATGTTCCCAATGTTGGGGGAGTCCAGAAGCAGGGGCCACAGTTTAAGAGTAAGGGGTAGGCCAATTAGAACGGAGATGAGGAAAAACTTTTTCAGTCCGAGAGTTGTAAATCTGTGGAATTCTCTGCCTCAGAAGGCAGTGGAGGCCAATTCTCTGAATGTATTCAAGAGAGAGCTAGATAGAGCTCTTAAGGATAGCGGAGTCAGGGGGTTTGGGGAGAAGGCAGGAATGGGGTACTGATTGAGAATGATCAGCCATGATCACATTGAATGGTGGTGCTGGCTCGAAGAGGCGAATGGCCTACTCCTGCACCTATTGTCTATTGTCTATTGTCTATTGAATGCTAATTAGTTCATAAGTTCATAAGTCATAGGAGCAGGCTAGCCAATTTGGCCCATCAAGTTTACTCCACCATTCAATCATGGCTGATCTATCTTTTCCTCTCAACCCCATTACCCTGCCTTCTCCCCATAACCTTTGACACCCTTACTAATAGAGAACTTATCAATCTCCGCTTTTAAAATACCCAATGATTGGCTTTCACATCTGCCTGTAACAATGAATTCCACAGATTCGCCACCCTCTGACTAAAGAAATCCCTCCTCATCTACTTTCTAAAGGTACGTCCTCTAATTCTGAGGCTGTGCCCTCTAGTCCGAGACTCTTACTCTAGGGTGCAACATCCTTCCTTTCCACATCCACTCTATCCAGGCCTTTCACTATTCTGGAAGTTAAGCTACTTCCCCACTCTGAGCAATCAAGAGCCAGTGATTCCCAGGAGCCAGCGGGAAATGTTGTGTTTCTATAATGAGGCATTGAACATGCCTTTGAATCTTTCCCTCTGTCTTCTTGATAATCTCATCCTGTGATTGATTCCAGATTAGAACGTCTATTTCAAGAGTCTGTTGTCGAGCATGGCCTGCCCATTGTAGCCAATTGCATGTAACTAGAGTCTCAATGCCTGGGATATTATGTGTGGGAGCACACAGATGTTAGTACATATATCCCTTAAACGAGATCGAAGGATTTTGTGGTGACAACATTGGTGTTTGTTTTTCCAATACCTTAAGATGCTTGCTGAGCAGTACTTGAGATCTTTGATGTTCAGCAGAGGAAGAGATCCTGTTTTCCAGCAGAGATCTATTTAATGCCAACGTCTGAAGTCTTGATCTTCAAATACCTTTCCCTCGGTTTATGTGATTTATGAGGTTATTACCAGGACTCGAGGAACTGAGTTATAGGGAAAGATTGGGCAGGCTGGGACTTTCATCCTTGGAGCGTAGAAGACCTCAGGGTGATCTGATAGAGGTGCATAAAATCATGAGAGGCATAGAGAGGGTGAATGCACTATTCTTTTCCCTATGGTAGGGGAATCTAGAGGGCATACACAGGCTTAGAGTAAGAGGGGAAAGATTTAAGAGGAACCTAAGGGACAACGCTTTCACACAGAGGGTGGTACATATAACGAAGGAACTGCCAGAGGAAGTGGTTGCGGCACGTACAATAACAGCCTGTAAAAGTCATTTGTAGGTAAGGAACTGCAGATGCTGGTTTAAATCGAAGATAGACACAAAAAGCAGGAATAACTCAGCGGGACAGGCAGCATCTCTGGAATGGGTGATGCTTCGGGCCGACAGGTGTATGGAAGGAAAGGTTTAAAGGGATATGGGTCAAACACGGGCAAATGGCACTAACGTAGATGGGCATCTTGGTCGGCATGGATGAGTTGTCCTGCACATTTCCACTGTGCCTCTAGATGGAGGAATTTACACAGTGATTCAGGGAACAGCTCATTTGGCCATTGGGAAGAGCAATTCTGAGGGACACAGCCAATAATGTTCCCTGTGGCATACAGGAGGGAGGTGCCTCTGCAGTTACCACAATCCAATTTCATCTCCTTTCTTGCAAATGCTCATGATCACAACATCCTGGGTTCTCAGGCATGTCCTCTTTTGGACAGATGTGCGGAATCAGATTGTAGATCTGTGACCGAAACTCTTCATGATGTTTTGGATTTTAGCTGTGATTCAATGATTTGATGATACTTTATTGTCAGATGTACGTAGGTTCAGTGAAATGCTTTGTTCCGCATCCAACCCGGCAAAAATTATAAACCGTTTCCTGGTATTTTTGTATTTGTAATACAGCTTTTTTGACTTCTGACGATCTACGACAAGTGGGATTTGAATTTAATTTGCATTGCAAAGGTTTTTAATAGATGGTTTGAGTAATAATTTAGCAATAAAAAGCAACGTTTCCATGGAGTTTAATATTATAATGACATTTACAGTCAAAATGCTTTCCTACAAATCAGTCATTGATCATCCTCCGTAGACTTAAGTTCACCCCAAACTCGGCCATCTATAGTGACAGACGCATTGGTACCATCTACCAAATTCTCGATCATAGGTTAAAATCCACCATGGCTTCAACCCCTCAGTTTTGTAGCCTCTTAGAGTCAAAGAATCAAGCAGTACAGGTCATTTGACCCAACTCATTCATGCCAACGAAGATGTCCCATCAAAGTTAATCCTATTTGTCTGCGTTTGGCCCATATACCTCTAAACCTTTCCTATCAATTTACCCGTGCAAGTCCCTTTTAAATGTTGTTACTGCCTCAACTACCTCCTCAGGCATCTCATTCCAAATAACCACCATTCTCTGAGTGAAAAAGTTGCCCTTCAGGATCCTATTAAATCTTGCCCCTCTCACTTTCAACTTACGTGCTCTGATTCTTGATTCCCTTACTTTGGATAAAAGACAGTGCATTTATCCTATCTATTCCTCTCACGATTTTCTACACCTCAATCGATCACCCATCAGTCTCTTGTGCTCCAAGGAATAAAGTCATATCCAGCCTAACCTTTCAATATAGCTCAGGTCCTCTATTCCTGGCATCATCCTCGTAAATCTTCCCTGTACTATTTTCAGCTTAATGATATCCTACCTATCGCAGGGTGACCAAAACTGAACACAATACTCCAAATACAGCCTCACCAATGTCTTGTATAAGATAACGTCCCAACTTCTATACTCAATACCCTGACGAATGAAGGCCAGTGTAACAAAAGCATTCTTTACCAGTCTATCTACCCATGACACCACTTTCAGTGAACTATGTAACTGTACTCTGCTCTACAAACCTTGCCAGGGCCCTACTGTTCACTGTGAAGGTCCAGGCCTGGTTTGATTTTGTCGCACCTTGCACTTATCTGCATTAAACCCCATTAGTCATTCCTCAGCCCACTTGCCTAGCTGATCAAGATCCTAGTATAACTTTTGATAGCCATCTCCACTGTCTACGATACCACCTTCCTTAGAGTCATTTTTTAGTAGAAAAACTCAGCGTAACACCAGTTCTGGCCTCTTCAGCACCCGGTTCAACAGAGTGATTGATGCAAAGTGCTGGAGTAACAGCGGGTCAGGCAGCATCTCAGGAAAGAAGGAATGGGAGATGTTTCGGGTCAAGCCCCTTCTTCAGACTGATTGAATGATGTCCTTGAAGAGCATTTATACTTGTAGCAAGTTCCATTAATTGGATGAAACAATCTCTTGTAGCATCTATGTGATTATTTGGATTGAAAACTTGATGTAGCTTTGATGCAATTCTGCAAGTTGCAAGAAACATTAAAATCCACCGTTTCGGCCCAGTTTGTGGCCACCTGTTTCTTTTTCTGGCTTTGAGTGTTAACTTATATCTGAATATGTTCTTGTGAAATGTCTTGAAATGCCTCACAGCAATGAAGGTGTCATATACAAATTTCAGTTGTTGTATCCATGAAACGTGCCTTTCATGAAAGCACATGTGATGTGACATTTTGTAAAAGAGGACAATTTGCATGCATAATTGGCTGCAAATGTAGGTTCGTCCACCCTCCCCCACAACAAATTCCACAATCCTGAGAAATAAAGTTTTTCCTCTTTTTGCCTATGTACGGATATCTGAAGATTTCACATTCATGTGACAGAAACACAAATTAAATTTGCGGCAGTTTTAATTAACACTATCTACACAGGAGCAGCTCTGTACTGCCTGACCATAAGCAAAGTAAAAGGTTTGCCTGCAGCCACATCCTCAGATAATTAAATTTCCTACTAAAAGTGCACATGGATTTTATTTGGTGGTGGCTACTGGCAGAGGGGAAATTAAGTTAAAAGCATTAGTTTCCTTCCCAATTTCCTGCTTTAAAGTTATCGTGCATACTTTGTCTGCTCTTATCCTCCCCACAGCACTTCATGCTCAGCAGCTATTATTAAGAAGCGGCTTTGCAGGAATCGATTTTCTAACCAAATGACAATCAGAGGGCAGAAAAAGATATTATTATAACGTGTCTAGTTTCTGAAGCATGTTGGTGTGTTCTCTGCAGCTGCTTAATTGCTAGGCTTTAAGGATTGGACCCCCACTAGGAGCCTTAAGCTCAAGGGGAGGACAAAGCTGTATGTGATCAAGGCCTAAGAAAGAAACCTGCGTATGTGATTTTTAATCCATTAATGATGTTGGTGAAGGAGCTATCTGATGGACCCAGTGTTACAGCAACCCAAGTAAAATATCGTTGTTAATTTCAGAATTATTATTTCACTATTGTCATAGAACATCCAGGAACTGCATTGGAATTGGCAACAAAATGGACGCATGGAAAGCAAATCATGATTACCCACCATTATCAGGAGGAATGCTACAGTGGTGCAGCGGTAGATTTGCTGCCTTACAGCGCCAGAGACCCGGGTCCGATCCTGACTATGGGTCCTGTCTGTACGGCGTTTGTATGTTCTCCCTGTGACTGCGTAGGTTGTCTCCGGGTACTCCGGTTTCTACCCACATTCCAAAGACATGCGCGTTTGTAGGTTAATTGGCTTATGTAAATTGCCCTTCGTGTGCAAGATGCAAAACTGGGGTGATATAGAACTAGTGTACGGGTGATTGGTGGTTGGCATGGATTAGGTGGGCCGAAGGGCCTGTTACCACGCTGTATCTCTAGACTAAACTAAATCTACACAGACTGGAAAATGGGTCTGAAGAAGGGTCCCGACCCGAAAGACCTGAGAGATCCTGCCTGACCTGTTGAGTTACCCCATCATTTTGCGTTCTTTCATCAAGTTGTTTTGTGTGTATCTGCTGTTAAAAGCTCAGTTGCTACCCTGACACCCCGACACGAAGTTCTCGATCTCTTTCATGTACATCATCTTATTGTTGTTCTAGATCTGCCCAACAACAGTCGTTTCATCGGTGAACAATAATTTATTGGGATGCTGTTCTTTACTTCGGCTTTTTCTTTTTTTTTTTGCAATTTTTTTCATAGCTCTGCTCCTCAGCAAGGAGTACTGATGTCTTGGAAACTATTACTGAGAAACTAAGAACATAAAAAATAGGAACCTAAAACCTAAAATTAGCCAGATCATGCACTCCCGGCTTCTGACAGAAGCATATCAATAATAATAATATACTTGTTTGCATTTTGTCTCATGTAACATTGAACTATTCTAAATTTGTGTCATCCAATAAATCACCATATTTAAGTGCCCATTAAAGGATATAAACGAGAAAAAGTTAGTTGCAAATATTTTTCCATTTTCCTGGAACTATGTGCAGAAGATTTAGAATGCCAAAGTCCACTTCTTAACATTAGCATCACAGCAGTTTAAAATCACACATAATCCTTCAATAATTTGTTCTGGGTCAGAATGCCCTTTAAGCTCTATTATTGTGAACCAAATGTACAGAACTAGACTGTCCTATTCTAGACTTGCAGAAAATCATCAAAAATAAAATATAAACATTATTAGCTCCTTGTACCCATTTGAGTGCAGTGAAATAAAACGATTGCAATTTAGCCTGGTCATTCAGACCATCTTCAGTCCATTCATCCGAACCATTCTAAAATGTTTTGCAATATTTCCAGCAGTGGGAGAGTCTAGGACCAGAGGGCACAGACTCAGAACAAAAGGGTGTACCTTTAGTGGATGGAGAATGGAGATGAGCAGGAATTTCTGCACAGGTGTAGAACCTGTGGAATTCAGTGCCACTGACAGCGGTGGAGGTCAAGTCATTAGGTATTTTCAAAGCAGAAATTGATAGGTTCTTGATTAGTAAGGGTGTCAAAGGTTGTGGGGAGAAGGCAGGGGAATGATATTGATGAGGGAAAATAGATCAACCATGATTGAATGACAGAGTAGACTCAAAGGGGCCTAATTCTGCTCCTATATCTTATGAAATGATTGTCTGGGTTTTCATCTTCATTATTTATTGAAATTCAATTCAATATGTATGGCAAGCCAAGTTACCAGATATCAGTCCTAATTTTACTTTTAATTAATTTGAAGATAGACCCCCTCTTGTTCTGCTTGTAATTTAATATGGTGACATTTTGTCTCTTTTCTATTAATTATATGACATGCGTCTATAAAATCACTGCTCAAATTTCTTCTTTCAAAGCCGGAGAACAAAATGCACAGTT
Source organism: Rhinoraja longicauda (assembly GCF_053455715.1). Classification (NCBI taxonomy): domain Eukaryota; kingdom Metazoa; phylum Chordata; class Chondrichthyes; order Rajiformes; family Arhynchobatidae; genus Rhinoraja; species Rhinoraja longicauda. The sequence goes on along the minus strand of NC_135974.1, from coordinate 27,313,480 downwards.
CTTTCTTTATAGGCTTTCTGATTCTCAGCCTCAGCTTGAAAATTCATGCCAGTAGCATAATGCCTTCTTTGTGCCTTGGCAGTCAGAGCTAATTTTCTACTGACCGGATCAATTAACAGTTCAGTTGCAGCTTCCTCTGACTAGTATTTTCCTGCTTTGCCCTAGTGGTTGAATATTCTTTACTTCCAGATCTGCATTATTCAAACCTGTTCATTAAGATGTAAAAATCTCTTCTCACTACATCCTTTTAAATATTATTTCAACATATTTTAGTCTAAAAATACATACTTTGTTTTTAAACAATATGTTTTTCTAAATTGCATTTTCCAATTGCAATGTTATCTAATTCATAGGTTAATTTCTGAGCTACTGTTTCTAATTCCATTCTCCTCCTAATCAGTATATAGAAGCATTTTGCACTGACCATCTAGTTTGAAGTTCTTTGCAAAAACTAGTGCTGAGAGTGATCCAAACACTGAGCCAAGTAGCTCAACAGTATTCCTCACTATGCTCCTTAGCAGACTCCAACATTACTCTCCTAACAAGTGATTTCTACTTTCCATTAACTTCTATATAATTCCCTGGACTTTATCAATAACTTTGAGTTGGACTGATAGCAATCTGTGTGAAACTATACCTTAACTGGGACTCAAGTGCCAATGCACAACATAAATTCTGATACCTCTTCCTGATGTTAAATGAATGACATCTCACCATTAATAACACTTAAAAATAAGTTTACAAACATTTCCTAAACTAATGTTTACATATATAATTTGCCTCATTTCCATTGTGTGAAAGTTTAGTTATTTAATAGTAAGATTCGTGAAGGGGCAATATGGAGAATATGATTTTACAAGTTCTTTTGGAACAATTAATTCCATTAAGTCGGATAAAAATGCTTGGATAGAGTGGATGTGGAGAGGATGTTTCCACTAGTGTGAGAGTCTAGGACTAGAGGACATAGCCTCAGAATTAAAGGACTTTTTTTATTTAGGAAGGAGATGAGGAGGAATTTATTTCATCAGATGGTGGCGAATCTGCAGAATTCTTTGCCACAGAAGGCTGTGGAGGCAAAGTCAGTGGATATATTTAAGGCAGAGATAGATAGATTCTTGATTAGTACAGGTGTCAGTGGTTATGGGGAGATGGCAGGAGAATGGGGTCAGGAGGGAGAGATAGATCAGCTAGGATTGAATGGCGGAGTAGATTTGATAGGTCAAATGGCCTAATTCTACTCCTATCACATGATCCCAATGAAGTCTCTTTGTAACCTTGAATTCCTTCCCAGGTAGCTTCTTAATGATCAAATCGCACAGTAGAAACATCATGTGGTGCTGAATCCTGTAATGAAATCAGCGGTTGAAAAGGTTGTTCAAATCTGCTGCAGCTCAGAAAATAAAGCAATATGCTTTATTTTACTTTAAAGCTTTACCGACCTGAAAGCACTAATTATTCACTTGAATTCTAATCAAACATTGAGTCATAGAAAATGGATTAAAAAAACTAGTCCGTGGGTGAGAAGATAGCCTCTTCAAAACACAAAGAGTCAAATAAGTAATTACCAGCTATTATGAGAGTAATATATTGGTATTACTTTTAAACTTGCTGAGTTTCTTGATTTTTTTTGGCTCCCATTGCTGGGAAATTATTGTTAGTTATTTACAATCTGGGCTTGTCTACCATCTATATACTAAAACTCTCGTTTGTTTGTTTGTTTGTTCCTGAACTACAGCCAAAATGGTACACGATAGTGCGACAATTCTAGGCCCACCTTACTCACCGTCGTCCCTTTGGTGCTAATGGAAGAAGTTTCATTGAAATTGGTGTTATATTTTTAAAGTTATTCACATTTTAAAGTTTAAATCTATCTCCTAGGGAGAGAGAGGTGAGGGGTGAGGTGGGGGGGGGGGGGGGGGGGGGGGGGGAGGAGAGGGTGCTGCACCAATGCAGGAGAGGTTTGGGCCCAAAGGGTCCACTTGGTCTAGTTTTAAATATAACTAGACCAAGTGGACCCATTGGGCCCATTCCTCGTAGAACAGGGAAGGGGAAAGGGTGTCGTCACTGAGTGAGCCCTGGACTCAAAGCCTCTCCTGTATTGGTGTAGCACCCTCAACCCCCCACTCAATCCCCCTTATCCCCCTCTCCTCCCCCCACTGACCCACTCCATCCCCCCCTCCCCACCCCCCATTTGTCCCTTCCCTGCCCCCACCCCCACTCCACCAGTCCTGCCTCCACCCCCATTCCTCCCTCCCCACCCCTATTCTCCCCTCCCCCTCTCCTGACCCCCACCTCCCTCCCCTCCCCCCACCCCCACTCTCCCCTCCTCCCCACCCCCACTCTCTCCTGCTCCCCACTGTCCCCCTTCCCCCCACCCCCTCCTCCCCCTACCCTCACCCTCCCCTCCACCCACTCGGCCGCCACGCCCACTCCCCTCCGTGGACCCGTTGGCTGCGAAAGACACTTATCAGTGCCCGTGCGTTCAACGCTGACTGCCGACGTGTGAGTCTCTGCCGGGACGGGGAGGGGAGAGGGGAAAGGCGAGAGGAGAGAGGCGAGAGGCGAGGTGAGAGGGGGAAGGTGCGAGGTGCGAGGGGAGGGGAGAGGCGAGGGGAGAGGGGAGAGGGAATGACTGAGCGCGGGCGGGCGGCGGCGCTGCCGGCGGCCATCTTGTTTTGATGAGTGAGGAGCAAATGAAGTCGAACGTGGAGCATTGTGACGTCATACGCTGAGGAGTTTCAGGAAATGGGTTAGAAAGTGAATTTTTAAACTTTAAAATGTCTGTAGCTTTAAAAATGTAGCTTCAATTTGAATGAGAGTTGTTGGAGATTATGCCCAGGATAATGGTAAGTAATGTGGTGCAAAAAGTGTGGCGCTCTGGTGTACGTTTTTGGCTGTGTGAAGCACCAAAATTATGGTGTGCACAAACACACATACAGAGAGAGATAGATACAGAGAGAGAGAGAGAGATAGATAGATAGATAGACAGACAGACAGACAGACAGACAGACAGACAGACAGACAGACAGACAGACAGACAGACAGACAGACAGACAGACAGACAGACAGACAGACAGACAGACAGACAGACAGACAGACAGACAGATAGATGTTGCTTACACTCTTTCGTCCTCAGTAATGGAGAACTGATAGAAACCATTAAAGTTATTTATGTAACTATTAACAGCAGTCAGTCAAACGATGAGTCAAATAGCACAACGTTCAATGCATCCCACCATCTGGAAAAATGAATTTTAAAAACTGCTATTTTTAGCAAGTGATGAAGAGAATGATACCATTCTTGGTCATAGGATTTATTTAACATTAAAAGCTGCATTCCAATATGTAGTGTAAAAGCAACAGTTAGGCAATGCTGCAGGTCTGAGAATAATATACTTTAGACTTTTCTTTAGTCTTTAGTGATACAGCTCGGAAACAGGCCCTTCGGCCCACCGAGACCGTGCCGACCAGCGATCACCCCAATACTGACGCTGTCCTACACACAAAGGACAATTTACAATTTTACCTAAGCCAATTAACCTACAAACCTGCACGTCTTTGGAATGTGGGAGGAAACCTGAGCACCCGGGAAAACACCACATGGTCACAGGGAGAACGTACAAACTCCGTAAATACAGTACCCATAGTCAAGGTTCGAACCCGGGTCTCTGGCGTTGTAAGGCTGCAACTCTACTGATGCGCCCCTGTGCCGCTCTATCTGCTTAGAGTGATTAGACAAGCAATACGAGCACGACTGAATCATATTCTGGCCAAGGAAAACAGATTCCAGATTCGAGTATTGATTGATTCTGAAGCCTGCATTGTTTTATGCCATTTATGAGTAGATGCCTAAAGTTGGCGCAACAACAGAGTAACGAGACAGTCTTTGTTTCAGTTTTGAAGATACAGCGGGGAAACAGGTCTTTTGGTCCACAGAGTCCATGCCGACCATCGATCACCTATACACTAGTTCTATGTTATCCCACTTTCACATCCTACACACTCAGGGCAATTGACAGAAGTCAATTAACCTACAAAACTGCATGTCTTTGCAATATGGGAGGAAACCGGAGCACCCAGACAAAACCTTTGCAATCACAGGGAGAATGTTCAAACTCCACACAGACAGCACTCGTAGTCAGGATCAAACCTGGGTCTCTGGCACTGTGCGGTACTATCGTTGTTGCCTAAACCAAGGAAATGTTAAACAATCAGACCTCACTCATCAAATCTTATGTAAGTTTATTTTGGGTGACTTCATTAATTTGCATCACACCAATTGAATTAATGTTGTACTGAAATTACTTTGCGTTAATGCAAAACTCTGAGATGTACCTGGCTTACAAGAGTTTTGACTGCGCTGAAGATACTTCCAGTCATTTTATCTTGTATTAAATTTGCTGATCTTAGTGTGCTAATCAGATCATGTATTGAACTAGTAAGTTAATGAACCTGATGATATAACTGACAGAAAAAAATCTACATGATAGCAATACTTTAAGCAAGGTATGCACAATATTGATCCAGCATTAAGCTCCACCATTTCCATTATAGAAGGACAGAAGGGATAAAGATTACCTGTTAAAAATAACAATGTGATTTTAACATTGAAACTAATTGTAGATTAATCCACGGGAACACGGATTAATGTGACAATCGATAATAGAGCCATGTACTGTACATTGTACAACCTGAGAGCAACCACTTTTTGATAACTTTCAGGTTCATTTACATCTCAAGTGATAGCTCCAACATTCAAAACATTTCCAAGCTAAATCCTGGAAGGTACAATTTGACTTCATTGTTATTCTGGTAAATTGAATTTTAAAAACTCCTATTTACAGCACATGTTGAAAAGAATAATATCATTCTGGGTCATTGCCAGAGTTCTCAACTCCTCACAATAACTGAAGAATTGCTTTCCAATTTGTAATGTGCATTCAGACATGATCGTGCACATTGGACATGATCCTCACTGTGTGATAATTCCAAGAGAAATGCAGGGAGCAGCGTTAAACATATAAATGGCCATTTATTATCTCACAAAGACTTTTGCAGGTTGAGAGGGATTAGGGAGTATCCACCTCAGATCTGGCTACCCTCACAAGTTCCTGCCTATCCTACATCTAACCTCTAGTGCAGCATGATATAATCAATGGGTCCACAGCAAACTTGGTCCCAGTATTGGTATCAAGCAAGTCTGGATAATTGCCCCCAAACTTTTCTCTGAATTACATCTCATCTCCGATGCAATTTCATCAGAGGCCATGTGCAGGACAAATAGGAAATCTTGCTTGGAATTCCGCTTGGGCAGCTTACAACTTAGCAGTATGAACACTGATTTCTCTAACTTCAAGTAACCCCTGCACTCCCTCCAACCCTAGTTGTCCTACATGTTTCACTGTTAACATCCCTGTATCCCTTCATTATCACCTCTTCCCCAGCCAACAATGGACTATTATAGATCTACCCTTCCTTGCCGGCTCTGATGTGTTCTGGTCTTTCCCTACCTCTAGTTCCCCCACCCCCTCCACTTTCAGTCTGAAGAAGGGCCCCAACCCGAAACATCACCCATCCTTTTTTCTTCAGAGGTGCTGCCCGTCCCGCTGAGTTACTCCAGCATTTTGTGTCTATCTTTGCTGCAGAGACATGATCTACCTCCAGCGGGAAACACTGGTGAATGATAAACTAAAAGTACTGGAAACACTCAGTGGGTCAGGCGTCATCTGTGGAAAGAGAAGAAGAGTTAGGGTCTCAAGGACGAGTCGCACCCTGGCCACTCCCTCTTCTCCCCTCTGCCATCAGGCAAACGGAATAGAAGTGTGAAAACACACACCTCCAGATTCAGGGACAGTTTCTTTCCCGTTGTTATCAGGCAACTGAATCATCGTACCACATGCAGAGAGCAGTGCTGAACTATTATCTACCTCTTTGATATCCCTGAGACTATCCTTGACCAGACTTTGCTGGCTTTACTTTGCACTAAGGGTTATTCCCTTATCATTGTATCTATACACTGTAAATGGATTGATTGTAATCATGTATTGTCTTTCTGCTGACTGGTTAACACGCAACAATTTTTTTTTTGCTGTACCTCGGAACACGTGACAATAAACGAAATTAAACTGAAGTGGGAGATTTTGTCAGAAAAAGTTTTGTTTTCAGGTTTCTAGCATCCACAGTTGTGCGCAGCGGTAGAGTTGCTGCCTTACAGCGAATGCAGTGCCGGAGACCCGGGTTCGAACCCGACTACAGGTGCTGTCTGTACGGAGTTTGCATGTTCTCCCCGTGATCTGCGTGGATTTTCTCCAAGATCTTCGATTTCCTCCCACACTCCAAAGACGTACAGGTTTGTAGGTTAATTTACTTGGTAAATGTAAAAATTGTCCCTACTGGGTATAGGGTAGTGTTAATGTGCGTGGATCGCTGGTCGGCACGGACCCGGTGGACCAAAAGGGCCTGTTTCCGCGCTGTATCTCTAAACTCTAAACAGTTCTTTTATTTTCATTCATAAGGGAAATATCACCATCGAATGGATCAACTGGGCTTATATTCATTGGAATTTAGAAGGATGAGAGAGGATCTTATAGAAACATAAAATTCTTAAGGGATTGGACAGACTAGATGCAGGAAAATTGTTCCCCATGTTGTGGGAGTCCAGAACCAGGGATCACAGTTTAAGAATAAGGGGGAGGCCACTTAGGATGGAGATGAGAAAAAACTTTTTCACCCAGAGAGTTGTGAATCTGTGGAATTCTCTGCCACAGAAAGCAGCGGAGGCCAATTCACTGGATGTTTTCAAGAGAGAGTGAGATTTCGCTCTTAGGGCTAAAGGAATTAAGGGATACGGGGAGAAAGCAGGAACGGGGTACTGATTTTAGATGATCAGCCACGATCATATTGAATGGCAGTGTTGGCTCGAAGGGCCGAGTGGCCTACTCCTGCACCTATTTTCTATGTTTCTAACCTTGTCTCTGTAAAATCCACCAAGTTCACTGGTAGGATATATGAACGAACATCAGTGCGCTTCCCTTCGCTGGCTCTGAGGCAATAATTACCCTTATTGACAAACGGTAATTACACAGTTCTGATGAAGGGTCTTCGACCTGAAACCTTAACTCTGTTTCTCTTTCAACAGATGTTTCCTGTCTAAATGAATGTTTCCAGCATTTTTATTTTTTGTTTCTACTTCTCTAATTACACTCAGCTGGCTGCCATAAGCAGACCACATTATTCACATTTCCGACTCTAAACTCCCAAAACAATAAGTTTATTTCAAGCTCTATCGCGGCAAGAGATTAGCAAGTGGACAGACTAAATGATTCCAAGTCTCTTTAACTAAATGTAGCAACTCCGCTCTCTTGTGGAATTCTTGGTCCGTGGCCGCTCAAAATGGAGAAGGACCATTTGGGATTCAATGGCCCAAAGGGATTGTTTCCGGAGAAGATAGACACAAAATGCTGGAGTAACTCAGCTGGGCAGGCAGCATCTCTGGAGAAAAGGAATAGGTGACGTTTCAGATCGAGACCCTTCTTCATTCCGAGAGTCAGGGGAAAGGGACTGATTCCATGCCACGTGACTCTATGTCTTTGAGTTAGCAGTGAGATTCTCAACTCCCTTCACTGGGAGCACTCAGAAGTCCAGCATAACTGTGGAATAATGGTGCCATTATGGTGTTCATCCCTTCAAGCATCTCCTCCCTCACCTGTGTCAGAGGATCTGGGTTCAACAATGATCCGCTAGCTATCCCAGACTCTCCAGATCTGAGGTGGAAACAAATCATCCTTGAACTCTAAGGACTGACTATTGAGAAGAAGATCACTCTCACAACACATCTGTTTAATGCATCCACATTCTTTTCCTTAGCATTCATTATTAGCAAACACCATCATGAAATGAAATTTCTTTAGGATCATCCATCACCATACATATTTTTGTAAGGTTTATAATAATACAATACAATATGTTATTGCTACAGTTATTATTATGTGACTACCAATTATATTATTATTATTGCAGTAAAATAATAAAATAACTCAAATAATTGAAAGGGAAAATTTATGTTTTGGGTGGGTATCAGTGATTCTCAATCATTACACGTATGATATTGTTCCACATTCGTTTTATTTCCTACCTGCAATTGTTGTATTGGGGATGTATGTTGTGTGGCGCAGGGAGTCCCTTGGTGAACACGCAGAGACGGCATGTTGTGTTACCTGCCACGGTGATTGTCTGTTATTCAAGAAAAGTAAAGAACCCAACTATAGCCCGATTATTATCCACAGCCCAGACTGACTGGAGTTTTAACACCAAAAATGCTATGTTACAATCTATATACTAAAACTCTCGTTTGTTATCTTGTTTGTGACTGAACTTCAGCCAAAACGGTATGTGATAGTGCGACAATTTTAGGCCCACCTTACTCACAATTGTCACTTTAGTGATAATGCAAGTAATTTCATTGAAATCGGTCTTATATTTTTAAAGTTATTCACATTTTAAAGTTTAAAAGGAGGGGAGGGGGAGGGGAGGAGGGAGGAGGGAAGGGGGGAGTGGGGGAGTGGGGAGAAGGAAGAGGGGAGGGGGGGTTGAGGAGAAAGGGGAAGGGGGGAGGACAGGGTGCTGCACCAATGCAGGAGAGGTTTGGGCCCAACGGGTCCACTTGGTCTATATCTTATAGATATCAAACAATCCACAGAGAAGTAAATGAAGAGGAATCCAAGCATTAAAAAATTCTCAAAGGTCAGGGAGACATTTATTACCTCAGAAATGAACCATTACGATGCTTTGAAAATCACAAAACTAATAGTCTCTTCTAAAGTAGCTTCCGTCAACACTCCTGATCTTTAAGTTGGGCGGCACGGTAGCGCAGCGGTAGAGTTGCTGCTTTACAGCGAATGCAGCGCCGGAGACACAGGTTCGATCCTGACTACGGGTGCTGCACTGTAAGGAGTTTGTACGTTCTCCCCGTGACCTGCGTGGGTTTTCTCCGAGATCTTCGGTTTCCTCCCACACTCCAAAGACGTACAGGTATGTAGGTTAATTGGCTGGGTAAATGTAAAAATTGTCCCTAGTGGGTGTAGGATAGTGTTAATGTACGGGGATCACTGGGCGGCATGGACTTGGAGGGCCGAAAAGGCCTGTTTCCGGCTGTAGATATATGATATGATATGATATGATGATAGGTTAATGTTTTGGTTAGAAACCATTTTTATTTATTATTTTTTTATATCATATGACTTTAAGACATTAATATACTTCTAATTCATTGTTGCATCAAGACTTAAAAAGAACAATCAATCATGGAGAATACAAGCCATTTAGTTTTGAGGTTTCAGAGCAGCCATGAAGAAGTTAGAGCCACTCAGAAACAATGAGCGCTCCTGCATTGCTGTCATCAGTAGTGGATAACTAACCCTTCCTGCACCAAAGCATTCCAGCAGAGCCATTGAAGGTGACTCATTCAGTAAACCATTGAGCTTTGATAGAGGAAGTCTCAGATTCCAGCCTGCCCCGAGTTATTTGATCTGTGTTGCTGGAGTTCTTGTGGAAGTGGTTTCAAAGACTTACATCTCGGAAGGCAAAATTACAATTGTTTGATGTCACCACTTCTGCTTCCCATTTAGTGGTTCATGTTGCAAGATATCAGCTTTAGCTAGTAACATTCTCTCTTGTGTAAACAAACATCGCAGACTAAATGTTCAGATTCCAGAGATTTCAGTGTGTAACCTATGATGACATCTGCCCAGAACCACACTATAGCTGCTGTTGGAAGTGTTCTCTTTTGAATGTTAAACAGAAACCCTGTATCATCTCAGGTGGATTTAGATTTTATGTTCCAAGAAGAAAATGAGACTTCTTCTGGTATGTGGGACAATACTTAACAATAGACAATAGACAAAGGACAATCGGGACAATTGGTGCAGGAGTAGGCCATTCGGCCCTTCGAGCCAGCACCGCCATTCAATGTGATCATGGCTGACCATTCACAATCAGTACCCCGTTCCTCCCCATACCCTCTGACTCCGCTATCATTAAGAACTCTATCTCACTCTCTCTTGAAAGCATCCAGAGAATTGGCCTCCACTGCCTTCTGAGGCAGAAAATTCCACAGATTTACAACTCTCAGAGTGAAAAAGTTTTTCGTCATTTCCGTTCTAAATGGCCTACCCCTTATTCTTAAACTGTGGTCCCTGGTTCTGGACTCCCCCAACATTGGGAACATGTTTCCTGCCTCTAGCGTGTCCAATCCCTTAATAATCTTATGTTTCATTAAGATCCCCTCTCATCCTTCTAAATTCCAGTGTATACAAGCCTAGTCGCTTAACTCTCAGCCAACATCAATAAAACATAATACCCAACCAGTCAATTGCATTGTTGTGGCATAACCTTGCTGAACACTAATTCCGGCATGACAGGGTGGTGAATCTGTGGACTTCATTGCCACAGACGGCTGTGGCAGCCAAGCCAATGGGAATTTTTAAGGCGGAGTTTGACAGGTTCTTGGCCAGTATGGGTTTCAGGGATTATCGAGAGAAGGCAGGAGAATGGGGTTGGGAGGGAAAGATAGATCATCCATAATTAATTGGCGGAGTAGACTTGATGGGCCAAATGGCTTAATTCCGCTCCAATAACATGAATTTATGAACTTTTGACATTTCCTGCATATTGACAGTAACTACCTACGACATATTCTGGGGTATCCTACAAGTGGAGACACACGGAACTGCAGATGCTGTGTTAGAAAAAAGACACAAAATGCTGAAGTAAATCCAGTGGGTCAGGCAGCATCTCTGGAGGACATGGATAGGTGACATTTCAAGTTGGGACCTTTCTTCAGATTGATTATGGAGGTGGTGTGTGGGGGGGGGGGAGTTTAAGGGAAACGAAAGCTGGAAGAGAGGCGGGGGCAGGACAAAACTTGTCAAGCGATAGGTGGATATAGGTAGGGAGGGGATTTGATCGGCAGACGGTCGGGCAAAGGCCAGAGATGAAAAGGCAAAATGTGTGAGATAAGGATAGAAGACGTGGACCTTGTGAAGTGAGAGGAAAGAATATTAGTGGAAGGGGACTGAGGAAGGGGGAAGGTGAGAATGGGTGTGAATCCACATGAGGCACAGGGAAGAGAAGGGGGAAGTAAGAAAAAAATGGGGTTGTTTGTAGGTTAATTGCCGAACAAGGAGAATTTAATGTTCAGACCGTATGTTTGTAAGCTACCCAAGCGGAATATGTGGTGCTGTTCTTCCAGTTTGTGCATGGCCTCACTCGAGCAATGGAATACAAGTGTTTATTTTCATGTACACTTAAACGAAACATGGAAAGGTTAAATTCAGCTCAAGAAACCCACTACTCAGGCTGAAACACAAACATTGGGCAAGGCGCTGAACAGCAACTGGTAAATGTGAATTGAACAAGAATGGGTTAAAAAGAATTCAGTCATAGAAAAAAATGCAATATAATTCAAGTGTTTCAAATATTGTTAAATTAATCCCATGGGTACTAAAATAACAGTTGGTGATCAAACCTTTGTATTTGAGCAAAAGTCTTTTCAAATATGTAGTAGGTAATTCATATTTTATTGAGCATTGTGGACATGAACATCAGTTCATCAGTAATTTCTTTTGCCTATATTAACAGAATTTGAAGGAGGGAAAGAGAACCAGCTTTGACTTGACCAGATGGCACATTATCTTTCACCCTGTTAATCAAACAATAGATAAAGTGATACATGTGGATTTAAAAGTTCAGAATAACCAAAGTCTTCAAAAACCTAATGAACAGATGATGTATCTCATTGCCTCTTTGTGGGATGTTGCTGTGTGCAATGTGGCTGGTGTATTAATTTAATAATAATGCAACTGATCATAACAATAATAGTTTTAACATTTCAAAAGCTGTGGAGTACTTTGGGATAATCTGAGAATCTGATGTATTCTTATATAAGTGTGAGTTCTTTCTCAGCTGTCAGACAGATATTGAGAGTCTTCAACATCACCTCAGTAGACATTGCATTCTAATCCAGATACAATCAGGTCAGTCGATGAAGATACTTAGCAGGCTTACTTTGTGCATCAAACCATTCCTGAAAGACAATATATGCGGAAATGGTGGGAATCACGATGAGACATTCTGGATTACTTAATCATTATGAATTGCAAGAATCTTCCCAGATTGGCTAATCTATCCCTTCAAAATATCCACGCATGTGGAGTTGATAAAATGCTTTAATTCGTCAGCTTCGTCAGGAGCACTTAGGATAATAGTAGTGCTGCTGAGCAGGAGTTCAAAAGGTCATTGCACGATAATATCCTGCGGATCTGGGCTAAAGCAAAGCGATTTCTCATCAGCAGACTATTGTTCAATTGCTTTTCCAGATATGAAAATCCTATTATGCAGAAGCATGAATGTTAAAGAGAACACTCACTGTACAACAGGCGTAGTGGCAACAGATAACATTTGAAGACCAGTGTAGAAATGTCAACGAATGCTTTTATTGTTTATTAGTGGAGACCCTTATTCCTGATTTAATTGGATCGGTGCTGTTCTGATTAGGCACATTGACTACTCAGCTTCTTCTGAAAGTGGAGTGCCATTATGTATAAGGGTGTGTTGCAGGAATGTACAACTGTGACCACACATACAAAAATAGTTAATTAGCCATTAAGTGTTTTGAGGCTTTCTTAGTTTGAGAATGAAATCAAATATATTGTTACTGACATCCATCGACTTTGGCATAATGTTTCATGTTTCATTCAACCAAGTCTCCTTGACCTGAGGCCTGAACAGTTATTCATGCATAGCAATATACACACAGGCATCACAATGTCTTTATGTGCAAGGATATCTGTCATCATTCAGGTCAATTGACATTTCAACCCCAAACCTCCAGAACCAAAATTAAAGTACTTTTACATTTCCACTTACTAACAAAACCAAACCAGATGTGTCTGGAGAAACACAGCTTGAACTGAAATCTCAAAGAAACCCCGATGTGCATATTAATCATCCTCTACGATAATCCTCAACACTGGTACTCTGCAAGGATACTTGAAATTAGAGAAATCAACGTTCATACTGCTGGGTTGGACAGCTTACAACCCAGCCATATAAACATTAATTTCTCTAATTTCAAGTAACCCCTACATTCCCTCACTCCCCCCTCCCCCCAGCTTGGCCGTCCTACTAGTTCCACTGTTCGCATCCTTGTATCCCTTCATTATCACCCCTTTGCCGGACTTCAATGGACCATTATGGACTCCACCATTCCTTAGTCATCAGTTTTCTTACCTCCAGTTTCCTCCCCTCTACTTTCAATCTGAAGAAGGGTCCCAACCCAAAACGTCACCCATCTTTTTTCTTTAGAGATGCTGCCTGACCCGCTGAGTTACTCCAGCGCGTTGTGACTAAAATTGGCACTGATCCAGATAAAGGATTTATTAGATCAGATGACAAAATCCTCGATCAAAGAGGCAAATTTGAAGGAGTAGAAAAGAGAGTTTGGAGGGGTGGGGATGGGAGTGTAATTCCATTGTTTCAGAATTGGATGGTCAAAAATATGTTCCAGTGTCCGTACCTGTGACAATTAAACACGCTTGACTCTCTCGGTCACCAACAATGTTCCAATGATTTGGGGGGATTCCCATAAAATTAGAATGGGACATTGTGCATGCTTGAGTGGGTAGAAAATCTGGAAATATGCCAGAGTGAAGCCATGGCGGTACAAAATGGTACAATGGTGTACAAAGTCATGAGAGGAATAGTATGGGTAGATGCACAGCATCTCCTGCCCAGAGTAGGGGCATCGAGAACTAGAGGACATAGGTTTAAGGTAAGGGGGATAGATTTAATAGGAACCTGAGGGATAACTTTTTCTCACAAAGGGTAGTGAATGTATGGAACAAGCTCCCAGAGGAGTAGTTGAGGCAGATACTATCACAATGTTTTAGAAACATTTGGACAGGTACATGGATCGGACAGGTTTAGAGGGACATTGGCCAAATGCAGGCGGCTGGGACTAGTGTAGATGGGATATGTTAGCCGGTGCGGACAAGTAGGGCCGAAGGTCCTGTTTCCATGCTGTATGACTATGACTCTACCCATTTTTTAATGGTGTTAATTTATTATATCTCGTCTGCTCCCTTATACTGTGATGATACAGTGATTTTGAATGATTTTATTTTAAATCATTGAGACCATCAATACTTGCTACATTACCTGGTCAAATAGGCAGCAAATTTCAGCATCTACACAACAGGCTTTTAAGTGTGAAAGTCTGGAACCGGCTGCTATGACATCTGTTTCTCCTCAATAAATTCTATTAGTCTTGCTACAATTCTTGTCATGAACTCAAATGAAAAATAACCAAGAAAATATATCATTTTATATACTGCTTATTAATGCCGTTGTCTTAATTCTATTTGCATGGCCCAACTTTTAATTTACACTCTGTACAATTCTTTTAATTGGTATTGCAATCTTGCTTTAATTTCTGCTGTTCTAAGTTAAGATTCTTCAGCCTGACTCGCTCCACAGTTTCCCTCCTCCTCGGCCTGTTCACCAAGATCACGAGTCTCCGACAGAGGTGCCAAACTCTAGCAGATGCCAAATTAGCAGAGATCTGCATTGGCATGTCAGCTAAGTGGTCGTGGGGAGCAGTGTGTGGGGCCTGTATTGAAATCTGATCTTTCATCGTGCACAGTAAAACCTGGATCACACTGTTTTACGAGTGTACCAGGGCCGATTTCGGAATTACTTTCCAAGAATTACATGAAAGGAAGCAAGTTTTTGTTAACCTAAATAGGCTTCACTTTATTCTGACTGACATGAGGGCACTGTAGGAGCTTCACGTCAGATTCCATGGGAAAAATGTGCGCAGTAAATGAGAGTTATGACCGAGGGGAGACCATGGGGAGGGGAGAGCAAGGACACAAACGATGCTGGGTTTTTTCGATGCTAAATTTCACAATGACAATCATACTTTATTAGCCAAGTATGTTTTGCAACGTACAAGGAATGTCATTTGCCATACAGTGGTCATAACAATAAAAAGCAACAGGACACACAAAATACATTTTAACACGAACATCCACCACAGTGACTCCTCCGCATTCCTCACTGTGATGGAAGGCGAAAAAAAGTTCAATCTCTCCCTTCTTTGCTCTCCAGCGGTCGGGGGCCGATAACCTTCCGTTGACGGGACGATCTTGACTCCCGTAGTCGGTGGTGGGCCTTCCTCATTGGGGCGATCAAGCTCCTGCATCAGGGGGGGGATTTCAGCTCCCCCACGCCGGCCGATCTACCCCGGGTCAGGTAGTTGAACGTCGTGCGGCTCGGAGCTCCTGACCGGTCTCAACCCGAGACTGTGAGCTCCTTGATGTTAAAGTCCACAGTCTGCTTTGGAGCGTCGATCCAGGCAAGGAATCACACGCTCAGATGTTAAGTCCACGTCCCGTGGTGGGGCTCAAAGTCAGTCCCCGGCAAGGCCTCCAGCTCCAGCATTTTTACAGCATTTCAATATTTCTGGATTGTTTTCTCACTTGCCATACCGATAACTTTAGCTTGTCATAGTGCTGTTGGAGTCCAATATATGTGGAGTCCAATACAACGAGATAGTGCGCTCTCATCATTTTGACTGGATTATAGACTCATAGAGTCATAGAGTGATACAGTTTGGAAACAGGCCCTTCAGCCCAACTTGCCCCACCGGCCAACATATCCCAGCTACACAAGTCCCACCTGCCTGTGTTTGGTCCATATCCTTCCAAAATTGTCCTATCCATGTACTTGTCCAACTGTTTCTTAAACTTTGGAACAGTCCCAGCCTCAACTATCTCCTCTGGCAGCTTGTTCCATTCACCCACCAGCCTTTGCGTGAAAAGGTTACCCCTCAGATTCCTATTAAATCTTTTCCCCTTCACCTTGAACCTATGACCTCCGGTCCTCGATTCCCCTATTCTGGGCAAGAGATTCTGTGCATCTACCCGATTTATTCCCCTCATGATTTTATACATGATTAAAGGAGGTTTAGTTTAGTTTAGAGATTCAGCATTTAAACAGGCCCTTCGGTCCACCAAGTCCGTACTAACCTGCGATCCCTGCACGGAGGAAACCGAAGATCTTGGAGAAAACCCACGCAGGTCACGGGGAGCACATACAAACTCCGTAAAGACAGCACCCATAGTCAGGATCGAATCCGGGTCTCTGGCGCTGTAAAGCAGCAACTCTACCACTGCACCACCGTGCCACATAGACATGGTGGCGGTTTTGTTGTAACGGTCATTATTATTACTAATGAATGTGCTCAAGACATTGAGCACATGCATAAGTAATAATAATGACTGTTAAAACATTTCCATGAATATTGCTCTAATTATTTGCACTACAGATACTGCATATATTCTCATAATATCAGGCAATAAACATTCCACATCTTTCAATCGGTGTCCTTGATAATGCATATTACATTGCATGAAGTAGCATATCATCGGGCTCAGTATAAACAATTGCACAGGAGAACCATTAGGGTATTTAAAGATAACTGGTGGCCACGTTTAGCAAATGAATGCATTGTATCCACCTCATTAGAAGCTAATTGTTGCTGGCAGCCATAATATGATTCCAATTGCAAAGGCTGATTTGACCTGACACAACTGGTCTCTTGCCAGTACCTCTAATGTTCCATTACTATTTGTAGAAATGCACTAATTTATTTCTCAGCAAGCGTATTCTTAGAATAGGGTGCCAGATGGCTGTTGACACCCCAGGCATTGTGTTCCAGAGTGGATTGGCACTCCATAAAGAGCAGGGAACAAAACCACAGGGGAAGGTGGCCTGTACAACAACGATTGCCAAAATTACATAAGGCGAACTAACAGTTTATTTTCAATTATTTTGTCGTTATTATATTTTATGGTTCTAATGCAAAATGTTTTTCAGAATATTTAATGATAGAGTCATAGTCATACATTCACACAGCGTGGATACAGGCTGTTCGCTTCAACTTGACCATACCGACCAACATGCCCATCTACACTGGTCCCACCTGCCTGTGTTTGGCCCATATCCCTCTAAACCTATCCTACCCATTTACCTGTCTAAATGTTTCTTAAACGTTGCGATGGTACCTGCAAATGATGTACAATCTGTGTACATAGATTGCCAAAATTACAGAATTACATAGATTGTACATCTTTATAATAATAATAATAGTAATACATTTAATTTATATAGCGCTTTTCTGGAAGCTCATAGACGCTTTACAGAGTAAGTAAAACATAAAAATAAATAAATAAGCGAAAGATTTATCCAGACGGAGAAGCGGCGAACAAACAGCGCCAGCGTCCTCTCACGTCAGGATCCGGCGTAAATGGTTGACAATAAACAATAAACAGTAAATGGTTGACAGTAAACAATAAAGAACACAAGACACACAATTACAGTTTAACATAGACAACCATCACAGTGATTCCTCCAGGCACACCCTCACTGTGATGGAAGGCAAAGAAAAGTCTTATCTCCTCCTCATTCTTCTCCCGCGGTCAGGCAGTCAAACTGCTGCTTCGAGGCGATCGAGGCTCCCGACTTTTGAAACCCCCGCCGGGCGATGGAAGGTCCCAGGGCCGAGCCCAGCAGGCCGATGAAGGTCCTAAGCCCCCACTGGGTGATAGAAAGTGCCGCGGCCGAGCCACGCAGGGCGATGAAGGTCCTGCGAACGGGTCGATCAAGCCTTATGATTCGGGGCGGTCGAAGCTGCTACGGCTGGAGCTCCCGAAAGCCGGTCGCCAGCCAGGGACCTGCGAGCTCCCGAAGTTGCGGTCCACAGAGCCTGCGGTAAGTCCAGGTAAGATGGTGAGCCCAGGCCCTGCGACCGGAGCCTTCAAGGTCGCTCCCAGCTGGAGGCCGCCAACTCCACAGTGTTAGGCCGTAGCGCGAACGGAGATACGACATGGAAAAAGGTCACATCTCCGTTGAGGAGGAGATTTAGAAAAATAGGTTTCCCCCACCCCCCCACCACCCCCCACATATACACCGCTAAAAATAGGTCAACACATACATTTAAACGCTAACAACAGACAAAGACAGAAAAAAGACAGACAGACTGCCGGTGAGCCGCAGCCGGCTGGCGTCCTCTAGACGTATCTATAGAGGTAATGATATACAATCTATAAAGGAAACATTGAAACTCAGTTACAGGTAGGCATAATTTTGTTTGAATGATTGAATTGATTGAAAGATACAGCATGGAATCAGGCCCTTCCAGGGAAAACCTGCAAATTCCACACAGACAGCACCCGAGGTCAGGATCGAACCTGGTTTGATTATTGGATTTATTAATTTAGTTAAAATAAAAAGAGTATTTTACTTGAACAGTAAATCTGAGAACATTTGACATGTGATGCTTCAGAAATCCTGGTGGTCAGACAGCTGGCTTATTCAGATTGGAAACAAGGTGAGTAGCCAGAGTCAAAGGTCCATAGGTGCAACTGGGTCCACAGTCCAGTCTGTGGGCTAACTATGGCTGGTATCCAGGGCCTGGAGTGATATTTCCCACTTGCTTCAAACTCTCTAGGTTCACTAGAAAAATTATCATGTTATTGTAAAGAAAAATACAAAATGCTGGAGTAACTCAGCAGGCCAAGACTCAAGTTTAGAGGTGCAGAGATATAGAGATACAACATGGAAACAGGCCTTTCGGCCCACCGGGTTCGCGCTGACCAGCGATCCTACACACCATTAACACCATCCTACACACACTAGGGACAACTTACATTTATACCAAGCCAATTAATCTACAAACCTGTATGTCTTTGGAGTGTGGGAGGAAACCGAAGATCTCGGGGAAACCCACGCAGTCACAGAGAGAAAGTACAAACTCCGTACAGACAGCACCCGTAATCGGGATTGAACCTGGGTCTCTGGCACTGTAACCGCTGTAAGGCAGTAACTCTACTGTTGCGCCACCGTGCCGGCCCCATTTGTCATTTGGCATTTACCATAGGAAAAAGGGAATTAAGAGTGACATGAGGGGAAACCTTTTTTTAATGCAGCCGGTGGGGCTGGAATCTGAAACGTATTACCTATGGATGTGGTGAATCGGTAAATATTCGGTGAAGAGGAATTTGTAAGGCTACAGAGAAAGGGGCAGCGGCTGGAATTAGTGAGTTATTCTTACAGACAGCTGATCTGGACAAGATGGTTCAGTTGTGACTGTGACTAAGCCACTGGAGACTGGTACCGGTCGATATAAAAGACCTTTATTCATCACAACAAGCAGCCATTCTCTCTCAGCAGCGGCTCTCCTAACTCAAGTACATTGGCTTGTTATACCATTAGGAATAAAGATAGCAGCAGGTGATTTAATCAAATTTCAATGGCGACGATGGCATTATTTACTTCAATATTTTGAATCTGACCAAAGATTCCATAGAATTACATATTTACAAGGGGAGCACTCCGGTCATCTGAGAAAACACAAGAGATAGATTTAAGGCAGAGATAGACAGATTCTTGATTGGTACAGGTGTCAGGGGTTATGGGGAGTAGGCAGGAGATTGGGATTAAGACGGAAAGATAGATCAGCCCTAATTGAATGGCAGAGTAGACTTGATGGGCCGAATGGCCTAATTCAGCTCATGGAATTTATGAACTTATGAACTTATAAAGGCACCTCTGAATATCCAAACACATTTGGAAGGGCAAAATAATTCACACAAATAGTCTAAAGGCTTCTGAGGGGTTAATTGGCTTTGGTAAATATTGTAAATTGTCCCTAGTTTGTAGGATAGTGCTAGTGTACGGGGATCGCTAGTCTCTGCAGACTCAGTGGGTTAAAGAGCCTGTTTCTGCACTTTATCTCTAAGCTGAACTAATCTTAATGTATAGGAAGAAGCTGCAGATGCAGTTACAAGTACGATAGACACAAAATGCTGGATAACTCAGCGGAACATGCAGCATCTCTGGAGAAAAGGAATGGGTGACGTTTCGGGTTCAGACCATTCTTCAGACCATCTACCTAATCTTCTCAATGGCAGTTATACAGAGGCAGTATATACCGGCCTGACATCACAGAAACTGCAAAAGTTCAAATAAAGCCATTTCTAAGGTTAATTTGATCCGTTTCTTTTCCTTGGGAAATGGGTGGTATTATTATGTATGAATTTTCTCAATATGCTAAGAATTGTCAATGGTGTGTCTTAAACAAACAGTGGAATAATCAGGCAGAATTAAAAAAACATCCAGTGAGTCCGCAATAAAATCCTGCGTCTAAATCACCCTCTAGAATACTGCAAACCTGGGGCTAAAGTTCAGCATCAAGCATACTTAAATGCTAGGCGCAAAACGCTGGAGTAACTCAGCAGGACAGGCAGCATCACTGGAGAGACGGAATGGGTGACGTCGCCCATTCCTTCTCTCCAGAGATGCTGCCTGTCCCGCTGAGTTAATCCAGCTTTTTGTGTCTATCTTGGGTTTAAAGCAGCATCTGCAGTACCTTCTGACATAGTTGTTACTCTGAATGAGTGAAGATGGCGTGAGAGGTGTACATAATGTTGTTGTTCCATAGCAACTGGCACCGTTCCTCGGAGACTGCATGATACCATTCTGACTGCGTCGGAATAATTTAAAAAAGACACACTGGAAGTTATTTTGAAACATCATGGGAATGAATTTCCCTGTGGATGGGAAAATTACACCTTTGGAACACTCTTTCTAAAAATCCTTTTTCGACTCACACCTGTTCTGACACTGAAGCACTGATATAAATCAATATGTCCTTATGTGTAAGAAATCATCTAAGAAAGGCTTTTGAAGGTGAATTTGCAATTAATCTACAAGGAATTACTAAGAGAATTGGAAATAAATTTATCGTAGAGCTGAATCTGAAGCTTTGCACTTAGAGTTAATGCTACACTTTAGTGCAGACATGAGCTAAAATATAATTATAATTATAAAAATATAAAATATAATTCTGCTTCCTTTTCCATATTGGATGGAAAGGTACAAAAAGTTGCGATGTATTTAGACTTTCAGTTCAATGAAAAATATTGGTTGATACCAAAAAACAAAGTGCCGGAGGAACTCAGTGGGTCCATTTAGCATCTGTGAAGGGAATGGAAGAATGATGTTTTGGGTCAGGAATCTATTTCATACAGTTGGAGTAAGGGGGAGAGTGTGGCTCATGTTGTCGACCTCCCCATGGTGAGCCCTGTCAACTGACCTCGGTCAGGCGAATGACAACAAACAGAGACAGCAGAAGCAGCTTCATAACTTCTGCTGGATCAAACGCAAGAAGAAGAACGGGGAGAGTGCTGGAAAAGAAAGGTGGGGGTTTTCCCTGGATTCTCCGGTTTCCTCCCACACTCCAAAGATGTATAGGTTTGTACGTTAATTGGCTTTGGTGGATGGGTAGCGTACAGGGATTGCTGGTTGGCAGCGACTCGGTGGCTGAAGGGCCTGTTTCCGCACTGTACCTCTAAACTAAACTAAACAGATGTTTAAGTTTGGCTCGTTGGCATCATTTCAGCATGTGAGCTAAAAAAACTTGTATTTATACAGCATCTTTAACATAGTAAACATTCTGTGACACTTCACAGCAGTATTCTTAATTAAAAGTTAAATCTGAACAAAAAAAGATCTTCAGTAGAAAGACTAGTTACTTGGTCAAAGATGTAGGCTATGGTGTTGGTATTGGTACTTATCAGTATCCCAAGATATAGTGAAAAGCTTTTGTTTGTGTGCTATGCAATTAAATCAGATCATACTTTACATGAGCACAATCAAACAAAAAACATTCCAACAGATAGTGTAAAGACAAACATTAAAGAGTGCAGAATATGGTTTACAGCATCGTAATGTAACAGTTCCAGAGAACTAGTCCAATGTCAGCAATGGTAGGTTGGAATATTGGGACTACATCCTGGCTAATGGGAGGACTGTTCTGTAGTTTGATCACAGAGGGGAAGAATCAGTTCGTGAGTCTGGTGGTACGTGCTTTCAAGCTTTTGTACCTTGAGTGTTCTGAAGGTCATAAAATCATGTGATAGGAGCAGAATTAGGCCATTCAGCCCATCTAGTCTACTCCGCCATTCAATCATGGCTGATCTATCTCTCCCTCCTAACCCCATTCTCCTGCCTTCTCCCCATAACCTCTGACAAGGTGGAAAGTAATAGAAAAAAAGAAAGGCTTAGAGATGGAATTACAATTGTTACACCCTGCTTTGGATCTTTCATTTGCCCCATTTCACTTTCTATGTGAGGGCAATGTCATGTTTTCTTAAGAAGAGGAAAAGGGAGATTTTTCAAAAAATGGCAACGCTAATTTGTTGGGCATTAGTAGCGATACAATTTTGAAAGTACATAATTGGTTGCTAAATGCTTTAAGACCTAATATCTTGAATGATGCCACATTTCGATAAATGGTAAAATTTTAATAGAGTGCTTAGTTATAATTTGAGAAGGGAAATGAGCTATCAAAATGAAATAAGAAGCTTTGGAAGTTGAAGCTATAAGGATCTCGCAAATGAACACATGCATTAATGCTGTTAATTAAAATCTGGGAACATTGTTGAAAGTCAGTAAAATTTGTAATGCAAAGATGTAAATTATGTTATTAAGGGCTCTTGGGAAAAAAATGATTTTGTACAAGACTTTAATCAAGGTCACAAAAGAAATCCATTGTTTCCATGGTAGTAATGCATCTTCATCCTTTATGTCACATTTGAAATAGATACATATCGTAACTCTTCAAAGAACATTGAAAATGAACCAATCGAACAGAAATCTAAAGCGCTGGAGTAACTCAGTGGGTCAGGCAGCATGTCTGGAAGACATGGATATGCAACGGTTCAGATCGGGATCCCTGTTCAGATCCTGAGTCAGCAGAGATGCTGCCTGACCTGCTGAGTTACTCGAGCACTTGATGTTCTACGAAAGATTCCAGCATCTGCATTTCCAGCATCCGTTAGAAGATGGATGTGGTCTTGTTTCTAATCCACCTTCTCAACTCCTACTTCTCTTTGTCTCACAATGGCTTCTGGTTTAAAGATTGTGATGTTCATATGTTCTTAAGTTATAGGAGAAGAATTAGGCCGTTTGGCCCTTCAGGTCTACTCCACCATTCAGTCATGGCTGATCTATCTATCCCTCTCA
Source organism: Rhinoraja longicauda (assembly GCF_053455715.1). Taxonomy (NCBI): domain Eukaryota; kingdom Metazoa; phylum Chordata; class Chondrichthyes; order Rajiformes; family Arhynchobatidae; genus Rhinoraja; species Rhinoraja longicauda. The sequence continues at coordinate 27,290,335 of NC_135974.1, read as the reverse complement.
ACCCCATTCCCCTGCCTTCTTCCCATAACCCCTGACATCTGATGAATTCTATTTTCTTCAACATTTACAGCATCATGTATATAATGATGTGTTGCAAGTTATGAGACCACCATTATAAGGAATGACCTGCAGGCTAAAAAATTTGGTGATGATGGTGTCCCTGACTTTGACTGGAAGAGCCTTCCATCAAGTCATTAGCTCTGCTCTGGTAGATAACAGACTTTTGATGTTAGCGACTTAGAGCATGTCATTTCCTGATACAATGTTCAAGTTTAGGGCATGATTCCTTAAAGATTCATGGACTTGATCCTCCTGGGAAAAGCACAGTCTTCTCCTCTTGTTGCATGTGCTAGGAATGTCTTTCCTTTGGATGGTGTCTCCTGTTCTTGGCCATTCTGGAGAAACTTCTGGGTTCTGATGAGGTTTTAACTTTAACATCCTTTGTTATGAGCAATACAAAGATTTCAAGTTTAATATGCACGGGAGTCTGAAGTTTAGCTTATCTGATCTCAGTGACCTTTGGTCTAACAAATTCCCTGACAAACTTTCCAATGAGTGAGCATCACTCTAGGTAACAAACGGCTTGCTACTCTGTTCAGACCTGTTTTCCAATCCTGACTACTTGATACTCTGTGTGCCTCTTGCAACATGTGCATGGTACCCCGTGACTGATGCACATACAGTCTGACATTGATCGCCTTTCAGTATCTGTTTTACACTACAATTCAGACCCGCAGTGTATAAAGAACATGTGCTATGTGATTCAATTTTTAGTAGATTATTTTTTGAAATCAGAATATTTTCAAAGGTTTAATTAAAAATTGCTCTGAAAGGAAACTACAAAAGATGATTGAATTCCTATTTTAAGACTTGGCAAACATTAAAACAAAATCAAAGTAATTCCAGATATCAAGGGATTTGAAACTTGCTTCAGGAATGGTATTAAGATCAAAACCATGAATGAAGACTAACAGTTAGCATTTAATCCAGAGGCTTCTTAATAGAACGGGATAATAATGTGGAATGTGTTTCTGTAGAAAGTAGTGGAAGTAAATTCTGCTGATGCATTTAGTTTCGTTTAGTTTAGTTTAGAGATACAGCTCGGAAACAGGCCCTTCGGCCCACCGAGTTCGCACCGACCAGTGATCCCCACACACTGACACTATCATACACACACCAGGGACAATTTACATTTACACCAGACCAATTCACCTACAAACCTGTACGTCTTTGGATTGTGGGAAGAAACCGAAGATCTCAGAGAAAACCCACGCAGGTCACGGGGAGAACGTACAAACTCTGTACAGACAAGCTCCCGTAGTCAGGGTTGAATCCGGGTCTATTGCACTGTAAGACAGCAGTTCTACTGCTACTCTACCGTGCCACCCCAAAAGGCACCCTAAAACTTTAAGGAAAGTTAAACTTTAAGGAAAGTTTAGATAAACTCATGAGAAATAAAAGTGTAAGATATATTGAACAGTTGAAATGAAGTTGGATGCTCAAGTGGTGAAGTAAAGCAGATGTGAATAAATTGAGATGAATGTTCTCAGCCTCTCAGATACTGTTCATGTTATAACAATTTATTTGCTCTTGTTGAGAAACCAGAATGACAAGCTCTGCATTTTCATTTTCCTAAGATATTGAGGAGAGAGTGTTCTATTACAACATAACACAGAAGTTATGTTACTCAACAAGCAACTACTAGGTTAAACTATTGATCCAGAGACCTACAGCTTCAAAATAATTAAAAAACTAATGGAAATTGTTATTGTTGGAAATCTTTGAGGAATTCTGCTTTTCGTAACTCGTCAAATTTGACTCCAACACTAAATGTGGATGACCTTTAACTGCCTCTCCAATGCAAGTCTACAAGATGGAAAAACAATGTTGACATCGCCAGTGACATGCACATCGTGAGTCAATAAATAAGGTATTTATTTTCTTTGACTTTGCACCTTTCATTAACTTTAATTATCCACCTTTAATCTTTTAACAATGTTCCAAAGTTCTTTATTGCCAAATGATACATAACTATTCTAGTAATGTGAGATTGTGGTATATTTTGTGATTCCACCACTCCCATTTTCCTTTATGGGATTTTTCCATTCAATGTCTTTTAGAATAGTTTATAGAGATACAGCATGGAAACAGGCCCTTCAGCCCACCGAGTCGATACCAACCATTGATCACCTATCCATGCTAGTTATCCCACTTTCTCATCCTCTGCATGTTCTTTTTAAACAATATAGAATAGCAGAGAGTAGTCTGAGTAATTATACTTTACAGTTACAGTTTTGTTTATTGGTACATGTACTGAGGTACAGTGAAAAGCCTTTTGTGGCGTGCTATCCAGTCAGCAGAAAGACAATATATGATTACAATCGAGCCATTTACAGTGTATAGACACATTATAAGGGATTAAGAAATATTACTGTAGGAATAGATATTTAAGAGTATGGAGCGATTGTAATATGTGATTGTAGATCCGTTTCTGTGGCGAGCTCGCAAATAGTCACCTGGGGCACCATCTTGGAAGTTTTAGGAAGTGCTACTATAAATCTCTTCAGCTGTGGGACTTACAAATGAAGAACATTTGTAGCAGGAACATGTTATAGCATCAATACTAGACAGTGTTGCAATAAATAAAATATCCTCGGCTTTCTTCTGCAAGGTGAATCACAATGGGATCAAAGAATTTACAGATCTCAATGCTGTTGGTCAGTGTCAGATCATCGAAACTAAATAAATAGTTTGAACTCCACTGGGCCACTGGCTTGTACGAGATGGTTGGAGCAAAGATCAATATGATTATGTGTAGAGACTGTTGCTAGTTGGCTGACTGGTGCTGTCTGTTGTCATGCTGAGAATAACAATGTGACCTTCCAACACTTGCACAAGGAAGAAAGTTTTTTTATACACAGGAAATCTCACCACTCTGTTGTAAAATCTGTTGTTGCAATTCCACTTAAAAATATTTGCTCATCTACAATGAAAATGTTTAACTACATCAAGAAGACCGAATCCAAACACCACTAAGTGGTAGATCATGAAAAGATTATGAATAAATGTATATTTAAATAAGCTTATTAAATATATGCAAAAAGTCAAAACCAATGCCTCCAAATCTATGCAGTTCAGAGCTTGTTTGGAAGTTGTAGTGTTTAATAGCCCAATGGCAGTAGGGAAGAATGGTTAATAATTTCTGAATAATTTTCTTACCATTCAGTGAAGATGGCAGTTTATACATCGATGTAAAGATTTTGGAGCCAGGTTCTGGCATCTTGTGTGGTTGTGAGCAACAGCCGGGTGTGTTACAAAACATTGGAGGAAGCAATCTTTGACAAGGTGTCCTATTAGTTGAGTTGTTGCTGTTGTTAGAACGAGGACTTGTTCTGGGATAATTGTTTTTTTTTTGCAGGATTTAATGGAATACTTTATTGTCGCATGTGACGAGGCACAGTGAGATTCTTTGCTGCATACACAATATATACAAATAGCAGCCACCTACGGCGCTGACAAAGTTACAAACCACGCCGACTCCTCCTTTTGTTCCCCCCCCCCCCCCAACAGCGGTCCCCCCAAGCCGGATTCCCATTGTCCTTTGTTCCTCCCCTTATTGTCCATTGTTCTCCCCCTCCCCCCCAACAATGTTCCCCCTCACGCCAGGTCCCCAATGCATTACCGGACTGCCATTAATAGGAGGTTCGGATATATTTGATGTGCGTAGTGCATGGTTTATCTTTCATTTTTTTCAGCTTTCTGTTGTGATGTTTCCAATGAGTCTTGTGCCGACAAGATTGTCATTAGTACTGTAAACCTAATCTCCCTTGATTTTGTTTTTAATTAGTGCTGCTCATCCATTATGCATTACATTTTGTTATATTAAATTATTACTAAAATTTACATTTTAATGGCTGTCATTTAAAAACTGATTTATACGCTCGGTTTGGTTTCGAAAATTCAGTCGTGCAATGACATGGCATTGCTTCAGCAATAACTTCTGAAGGCAACTGTTTCAGAATTAACAACATAAACAGCAAAGATGAGAAATCTGAAATGCAACCCTTAATGAACTAATCAGACCTGCCAACACCCGATGAATGCTAAAGGTAGAAATTCGTCGAGAATTCCTTTGAGCAATCAAAAGTGCAAAGATCATGATTCAAAAATACAAAGTGCCAAACTAAAAAACATGGTGTTTGTCTTCTTGCTCTTTAATATCCATGCCTTGTGGAATATAATTCAGAACAATGCAGGTTATTTTCTCTTTCCAATTTTCTCTGATACGTTTTAAATGTTGACTTTTTTAGCTGGGAAACACTTGTATTTGATTTTAGAACATGGTTTAAGTGATCATTAATCACCCTAAATGGTGAATCGGATCAGGTCAAATGACGGTCAGTCATTGCTGAACCCTGATCTGGCCAGCAATTCCTTTGGGGATCTTTGCTACTCCCTTTCCAAAGTTCTGCAAATGCTCAACTTCCGTGCTTTTGCACAAAAACCTGGAAGTTGGAAACACCGAGAGAACTGTTATCAGTGTAGGAAGGAACTGCAGATGCTGGTTTACACCGAAGATGGACACACAATGCTGGAGCAACAGGCGGCATCTCTGGATTGAATGAATGTGTGACGTTTTGGGTGGAGACCCTTCTTCAGCCATCTCTATGTCCATCCATTCTCTCAACAGAGAGTGGTGCCGCAATCTGTGACTGGCGACAAGCAACAATCCCATTCATTGCAATGGCGTCAATGAGTGGGGCAGAGAAGACCGGGGCAGGGCAGGTAATGGGTTGACAGAGGTGAGGAGGGTTTTTTGATAAGAGTAACCGTGGGGTTTAAGGGAATAAGTTGGACACACTGGTGCATACACTAGCACCATGCTACACACTAGGGACAATTCACAATCTATACTGAAACCAATTAACCTCCAAATCTGTGGAATGTGGGTGGAAACCAGAGCACCCTGGGAAAACCTATGCGATCACGGGGAGAACGTACAAACGTAATATGATAAAACATATTACTTTACATTCAGAGCAAAATGCACGCGACAAAAGAAGTTGTACATTTTTTTTGCTTTCCGCTTAATGTTGAAACAAGCTAAAGGGGGACCCAGAGATTTCCACAGCTACTCATGTTTCCGTATAAAACAGCTGGAATGATGTCTTGGTGCACGTACAGTCAAACTCCCTAAGTGCACAGCATTCTGGAGTAACCTTTACTGAGGTCTACGGGAGGCAGTAAAACTGCTTGATTTCTCTCGATTTCTCTCGATTTGTACCAGCATCTGCAGTTATTTTCTTATGCTTGATTTCTCTCGCAGCCCAGGGCTATGCCAATCGCTTGCAAAGATGAAGGCCTTTTTAATTTGCAGAAATGGCAACAGCGCCAACTCTGCCCTTCGCCTGTGCTGATGTCTCCCAAGTGTTCACAATATGCATTTCCAACAAGCAGAACAGTAGAGGAGTGAACTTATTCCTTTCATCACCAGACAAGAGAAACCAGCAAAAATGAAAGAAGAGCCACAGTCCTGATCTAATCATTCAGTGTCAAAACAATCATTTCTGCCTTCATTGCTCAAGAGACGGGGCAGAACGTATTGACTTTTTTTTTGTAACAGGCTGTTACAAAGCTTGCCTTGTCTAATGAAATCAGAAAACTTGTTCCTTGCGGAGACTGCCAAGGTTGTGCGAGAAAAAAATCTGGAATTTACAGGCGACCCTGCCTGCAACAATGTAATCCTAGCCAATCTATTTACTCTGATCTCATGCTGGTCTCAGATAAGAAGCAAAATGCAAATTCCATCAATTGAAGTGACACAGAGTCGCAAGTTCATAACTGGCGCAAATACAAACTTAAAAGAAATATAGACTTGGGTTGTTGCTAAGTAACGAATGGTTTTGAATGGAAACCAGCATCACAGTGATTTTGTATGATGCAATGTCATCATGTGTAAAACTGTGTGAATGTGAGCATTATTCTTCGTAAAAACCTGCAGGCAGGTTTTAACTCTCTTCTCTGACTGTAATTAAAATACCGTACATGCTTCCCTGGAAAAGTAATGAACCTCACCAACAGCTTCAAAGGAAAAAGCTGGCAATCATCTCCACAGGTCTTGCCTCCACCCCTCCCATAACACTTGACGATGTGAAAATGAGTCCTGACTACATACCGATGGTAACCAGCAACTTCACTGAAAAAGGGTGGGATTCGAACCATGGCTCAGTGATCCTTTAAGAATTGTCCAGACTTTTAAAAGGTAAATATAATAGAAGGCAAAAGATGCTTTTGTTTTGCCTTTGAGGGTCTCAGGACATGCCCTGCGAGATAAATATATATATATTTTTTACCATTTTCATTAGTATTTTGTTATAATCTTCGATCAGCACATAACATAGAAACATAGAAAATAGGTGCAGGAGTAGGCCATTCGGCCTTTCGAGCCAGCACCGCCATTCAATATGGTCATGGATGATCATCCAAAATCAGTACCCCGTTCCTTCTTTTTCCCCATATCCCTTGATTCCATTAGCCCTAAGAGCTAAATCTAACTCTCTCTTGAAAACATCCAGTGAATAGGCCTCCATTGCCTTCTGTGGGAGAGAATTCCACAGATACACAACTCTCTGGGTGAAAAAGCTTTTCCTCATCTCAGTCGTAAATAACAGAGGAGTTGCCAATACTGAGCTTGTTTGAGCTTGCACATGCTGCTCCTGGAATGCTGATTGTTGGTAGACAAGGACAGTTAGTAGTTGTGGAATCAGTGTTCAGAGTTGATTTGATTGAAAAGCATGAAAAAAAAAGTTTTTCACTGTAGCTCAGAGCGACAATAACAAACATCAACCAAAACCTTGACCTCTGGTACTGTCAGTGTGGAGTTTAACCCTTTTTAATGTGACTGGGTGCTGTAACTATCAGGCTATTAAACACTGCAAACATTATGGGTTGTACAGAGTAATATGTCGTGCTGTAGTGCTGCTGCAAGTAAGAATTTCATTGTTCTATCTGGGGCATATGACAATAAAACACTCTTGACTCTTGACTGGTGGAAACATCCCAGACCAACCTCCCTTCCATTGACTCCATTTATACCTCACACTGCCTCGACAAGGCCAGAAGCATAATCAAGGACGAGTCGCACCCTGTCCACTCCCTCTTCTCCCCTCTCCCAACTGGCAAGAAGTACAGAAATGTGAAAATGCACATCTCTAGATTCAGACACAATTTCTTCCCAGCTGTTATCAGGCAACTGAACCATCCTATCACCAACTAGAGTGCAGTCCTGAACTACTAGCTACCTCATCGGTAACCCTCGGACTATCTTTGATCGGACTTTACAGGCTTTATCTTGCACTAATCGTTATTCCCTTATCATGTATCGGTACACTGTGAATGGCTCGATTGTAATCATGCATTGTCTTTCCGCTGACTAGTTAGCACGCAACAAAAGCTTTTCACTATACCTCAGTACACGTGACAATAAACAAATGACTATGACTTAGGGCAATGCTAGCCACCGAAAATGTTTAACAGTATTGACTCCCAAGGGTTAAAGAAGACATGAAGCTGCAAGGAAGAAAATTCCCCACTTCGCTTTCACTTCCCTGTACTTTTTATACCCAGTTTATATACGCTACCATCATGTGCTGACTAAGATCTATGCCTGAAAGGTTGATATTTTCCTTTCTTTACAGATGTTGCCCGACTCCCCGAGTGTTTACAGCTTTCCCCTATGTTTTCCAAAGTTCGGAAATTATTGCAAACAAGACAAAACATATGATGCTTCTGTCTCGGAAACAAAACTGCAGATGCTGGTTTAAATCGAAGGGAGACACAAAATGCTGGAGTTACTCCAGCATTTGTGTCCACCTTTGATGCTTCTGTCTATTTGGGTCACATTAAGAACTCCCACTGATACACAGAGAACAGCATGTTCATACTTAAGGATGAACTACATCGTTCATTTCCATAGCAATTCTTGAGTTCATAGTACTAGAGACCCAAAGTATAAGGATGATCCAGGGATGATTGGGTTAACGTATGAGGAGCGTTTGAAGGCACTGGGCCTGTACTTACTGGAGTTTAGAAGGAGTGGAGGGGGGGGGGGGGGATCTCATTGAAACCTACCAAACAATGAAAGGTCTAGATAGAGTGGATGTGGAGTGAATGTTTTCACTAGTGGGACAGCTTCAGAATAAAAGGATGTGCCTCCAGAATAGGGATGAGGAGGAATTTCTTCAGCCAGAGAGTGGAGGCCAAGTAATTGGATATTTTTAAAGCAGAGATTGAAAGGTTCTTGATTAGTCTGGGCGTCAAAGGTTATGGTGAGAAGGCAGGAGAATGGGGTTGGGAGAGAAAAATAGATCAACCATGATCGAATGGTGGAGCAGATCGATGGGCTAAATGGCCTAAACTGTTCCAATGTCTTATGGTCTAATGGTCTTGTAAGGTGTTTCTGAATGTTCTTATGCAGCTCCCTTTCCACAATGTATTTACAGAGCATGAGAAGGGAAAACAACAGGAAGGCCAAGGAGTAGAGGAACGTACAGCTGAGGGGAGGGAGAGAGGTTCTGTTTTAAAGTGTGGATCATTTGATTGGGGCCAGAGGATTTGAGCCATGGGTCACTGAATCAACATCTGTGTTTGGAGGGCGAGGAGTCAGGACCTGAGGTTGGTGGATTGGCCTGGGAGGGTGGGGCCTGGGGTGAGGATTGGTGCAGTTGTGATAGGGATCCAAGGAAAGCAATTATGTGAAGAGACGAAAGGGAAACTATCTAAATCAAGTTCCCAGCACCAGGCTTGCATATTTTCTTAGCGGTAGAGTTGCTGCTTACTGCACTGTAGACCCAGGTTTGATCCTCACTATGGGTGCTGTCTGTGTGGAGTTTGCATGTTCTCCCTGTGACCGCCTGGGTTTTCTCCAGGAGCCTGGGTTTCCTCCCATACTCCATAGACGTACAGGTCTGTAGGCTAACTGGCTTTGGTAACATTGTAAATTGTCCCTTGTGTTTAGGATAGTGTTAGTGTATTGGTCACTGGTCAGAACGGACTCAGTGGGCCAAAAGGCCTGTTTCCGCGCTGTATCTCTAAAGTTTAAAGTCTAAAGTCTCTTTAATTCACACTGCTGCAGAGAGAAGGTATCATTAAAATGTTGTTGTTCTGAGAGTGATGAGCAATGTAAAAGTACATCAATAGCACAAGCACAATTCTTGACTAGAAGTACTTGGTCACTTCAGGAGTGCTGTCTTCCAACCTGTAAAGGATTACAATTTCATTCCTCTCAAGTAATCATTGATTTTCTTTTATTTAACTCTGTAGTACAGTTCCACGTGTCTGACTCGATAGGCCATGATATTTAGTTTAGTCTAGATTAGAGATACAGCACGGAAACAGGCCCTTCGGCCCACCGAGTCCGCGCCGACCAGTGATCCCCACACATTAACACTATACTACACACACTGGGGACAATTTTTCACTTATACCAAGCCAACTTATCTACATACCTGTACGTCTTTAGAGTGTGGGGGGAAACCGAAGATCTTGGCGAAAACCCATGCAGTCACGGGGAGAACGTGCAAACTCCGTACCGACAGCACCCGTAGTCGGGATCGAACCCAGGTCTCCGGTGCGGCAGGCGCTGTAAGTCAGCAACTCTACCACTGTGCCACCATGCTGCCACATCTGCTTACATCTTTTCCTGACCTCATTGGCTTTCCATTTTGGCTGTATCCTAGTACATAGCCCAAATTACCATTATTTATATGCTGTATATCATGGATAATTTAACATCCACACCGGGACAGTAAGGAAAAGCTTGTTATTTTCCTCTCCTCCCACTCTTCCTCCATTTAACAACCAATGTTGTAGAACTCCATCCCAACCCCAGCTCTAAGTGAAGGGCAATGATCTCAACTGTAACACTAATTAAGAAACTCGCTCAAAATAGATTAGGATTTGAGTCCAAAACCTTTTTGTATAATTCAAATCTGAGGGTGTCGCTGGCCCTAGGCTATAAGGAGAGTTGGGCAGGCTAGGATTTTATTCATTGGAACTGAGGTGTGATATTGTAGAAGTGTATAAAATTAATTTAATAAGAACCCGAGTGACAACGTCTTCGCACAGAGGGTGGTGGTTATATGCCAGAGGAACTAGTTGATGCAGGTAGAATAACAACATTTAAATGACATTTGGACAGGTACTTGGATGGGAAATGTTCAGGGGGACATAGACCATACGCGGGCAAGGGGACTAACTTAGGTGGGACAAAGTTGTGCCGAAGGGCCTGTTTGTCGGTGCTGCATGACTCTATGACTCTTTGTCTGCAACAAGGGTCTCGACCCGAAACGTCACCCATTCCTTCTCTCCTGAGATGCTGCCTGACCCGCTGAGTTACTCCAGCATTTTGTGAATAAATACACTTTCAGGTTTGTCATCCCATTCAAAATCTCAGAGCAATAGGTGACCAATTTCAAACTGACATCAACGAGCACAGTTAGTGAAAGCAGAAATGTTTTCTGAAGTCGCCTCACTTCATAATATCTGACACAACAGCCCGTGAATGAGCAAATGTCAGTAGACTCCTGATTTTGATGCTGATTTAAGAATTTTCCAGGAGAATTATTCCATGGGAACCATCAAGAACATTTATGGTTCTGCTTTCATTTTCACTATAAGTGCTTTAGTCCACATTCAATTTCAGTTGTCAGAAAGAAATTGCTTGTCATCAATTGAGAGCCACTTTGAGGCCACCTTTGAGGGCACACGAGATATGATTTATATTTTTCTCATTCCCATCCTATTGTTCTACCTGCTTCCTTTCAATGATGACTTATAACATACAACTTGAAGAATGTTACGAATGTACTACAATTTTTTGTATTCAGTGCAGAAGTAAGACATTTCTCATGCTACCTCAAGGTTAACATTGTGGTTTTTAATTCACGTGCCTGTAGGGCTAAGTAGCAATTTAAAAGGTGCATCATCCTTAAATTAGAAAAGAATAAAAAATCTAACTTCATTTCACGTCATTAAAAATAATTTGATTGCATTAAATCATTTATCTCCCAGCTGGTGTGTGTTTAAAGAAATAACATGGAGATGAGACTTGCATACAATACTCTCTGGTTTGTTCAGAGCCCATGGCTAAGGCTTTGCTTTGTTGAGTTCTCATTTCAGATCATTTGCAGACTTTCCTGACATTAAAATTTCAATAGATTTTCTTGCACAATCTAAACATCAGAACTCAGACCAATTCTATTTCTGTGTTTACTTTAGTTCTACTTTAGAAATGCAGTGTGGAAACAGGCCCTTCAGGCCACCGAGTCTGCGCCAACCAGCAATCTCTACCCTACACACTAGAGACTATTTACAATTTACAGAGGCCAATTAACCTACAAACCAGTATGTCTTTGGAGTGTGGGAAGAAACTAGAGCACCAGAGAAAACCATGAGGTCACAGGGAGAACAAATAAACTCCATACAGATAGCACTTGTAGTTAGGTATCACAAAATGCTGGAGTAACTCAGCGGGTCAGGCAGCATCTCTGGAGAGAAGGAATGGGTGATGTTTCGGGTCGAGACCCTTCTTCAGACTGATGTCATGGGGGGGACGGGACAAAGAAAGGATATAGGTGGAGACAGGAAGACAGTGGGAGAACTGGGAAGGGGGAGGGGAAGAGATGGACAGAGGAACTATCTAAAGTTAGAGATGTCAATGTTCATACTGCTGGGCTGTAAGCTCCCCAAGCAAAATATGAGGTGCTGTTCCTTCAATTTGCGGTGGGCCTCACTATGACACTGGAGGAGGCCCATGACAGAAAGGTCAGACTGGGAGTCAGGATCGAAACCAGGTCTCTGGCGCTGTAAGGCAGATTTACATCTTGCCCCATTACGACTACTTGCCCAAATCACTAGAGCACTCCTCACTGTTCCCTCTCCAGAAATGCCTCTCTTAATAAAAGTGACTGAGATTATTCAGGTTCCATGTAGAGGTATGTCAGTGGAGTCATCCACCTTTTGCAAGCCATAAGCTCCGTCTTCAGTTCATTTGTTTTTGTGCTGAGAATGACGCTGGTTAAGCTGCACCAATTGCCTTTCTCCAGATGACAGCTGACACATTACCAGCTGATATTGCCGCATTATATCTTCAGGGTTGCTTTTCTTGGTCAAAACTGCTCATTTTAAGTCACTGTTTCAGAGGGACCACATAATACACGACTGAAGAAAGAAAAAAACATGAATTTACAAGAATAAACTACCATTCACAACCTTGAGACGTGCTTCACTGCTGATGAAGTATTTTCAAAGTGTAGACAGCACTGTAGTACAAGTCAGAACAGCAAAGTAGACCTACTGCATCAAATTGCTATTTATTCTGTTTTACCGATGATTGGTGGAGGAGAGGAGAAATGTTAGAGTGCATACTTGAAATATTGCTCTTTGAATCATATCTTGTGATTTTGTGATCTGGTGAAATCATTTTTGATTTCCATCTAAAATGATTGGTGGAATCGCCATTTAAAGCCTCATTTGAAAGATGGCATCTCCCACGCTGATCCTTCCTCAATACCATCCTACATCGCAAAGTTACTGTCTAGATCAGAGATTGAGCTCAAAATCTCTCACTCCAATTGATGCTCTGAGCCAAAGGTGTTGTGAAGTTTAAAATCAAAAGTAATTTAAGTTTTCAAGAGGAGTTAGATTTAGCTCTTAGGGCTAAAGGAATCAAGGGGTATGGGGAAAAAGCAGGAACAGGGTACTGATTTTAGATGACCAGCCATGATCATATTGAATGGCAGTGCTGGCTCGAAGGGCCGAATGGCCTCCTTCTGCACCTATTTTTCTATGTTTCTATGTTTCTAAAACAAATGACAGAAAATGACTCGTTCCCAGAGACATGGTTGAAGTAATTGAACTATAATTGTTGAGCATGTGTTACATTAGAAAAAAACATTTCAAAGTGAATCTAATTGGCATTCTCTGGGTATTTACTCGAAGTTCAATTTTTATGCATTTGTACATTCAACAATAAGAATGGGAGCACAGTGCATAATCAGTATCTAATCAGTTGTCTTGGTTTGAACAATTTGCTTTAATTACATTTTCCAATCTGTGATGGGAAGACATTATGCCAAACGCACAATTATTCATGGGATTAATCAAACATGTTGAGGACATAGAGTGAGTCTATTACACAACAGCAGCTCAATAAATGATCATTATCTTTCTTTATCAGCTCTCTTTGGATTTTCTGTCTCAGTACTAATGGGGAGAAGGCAGGAACGGGGTACTGATTGAGAGTGATCAGCCATGATCGCATTGAATGGCAGTGCTGGCTCGAAGGGCTGAATGGCCTACTCCTGCACCTATTGTCTATTGTCTATTGTCTATTGTCTATTGTCTATTTTCCAGAATTTTCAAATGCATTTTCTTGCAAATGGGTAAATGCAGCCACATGTTCCAACAACATTATGTACATTGGCAAGGAAAGGAATCTGTTCCAGCATTTAAACGGAATTAATTCAATTTACTTTTGTCTTGAGCGACAATAGACAATAGACAATAGGTGCAGGAGTAGGCCATTCGGCCCTTCGAGCCAGCACCACCATTCAATGTGATCATGGCTGATCATTCTCAATCAGTACCCCGTTCCTGCTTTCTCCCCATACCCCCTGACTCCGCTATCCTTAAGAGCTCTATCTAGCTCTCTCTTGAATGTATTCAGTGTCATGGTCAGTGAGATATGCTCCCGTTTAATGCCAACCTGAAAATCAGGGCATGATACAAACTCCTCAATAAATGAATTTCAACAAATAGGCAGCTTTCTGATCTAAGTGCTTTCTGGTGTAAGTTATATCAGCATCCAAGGTCCAGCAGTTTCATATTTGTGATTTTTCTAAAAGTAAAATGCTAAACAATAGGTCTTGGGTGTTTGCAAGATTTCTAAGTTTTGCTAAAATGTAGGTCTTTTGAAATTAGAATAAATGTTTTATACAAGGAATGGCCAAACTGTGCTCACTTATTTTTTGCTACCTCCTCATGGTCAAAAACCATTTTCAGCCAATCTACATCATTTAAAAGGTCTGATTATCGGGTCTGATGGGTACTTGGTCATTAGTTACGGACATCATTTAAAATCCAGCTAAGCATTGTCCTTAAAGATTACTGCCATTTGTTTTTAGATTTACCTTTAAAGCATATCATTAAGAATAACATTAAAACTGATACAGCAAAACATTGGGAAGAGTTCGGGAAAAGACCATTGTCTCAAATCGTGGAGAAAGAAAATATTTTGTTTAAATATTGGCTAACTTGAAGAAACAGGTTTGTTCTCTATCAGGTCCCACCCACGCTGTGCAGAATTTGCCCCCAATCAACGTGATACATATAAAGTTGAATCTGAAGAAGGGTCCCAACCTGAAAGGTCACCGATCCACGTTCTTCAGAGACGCTGCCTGACCAGCTGAGATATTGCAGCACTTTGTGTCTTTTTTTGTAAACCTGCATCTGAAGTTCTTTTTTTTCCCTACATGATGCATTTAAAGATGCTCATCAATGTTCAGTTATCATGCAAATCTTGCTTCATCAGGCAATGTCAAAGTATTTTATTCCCATGTTGGGTTTCAAGGTTTCAAGGTTTCAAGGTTTCAAGGTTTCAAGGTTTCAAGGTTTCAAGGTCAGTTTATTGTCACATGTACCAATGAAGGTACAGTGAAATTTGAGTTACCATACAGTCATACTAAGTGAAAAGCAACAAACCACACAACTACATAAAAGTTAACATAAACATCCATCATGGTGGATTCCACATTCCTCACTGTGATGGAAGGCAATATTCAAGCTTCTACCTCTTTGTTGATTGCACAGTTTTCAGCGATTTTTGATATGTTAAATGTCTGATTTTGTCCCATATCCAGTTTACAACAGGTGTGCTTTTAATGGCTTTAGTTTATTATCATTTTCCAAAAGGTCTAGCTGAAGTTAACTAGGTTAATTGATCAGAGTGTGGTTTTATTCGCTAATTGTGTTACCATTTGCATACTTTCTGCACGTTTTACAAAGTTAAACTCACACCGACAATATCTTTGCCTGAGATTATCTTGTGAAATTTATCAGATTCATTAATTTCTTACTATGCAGTTAAAGATTCTTCTGGCTGAGAACAAGTCAGACTTTCAATATAATCTTAAGCGGCGGTTTCACAGAGGTGAAACTAGACACAGAGCAGTGATGAAAGAAGATATAGCAGAGATAGCCAGAGGCAGGTTCAAAGGTGCATATCTTAAGGAAGCCGTGGAGAGGGTTAAGAGAACTAGCATTGTCCTTAGGGAAACTATTTCGATCTTGGGATTATAACTGTTGAAAACTGTAATTAATAAGGAGGGAGAAAGATGCTTTCTTGGTCCAAATCAGACAGCAGAATATATGTTTAATTCTGGCCACAGAATAATATGTAAAAAATGGAATGGTAATTCTGTAAACCTGTGGACACTTTTTCCGAACCAACTCTCTCATTAATGCAGTTGTTTGAAATAGCAACACTTGCGGTAATCAACCTTTATTTTTCATCTCCCAACTCCGAGTGTGAATGGAATTCCAAATATTGATTTGGTGCACGTTCCCGCGAGCACCTCAAACACTGGCCACGCGCAGCCTCCTTTGCCTCCAGCTTGGCACACTACAAGCGCACACTAATTAAGAGTTGGAGGTGGCATGTGTTGGCAGAAAGTGTCACGGGGCAGTGCCCGTGCCTGAATCACACATTAATTCTGCTGTTTATCTGAATAAAGGGATGATTGCAAGTTGCCGGTCCACACTGCTAAAGCGTTTTGCTGATGGCATTCCCTTCCCTAGATATTAGAACTGGCAACCAATGGGCTCTCATCACCCTGGTTATTCATTGATTACGTTTTTAAAAATTCCAAGAATAAACTTTATTCATAATAAAAAAATACATGCAAAACAGAAACAAACCAAGAACAGTGCAACAATTCTGCCGCCATTCTCAGCCTCTATACATTTGTTCGTGTTATATTCAATAGTTCATAATTATCCTTAAACCAAGCACCTTTGTCACTCTTGTGGCTCTCTGGGGTAATGTCCCTTCCCTTGTGGGAGGGGTGTCTCCAGCAGACTCTGCCCCTCAATGTCCCACAGCAGGACGATCTAGACTGTGGTCCTCCACTCCATGAGTCTAGCTGCACCAAGCTTCAGCAAGTACCTCAGCATGTACTCCTGCAGTCTGGAATGGGCCAGTCGACAACATTCCCAGCTGGACATCTATTCTTTGATTAAATTACTTTCTGGTACAGTCATCCGCATTTCACAGTCCCTTCAGGATTGGTGCCAGCATTAAAGTGGACTCAGCACTGCTTGGAAAATAAACACTTTCTTACGCTCAAGTTAGACACAAAATGGTGGAGTAACTCAGTGGGTCAGGCAACATCTGTGGAGAAAAGGAATAGGTGATGCTTCGGGTCAAGCCCCTTCTTCAGACTGAGAGTCAGGGGAAAAGGAAACTAGAGGTAATAAAAGGTACAGAGCCGGCACCAATGACCCAGGAGCCCACAATGGTCCATTGTTGGCTGTGGAAGAGGTGATAACAAAGAAATACAAACAGTGTAACTAGTAGAATGACCAGGGTGTGGGAGGGGCGGGGGGAGAGAGGCACTCAGTGGCTTGCCTGCTTCATGAATACAATGCCTATTGCTCTCTATCCAGGGATCTTAGCCTTCACCTTTCAGGTGGAGGAACTGGTCTTTGTTGTATTTTGTCATGTCCAGAAAAGCATAGATCTGAATCTCAGATTTAAGATTTATAGTTGGCCTTTGCAGAAGGTACTTGCAATAATTCATTTTCTTTCATTTGCTAACTTCAGTCATGACAGATTATAATTTTTAGACAGTTCTCTTATCCTACACTCCCCAACCAGAGGGGATAGTTTTCCTCGTTCCATCCCACCAGTACTCCTTAATAACTAGAAATCAACTCATCACCTTTGTAAACTCTAGGGAATATCAGTTTTATATATGAAATCTTTTCTTGCAATTTAGCCCTTGATACTCAGATCTCATTCCAGTAAGCCTGCACCTTGAGCAAATGACAAAGTGATGGAGTAACTCATCAGTTCAGGCAGCATCTGTGGGGGGAATGGATAGCCAATGTTTTAGGCCAGGTCCCCTCTTTAGACTGATTTCAGCAGGAGGGAGAAAGCTGCAAAAGAGGTGGGAGGCGGATGGGGGGAGTCGGGGGGGGGGGGGGGGGGGGGGGGTGTTGGGCAAGACAAAGTCTGGAAAGTGATAGGTGGATATAGGTGAGAGGGGTATGATTGGTAGATGAGTGGACAAAGGCCAGAGATGAAAAGGAGACAAAGTGGTGTCAGATAAGGAGAACAGGAGTGAAAGCTTGGGGAGAGATATTGATGGAAAAGGACCGGGAGGGAAGAGGGGCTGGATAGCGGGAGGAATGGGAGAGTGCCATGGTAGGAGAAGGGGCGCAAGAAAGAGAGAGGGGGAAAAGAGGTATTATTTAAAATTGGATAATTCAGTGGTTCATACTGCTGGGTTGCAGGCTACCCAAGCAACATATGAGATTCTGTTCCTCCAGTTTGCGTGTGGCCTCACTCATCTTCATTTGAAGTCCAATAAATACATCTAGTTGCCCACGGTTACTCTCAGTACTCCAGCTGTTGTCCATTCAGGGCCTTTAATGTCTGTTCCCCTCCACCAAGTCTTTTTGATTAAAGATGCCAGCATTCGGTTATCCTTTCTGACGATATTTTGAACATGTTCATGATATTTTAACGTGCACCCATAGGTCTCTTTAGACTCAAGAAACTGCACTGCTGTATCCTGTTGGGGTCTGTAATAGGCTTTGCATTTGTCTGCACAGAAACCATTTCCCGTGCTTTTGCCCATTCAATGAATCTGCTGATATTTCTTTGTGACCGTGTCAATTGATACCAGTTATAATGCCACGCCTCTTACTCCGTGCCATCAGAAGACTTCAAAATGTGGCATTCTAAGCCAACAACCATGTGGTGAATAGTTAGAGTTTCAACACGGCCCTTTGAGGGGCCCAATAGTCACACTCCTTGAAGCTGAGCACTTGCTTATTGAAGCGAATCTTCCCCTCGTCATTCAGCCAATTTCTGAAGAAGGGTCTCGATCCGAAACGCCACCCATTCCTTCTCTCCAGAGATGCTGCCTGTCCCGATGAGTTACTCCAGCTTTTTGTGTCTTTCTTCAGTACATACATCTTTTGCTGATCTAGGTGTCCAATCACAATTCTTAATTATGGATTCTTGTGACATCCTACCCCATAATCTGCCATTTTCTTGTTTCACCTTTCTTAAATATTATTAATACTTATTTATTTTTCCAATTCTAAGGTAACAGTTCCTAGATTGAAAAAATGTATGAATGTCTTATCATAAGAGCACCTGATTTCTTCTCACCTATGAATAGTAATGATAATAGTAACAGTAATAGTAATAGTAATAATAATAATAGTAATAGTAATAGTAATAGTAATAGTAATAGTAATAGTAATAGTAATAGTAATAGTAATAGTAATAGTAATAGTAATAGTAATAGTAATAGTAATAGTAATGGTAATAGTAACAGTAATAGTAACAGTAACAGTAACAGTAATAGTAATAGTAATTGTAATAGTAATAGTAACAGTAATAGTAATAGTAATAGTAATAGTAATAGTAATAGTAATAGTAATAGTAATAGTAATAGTAATAGTAATAGTAATGGTAATAGTAATAGTAATAGTAATAGTAATAGTAATAGTAATAGTAATAGTAATAGTAATAGTAATAGTAATAGTATTGGTAATGGTAATTCTTCACTAATGAATAGTAACTGGTTCATGGAAAACAGAATAGTGCCTGGATTAGGGGATATTAGCTATAGGGAGAGGTTGCACAGACTTGGGTTGTTTTCTCTGCCACACTGGAGGTAGCGGGGAGACCTAATAGAAGTATATAAGATTACTAGACCAAGTGGACACGTTGGGCCCAAACCTCTCCTGCATTAGTGCTGCACCCTGTCCTCCTCCCCTCCCCTCTCTCCTCACCCCCCTCCCTTCTCCCCCACTCCCCCCTTCCCCCCCTCCCTCCTCCCCTCCCCCTCCCCCTCCCCTCCTTTTAAACTTTAAAATGTGAATAACTTTAAAAATATAATACCGATTTCAATAAAACTACTTGCATTATCACTAAAGTGACAACGGTGAGTAAGGTGGGCCTAAAATTGTCGCACTATCATGTACCGTTTTGGCTGAAGTTCAGTCACAAACAAGATAACAAACAAGAGTTTTAGTATATAGATGAGAGGCACAAATATGGAAGATGGTCAGAACCTTTCTCCCAGGATGGAAAAATCATATACGCGAGAGCATAGCTTTAAGGTGAGAGGGGCAAATTTTAAAGAAGTGCAGGGAAGGTTTTTTACACAGACAGTGATGAGTGCGCTTGGAATGTGCTGTTGGAGTGGTGGTTGAGGCAGGTGCGATGGTGGCATTTAAGAGTCTTTTGCGTAGCCGTATGACTATTCAAGGGAAGGAGGGATATGGATGATGTGCAGGCAGATAAGAGTTGGTCTTGCCATTATGTTCGGCACAGACTCTGTGGGCTGAAGAGCCTGTTCCTGTGCTGTACTGTACTATTTTCCATGAAACACTTCGAAAGAACATCCTACTGCCATCTAAAGAATGAAAAGAATAAATCAGCAGATCTGAAAAGAATTGAACATTTTCTTTGAGCTCAAGGTCAATTGAAAAAAAAGGTAATGGGTTACGAGATAATGGAGTAAAGGTGCTTGGTGGTATCCTGAAGTGTAAGAAAATAACTGCAGATGTGGTACAAATCGAAGGTATTTATTTCACAAAATGATGGAGTAACTCTGCAGGTCAGGCAGCATCTCAGGAGAGAAGGAATGGTGGTATCCTGAAGGCATTTGGGATTAGTTGGCATAGTTTATGCAGTTAGCAGGTACTATTGATGTTAAGGGGGCCTCAATCATTCCCAGCTATTTGTAAAATCACAATTAGCTAGAACATTTTGAGTGTGTGTGTGTGAGAGAGAAGATAAGGAGAACAATTTCAAAGGAACAGCTGCAAAGGAACAGCTGAGGGATATTGCAACCAAAGGCATGAATTTAAAGCAAAAGATTATTCCCAAAGCCATCTGGAAAATTAATTAATTAATGAATTTTGTAATTAACCCATTGAGTGCATTACGTTATTGAAGTTCACTCAACTAAATGCTAGTTTAGTTTAGTTTAGTTTAGTTTAGTTTAGAGATACAGTGCAGAAACAGACCCTTTGGCCCACCGTGTCGGCACCGACCAGCAATCACCTGTATGCTCGGTCTATCCTACGCACTCAGCTCAATTTTACAGAAGCCAATTCCTCTACAAACCTGCACGTCTTTGGAGCGGGGGAGGAAACCGGAGCACCTGGAGTAAACGCACGTGGTCACCGGGAGAACTTACAAACTCTGCCCAGACAGCACCCATAGTCAGGATCGAACTCAGGGTCTCTGGCTCTGTGAGGCAGCGCTCCACCGCTGTGCCACTGTGCCGTCTCAGATGCTACGCACTCGTTATTTTGTTCACAAGTTACATTAAGTAATCTTCAAGACATCTAATTAAAGTTCATTAATCACGGCTGTAGTATTTACCGTACATTGAGAATGACAAATTTAAAATCCCTATAGACCAAGTGGATCCATTGGGTCCAAAGCTCTCCTGCATTGGTGCAGTACCCCCACCTCCCCTCTCCCCCCTCCCCCTCCCCGCCCCCTCCCCTCCCCCCTCCCCCTGCCCTCCCCTCCCCTCCCCCCTCCCCTCCCCTCCCTTCCCCCTCCCGTCCCCTTCAACCCTTCCCCAACCCCTTCTCCCCTCCCTCCCCTCTCCCCCCTCCTCTCTACCCCCTCCCCCTCCCCTCTCCCCCTCTCCTCCTCCCTTCTCCCCACTCTCCCCCTACCCTCTCCACTCCCCTTCACCCCTCCCCCTCCCCCCTGGGGGGGGGGGTGCATTTATTAAAGGGTATTAGGTAAATTTGATTTAAAAAGTAACAAAAGTGGGTTTATTCAGACCACAGGGGAATGGTGAGTAGAGTGGGCCTAAAATTGTCACGCTGTTGTGTACCATTTTGGCTGTATAGAGGGCATGGTACACACAAAAACACATAAACATATAAACATATACACACAAACAAACCGAGATAGATAGATAGATAGATAGATAGATAGATAGATAGATAGATAGATAGATAGATAGATAGATAGATAGATAGATAAATAGATAGATACTAGACGATTCGTGGACCCGTTGGGTCCTGTTGTTACTCAAGGTACTCTGGGCGCACCGCCGCCGGGTCCGGCAACCATCCCCCAACTGCGCACGTACGGATACCGAGCCCAGCAACCCTCCCCCAACTCCACAGGCGCGGCTGCCTGGCCCGGCAAGTGGGAGTGCACTTTGCAGGTGCGGCTGCCGGGCCATTGAAACTCCCCCAGGGCTGAGGGCGGGTGAGGGGGGAGAGGAAAGGGAGCCACTCACCCCGGACCTGGGTGGCCATCGCGGTGGCTAGCAGCAGGAGAGCTGCCGCAAGGCGCTGCCCCATGTTCCTCCTGCCGGCGGCCATTTTCTTTGAGGCGCCTCAAAGGCGCAGCACCACGGGAGGAGGGTCAGGCGCGGGGCATGCCGGGACGGCGGCCGGTCCTCCCGGCGCTGATGCGCAGACGCGCCGCCGGGCACGGCATCCCTCCCCGTTGTGATGCCGCATTAGATCAAAATGCCGATCTCATATATGACCCATTGGGTTCCCATTGTGATGCCGAACACTGAAGTATTAGATGAAATTGACTTGTTCCATTCACAGTATAAAGTTTATTAAAGTTTATAGTGAATAACTTTTTAAATATCACAAAACTTTATACTGCACACCACAGGCAAATGGTGAGTAAGGTGCCCCTAAAATTGTTGTGCTGTCGTGTACCGTTTTGGCTGCATTTATATACATACAAATATATATACATACCAGATGAGACTTTTAGTTATATAATAATATACTAGACCAAGTGGACCCGTTGGGCCCAAACCTCTCCTGCATTGGTGCAGCACCCTCTCCTCTCCCCCTCCCATCTCCCCTCTCCCCCCTCCCCCTCTTCTTTCCCCCCTCCCTCCTCCCTCTCCCACCCTCCCCCTCCCCTCCCCCCTTCCCCTTCCCCCCCCACTCCATCCCCCTCAACCCCCCTTATCCTCCCTCCTCCCCCTCCCTCCCTCCCCCCCCCCCCCACTCTCTAGGAGATAGATTTAAACTTTAAAATGTGAATAGCTATAAAAATATAACACCGATTTCAATGAAACTTCTTCCATTAGCACCAAAGGGACAACGGTGAGTAAGGTGGGCCTAAAATTGTCGCGCTATCGTGTACCGTTTTGGCTGTAGTTCAAGGACAAACAAACTAACAAGAGTTTTGGTATATAGATGCTCAGTGAAACTGGGCAGAATGTGAGTTAAAATGCTAAAATTACCCTTCGATTTCTGCCCCAAGGCCACTTCAATGCTAATCCAAATCTGAGCAGCGAAAGCACATTTTTGGCAGATTTATGGTTCGTTCCACTGTCACTGAACATACATAGTGTATTCGTTTATCAGAATGTCAGCATATGTAATTCCAAGTATGTCTCATATGCAGCATAAGTTTTTTTTAAGCTGTTGTATTCAGTAGTGAGTGCTTAAGTTTACCTTCAGTTCAGATTGCCCTCGAGCTATTAAGATTGAATAGCCTGAATTATTCCGTTTTAGCCCAAGGAGGTTCGAAGTAAACAACAAATGCATATGTTTATTCATGGTTTATTCCGCACTCAAAATGACCTTGTGTGGGAAGGAACTGCAGATGCTGGTTTAAACCGAAGATAGACACAAAAAGCTGGAGTAACCCAATGGGTCAGACAGCATCTCTGGAGAAAAGGAATAGGTGGCCTTTAGAAAAGAACTTGTAACTACAAGAGGAATTGAAAATCATTCATAACTGGGTTCAAAATATTTTAAATTCATATCCAACAATCTTTTCTTGTCCTGATAGATTCCACAACGTGCAAACTTGCAAGGAAGGAGTATGGGTGGAGTTTTCAGTTTTCTAGAAGGCGTCAATGAATCGTTTGTTTTGTTTTCCATGGATTTTTCAAATAATCAGAGGCTTGTAAAACCAGCAAATGCTGATTAATCGAGGGTCAAATTGAAAACTGGAAAGTCAGTCAGCTGTTTCAACCTCCCATTTATATTGAAGGGATTGAAAACTTTAGTGAATTATCTTTCTTTAACCATCCTGATAGTGGTCAGCATTAACCAAGAACTTCACTGTAATAGGCAGGTTAAAACTTTAGTTACAACAATCACGTTAGAGGCTGAGGTAAGGGGCTCCTTCCCTTCATCTCAGATGCCTTTCTTCCATCTATTAGGCATAATTCAGGAGACTGAGAGTGAAATCTTCATTTGCCTGAGTTATGTGACGGTCTGGTCCGATAACTCGAACACCCAAGAACGAAAGAGGTTGCAGAAAGTGGTGATGATATTGGCTGTAATTTTACAGCAGTGATTCTTAAAGATCTATTCGATGGTGTGGAGGTCAATACCCATGATGGTCCAGACAATGTCTACCATTTTGCTCAGCCCAGGATAGATCTTCAGAGGCACACATATCAAGATGAAGAAAAGTCTCGACCCGAAACGTCACCCATTCCTTCTCTCCAGAGTTACTCCAGCTTTTTGCGTCTATCCAAGAACATGAGGCTGTTGACTCACCCCCACCACCTCTCACTATCTCTCACTGGTGGGGAACGTCAGTGTCTATGATGGATAATGCAATGTTTACTAGCCTTTGCAAATCTCCTTTGATCCTGAACGTTTTAATTGCCAAACCAGGCTGTGATACAATCTGTCATCATGTCCCTGACCACACACCGATAGTATTTGTATACATACCAAATGTCCTCAATCTTCTAAGGAAGTAGAGGCATTGGTGAGCTTTGTGATTGCATTAATGTTCTAGGGCCTGGGCAGATCTTCAGAGATATGCAGGCCCAGGAACTTGAAGCTGTTGACTACCTCTAGCACCATGCCATTGATGAAGCCAGGCTCATGGATCCTTGGCTTTCCCCTCGTAAAGTCAGCAATTAACTCCTTGGTCGTGCTAATGCTGAGAGCGAGATTGTTCGTCTGGCAATGTTCAATCAGCAGGGAGAATGCTGGAACCAACAATAAAGGATGCAACAAAAGAACACCTTGATAAGACTGAGATACAAGGAACCGAAGATGTTGGATTATTAAAAAAAGACAGAAAGTGCTGGAGTAACTCAATGGGTCAGGCAGCATCTCTGGAGAACATCGATAGGTAACGTTTAGGGTCGGGACCCTTCTTCAGACTGTTAAAACTGACCACATGACATGACTGAGCACAGAGACAGAAGAGACTGCAAATGCAGGAATCCAGAGTTAAAGCAAACTGCTGGACAAGCTCAATGGGTCGAATGCATCTGTGGAATAGTGACCATGTTGAGCCACCGCGCTTCAGATCTGAGAGCGGGGAGGCTAGATATGCAGTATATAGAAATGAGTGGAGGGGATGAGAAAGGGCCTAGTAGGTAATCATATCATCATATCATATATATACAGCCGGAAACAGGCCTTTTTGGCCCTCCAAGTCCGTGCCGCCCAGTGATCCCCGCACATTAACACTATCCTACACCCACTAGGGACAATTTTTACATTTACCCAGCCAATTAACCTACATACCTGTACGTCTTTGGAGTGTGGGAGGAAACCGAAGATCTCGGAGAAAACCCACGCAGGTCACGGGGAGAACGTACAAATTCCTTACAGTGCAGCACCCGTAGTCAGGATCGAACCTGAGTCTCCGGCGCTGCATTCGCTGTAAAGCAGCAACTCTACCGCTGCGCTACCGTGCCGCCCATGGTTGGAAGCAGATGAGGAAAAGCAAGGCAGGTGGAGCCAGGTATGGGAGGGGAGGGACTGATGCTGGAAGAACAAGAATGCAGGAGCAGTGATGGGCAGATGGAACCAGGTGTGGATAGGACAGGAATGGTGAACCTAGGGAGAAGAAACCCAAATAGAGAGGTTTATGTATGTGGAAAACAAGTTTTACTAGTCTTTTGTAGTTCTTTGATGCCAATTTACCTACAAACCGGCACGTTTCCGATACACAAAGACACAAGAGTTTCTGTGAGCCATTCGTCCAATTGAAAATTATTTTATCAACAGTCCTAATAGGTCTCCAACAGCCTTACTTCTGTTGTAAGTTTTGCTGAAAGCCCTATTGCCTTGACTAGGAAGGTTTCTGCTTCATGTCTGTACCCTGATTACATGATCTAAGCTGACTCCCCAGTGAAATGTCTAATTACTTCTTCAATGTCCAAATTGTGGTTTTTGAAGAAATATTTCAACTCAGGGTCTTCTCAACTGAGAATTAAAGTTTCCATTTACTCTAAATGTGCTTCATTATTCCATATCCTTCCTTGAATTAATATAATTTAATTTTCAAAATCTAATCATTCAGCTTTTTCTGTTAGTGAAGAATAGCTACCAGTAGGCCTTGGCGGACTGAGCGCAGCGGTTCGGCAAAATGGTCGCCATGTCTACGTTTGGTCTCGCCGATGTGAAGGAGTCACATCGGGAAAACCAGACGCAGGTCAGAGGAGGTGCACGTGAACCCCTGTCTCACTTGCAAGGGCTTCTGGGGTCCTTGGATGGAGGTGAGGGAGTAGGTATAGTGTCAGGTGTTACATCTCCTGCGGTTTTAAGGGAAAGTACCTGGGGAGAGGAATTCAACTCATCCTCTTGTCAATATTCATCCCACCAGTGTGAAGAGCCTTTACAATCAGATCTTCAGAAGGCAGCAATCCACACGTGATGATGACCCATTCCCCTCAGCTCCACAGGCCAGAGTTTCCAAAATCAACTTCTTAGGGCTCATTCGTGTTGATAAATGATAAATTATACCATTAACATTCCTGTCAGTTTTCTGAGGCTATTATTTCAAAAGCCACTCATTAATAGAGATGTCACATTAAAATTTAATCTTAACTTGGATATTCTTAGTGTAATGCGTTCCTCTGAAGTGTTAAAACAACTTTGTGCATATATATGATCGAATAAATATGTTAGTATTTGCATCTTCTGCATGTCACTCTGATTAAAAAAAGTATCATCAATTCTTAATGAAGAACAAATTCTTCCTTGACAGAAGACTGGAACGAGACTTGCCTGTAGGCAGACTCAACGATATGTTTTGAAGACTAGGAATACAGGAAGTCATCTTTGTATATTTTGTCCATGAACAAATCTTTGTTCTCACTTTTAAGCACACTTGTAAAGGATGGATACATCTTTTAAACACCTATTGTAATTTGAAATGGACAAAATTGAGCCATGTTTGGGCAATATTTGGACAATTTATCTATTTCTATATCTATATTTTGATATATTTATCTATAAATGTATCTATATACGACATCTCCCGCTCCACTTTGTCAGTAATTCAAAATGATTTGCTTTTCTAGGCATCTCCCAGATTGGACAACGTCATGTTTCCTCACATAAGTTTAATTAAAACAATCACGGTGACTAATATTTTGCTAACCTCTTTAACACAGCAAACATTTCAGAATGCCTGATGGGATATCAAGCAAAATTCGATGTTTTCTCATGATGGGAGATTAGCTAGATGACCAAAATGTGATGTTAATCCGTTTCAAAGGTTCTCTTGAAGGAGAAAGGACAGTGGGAAGTCTTGAAGAGGAATCTTGAGAACTTATGTCCTTGGAGGCTATCAGCAGGAGTGACATAGGCAGAAATATTAAATTCAGGAAGAAATTAAAAGTCAGAATTAGAGGTGTGTGAATAATCTTAGAGAAATGGGAAGATTGGAAAATTAAAAAAGGGCCAAGACTGCAGAGGGAACCAAAATGCACTTGTGGTGGTTTTCTCGTGAATGTTTCAGATGGTAAATTGGCAGAAATTATGTGAACAATATAGGTTTGGAGATATCACAAAATGCTGGAGTAACTCAGTGGGTCAGGCAGCATCTCAGGAGAGAAGGAATGGGTGACGTTTCGGGTCGAGACCCTTCCTCAGACTGATGTCAGGGGAAGGGGCGGGACAAAGATAGGATGTAGTGGGAGACAGGAAGACAGTGGGAGAACTGAGAAGGGGGAGGGGAAAGGGAGGGACAGAGGAACTATCTGAAGTTAGAGAAATCAATGTTCATACCGCTGGGGTGTAACCTGCCCAAGCAAAATATGAGATATGAACAGCATTTCATATTTCGCTTGGGCAACTGTCCCTTCAAACCAGGTGTACTGGTTCATCAAGATCATAGGCTGCCCTTCTTCCTTGCCAACATTATCTTACACTCCCTCTATTTCCTTAAAATTCACAAATCTACCAATCTCTGTTTTATATGAATTTAATGAACAAGTTGGCGCATTGCGATAGACTAGATGCAGATGGCTTTACTTTCGACTTTAGACTTTAGAGACACAGCAGGGAAAGAGGTTCTTCAGCCCACCGAGTCCATGCCGACCACCAATCACCCCATATGCTAGCACTATCCTGCACACTAGGGACGATTTATAATTTTTACTGAAGACAATTAACCTACAAACCTGTACATCTTTGGAGTGTGGGAGGAAACCAGAGCACCCTGAGAAAACCCACGCGGTCACAGGGAAAACGTACAAACCCCATACAGACAGCAGCCGTAATCAGGATCGAACCCGGGTCTGACGCTGTAAGGCAGCAACACTACCACTGCGCCACAGTGCCACCCTCGACCCACAATCACTGGCTTAGGACATTGCACTTTGATATTTCACTTTGGCCACTTGAGAATTCCTTCATCTCTATTGATGGGTCAAAAAGCAAATGAACCACAGCTAGGACTGTAAGTATCCAGTCAGGTTAACTGAATAAGAAACATATGTCTTTGCCGTCCAGTATAACATTTATTATAATTATAAGCTTAACTGTAAAACTACTACATGTGAAAGAACAGCAATGCATTTGACTTTCCTGCATGAGGTGTAAAATTAATATCAAAATACATTCACGTCTCAATTCCTTAGAAACTTCAGTGTAACTAATTACTGTGAGGAAGCCACGCTCAAATGTATCTTTCTGAATCTTTTTGCAGATACACTGTAAAAATGAATCTCTCGTGGACATTGATACAAACATTGTGGCACCATGTTGAGCCTTGGCTCTGGCCAGTCAGTAGACCATGTAAATACATCGGCATAATCATACCCCAGATGATGTCTAGCTCAAAGCACATTTAACTCAATTCTTCATCTTTAATGGAAGCTTTTTTTACTGTGGTATAGCTATAATTTCTTGTAGTCTTTCCGCCCTTTACAATTTAGCCATTAATTTTTGTACTTCCCAAAATATGACAATGATATCACTTCTTTCAACCAAAACTTGATTCCAAATCAGTGGATGGCTTTTGTTTCGTTTCTGATATTTTACATTTAGCTTAAATTAAAAATAAAATAAATGGAGCAAAGTATGTTTTTTTTTTAATCACAGACAAGAGAACTTGAAGAGAAGTTGTTTAATATTTTATTGGGATTGATTTATGTGACACACATTACACTGCATGAGCCAGTTCGTTGCCAAAGGCTTTTAATTTGCAAATATAAATATGATTCTTCAAGTTTAAAAGTATAACTATGATACTACTTTTATTTATTCAACCTGAAACTAATGAAAAAAAAGAGAAAGATTTGGGTGGATTCTTCAAAACGTTCAATAGTAATGGTCAAGATGAGAAACAAATGTGCAAGTAGTCCGTTAGTTTATACACGTTGAGCATAGCTTTATGTTCTTTGCTTTTTCACCAACAAGGAAAACCTATTGCAATGTTAAACTATTTGAAAAATGGTGTGCAAATTCCATGAAATATATATGTTATCCTTTCGATTGCAGTGCATGTTCATTAGAAGTTGTAGCAATACTTAATTAGCTATAGATCTACTCCAGTATTTATTTCACACCCAATAAGTCACCATGTCATAATATTGATCTTGAACAGGTTATTGTCACTGGGTGAGATATTGCCTGGTTTTCATGCTATTTCCCATTAGAGAGGGGTCTAACAATAATATAATAGTTGCCACTGTTCTTGAAGGAAATAGATGAAGAATTTCTTGACCACCAGGTTCAAAGTGAAGTCATTAGAACTGAATTGAAATAACCACATTGACAAGCTTGTTACGAAGCTTAGGTAGACACAAAGAAGCTTGTTGGATAGCATGCAAAACAAAGCTTTTCACTGTATCTTAATACACATGACAATAATAAACTTAATCCTAAGAAGAGCAATGTTGCCTGACAGATTTGCATTTAGATTTTAATCTGCAACAAAGAATTATTTTTAATCAAATTGACCAAGCACCATTGTGATAAATGAGTTTCTTCCTTCTATCAAGAACAAGTCTGAAGTGGTCACGTCAGGTAATCTCAACTTGTACAAGCAATGTAGATACGACCTTCGCAAAACTATCGGCGTTACCTAAAGCCAATTCCAGGTCAAGCCAGATTCCTAGAATAACCACACAGAAACCCATCGACTGCATGCTATAATGGGCTACAAAGCAAAGTTAGCAATAATGATTCCTTTCCCAAAGAGCCCAATGTATTCTATGCTCATTATGAACAGAAGGTTCGTGAAAAGATGTCACCTGCCCAACAGCCTCGGGTACATCTATGGCCATGGTCACCATCCCAAACATCAGATTGGCCAACCAAACATATTTCCAAAGTCCTGGACCTAGGTCTCAACGCCTCCCTCTGCAACTGGATATTTGATTACCTGACCATAGACCAAATGACCCATGACCAAACATCCTCCATGATGAGTCTCAACACTGGGGCCCCATAAGGGTGTTTTCTCAACCCATTATTATACTCCCTCTGTCTCACAATGCTGTGGCCAAGTTCTGCTCTAATTCCATGCTCCAGTTTGCAGATGAAATTAAATGAATTTATTGTCACATGTGACAAGTCGCAGTGAAATTCTTTGCTTGCATACCCAAGGTATGCAAATAATCGCCCATAAAGGGTGCTTACAAATTCCCCCCAAACCAGCTCCCCCTTTTATTCTTCTTCCCCTCACCCCTTCCTCACGGTGCCCCCCCAAACCAGCTCCCCCTTTTATTCTTCTTCCCCACGCCCCTCCCTCACGGTGCCCCCCCAAGCCGGGTCCTCCTTTGTTCCTTCCCTCGGCAGCGACGTCTTCACTTCCACGTGTATGTCCTCGTCCGACGGTCAGCGCTTTCATTGACTGCCACCATCATCGATCTCCGGACGCTTCCGTGGCACCGATCCAGGCCCCAGCCGCGGGCTCCGTCGAACCAGGGGCCATTGGCCGTGGGCTTCGTCTACCCATGAGCCTCCACCACTGGCTCACTGTGGTGGGCTGGATCCCAAAGAATGACGAGATGGAGTACAGGAAAGAGATAGAGGGCTTAGTTGTAATATGTCAAGGCCTCAGGAAGCAGGGTGAAGTACATGTTGCAGTTTGTATTAATGATGCTGAAGTGGAGATGATCAAGAGCTTCAAGTGTCGAGGTGTAAATATACCCAACAAATTCTCCTGCTTCTTGTCCAGCTATATTGAGAGTACTACTCAGAAATCACACTAATACCTCTACCTTCTCAGAAATTTGGCATGTCACCAATGACTCTTGCCAATTTCTACACATGCACCATGGAAAGCATACAATCGGGATGTATCACAGTTTGGTGTGGTAACAGTTCTGCCCAAGACAGCAAGAAATTTGCCGAGGATTTTGAGCGCAGTCCAGTCCATCACGTACATCGGCCTACCCCCATGACCCCAGCTACACCACGCTGCCTTGGGAAAGCAGCCAACATAATCAAAGACCACTCACATTCTTGCCTCTCCCCTCTCCCATCAGGCAGAAGATACAAAAGCTTGAAAGCAGATCCCATCAGATTCAAGAAAAGCCTCATAAAATATATGAATCCTTTTCCAATTATTAATCTAAGTGCTTTCCTGTCCAAGTATGTTGCCTGAACTGAATATTTTGAGTATTTTATATTCTCATTCCATTTACATCTGCACTTATTTTGCTTTTGATTTGGTAGTTAAAAGATATTTAATTCCATGTTATTATGTTATCATCAGAATTTGTTTTTACTTCTCGCAATTTACTTGATATTGGTGCAATACTCATCAAGTTTATTACTGTTCGAATGTATCACAAAATGCTGGAGTGACTCAGCAGGTCAGGCAGCATCTAGGAGAGAGGGAATGGGTGACATTTTGGGTCGGTTTTGTACCAGCATCTGCAATTATTTTTCTACAAGTTTATTACTGTAATAAGCTAAAAGAATTGTCTTTGGTTCCAGCAGGTGGGGAAGCAACTCAAGAATGCAAGTGTTGAAAACATACCACGTGATGTTCAATCGGATGGAAATGTTTCAGTTTAGATTAGTTTGGAGATAGTTTAGAGGAGTGGCACGGTGGTGCAGCGGTAGAGTTGCTGCCTTACAGCGCCAGAGGCCTGGGTTCGATTCTGACTCCATGTACAGAGTTTGTACATTCTTCCTGTGACTGCGTGGGTTTTCTACGGGTGCTCTGGTTTCCTCCCACACTCCAAAGACGTGCAGATTTGTAGGTTAACTGGCTTCAGTGTAAATTGTACACTGTAATATTGTGTAGGATAGAACTAGTGTACGGGTGATTGTTGATGGGCATGGTTTCTTTGGGCCGAAGGACCTGTTTCCATGCTGTTTCTCCAAACTAAAACTAAAACTAAAATTAAACTAAACACCATTCTTAAAAGGTTTTTGACAAAGCTCTTTTCCTATCGTCTTTGCCTTGAAATTTCTTGAGCAATCAGTGAGCCTGATTGCGATCAGAATTTAGCAAAGCATGGCACTGGCCATGCTTTGTAGAAGCATGTAGAATAACAAGGTATTCTAACGTGAAACATCAAAACAGAATATAAAAGCTTCTGTACATAGATAAAAAGGACAAGATTAGTAATCACTTACTCTTACAGACTGAGACAGAAGAAATTATATTGGGCAATGAAGTAACAGCAGAGAAACTAAACAATAATTTGTATCTATAAGAAAATAACTGCAGATACTGGTACAAATCGATTTATTCACAAAATGCTGGAGTAACTCAGCAGGTCGGGCAGCATCTCGGGAGAGAAGGAATGGGTGACGTTTCGGGTCGAGACCCTTCTTCAGACTGAAGAAGGGTCTCGACCCGAAACGTCACCCATTCCTTCTCTCCCGAGATGCTGCCCGACCTGCTGAGTTACTCCAGCATTTTGTGAATAAAATAATTTGTATCTGTCTTTGTGGAAGAGGGAACAAAACACTACAAATAATAGAGAGCAATAACATGGAGACACAAGGAACTACAGATGCTGGAATCTTGAGGAAAACATTGCTTGACACAATGATACCTCCCCTCTCTCCCCCCCCCCCCCCCCCCCCCCCCCCCCCCACCTCTCTGCTCCTTTCCCCTCCACCTTACACACTCCTTCCATTCTCAAATACCTTATTTCCTTTTTATCTCTCCTTTCCCCGCCATCTTGTCGTCTGGTTCAGCCCATTGAGACCACGCCACCCATCGATCACCCGCACACTAGTTCTATATCATTTTGCTTTTGCATCCTCTACACTAGGGTCAGAAACCTACAAACCTACAAACCTGGCACGTCTTTGTAGTGTGGAGAAAACCAGAGCAGCTGGGGAAAACACACACGGTCATGGGGAGAACGTACAAACTTCTCACAGACAGCACCTGTGGTCAGGATCAAATCCATTTCTCTGGTGCTGTGAGGCAGCAACTCTACCGCGGTGCCCACCATGCCAACTTGCTCTTGAGTCCATGCTGTGCCTTGCTCCTCACTTCTGACACTAATAAGCAATACCATTCCCCATTTTCCCACCATCCAATTGCCGTGGGAAAGGATTCTAGATGTAGAGATTATCTTTATATTTTGGAAAAGAAAGTGTGAGCTCTGCACTGGAATTAATTGATAATATGCCCGGTCTAAACTGTGACATTGCTGAGCTAGTTTTCCTTTCTGCATTTTTTGCAATAACTTCAGGTCAGGTGGCAAATTATTGTAAAGTTCTTGGGGATTGTGTCAAGTTCAGAACACGGCAGCAGACATTTAATCCAAGTCTGTGAGCCCTTTTATAACCTCTAGGTCTTCTAGTTCCTTTGTGCTCACAGTGCCTCTAAATCGAACATGGCAATTCTTTGGCACTGGTTCCTTCTTTTCTCTTCACCATAACCCAACACTATAATTGCTCTCTCAACTTCTCAACTCATCGCAACTCTCATGATACCAGTCCCCCATCTAATCCAATTTGAAGCAACTCTGACCTGCTTACACTTGGCTGCCGGCTTGTTGCAAATCCCTAGCTTTAACAGAGATAAATAGAAATTAAATACGTCAATAAATAGTATGGATCACAGCCATTGGGATACATTTAGGAGGGGAGTATAAATACCATTGGAAAATGAAATAATGTAATCTATCTTGTACATTAATTTTATGAACAGTACTTACTCTAATTTATCATCAATGCTGCCAGCTTGTAAATTAGTTTAAATTTGCAAAATGGCTCAATTTTATACACAAGCTATAATTCCACAATCAGTGTATATACAACAGATCTTTTCCTAAATGAAGATATATATTCAAATCATCCATGGATGCATGCCTTCTGTGCAAGTCAGTGAAGGCAGGTTTTTCTTTGACTTTCTGTGGTTGGTTATCAAGAAACAACTTTTCTTTCACTGAAGCAAAGGGCAAAAGGCCATTTGGCCCATACGGTACTGCTTTCCCATGCAATGCAATCATGCTGGATCATTCATCTCAAGACCACGCCACTGCCTCTCCACAAACTCCTTGACACTGTTTGCATCCAGAAATGTATCGATTCTCTTCTTAAGAATATTCAGTAATGTGGCCTCAACAGGCCTCTTGGAAACAAATTCCGCAGGTTCTGAGTGAAGAAGTCTTTTCATCTTATTGCTAAATCTCTTGCTCTGTAACCTGAGTCTGTGACCCCTTGGTCTAGGTTCCACAGCCAGGGGAAATATGCTTCCCACATCCAGTCCGTCTGACCCCGTCCGACCTTTGTGAGTTTCAATTAAATCCCTCTCATTCTTCTGAGCTGTGTTGAATACAAACTTAGCCATCTTAAGTTTACCTCTCCTTATTTGGCAGCCCTGTAACCCCAGAGATCAGTCTGGTGAACCTTCAAGTATTTTAAAATTAAAACAAAATGATTTTGGGTGATTTCTTTGATCTAGTTTGGCTGTCTTAATGACGAAGCAATCACTATTCCAGTGATCCTTCAGTTGAATGGTTCTTTCATGCTATCAGCTGAGATTATTCATGGCCCTGAAGACACATGTAATTATGTGGGGTAGAGGACTAAGAAAGTACCTGGCATGACTTAATTTTTCTGGTTGGGAGCATTGATATTTTTTTGCTTCTCTCTCCTTCCTCATGAAAATAATCAATGGATATCATGTCAGAGTTCTCGCTGTAGCCTTTTCCTGAAAATATTAAGACATTTTTACAATGGCGAATATTGATGACCTTTTCTTCTCCCGATTCTAGGAAGAAGAGAGAAGAATACATATCTTCTATTATTTATCATGACAATTCCTTAGGTTTGCTTTAGCTGAGGCTGACTGGCCCTGAGATATGGTTTGTGTCAGTATTACTCCGAGTTGTGTCTCTAAGCTTCCGTGATCAAAATAATGATTAGGCCCCAGATCAAAACTTCTCACACAAGTGACTCAGTGTGTATACACTTCGATCTGTGGCTATTGTTCCTGGCCACAGAGACCTTCATTAAATTGAAATGGCTGCAGGGGATGAATTTATATGAGAGTGAGTGAGGGAGAGAGAGATACGATGTAGAAACAGGCCCTTCGACGGCAAGTCCACACTGTTTCAGTCCACCTATTCATGCTAATCCAAGATTAATCCCATTTTTGTTTAATTCTCTCACATTTTTATCAACCTCTTCAGATACTACTACTTACACTACACAAGTGGGTCAATTAAATTGCCAACTTGCATTTTTTTGAGATGTAGAAGGAAACCAGAGCACCTGGAGTCAACCCACATGCTCACAGGGAAAACATAAATACTCCGATTGCACCCGAGGTCAGGATCGAACCTGGGTCGTTTGGCGCTGTGAGGCAGAGGCTCAACCAGCTGTGCCATTGTGCCATCCACATCTAAAAGCAACGTGGGAATGTTCTAAATCACACACAGTTCCAGACTTGATGCACGATTTACTCCTTTTCTTGTGAGTTACAAATGAAGGTCATAGTTTTGTGACCTATTGAACGGATATCTATCAGAGAGTTTTTTTAAGGACTCATCACATAGGCAAAATATGATGTGGAAATGACATCCGTGCTACAGTGAATCATGTCAGGGTAATTTCCTGTTGCATGGAACATTTGCCGGAAATGGTTGCTAAAATATCAAATCAAAAATCTTGCATGTTCTGCATGATTAATGCCTGTAACACTGGTATAACAATTTTTTTTGAACCAATTTCTAAGCTTCTGACTTTGGACAGTTAAAATCATTCGCTAATCATTTAAGAAAATAGCATTCAATGCCTTTTATTAAAGTTATAATGAAGATGATAAATGCGTGGAAACTAAACAGCATCTCAGGCTGCCTGACCATTCAATAGGATCATGGGTGATCTAATCATGGTTTCAGCCCACTTTCCTGCCTACCTTTCATAACCCTTTCTTTTCCTGAAAAGACCAAAGAGTCACAACTCTCTGTGAGATGATTATTTCATCTTATTTTGTAATGCATGAACTCCTTAATCTGAGATTGCCTCCCAAACTCTTGATGCCCACAGAAGGAGAAACCTTCTTTCAGAATCTGGCTTTTGATCTGATTTTTAAAAAACTATTCATTGAGATCATCTCTTGTTCTTCGAAACTCTGATGAATATAGGCGCAAACTGCTCTACCTTTTCACACGAATCAGCCCCTTCATGTTAGGAATCGATCTAGCGAACCTTCTCAAAAATGCTTACAGTGCAAGGGAATACCACCTAAACTAAGGAGACCAAAGCTGTGTGCAGTACTACAGTTGTGGTCTGGCCAAGCCCCTGTACAATTGTGTAGGAAGAAAAAGCTGGAGTAACTCAGCAGAACAGGCAGCATCTCTGGTGAGAGGGAATGGGTGACGTTTCGGGAGGGAGACCCTTCTTCAGACTGAGAGTCAGGGGAGAGGGAAACTAGAGATATGGAAGGTTAAGCTGTGAAAACAACTGATCAAAGCAGACGATGGTCAAGGAAAAATAGAATGGTTCGTTGTTGGCTGAGGAATTTATCTTATTTACTTGCTATACATACATGCTAATTTTCTATGTACACTGACATCTGTATAGTTTCTCTCAGACTTCATCCTCCTTTTATATATTCTGCATTTCTATTCTCCCTACTAAAATGGGTACTTCAAAATTCCTTGGATTATATTTCAGCAGCCAATCATTTGACCTCCCAGAATTTATCTTTAATCCTTTGCAGACTTTTTGCATCTTCTTCAGCACTTTGCTTCCCATTGATTTTTGTATTGTCAGTAAGTGTGGCTGCAATACGCTGAGTCTTTCATCTTATTCATTAATATAGATTGTAAACAGTGGAGGCAACTGCAGTAATCCCATGGCACCCCAGCAGTTAATCAGCAGAGAGGTTCAAACCTAATTAAATTAAGTTAGAAAACTCTGACGGCAATTATTTTGTAATAGGCTGCAGTGATTTATTTGAGCAGGATATACTTAAGTGGTAGCAGTAAATCGGTTAAGATAGAAAATTAATGAATAAAAACTAATGTATCAAGAACAAAATAAGTAGATCAAAAGTTGTACAACTTCAGTTTCGATATCATTGGCTTGCTTTGTAGGAAAATAACTGCAGATGCTGGTACAAATCGAAGGTATCACAAAATGCTGGAGTAACTCAGCGGGCCAGGCAGCATCTCTGGAAAGAAGGAATGGGTGACGTTTCGGGTCGAGACCCTTCTTCAGACTGAAGAATTATACCTGATTGGCTTGTTTGCTTTCTTGTATTGATCTGATTTATCATTTAAAAACACATTGGGATAAAAATTTTGCAACACAAGATTGAATTTATATGTCCTCTGTATTAATACTGGTACTAAAAATCACTCTCTGGTACACAGCATATGATGACATCTACTGTGGCCATTCCATATGTATGACATGCTTTTGTATGGAGGCTTTATGCTGTTAGCAATGTTAATTGTTGTGCAAGGCACAATGGTGCTTCTGCACACTTGTGCAGTGTTGTAGTGCACAATCCCGAAACAACATGGACCTTCCAGCTCCAGTCCCTGGCTGAGCATTATTGAGGCCTGATCTTACTTAAGTGGCTTCTGCTCATCCACCAGCTTCTGCTCGTCCACCACATGATTACCTCCCTATTACTTTTGTTCTTTTAGAGTTTAGACTTTAGAGATACAGCGCGGAAACACTGAGTCCGCTCCGACCAACGATCTCCCCCTACACTAATCCTACACAGTAGGGGCAATTTTACTACTTACCAAAGCCAATTAACTTGCAAACCTGTACGTCATCGGAGTGTGGGAGGAAATTGGAGCACCTGTAGAAAGCCCACATGGTCATCGGGAGAACCAACAACCTCCATACTGACAGCATCCGTAGTCAGGATCGAACCTGGGTCTCTGGCGCTGTAAGGCAGCAACTCTACCACTGCGCCACCGTGCCACCCTTGAAGAAATGTTTTGATCTTCTGGTGCACTCAATGAAAGGATGGAGAGATCCATGACCACACAAATCCTTGCTGCAGGTATCTGTCGGGCCATTGCACTACTGGCCATTGGATGTGTCCAATTCCATTTCCTACCATGTTCAGACCTGCATCATGTAAAAAAGTTGTGCTTCTCATGTGACTTCTAAACTAATGTATGCTTCTGTTTGTAATTACACCAGAGATCTGGGATTTGCCAAAGCAACAGTCAAAATACTTGCGAGCAAGATAGCACCCTCAGTCTTCTCTACGTAACTACGGACACACCAGAGTGCCTGGTCCTGACCAGTTAGGCACAGGCCAGTTATATGCTGAGTTTGAGTTTAGTTTATTGTCACATGTACCGAGGTACAGTGAAAAGCTTTTGTTGCGTGCTAACCAGTCAGTGGAAAGCCAATACATGATTACAATTGAGCCGTCCACAGTGTACAGATACATGATAAAGGGAATAACGTGGAAACGTTTAGTGCAAGATAAAGCCAGTAAAATCTGATCAAAGATTGTCTGAGGGTCTCAAATGAGGTAGATAGCACTGCTCTCTAGTTAGACACAAAATGCTGAAGTAACTCAGCGGGTCAGGCAGCATCTCAGGACAGAAAGGTCATGGGCCTCCTCCATTGTCATAGTGAGGCCCAGTGCAAATTGGAGGAACAGCATCTCATATTTCGCTTGGGCAGTTTACACCCCAGCGGTATGAACATTGACTTCTCTAACTTCAGATAGTTCCTCTGTCCCTCTCTTTCCACTCCCCCTTCCCAATTCTCCCAATGTCTTCCTGTCTCCTACTACATCCTATCTTTGTCCCGCCCCCTCCCCTGACATCAGCCTGAAGAAGGGTCTCGACCCGAAAAGTCACCCATTCCTTCTCTCCTGAGATGCTGCCTGACCCACTGAGTTATTCCAGCATTTTGTGTCTACCTTCGATTTGAACCAGCATCTGCCGTTATTTTCCTACTGCTCTCTAGTTGGTAAGATTGTTCGTTTGCCTGCTAACAGCTGGGAAGAAACTGTCCCTGAATCTGGAGGTGTGCATTTTCACTCTTCTCTCCCTTTTGCCTGATGGGAGAGGGTGAAAAGTTAGTGGCCAAGGTGTGACTGGTCCTTGAGTAGCTATGTGTCAGCGGGAGGTGTGAAATACTAGTGGGTGATGTTATTGCTAACTAGCTGCAGTGAGTTGAACATGTCAGTATGAACGTGAGATAAATCTCAGAGTTCTGATTAATGGAGATTGTTGGCCTTTGAGTGATGAGTAGGTTGTATATTGTACAACCTCGATAGTTAATGGTGCGCTTGGTGGGGTATGGTGTTTGTTGATGCTTTCACTAACCTTGAGCAAGTATGTGATGTTGTTGAAATTTTAACAGCTACACATTCCCGATCTCCTGGACTGGACTCCATGCGCTGACCGCCAAGATTACCTGCTCCCGATCCCTTTCTACGTACTTGTCTGGCAGGCTTCCAGTTCTTTATTCATAGAAGCTTTTCATCCTCCTCTCCCCCTCACTCTCCTCCATCAAAGGGCAGCAGGGTGGTGCAGCGGTAGAGTTGCTGCCTTACAGTGCTTACAGTGCCATTGACCCGGGTTCAATTCTGACTACGGGTGTTGTCTGTACGGAGGTTGTAAGTTCTCCCCTTGACCACATGGGTTTTCTCCACGATCTTTGGTTTCCTCCCACACTCCAAAGACGTACAGGTTTGTAGGTTAATTGGCTTGGTATGAATGTAAAGTGTCCCTAGTGTGTGTAGGATAATGTTAATGTGCGGGCATCGCTGGTCGGTGTGGACTTGGTGGGCCAAAGGCCCTGTTTCCGCGCTGTACCTGTAAACTAAACTAAAGACCTCCAATGAACTGCCAGAAGCCTTGGAAACCACTTGTCTCCTTGTTGTACCATGGGAACAGGCGAGCAGTCCATGGTGGCTGCTCATGGTGGACAGTACTTGGCAGATAGCAGATCCATGTGCCTGTTCTCAGATCCTATCAGTCTTAGCCTCCCAACCTCCCCATCCCTTGCTTTTACAATCCAGGATAATATCCAAAATGATAGGCTATGGGAAAATCATTGTTCATGGATTCGGCACATATGCAGTGCTGTGAACACTCAAGTAAGTTGTAACACAGTACAATAAATGACAATCTTGTAAGGACAATTACAATTTGTCCAGGACAAATCATCATTGTGGACTCAGTGGGATGAATAGTCTGTTTCCATACTGCATCTCTACAACGAAAACTAAATTAAAACTAAAAAAGCCATTTGCAAAATTAAAGGAGAATTAAATTGCAAAGAGAAGCTACCACTTTAAGACAAGCAGCATTGAATATGGATTTATGTAAAGGATTTTATAACATGAAGAAATATTTAAAAAACATTTAAAATGATCCAATCTCAATATTTCTAATCTTTCTCTGGGCAATGATAATTGGCCCTGAAGAAAGATCCCATTTTCAAGGTGATGGGTCGGCCATTTAGGAATGAAACGAGAAGAATCTTTTTCATCTAAAGCATGGGAATTTTTTTTGAATTCTGTTTTAAAGAGCATTAAGTTACTCGAGATAGAGATTGATAGATTGTGGATAGTAATGGCATCCAGAGAGATGGATTGCTGCATTCGAGTGGCATTGAGGTTAATGATCAATCATAATCTATGGAATGGTAAAAAGAACACACCTTCACATTTCCAAATTTCTCATTGCCACAGGAGAGACCAAATTATTTTGAGTCCTTAGATAATTCTTCATTCCTGTAAATAATGTTTTGTGCTTGCCATGTTAAATATAAATGGATTCATCTATAATTGGCTCTTCTGTGAGGTATGCTTTGGGATTTTGCAGTGCCTGTGTGAATTTCCGAGCTGGCATTTTCATTAATTCACAGTGCAGTCATTTAATTGCAATACATAAGTAGACCTTCAATGGAGCTTATTTTGGTAACCCAAAGTCTGAAACATAGTTTCTAACTGTGCAGTCTAAATTCACCAGCTTGTCCACAGTGGGCGGCACGGTGGCGCAGCGGTAGAGTTGCTGCCTATGGTTGTTGCCCATACGGAGTTTGTACGTTCTCCCCTTCACCAGCGTGGCTTTTCCCGGGTTCTCCCGTTTCCTTCCCACACTCCAAAAACGTACAGGTTTGTAGGTTAATTGACTTGGTCAAATTGTAAATGGTCCCCAGTGGGTGTAGACTAGTGTTAATGTGCAGGGATCGCTAGTAGGTGCGGAATTGATGGGCCGAAAGGCCTGTTTCTGCGCTGTCTCTCTAATCTAAACTAAACTAAAAGCTAACAACTCCAGCAGTTTGACTCAGTTTCAACTCATTCTTTAAGTTCCCAATGCAAGTTTAGAAAAGTGTTAATATATTTGTAATGTTAGATTTTATGAACATGTTTTCCAATTAATTTTCCAGATCATTGTTAATATTTTATAATGTTTTGAATCTTGTTGCTAGTTCTACACACTGATCTGTGAGGCAGAAGCAAAATATCACCCATAGATGGTATAAAAATGTTTAACAAGCCAGATGTTGTGGGTATATGGCAGTTCCTTGATTATAAATTTATAGCTTTGAAAATAGTTGAAGCCCTAATTGCTTAATTTTCTGATTATTGCTGGTTTGGTTTTAACTTAGTTTAGAGAAACATCACAGATATACAAGCCCTTGGCCCACTGAGACCATGCCGACCATCGATTGCCCATTTACACTTGCTCTATGTTATCCCACTTTTGTATCCACTCCCAACATACTCGGGGTAATTTGCAGAGGACAATTAACCTACAAACCCACAAGTCTTTGGGTTGTGGGAGGAAACTAGAGCACCCAGAGCAAACCTATGCAATGTTAGGGAGAACATGCAAACTCCACACAGACAGCACCCGAGATCAGGATAAAACCCAGGTCTATGATGTTGTGAGGCAGCAGCTCGACCAGCTACGCCATTGATCCAGCCTATAATACTCTGTGACACAAGTGACTGAAGACTATGTTCCATGCAGGTTATTTAAAATTTCCTAGAAAAATATAATATATAATATTTCTGGAGAATCAATTCAAGGAATGAAACCAAGACAAATGAGAATTCTCCCAGGGTTTATATTCTTCTCACAATCGAGGCAGTGTTGAAAAAATAACTGAGGGTAAAAATTAGGATAACTATGATCCAAAAGTAATTGCTATTTTGGAAGTGGAAGTGAATTCAATGGTAATTTTGGTAAGGTAATTGGATATATGGATAAGGCATGCATGTGTATGTATGTATGCATGTATATCATTCAAATTATTCCCTCTTACTGGCAACTCCCATAAAATGCCAGCCTTCTCGATGATAGGCCTTCAACCAAACCCCTCCCTGCTCCCCCCCAATAATATTATTTCATTTACATATATATACACACACACACACACACCCATACATACAAACATATATATATATACACACACACACACACACACATACAAACATATATATATATATATATATATAAGGTAGACACAAAATGCTGGAGCAACTCAGCGGGGCAGGGTCACTGAACTGACTGAATTGAACTGACTAAAGTCAGTCTGAAGAAGGGTCTCAACCCGAAACGTCATCAGTCTGAAGAAGGGTCTCGACCCGAAACATCACCCTTTCCTTCTCTCCTGAGATGCTGCCTGACCTGCTGAGTTACTCCAACATTTTGTGAATAAATACCTTCGATTTGTACCAGCATCTGCAGTTATTTTCTTACACTATGTGTGCGCGTGTGTGTGTGTGTGTGTGTGTGTGTGTGTGTGTGTGTGTGTATATATATATAGGAAAGAACTGCAGATGCTGGTTTAAATCAAAGGTGGACACAAAATGCTGGAGCAACTCAGTGGGACAGACAGCATCTCTGGAGAGAAGGAATGGGTGACATTTCAGGTCGAGACCCTTCTTCAGACTGACAATAGACAATAGACAATAGACAATAGGTGCAGGAGGAGGCCATTCGGCCCTTCGAGCCAGCACCGCCATTCAATGTGATCATGGCTGATCATTCTCAATCAGTACCCCGTTCCCGCTTTCTCCCCATACCCCCTGACTCTGCTATCCTTAAGAGCTCTATCTAGCTCTCTCTTGAATGTATTCAGAGAATTGGCCTCCACTGCCCT
This sequence comes from Rhinoraja longicauda, assembly GCF_053455715.1. Classification (NCBI taxonomy): domain Eukaryota; kingdom Metazoa; phylum Chordata; class Chondrichthyes; order Rajiformes; family Arhynchobatidae; genus Rhinoraja; species Rhinoraja longicauda. The sequence continues at coordinate 27,247,273 of NC_135974.1, read as the reverse complement.
CTGAGGCAGAGAATTCCACAGATTCACAACTCTCTGACTGAAAAAGTTTTTCCTCATCTCTGTTCTAAATGGCCTACGCCTTATTCTCAAACTGTGGCCCCTGGTTCTGGACTCCCCCAACATTGGGAACATGTTTCCTGCACTGATGACGTTTCGGGTTGAGAACCTTCTTCAGACTGACTTTAGTCAGTTCAGTGACCCTGAGTTGTGCCAGCATTTTGTGTCTACCTTATATACATATATATATATGGATAAATTTAAACTTTCGGATATCTTGCTATTCGTGACAATGAGCTGTGGATCATAAACCTACTGTTTAAGTTATTGAATGCTTTGAAATTTTTCAGCAGCTTGGAGAGGATCAATATGAATTTGTAAAGAGCAGATTTATACGAACAATCTGAAGTTTTTGAAGTGCTGACTAAGTAAATTTTTAGAACAACATCAATGGATGTTAACATGAGATGTTTCATATGGGATTTAATAAGGTACCTGGAGAGTGACCATCAACTAAGTTTGAAGCTTCAGAAATTAAAGGCAAATTATTGACCAGACAGAAAATTAGCTGAGGCAGGAGACAAGGGGACATAGAGAAATGATGATATTCGTGGAATCTAGTCACAGATTTTGTCCCAAGCAGTATGTGTTGGAATGTGATTTTTTTCACTGTATTTCCTTTCATTCTTCTTAAGCAGTCCATTCATTCTTAGGATCAAGAATTACTTACTTCTGCTTCGGTTTTGTGGGCTCTGGTGTTGTAGTGAGGCCTGTGTGAGTGAGGTTGGCAGTACCATCCACAGGTGGGCTTGGTCGCGTCTGTACACGCAGGCGGGTGGCCATTTTGTAAGGTCTCCCTCTTCCACTGCTTCACGAGGGGAAATCATGCATGACAAATCTTCTAGAATTTTTTGAGGATGTAATAAGAAAAATGGACAAGGGAAAGCCAGTGGATGTAGTGTACCCTTTGATAAAGGCTTATCAAAGAAAGCCTTTGATAAAGTCCCACACAGGAGATTAATGGGCAAAATTAGAGCACATGGTATTGGGGGTAGGGTATTGACATGGATAGAAAATAGGTTGGCAGACAGGAAACAAAGAGTAGGGATTAACAGGTCCCTTTCAGAATGGCAGGCAGTGACTAGTGGGGTGCCGCAAGGCTCAGTGCTGGGACCACAGCTATTTACAATATATATTAATGATTTAGATGAAGAAGTTAAAAGTAATTTTGGCAAATTTGCAGATGACACAAAGCTGGGTGGCAGTGTGAACTGTGAAGAGAATGCTATGAGGATGCAGGGGTCTTGGACGTTGGGTGAGTGGGCAGATGCATGGCGGATGCAGTATAATGTGGATAAATGTGAGGTTATCCACTTTGGTGGCAAGAACGGGAAGGCAAATTATCATCTCAATGGTGTCAGGTTTGGAAAAGGCGAAGTACAACGGGACCTGGGTGTCCTAGTACATCAGTCACTGAAAGTAAGCATGCAGGTACAACAGGCAGTGAAGAAAGCTAATGGCATGTTGGCCTTCATAATGAAAGGAGTTGAGTATAGGAGCAAGGAGATCCTTCTGCAGTTGTACAGGGCCCTGGTGAGACCACCCCTGGAGTATTGTGTGCAATTCTGGCCTCCAAATGTGAGGAAGGACATTCTTGCTATTGAGGGAGTGCAGTGTAGGTTCACGAGGTTAATTCCCGGGATGGCGGGACTGTCATATAATGATGAAAGAATGGAGCGACTGGGCTTGTATTCACTGGAATTTTGAAGGATGAGAAGGGATCTTATAGAAACAAACAATTATTAAGGGATTGGACACACTAGATGTAGGAAACATGTTCCCGATGTTGGGGGAGTCCAGAACCAGAGGGCACAGTTTAAGAATAAGATGTAGGCTACTTAGAACTGAGTTGAGAAAAAACGTTTTCATGCAGAGAGTTGTTAATTTGTGGAATTCTCTGCCTCAGAAGGCAGTGGAGGTCAATTCACTGGATGCACTTTAAAGAGAGTTAGATAGGGCTAGCGGAATCAAGGGGTACTGGGAGAAGGCAGGAACGGGGTACTGATTGTGGATGATCAGCCATGATCACATTGAATGGCAGTGCTGGCCCGAAGGGCCGAATGGCCTACTCCTGCACCTATTGCCCATGTATCTATGTATCTATGTCCTCTTTGTGTTCCTGACACAAGGCCTTGAGAGACACAATACCACTCTTCTGTATTGAGAACAATACTGGGGTCTCTGGCCTCAGAAGCTTTTAGACCATCCATGTGAATTATTTTGTTCCAACAATGGTGTTTGAACGTTCAGAGTTATTCTGTCAGGTACACTGTGCTCCCATTGTTCAATTTGTCAAGCTCAAATAATTTACAATCTGTATCGAAACCAATTAACCCACAAACCTGCACGTCTTTGAAATGTGGGAAGCAACCGGAGCACCAGGGCAACAGACAGTCACAGGGAGAACGTACAAACTCCGTATAGACAACACATATAGTCAGGATCGAAGCCGGATCTCTGGTGGTGTAAGGCAGTAGCTCTGTAGCTGCACCACCTTGCCGCACTCAGTACACAGAGTTGCCACCATTCTGGGGCCGAGAAAGTTCACTGAACTGTCCTATCTTCTGGCTGTGCTACATGTGGCAGCAGGTGGGCCCCCGCTGGGTTCCCCCCCCCCCCCCCCTTTGTTTGCTGGGCTGAAGGGCCTGGTTCCATGCTGTATCTCTAGAGTCTAAAGTCTGAAGACAGTTTACAAAGTTACGGGGAGGAGTAAGAGACTAATTGGATAGATCTGTCAAATAGCGGGAAGAGCCGCAATGAGATGAAAAAACCTCCATCTAAATTGTAAAGTCCCATCACCTTGAAAAGGATACACTTCGTGTTTCATCTTGTTTGGCTACTAAAAAGTCATCATGGATGACAGGAAAATACTCGTTACACAGAAACGGCAACATAGACAATAGACAATAGGCAATAGACAATAGGTGCAGGAGGAGGCCATTCGGCAATTCTAGCCAGCACCGCCATTCAATGCGATCATGGCTGATCATTCTCAATCAGTACCCCGTTCCTGCCTTCTCCCCATACCCCCTGACTCCGCTATCCTTAAGAGCTCTATCTAGCTCTCTCTTGAATGCATTCAGAGAATTGGCCTCCACTGCCTTCTGAGGCAGAGAATTCCACAGATTCACAACTCTCTGACTGAAAACGTTTTTCCTCATCTCAGTTCTAAATGGCCTACCCCTTATTCTTAAACTGTGGCCCCTTGTTCTGGACTCCCCCAACATTGGGAACATGTTTCCTGCCTCTAACGTGTCCAACCCCTTAATAATCTTATACGTTTTGATAAGATCTCCTCTCATCCTTCTAAATTCCAGTGTATACAAGCCTAGTCGCTCCAGTCTTTCAACATATGATAGTCCCGCCATTCCGGGAATTAACCTAGTAAACCTACGCTGCACGCCCTCAATAGCATGAATTCCATGACACATTCCATTCCCCAGTTCACTGTTGCTCTACACTGACCATTACTAATGGGACTTGTTTGGCACAAATTTTTGATGCGTAATCCTGCTGCCTAAAAACCATCTTTTGTTTTCCTTTAATTGTAATGCTCTAACAACAGATACATTGCAGATGACAGTGCAATGCAGAGAAATCTGAACTATCCAACAATCAATGAGCTCTAATTATGTTCTAACTGTTAAAAAAATAGCAGACATATCAGGCACTGAAAATAATGATAGATAATGGGTAATAAATTTACATGTTGCACTTAAAAAAATATATTGGTTTTCAAGCTCTGTCTAATTTAATGTACTATTTATTTAAATATGAAGTCATATTATTCAATTAATTCTTTTTTTCTTTCCACAAAGAAATTAAATACTGGCTTATGTATTGAATATCAGTGGTATTTAGTTTGACATTTGAAAATGTTATTGGAAAAGAATGTTAATTTCTTAAAAAGACGTGGCCAGAATTTGCTGTAGTGGTATATTTAACAAAATGACTGCAATACTATTGAAGCAGGTGAGTCTTTCTCAGGTACAACTGATAAGGTCACCCTTTACTAGTAAAGTAAAACTTTGCTCATTCTTGTTCGCTGTCCCCACTAGTTATGTTTGACGACTATGTACTGATACAATTTAAAGACATTACTTGACCCAATTAATTTATTTTTCAAGTGGCAAAAGGCTTTGGGTGATTCTGAATGTTTGTAACAGTGCAATTGATTTAGTTAGTTTACCTCTCTCTGAATATGGCTGCATCTATGTACTGTGAAGGAAGGAACTGCAGATGCTGCTTTACACTGAAGATAGACACAAAATGCTGGAGTAATTCTGCAGGGCAGGCAGCATCTCCGGAGAGAAGGAACGGTGACATTTTGGGTTGAGACCCTTCTTCCTTCTCTCCAGAGATGCTGCCCGTCCCGTTCAGTGACTCCGGTTTTTGTGTCTGTTTTTGTTCTGTTTGTTCTAATTCCTTGAATTAACCAATCCTTTAAAACTTAATACAAATAGTTATCTTTGTAGATTGATCATAATCATACTGAGAAGCTTTGATAGGGATAGCTCTGAGTTTGTCTTATTTTTGAAGAGCTGAGAAATAAATTACAACAAATTATACAGCATTAACATTTTGAAAAATATTTGGAGATGAATACAGGTTGGTCGGTCACAAGGTTGTTACTTTCCTATAATTTTCATAGCCATAGTCATAGAGTCAGAGAGCATGGAAATAAACCTTTTGACCCAACTTGGCAACTTCCCAAGATGCTCCATCTACACTTGTCCCACCTGCCCGCGTTTAAATAAACGCTAGCTTGGATATTTTAATGATCAACCCTTTATGATTAATGATTCAATTCTGTGACATGACAGCAAGGTTATTGATTAAAATTTGCTCTTCACATGGACTTTGGGGATTCTGATCAAAGGCAAACTAACCAACTTCTTTAAAAAATATGAAAGTTATGGGATCAGAAGTTGAATGCAGTAAGTTGTAGTGAAAGGGTGAAAGAATTCATGAAGGTTTCATTAACTTGGCAATTGGACATTCAGTTTTATTCATAGCTTGGAGTAATTGCTTGTGCCTGGTTATTTCTTCTTGCTCTTGCCCACATGGAACTCTTCAAAGTACACATCCCACGATGACCTGAATCTACCTTGATTTTATTTTTAAGTTCCACTTACGAATCACCCTCCTGTCAATTGCCACTACATATTACTGGAAAAGGAAAATCTTGTGATAAATGCTGCATTATTTTCTGTGATATTAATGAATCTGTAAAATAGACACAAAAATCGGTGGTAACTCAACCCGTCTTTATCTTTAGTTTCCCTTTCCCCTGACTCTCAGTCTGAAGAATGGTCTCGACCCGACATCACCCATTCCTTTTCTCCAGAGATGCTGCCTGACCCGTTGAGTTACTCCAGCTTTTTGTGTCTATTTTTTGTTTAAACCAGCATCTGCAGTTCCTTCCTACACAGGAACCAAATACTTAAAATAATGATTCATTAATAATTATTAATCATATAAAGTGTCCCATTTTTAAATATATCAAGCTTTCGCTTAATTTTAATTTTAAAAATCCACCAAATGTTCTTGGCAAGACTGTTGACAATAGGAATTGCACACATGTTCATGACACCATACATTGACAGGATTCAAGTGAAGGAAAAAAACATGTTAGGATGTCCTTCTGTATTTGTACATTGTTGGAGTATGACTGCCTTCTGCTTAATGGAGTATAGATTCCATAAACACTCCCAGAAAGAAACCCTCCCATCAAGGTCGGCTGTAGAAGGCAGCCCCTGGGACACAGAGGTGGTTGGGTGAGGAGAGGGATATCGGGTAGTGGGCCTGCAGCAGCCTGGGGTTCACCTGGGCTTACCTGGATCAGGGGCTCTCCACTACTTCCAACATGTGCTATGGACTATGGACTTTTTTTCTTTGTAAACGGTGCCCAAATTTGGCGACTGTGCATTTATGGGTTGTGCCAACGAATTTCACTGTGCTGTGTATGTGTGACAATAAAGAACCATTGAACCTTGGAGATACCAAAAGCCCTAATGCTCTTTCTTGAGAAAATCCAGTTGGAGCCAATGATCGTTTGATCAAAATGCTACATGGACATGTAATATTTTCTTTAGGTATTGTGGAAGAGAAAATTGAGGGAGCTGAGGAAATTCATAAACATGCAGTCCTATGCAGTCTATCGTAAGCCTGGAATCGTGTGTGAAGCACAGTAACAATGCTGGGTATCAGAGGCTATGGAATTATACCCCAGCATGAGTAACAACTTACAAGACTGGAGGAAAGGAAATCAAATAGCATTTATTCTGAGCATGATTGAACACAGGTTCTGTGAGACGCTAGTTATTTTCTTTTCCATTTACGTTGAAAAAGATTTTTCTAATCTTTCTTATTGGTTTTGAGTGTTGGGACTGTGCAGCGTTAAGCAAGTTACAGATTTGACAGCGGCATCTAAGTTTGAAGGGTTATAGGATAGATGGCTGAAAATTTGTACTTTATAGATGTTCCCCAGCTGCAGAGTCAACAGATGGCAGCCGAACAGCCACAAATTAGGTCAGGACCCAGGAGTAACACATCTTGGCATCGCACAGAGGTTTTCTGAAGGATCTCAACAGTCTGATGCAGTATACTGTACACAGTGGAAGTTAAAAATTCCAAAGATAGGCACAAAATGCTGGAGTAACTCAGCGGGACAGGCAGCATCCCTGGGTAGAAGGAATGGGTGACGTTTTGGGTCGAGACCCCGTCTTCAGACAATATTCAAACCTGCCGAATTATGGGAGTAAGGGCCAGGTGTGCATAACGACCTTGATTCCCTGAAGCGGAAGCAATTATTTTCTTACAAATTTCAGCTTCCCGACAAACCTTAGTTCCTGCTGTGAAGTATGTACCTGACATCTGGCAAAGAGAACATTGCCCCATCATAGAAGGAGGGGGCCCACTGTTGACAGGTGCCTGACAGTGATACATAAAAGATTGTCTTCCCAGACACCAGGAAGTCATAAGTTCATAAGTCATAGGAGCAGAATTAGGCCATTCGGCCCATCAAGTCTACCCGGCCATTTCGTGAAACAAGAAACTGCAGATGGTGGTTTACAAAAGAAGACTATTTGCTTCTTAACTATAACTATAACTTCTTGACTCTTAACTATAAGATTTATAAAACTATAAATTTGCACGTTATTAGTACGAGAAGGTAGGAGAATGGGGTTAGAAGGGAGATATAGATCAGCCATGATTGAATGGCGGAGTAGACCTGATGGGCCAAATGGCCTAATTCTGCTCCTATCACTTATGACTTTATGAAAGCACAAAGTGCTGGAGTAAATCAGAGACTCGGGCATCAGCTCTGAAGAACTTGGATAGGTTTCGCTTTGGTTCAGGACCTTCTTCAGACTGATTGACCCCCAACTTTGTGTTTTTTTTTTGTTCCTTACACTGATGAGTAGAGCATTGGCGGTTTACAGCATCAGAGTGAAGTTGTCTAAATACATTTCGGAGAACTGCAAAGAACAGGTATCAGTTTCGATCTTCAGACAAACATATAATGACACTAATTTTTTTGGCAGCTTCTCTTTCTGCGATTGTTGCAAAGTGCTTTTTTTCCCTACATGATAGTTTTAACAAAATAGAGATCCATTATGCCTTTACAAGAAACATATTGTCCTTTCTCTAAATATTACTGCAGTGGAACCGTACAATAAACCCGAAATAAATTAAAATTAGATGTTTCCTTTTGTGAGAATTGCATTCTGGTCGAATTAATATTCAGGTCAGTGATATATTCCTAATGTCAGTAGAATGATTATATAAATTATATATCGTAAGGTGTATGTCTTGCAAGAGGTATGGTAAGTTCTGAGTTCTTGTGACTTACTGCAGTCCGCCACAGATAGGAATTGGAAACAGCACTCACCCCTAAACATGCCTCCTGGGAGAAACAGCATTGCTATTATGCAGAGATCAAGGCCCAGTTATGTGTCAGCCCCCTTGAACAAGAATGATGGATGAAGATGTAAAGAAATGAAAATAACGTCTTAATAGGGATAATTGTCCTCTTCTCATGTTTTTTTTTTGCAAAGGCAAATAAAATTGCTGAAATTGAGCACAAAGTTTGTCAGCACCTGAAGAATATTTCATCTCTGGAGCCACAAAGTAGGATTTTGTTTCTTTTCATCCCAAGATGAATACATTTGTGATGTATTTAACACCATTTACTGGCTTTAACGGTGAATAGTAGCCTAGAAAACATTTCCAGTCATGGTTTAAGCTCAGAAAATGAGATTTTGTACGTCAAAATCCCTACTCCCAAATAGCAATTAAAATGCTCCAAGTAGTTCAGTATTTTGTAGCCGTCAGTAACTTTCTTTTAAAGAATACTTTCATCTCTTTGTCCTTGGGCAACACTCTGTAGCTTATATTTTTAATCAGTTGCCAGCACAGCTTTGGTGTAGAGCAACAAGCTTAAAATGAAAAGGCAGCACACCGGAGCTCAAAATCCAGGGATTAGGAAGCCTTCGTACTTGATTCACATTTCAATAGGATGTGACCTTTCTTTTTAAAACCCAATCAATCCTGTTTCAATCATATTAAGCCGTGTTCCTTATGTCCTGCCTCGCAAGACAATAAACAATTTAGCAAAAGCAGGCTTCATTGATGAGGTTTTGATGAAGGCCAATTGTCCAGTATTCACAGTATAATCAATCTTTCTCATCATTTTGTTCACTATATTAATTATATACATGGACAACCTTTCTGAGAAACTCAACCACGAGAATGAAAATGTAAGAAAATCTCTAGAACATAAACATTTTGGTAACTGTTGCTTGAGATTTTTGTGTTAATAACTCGCCACTGTCATTTTCAAATGTTTTTATATAAGTGATTACCTTGCCGGTATTAAAACACTCCTGTGAAATCTTTATATCTTCCAAGAGCTGTTCTATCAACTTTGAAAGGCATGCATGTCTGCTCGCATGCAGGGAGGGGCAGCACAGTGCAACTGTTGGTAGTGCTGCTGCCATAGGGTGGTATCAACCAGGGTTCGATCCTGACCAAAGGTACTAGAGGAGCACGATGAACCACTGCTTTAACCACCCTTTGAGAAAGAGGAGTCCAGTGAATACATTAAGTCAGGATCAAAGATAATAGAGCAGAGCAAGATAGACCACATGACCCTAAAAACCGTAGTATGTCATGGCGCCATTTTAGTAGGCAGAATCGCCTATACTGAAGTGTAGTATGCAAAGGAGCATAACATTCGCCATTTTAGTAAGCAAAATCCACCGTTCGCTATGCCTCTCGCAGTGTAATCAGTGTTTTGGGGGAACAGTATGTGTGATAACACCATAAAAATGCAGAATATATCTCATCTATCAATTCACAGATTTTTGTATTTTTCTTTTTGAATGTTTCTGCAAGTTTCTGCCTACTAAAATGGCACCATGACATACTACGGTTTTTAGGGTCGAGTGGTCTATCTTGCTCTGCTCTATTATCTTTGATCCTGACTTAATGTATTCACAGTTCTTTGGACTCCTCTTTCTCAAAGAGTGGTTGAAGCAGAGGTTCAGACTATTTGTAAGGCAGAGACAGGGAGATTCTTAATAAGCAGGAGTTGAAGGTTTACTGTAGGCAAATGGGAATGTGAAGTTGACCTTACAACAAATCAACTAAGATCTTTTTAAATGTTGGAGCAGACTTGAGCAATAAGTGGTCTACTTCTGCAGCTAATTTATATGTATGTGTGTAATTGTATTATGGCTCTCTGTCTCTCTCTGGCATCCGTCCATCTGTGGGAGTTGATGGTGCGGCTTTGGCGTTGTCTGTGGTTACATTTCCTTGTGTGACTGACCAGGCCTGTCCGTGACAGGCAGATCCTTCCACAGTTTCCACAGGTGAGGCCGTCTCTGGTCGTTGTTCTGGGGAGCCTGTGGTTGCTGCCTTTGACCATATTGCGGCGTTGGCATGTGCTCCAAGGTCTTGAACCACATGTTGTCGTGATGTTTCATGCCCGCCTGGAGGTCCTTCCTCCACCTGCCACGGTCCTCAGCAGCCGCTTCCCAGTTGTCAGTGTTGATATTGAAGCTTGTCATATCCCTGTTAATTGTGTCCTTGTAGCGGAGCTTTGGTCTTCCTCTTGGTCTCCGAGTATTGGCAACCTCCCCATAAAACACGTCTCTGGGGATACGCCCATTGTCCATCCTGTGTACACGTCCAAGCCAGCGGAGGCGTTTCTGCTTGAGGATAGCAGGGATGCTAGGGAAGTTGGTTAGAGAGAGGACAGATTCGTTGGTGACTTTTGTCTCGCCAAGAAACTGCCAGGATGCGGTGAACACAGCGAAAATGGAAGTTATTCAATTTCCGCTCTTGATGTTGATAGGTCGTCCAAGCTTCACTACTGTAAAGTAGTGTGCTCAGTACGCAGGCTTTGTAGACAGTGACCTTGGTTTTGGTTGTGAGTTTCCTGTTCTTCCATGCCCGCTTGGCTAGTCTCCAGAAGGTGGTTGCTGCCTTTCCTGTGCATGAGTTAGTTTCCTCATCCAAAGAGAGGCCGTCAGTCATCAAATACATTATAGCTCACTGGTACTCTAACTTACATTTTCCAGTGCATTCTGATGACTGGTAAACGACACATTGTCAGAATGCGAGGACCCATGTTAAAGAAATGCTCGATTTTAGTGTGAGCATTGCTTAAGATAGAATTCAACTAAATATCAAAAAGAAACCAAGTTTGTGAGATTAGTGCATTTGTTACAAATACTTGGTGGAAGAATACCGAGGATGCAGATTGTGTTGTAGATAAACGTGCAATGCTGATTTGATGTTTACTGCATGGTTAGTGTTACACAGCTGTGTTCAGCATTCGGAAGGCCCATTCACTACTTTATTAAAGGAATCATCAAATACATTGAAGTTTATTGCTTTATTCACTATTAGCAGTTGTTTCTGGAGTTCTAGTGTTTGGTGCTTTCTGGAGTTCTGAAGTGTTGTTAACGTCTACAGAGAACGATGAGGTAGGTGCTGATGGAATATTTTCTTGATTTTAATGTTTCTCAAAAATTGAAACCACTCTGCAGGTTAGTAGAAGGCAGAGTCCCGGGATCGATCCTGACTACGAATGCTGTCCGTACGGAGTTTGTACGTTCTCACTGTGACCGGGTGGGTTTTCTTCAGGTGCTCCAGTTTCCTCCCACACTTCAAAGACATACAAGTTTGTAGGTTAATTGGTTTCTGTAAATTGTAAATTGTCCCTAGTGTGTAGGATAGTGCTAGAGTACGGGGTGTTCGCTGGTTGGCATGGACTCGATGGGTCGAAGGGCCTGTATTTACACTGTATCTCTAAAGTCTAAAGTTAGGCAGCATCTATGGTGAGGGTTACAGAGTTCACATTTAAAGACACTCCAACATTTCCTCATTTTCTTTTATTGTAAGATGATTTGAATGCAAGAGTAGAGATTATGTTTCATTTAAATGTGGATCTGATGAAACTTCAAGTGGAATACCATCTATAGGTTTGGTCTATTGGCTAGTTGCCTGGTCCAGTGGTCCCAGTCCCAATAGAAAGTGTTAATCATTCACGGGGAGAGGGAAACTAGAGGCATGAAAAGGTGCAGAACAAAGCAGAGATGGCTCTGCTTCCCTCTCCCCAACTCTCTGTCTGAAGAAGGGTCTCGACCCGAAACGTCACCTATTCCTTTTCTCCAGAGATGCTGCCTGACCTGCCGAGTTACTCCAGCACTTTGTGTCTATCATCGGTGTGAACCAGCATCTGCAGTTCCTTCCTACTCACAGCAGCTAGTTGGTGTTTGGCATCAAAAGCAAAGTCTTGATGAAAAATCTTTAGTCAGTGGGTTTGAATCTTTGAAATTCTCTTCCTAACAAAAAAGGAAGATATGTTATTGAGGAATGAAAGGCTAAGATCAAAGGCTTTTTGGGGAAAAACCCCACCTAGGATTGAGGTGCAGCCAGGAAATTGCTGAACAGTTGAGCAGGCTAGAGGGGCTACATCGACTGCTAATGTTTTTATTCTGCAACGTATACAGATTTTTACGAAGTGTAACATCTAACAGAAGTTGTAAGAAAATAACTGCAAATGCTGGTACAAATCGAAGGTATTTATTCACAAAATGCTGGAGTAACTCAGCAGGTCAGGCAGCACCTGAGGAGAGAAGGAATGGGTGACGTTTCGGGTCGAGACCCTTCTTCAGACTGATGTCAGGGGGGTGGGACAAAGGAAAGATATAGGTGGAGACAGGAAGACAGTGGGAGATCTGGGAAGGGGAGGGGAAGAGAGGGACAGAGGAACTATCTAAAGTTGGAGAAGTCGATGTTCATACCACTGGGCTGCAAGCTGCCCAGGCGAAATATGAGGTGCTGTTCCTCCAATTTCCGAGGGCCTCACTATGGCACTGGACGAGGCCCATGACAGAAAGGTCAGACTGGGAATGGGAGGGGGAGTTGAAGTGCTCAGCCACCGGGAGATCAGATTGGTTAAGGCGGACTGAGCGCAGGTGTTGAGCGAAGCGATCGCCGAGCCTGCGTTTGGTTTCGCCGATGTAAAGAAGTTGACATCTAGAGCAGCGGATGCAATAAATGAGGTTGGAGGAGGTGCAGGTGAACCTCTGTCTCACCTGGGAAGACTGTTTGGGTCCTTGGAGTTGAGGGGGGAGGTAAAGGGACAGGTGTTGCATCTCCTGCGGTTGCAGGGGAAAGTGCCCGGGGATGGGGTGGTTTGGGTAGGAAGGGACGAATGGACCAGGGAGTTACGGAGGGAACGGTCTCTGCGGAACGCAGAAAGGGGAGGGGATGGGAAGATATGGCCAGTGGTGGGGTCCCGTTGTAGGTGACGGAAATGTTGGAGGATGATTTGTTGGATATGCTGGCTGGTGGGGTGGAAGGTGAGAACGAGGGGGATTCTGTCCTTGTTACGAATGGGGGGAGGGGGAGCAAGAGCGGAGCTGCGGGATGTAGAAGAGAGCCTCATCTATAATGGAAGAGGGGAAGCCCCGTTTCCTCAAGAATGAGGACATCTCTGATGCCCTAGTGTGAAACACCTCATCCCGGGCGCAGATGCGGCATAGACGGAGGAATTGGGAGTAGGGGATAGACTTTTTGCAGGAGACCGGGTGGGAAGAAGTGTAGTCCAGATAGCTGTGCGAGTCAGTGGGTTTATAGTAGATGTCAGTCACTAGTCTGTCTCCTGTGATGGAGATGGTGAGGTCCAGAAACGGGGGGGGAGATGTCGGAGATAGTCCAGGTATATTTAAGGGCAGGATGGAAATTGGAAGTGAAGTGTGTGAAGTCAGTGAGTTCTGCATGGGTACAAGAGGCAGCACCAATGCAGTCGTCGATGTAGCGGAGGTAGAGTTCGGGGATGGGGCCAGTGTATGCCCGGAACAGGGATTGTTCGACGTACCCGACAAAGAGGCAGGCATAGCTAGGGCCCATGTGAGTGGCCATAGCTATGCCTCTTGTTTGGAGGAAGTGGGAGGAGTCAAAGGAGAAGTTGTTAAGGGTAAGAACCAGCTCTGCTAGGCCGGAGGAGAGTGTTAGTAGATGGGAATTGGCTGGTTCTACGGTCGAGGAAGAAACGGAGGGTTTCGAGACCATCCTTGTGTGGGATGGAAGTGTAGAGTGACTGAACATCCATGGTAAAGATGAGGGAGTGGGGGCCTGGAAACCGGAAGTTATCGAGGAGATGGAGAGCGTGTGATGTGTCTTGGACGTATGTGGGGAGGGATTTGACCAGGGGGGATAGGATGGAGTCGAGGCAGGTGGAAATAGGTTTGGTAGGACATGAGCAGGCAGAGACAATGGGTCTGCCGGGACAGTTCTGTTTATGGAAACAGAAGTTACTCAGAACTGAGTTGCTGAGTAACAGAAGTTACTCAGCAACTAGAGAAGGGACACCTTTCTGTCCTGGGCCTCCTCCATTGCCAACGGATTTATTGCAGTAATGCATAAACCTGCACGTTCTTGTAGGGCAACATATTGGAATCACTTCAACTAAAGTAATTCAAACATCATGTGCTACGGTGCCAAATTTTGCACCCAATTCTCTACTCAAAGCCCTACATACTCTTTGTGATGGGGCTAGTTTATGGCAATGTGAAAATTCTAGGACAATGTGTTCTTTAAAACTTTACACTTGGGAGTTGTTAATACTAAAATCAGACTTGAAGCAGATGAAAACAGTTCATCACTTACGTTGGAAAGTTTATTCCCAAGAAGTTTCAGTGCATAAAATTAAACGGCAGCTATTTGAATTAAAATAAAAAGTTAACAATATGACAATAAGTACTAAAAATTATATTGTAGGCTTTCACATTAAATAATTTCTGAGAACTGTATTAAACGCTACATCCTACAAAATATCGATAGCTTTGTGCCAGCACTGCCTTTGTGACTGTAGTCTGGTAAAAATCAGCCGTAACTCATTTATATAGCACATTTAAAAGAGTAAACCCTCAAGACGTTCCATCAGAACCACCATCAGTCAAAATCTGAAAGAAAATCAAACCAAACATTTTATTAAACAAATGATGTTGTTTGATTATGGAGGGCATTTTAATTTCAAACCATTGACGTCAATATAATCATTACTTAATAAAACATGCAACTAATATTCACTATGGGATTTATCAACGGCCGTGGCAACAGTTTATGTCCTCTCATTTTATTTAAATCGATCACCCAAACAATACCTTTAAAATTACACTTTCCTGGATAAAATCCCTGATATATTTAAAGTCAAAGTCAAAGTCAAAGTCAACTTTATTGTCAATTTCCAGTTCGTTTACACAGACAGAAAATCGAAATACCGTTTCCCACAATTCCGAGGAATAAAGTGCATTAAATTAAGTTAAAATCAAAAAGGCACAGCAAACAACAATCAATATAAAATATAGTCACTTCAATGAAAAAAAGATGAAGATGAATATATTACAATTAAAAAATAATGAACAGTAGTGCAAAGCCTGTCCATAGCAGCGTTAAAAAAAAGTGTCTGGTGCTGGATGTTCGTGTGTGTGGGATGTTAAAGTCCAGGTCCAATGGGGGCAGAGGAGAGAGGAGGGAGGGAGGGGAGAGAGTTCAGCATCCTGACAGCCTGGTGGAAAAAACTGTTCTTTAGTCGGGTGGTGCTCGACCTCAGGCTGCGAAACCTTCTCCCTGAAGGCAGGAGGGTGAAGAGGCTGTTGGAGGGGTGGGAGGGGTCACCCACAATGCTCAATGCTTTGCGGGTGAGGCGGGTGGTGTAAAGGACCAGGAGTGTTGGGAGTGAGGCGCCAGTGATCCTCTCAGCAGTGTTCACTATGCGCTGCAGGGTCTTACGGCTGGAGGCTGTGCAGCTTCCGAACCACACAGTGATGCAGCTGCTGAGGATGCTCTCGATGGCGCCTCGGTAAAAAGTGTACATGATGGGTGTGGGGGCTCCCGCTCTCTTCAGTTTGCGGAGGAAGTAGAGGCGCTGCTGGGCTTTCTTAGCGATCGACGTGGTGTTGTTGCTCCAGGAGAGATCCTCGGTGATGTTCACTCCCAGGAATTTGGTGCTGCTCACCTGCTCCACAGCAGCACCATTGATGGTCAGTGGGTGGGGGTGTTGGGTGTGCATTCTCCTGAAGTCGACAACAATCTCCTTTGTTTTCTCCACATTCAGGAAGAGATTGTTGTCTGTGCACCACGCGGCCAGCTGGTTCACCTCCTTCCTGTAGTGGGTCTCGTAGTTGTTGCTGATGAGACCCACCACGGTTGTGTCGTCCGCAAACTTGACGAAGTGGTTGGAGCTGTGGGTGGGTGTGCAGTCGTGGGTCAGCAAGGTGAAGAGCAGGGGGCTTAACACACATCCTTGTGGGGCCCCCGTACTCAGCGTGATAGTGTCCGATGTGTTACTGCCGACCCGTACAGACTGGGGTCTGGCAGTGAGGAAGTCCAGCAGCCAGTTGCAGAGAAGGGGGCTGAGGCCCAGATTTGTTAGTTTACAAACCAGCTGCTGGGGGATGATGGTGTTGAATGCTGAGCTAAAGTCTATGAACAGCATCCTAACATATGAGTTTTTAGTGTCCAAGTGGGTGAGGGTTGGGTGTAAAGCAGAGGAAATGGCATCCTTAGTGGACCGCTTAGCTCGATATGCAAACTGAAACGGGTCCAGGGAGGGGGGGAGGTTGGATCTGATCTGCTTCATGACCAGCCTCTCGAAGCACTTCATGATGGTTGAAGTCAGCGCTACAGGGCGGTAGTCGTTGAAGCAGGATGGAGAAGACTTCTTGTGCACAGGTATGATGGTGGTTTCTTTGAAGCACGAGGGAACAACAGCCTGGCTCAGGGAGATGTTGAAGATGTCTGTGAGGACATCTGTGAGCTCAGCTGCGCAGTCTTTTAGCACACGACCAGGAATGTTGTCAGGTCCAGAAGCTTTCCGGGTGTTAATCCTTAACAGTGTGCTCCTCACACTGCCTGGAGACATACAAATAGCCTGGTCGTTGGGGGGGGAGTTGTTTTCTGCGCAGGTGTGTTGCTCTGTGCTTCAAAGCGTGCGAAGAAGCCGCTGAGGTCGTTCAGGAGAGAGGTGTCACTGTCACAGGTCTGTGGTAAGGGTTTGTAGTCCGTGATAGTCCTAATACCCTTCCATAGGCTCCGTGTGTCTCTGCTGTCACTGAAGTGGGCTGTGATGCGCCGGGTGTAGTGTTGTTTGGCTTTCCTGATGCCACTGGAAAGGTTGGCCCTGGCTGCTCTGAGACCGGCTGGATTGCCCTCTCTGAAGGCAACGTTGCGGACCCTCAGCAGCCCATGGACCTCCCCTGTCAGCCATGGCTTCTGGTTAGCCCGGATGGTGATGGCTCTGGTGTGGGTCACATCATCAATACATTTGGTGATGTAGCCTGTAACTGTCTCTGTGTATTCCTGGATGTTGGTTGTGTTGTTGTATGTTGCTGCCTGCTTGAACATGTCCCAGTCTGTAGTCTCAAAGCAGTTTTGGAGTGCAGCTGTGCTGTCCTCTGACCACACACGTACCTCTTTTGAAACTGGTTTGGTGACTTTCACCCGGGGTCTGTATGCCGGTTTCAGCAGAATGGTGAGGTGATCAGAGAGGCCGATGTGGGGGAGGGGGGAAGCCTTGTATGCTCCTTTGATGGTCGTGTAAACAAGGTCCAAGGTGTTGTTTTCTCGTGTTGGGAAATCAACATGCTGGTATACTTTAGGCATGACAGTTTTTAGGTTAGCATGGTTGAAGTCCCCAGCTACGATGAGAAAGCCATCTGGGTGTGCTGTCTGCTGCTCAGAGATGGCCCGGTACAGTTCACAGAGTGCCTCCTCTCTGTCCTTGTTGTTGGAACTGGGAGGGATGTAAACAGCGACTAACAGGATAGCTGTTAGCTCCCTCGGGAGGTAGAAAGGCCGGCACTTCACAAACATAAACTCCGCCAGCGGTGAACAGTGTTTGTAGACCAACACAGCGTCCCGACACCAAGCATCACTGATGTAAACAATCACACCGCCGCCGTGAGTCTTCCCCCCGCTAACCGTAGCTCTGTCCGATCGGTAGCATGTTAGCCGGTCGAGCTGAACAGCGGAGTCCGGGATGTTGTCATTAAGCCATGTTTCCGTGAAAACGTAAACACAGCATTCCCTCACCTCACGCTGGGTCGACCGGAGAAGTCTTATAGTGTCCATTTTATTGTCCAATGAGCGTACATTAGCCATTAGCATGCTCGGAATAGCCGGTCTGTGTGGGCTAGCCGCTAGCTTAGCCCGGATGCCTCCGCGCTTACCCCTCTTCTGCTTCCTCTCACACCGCCTGCGGCGTCTCCTCTCACACAGCCTGTGGCGTCTCCTTTCCAGCCGGGGGGCAGCACTCGAGGCCGAGGTCAGGCAGAGTATTCTGAGGCCGCTAAGTTCCTCTGCAAGCGTAGCGTCCAGTGTTGTTGATGTTGTTGTTTTCTTGTCCAGCAAGAACTCACGACTATACTGTCTACTTAACAAACTTAACAAACTTGATGAACTTGAGGAAACATTAAAAACACTCGAAAAATCGGGAGAGCGTGGGGCCGCTGCGTCTGCACGCGCCGCCATAGCCATAAACTATATTAAAAAAATAAGTGAAATGAGTATGCGCGAACACAAATTCAGATTTCAAAGTAGAATGAGTATAAAAGTTGGGAGGTCATGTTGCAGTTGTATAAGACGTTGGTGAGTCGCATTTTAAATATTGTGTTCATTTCTGGGCACCATGTTACAGGAAAAATATTGTCAAGCTTGAAACGGTTCAGAGAAGATTTACAAGGATGTTGCCAGGACTAGAGGGTGTGAGCTATAGGGAGAGGTTGAGTAGGCTGGGTCTCTATTCCTTGGAGCGTAGGAGGTTGAGGAGTGATCTTACAGCGGTGTACAAAATCATGAGCGGAATAGATCGGGGAGATGCAAAGAGTCTCTTGCCCAGAGTAGGGGAATCGAGGACCAGAGGACATAGGTTCAAGGTGAAGGGGAAAAGATTTCATAGGAATCCGAGGGTTAACCTTTTCACACAAAGGGTGATACATGTATGGAACAAGCTGCCAGATGAGGTAGTTGAGGCTGGGACCATCCCATCGTTTAAGAAACAGTTAGACAGGTACATGGATAGGACAGGTTTGGAGGGATATGGGCCAAGCGCAGGCAGGTGGGACTAGTGTAGCTGGGACATTGTTGGCCGGTGTGGACAAGTTGGGCCGAAGGGCCTGTTTCCATACTGTATTACTCCATGACTCTATGACTCTAATGGAGTGTTTTCAGGGGAATGAAAATGAATTGTTTGCAACCTGTGGAGTTTCCATGAAGCACCTTGTTAAAAAGAGCTTCATTTTACCCAATTAATGGAAATGCCAAACAAAGGAATCTACAATCTTTTTAATGTCCATTAAGCTTACACTTTAGATGTTAACATTTAATATTGTGCTCTCCTAAGGTTATATTGTGTGCTCCTAATTTGCTAGTCTATTGCTCCTCTGCTCAAAACCTATTTCTACTCCCTAGCATTTGATGCCCTCTGAGGGGGCGCTGTGAACTGTTTACGTATGTGCTGTTATGTTTGTGTGCCATTGTATGTTCGTTCTTAGTACCTGAACTGATGTACAGCACTTTGGTCAACGTGGGTTGTTTTTAAATGTGCTATACAAATAAAATTGACTTGACTTTGACATCAACCCAGCTGATACTGCCACCCGGTGGCTAAATAACATTTGGCATCCACAGCATCAGACCACTGAAGAGGGGATGGATGCACTCGATTTCAGCATGCGATGAAGCTTTAATGTTACCAATTAGTGGATGGCCTTTTGACTTGCAACATTCAAAGGAAATGATAAAAACAGCTTTTCTTCATCAGTGCTGCTTAAATCATGGTGCTGCTTAAATGGGGCCTTATTTAAGCCAGTTTAATTTGCCTCCATGTTTCACATTGTACACCAACTAGTGCAATCACCGTGTTCACTTGACTGGATATCTCACTCTGTGGAAAGAAGTAGGTGCAAGGATATACTTTTCCTTATTTTAATGTTTTTAATGGCCCCATAGCAGAAGCGTCCACATCGCGGGGCTGGAAACTGGAAGTGTCTGTCCTGAACTAATTCTGCTACCACCATCATCTGTTGTAACAAATGATGGCTCCCACTGATTGTCACCGGAAGCTTGCGCCCTTTTCAGGACGGTCGATGACAGTGATGTCAACATTTGAAACATAGATGATGGACACGAAAGAAGAATGTTTTTAATTAATGATGTTTCAATGTGCTTCTAATTAAACATCTCATACTTTTTAGAATAATTTTTGGTTTAGTTTAGTTTAGTTTAGAGATGCTGCGTGGAAACAGGCCCTTCAGCCCACCGAGTCCGTGCCAACCCCTTACACTAGCACTATCCTACGCACACTAGGGACAATTTATAACTTGTACTGAAGCCTAATAACCTATCAACCTGCACGTGTTTGGAGTGCTGGAGGTGCACCATGGGAAAACCCACGAGGTCCAAACTCCATATAGGCAGCGGCCATTGTCAGGATCAACCCTGGGCAATGGTGCTGTAAGGCAGCAGCTTTACCCTGCCCACTCTTGTGACCCGGTCAGGGACATTTAAAAAGATTACTTTGGCATCTGGAAAACTGTCAAAAGGCATTATGGTATTCTACACAGACCCTTTGTCTTTGCCAACTGAGATCCTCTTGCTATCTGGACCCCCTCTGCCTTGCCAGGTAGCTGTTGGGCACAGTACAAGGGCAGAGATTGTCTCTGTATCCACAAACAATCTAGTCAGTGTGTGTGTGTGTGTGTGTGTGTGTGTGGGGAGGACGGGGGGGGGGGGGGGACAGGACGGGACGGTGAGGACTATGGTGGCTAGAAGTGCAGGCTACAGACCACATCTCGGACAATGCACCATCAATACAATACAATACAATACAATATATCTTTATTGTCATTGTACCCAGGGGTACAACGAGATTGGGAATGCGCCTCCCATACGATGCAATAATTTAAGTAATTAACAGCAACCCAACGAAATGAAACAATTGTAACAGTTTTTAGACAGGGTAAAGTGCAAGTTGATCTATGCGTTGTGGCCATCCGGCTCAGCAGGACCGGTTCATAGCAGCTATGGCCCTGGGGATGAAGCTGTTCCTGAGTCTGGAGGTGCGGGCGTAGAAGGCCTTGTATCGTCTGCCCGATGGAAGGAGTTCGAACAGACTGTTGCAGGGGTGTGAAGAGTCTTTGTGGATGCTGGTGGCTTTTCTGAGGCATCGTGTGTTGTAGATGCCCTCAGATGCTAACTGAGAAAGGATCCCGACCTGAAACGTCACCTATTTTTTTCTCCAGAGATGCTGCCTGTCCTTTTGAGATGCTCCAGCATTTTGTGTCTATCTTGACTGGAATACAAATTAGCTTTCCATCCCAATGGAATTCAATTATAGAGTTCTTATAATAACATTAACAATGCAAGAAAATACAAATGGATTGATTGTGCATTTAAATAAGCACCTTGCTAAGTGTATTTATTTAGTTTTGTTTAGTTTTGAGATACAGCACGGAAACAGGCCCTTCTCTGCACATGACCCCTATCCTACACATACTAGGAACAATTTACAATTTTACCAAGCCAATTAGCCTACAAACCTGCATTTGGAGTTTGGGAGGGAACAGGAGCACCCGGAGAAAACTCACGCAGGTCACGGAGCCAAAGTACAATTTGGATTGAGAGGAAAAAAGACTGAAGCAGCCAGAGGAAACAGGGTGAATGT
Organism: Rhinoraja longicauda; assembly: GCF_053455715.1. Taxonomy (NCBI): domain Eukaryota; kingdom Metazoa; phylum Chordata; class Chondrichthyes; order Rajiformes; family Arhynchobatidae; genus Rhinoraja; species Rhinoraja longicauda. The sequence continues at coordinate 27,225,972 of NC_135974.1, read as the reverse complement.
ACAAATTCCACACAAGGAGCACTAGTGATCAGGTTTAAACTTGGGTTAGAGAGGCTGCAATATTGCGTTCTATGCCTTCCTTTATTACACTGTGCAGAGTTTGTACGTTCTCCCCGTGGCCTGCCTGGGTTTTCTCCGCGATCTTTGGTTTCCTCCCACACTCCAACTACGTACAGGTTTGTAGGTTAATTGGCTTGGTATAATTGTAAAATTGTCACCAGGGGGGAAAGAACTTTGGACCACTGCTACACGCCGTTCAGGAAAGGCTACAAGGCCGTTTCTCTCCCTCCTTTTGGAAAATCTGACAACGCTGCCATTTTCCTGCTGCCGGAGTACAAACAATGGATAGTACGGGAAGTGACAGTGACGAGGGATGTAAAGCGGTGGGCTGACCATTCAGAGGCCATGCTGCAAGATGCACTGAGCGAAGTCGACTGGAACATGTTCCAAGCAAGTTCCAGAGACGTAAATGAGTTTGCGGAAGCGGTTACGAACTTCATTGCCACAATAGCCGATACCATCATCCCCACGGTAAGGGTCAGTATCTTCCCTAACCAAAAACCCTGGGTGGACAGGTCTATTCGCGTGGCCTTGAATGCTCACACCGCTGCTTACAACTCCGGCCTGGCATCCGGCAACATGGACCACTACAAGGGAGAGTCCTACCGACTGCGAAGGGCAGTGAAGGATGCAAAAAGGAGGTACCGGGACAAGATGGAGTCACAGATGGAGCAGCAGGACACCAGGCGCCTTTGGCAGGGGCTACGGACTATAACTAGCTACAGGTCCAGCACCCCCTCAACCGGAAGTGCCGGCTCCTCCTTAGCTGATGACCTGAACTCTTTTTATGCACGGTTTGAGACGGGTAACACCACCAGCTCGCCGTCTAAAAACAGCACCGCTAGCGAGGCTGGAGGGGGATCCACCGCCGGGGATGTGCACACATTCTCGGTGTCCGAGCATGAGGTGAAGTGGGCTCTGATGCGTGTGAACACGAGGAAAGCTGGAGGCCAAGATGGTATATCTGGGCGAGTACTAAAGTCTTGTGCTACTCAGCTTGCTCCAGTGCTCACCACAATATTCAACCTCTCCTTGGCAAAGTCCGTGGTCCCTGCATGCTTCAAAAGATCCATCATTGTACCGGTGCCAAAGAATGCCTCTCCAGCGTGTTTAAATGACTACCGACCGGTGGCCCTCACCTCGGTTGTCATGAAATGCTTTGAGAGGCTAGTCAAGAAGCACATCTGCGCCCTCCTTCCTCGCAACATGGACCCACTGCAGTTCGCATACCGTCCGAACAGGTCCACGGATGATGCGGTCTCCCAGGTTCTACACACCGCTCTCTCTCATCTGGACAGCCAGGGGGGCTATGTGAGGATGCTGTTCATTGACTTTAGTTCAGCATTCAACACAATAGTCCCCAGCAGACTGGTTGAGAAGCTGCTGGAACTGGGGCTTAGCACCCCTCTGTGTGCCTGGGTCCTGGACTTTCTCACTGCCAGGCCCCAAGTGGTCAGGATGGGGGAACACACATCTAGCTCCCTCACCCTGAACATAGGATCCCCCCAGGGCTGCGTCCTTAGCCCCCTACTGTACTCCCTGTACACACATGACTGTGGGGCCAGGTTCAGCTCAAACTCCATCATCAAGTTTGCTGATGACACTGTGGTGGTGTGCCGGATCTCCAACAACGATGAGAAGGCCTACCGGGAGGAGGTGGCTGATCTGGCACTCTGGTGTCAGGTCAATAGCCTCCTCTTGAATGTCACTAAAACAAAGGAGCTGATTGTGGACTTCAGAAGGGCTAAACATCCAAGGACGTACACGCCACTGGAGATAAATGGGTCTACTGTGGATAGGGTGAGCAGTTTTAAATACTTGGGAGTCCGCATCGCAGAGGATCTGACGTGGGCAACGCACATTGCCGCACTGTTGGGTAAGGCTAAGCAGTGCCTTTACCACCTTAGACAATTGAGGAAATTCAGAGTGTCTCAGAGGATCCTTCATTGCTTCTACTCTGGGGCTGTAGAGAGCATCCTGTCTGGCAACATTACAGTCTGGTTTGGGAACAGCTCTGCCCAGGACAGGATGGCCCTGCAGAGAGTAGTGCATTCGGCAGAACGCACCGTGGGAACTACACTCATCCCCCTGCAGGACCTATACATCAGGAGGTGCAGATCCAGAGCAAGCAAGATCATGAGGGACCCCTGCCACCCCAGTAACGGACTGTTCCAGATGCTACGATCAGGCAAACGCCTCCGCTGTCACGCTGCGAAAACGGAGAGGATGAGACGGAGCTTCTTCCCACAGGCCATCAGGACTGTCAACTTTTATAACCCCAGAGACTAAATTTTTGTCGACACTAATAGTAACTTATTAACTTTATTTATATGCTGTAACTGTAATTCTTTTTTGTGCACAACCCGCAGGCATTGCCACTTTCATTTCACTGCACATCGTGTATGTGTATGTGACAAATAAATTTGACTTGACTTGACTTGACTAGTCTGTGTAGGATAGTGTTAATGTATGGGGATTGCTGGTCGGTACGGACTCGATGGGCCAAAGGGCCTGTTTCCGTGCTGTATCTCTAAACTAAAGTAAACTAATGAAGTATGCAAAGCACGTATGCTATAATATATTGGGTGGTTGGCAATGTGACCCAGGTTAGAATTCTACTCTAGTGAATACACAAACTGTTTTATTTTATCCATTGTGCATTATTCAGTAAAAGCTTTTCCATCTCTCTCACCTTTTATGCATCTCAAATGTAACATTTAAGCCTAGAAGCTAAATGGCTTATTTATCGCGGATAGAATTTGCTTCCTGTACAAGGAGAAAGCAAATTTGGACGAGAATTAGCTCAATGGCAACATAACAAATATGTTCTCTGTATTATATAGAGTCATGAAATTTAATGCAGTTAAAAATATAGAACTGTTCACATGGCAACCCAGCAACATGAAATCTGCATTTTGCTCTCAGCATTTGGCCTAAATTTCGACTAAATTAATTAGAATTATTAGTAACAGATCATGGTGAGCAGAAATAATAACTATCGGATCTGTTTCAGGGCAAGGCAAACAAATGTACCAACAGCTAAACATGTGTCAACAAAATAGCCTGAAGAAAACATTATATTAAAATTAGACCCGATTGTAGGGAAAGCTACGATTCCCATTGCAACTCAGTTCTTAGTGAGTTGTAAAACACTGCAGCAAAAAACATTGAATCTGAACATTGTTATCGATGTTGACATTTATTTAGACTAAAATCATTTAAATCAATTAGCAAGTCCACAGGGAAAAGAGTGTGGGTTAGGAACTAATTGGTTTGTTATTTTGAGGATCTAATGCAAATTACCTCCCACTGTGCTCTAAGATTTTATAATCAATCCAAGGCGTTTTATAAAATATTAAAATATACCTACTAACTATGCAACAACTTAATTAAAAAGGACTTCAAAGTAACTTTGAGATTAATTGACATAATGGCTCAATATCACGTCAGAATGGGGAATCCAAAGCAAAGGATGACACTTACTTTTTGCATAACTTTCATTCATCTATATACTAAAACTCTCGTTTGTTTGTGTGTTTGTTCCTGAACAACAGCCAAAACGGTACCCAATAGCGCGACAGTTTTAGGCCCACCTTACTCACCATCATCCTTTTGGTGCTAATGGAAGGTTTCATTGAAATCGGTGTTATAATTTTAAAGTTATTCACATTTTAAAGTTTAAATCTATCTCCTAGGGGGGGAGGGGGAGGAGGGAGGATAAGGGGGATTGAGGGGGATTGAGGGGGATGGAGGGGGGAGGGGGAGAGGGAGGGGCGGAGGGGAGTAGAGGGTGCTGCACCAATGCAGGAGAGGTTTGGGCCCAACGGGTCCACATGGTCTAGTTTGTTCTATATCTCTCTGTATCCGTCTATATCTCTCGTTTCCCTTTCCCATGACTCAGTCTGACAAAGACTCTCAACCTGAAACGTCACCTATTCGTTTTCTCCAGAGATGCTGACTGATCCACTGAGTTATTCCAGCTTTTTGTGTCTATCTTCATTTACAAACATAAGATGGTCACCAATAAAAGTGATATGGAATTCGAAATAATTCATTTGCACCTGGAATGTCATTAAAACTATAATGAGTAATTAAGTGAATGCCATGGATGGATTAAAGAAAGAGCTGGATAAGTATGTAGGAAAATGATGGCATGATGAGTTAGAGTATAGGAGGGAGATTGAAAATCTGATGGGAAGATGGTCGAACAATAACCTTGCTCTCATTGTCAGCAAGATCGAGGAGTTGATTGTTGATTTCAGGAGGGGCAGGCCAAGGATCCACGATCTTGGCTTTATCGACGAGACAATGGTGGAGAGAGTCAACAGTTTCAAGTTCCTAGATTTGCATATCTCTGAAGATGTGTCCTGGCCCCAGCATATCATTGCATTTATTAAAGCCAATCAATGCTTCTACTTCCTTAAATGGTTTAGGCTCTTGTACACTTCACAGTACTAACCCCAGGAACTATGAACATCTATAGAATATCTTTGGTTGCATTGAGAACTTTAGATTTTGATCTTGCCGTGTGGTTGCTATGGGCGGCCACGGTGGTGCAGCGGTAGAGATGCTGCCTTACAGCGCTTGCAGCACCGGAGACCCGGATTCAATCCCGACCACGGGTGGTGTCTGTACGGAGTTTGTCCGATCTCCCCGTGAACGCGTGGGTTTTCTCCGAGATCTTCGGTGGCCTCCCACACTCCAAAGACGTACAGGTATGTAGGTTAATTGGCTTGGTGTATGGATGTGTAAATTGTCCCTCGTGTGTGTAGGATAGTGTTAATGTGCGGGGATCGCTGGTCGGTGCGGACTCGGTGGGCTGAAGAGCCTGTTTCCACACTGTATCTCCAGAGTCTAAACTAAAGTCTAAAATCTAAAGTCTAAAGTGTATAGCAACATTGAGTGACCTTGTGGTAATTTTGAAAGCACCATCTGAAAAAATGGCGGAAGGAGTTTTTATGATAACATTTAAAGTGGTAAATATTTTAGAGACGCCAGCGGTTAAATATTAAATGGTGCTCATTTCCAGTGGGCTAAATAATTGCTGCATTTGATGCTAGTGCCAGTATGGGAATTCCTCAAAATAAATTGCAGAATAGGTCAGGAACATGTCTGTCAGGGCACCGTACACTGAGAAATGTTCTAATAAGACCTGCTTGGGACCTCGCTCATGTTCAGCATAGCTGCTGGCAGTCTGTGGCCTTGCAATAAGAGAAGGGTGGTCAGGTAGACCTTGAAGACACATTCCCCATGGCAGCCAGAGACTGCAACACGCACAACATTCACAATAATTGGAGAAAGAGGCCTCAGGGGAAAAGGAACAATCTCACATTTTAACAACGATTAACTCAGAAATTTGGGAAATGAGACGCATGACTGAATGGAGGTCATATCATATCATATCATATCATATATATACAGCCGGAAACAGGCCTTTTTTCGGCCCTCCAAGTCCGTGCCGCCCAGTGATCCCCGTTCATTAACACTATCCTACACCCACTAGGGACAATTTTTACATTTACCCAGCCAATTAACCTACAAACCTGTACGTCTTTGGAGTGTGGGAGGAAACCGAAGATCTCGGAGAAAACCCACGCAGGTCACGGGGAGAACGTACAAACTCCTTACAGTGCAGCACCCGTAGTCAGGATCGAACCTGAGTCTCCGGCGCTGCATTCGCTGTAAAGCAGCAACTCTACCGCTGCGCTACCGTGCCGGAGACCTACAAGTGTAAAACCAGGAGACCTGCAAGTGTAAGCATAAAAGGTGACCCGAGTTTAGAGTTTATAGATACAGCACGGAAACAGGCCCTTCGACACAATAAGGTCCGCGCCAACCAGTGAACAGCCCATGCACTAGCGAGGGGCAATTTACAATTTTACTGAAGCCAATTACCCTACCAACCTGTACGTCTTTGGAGTGTGGGAGGAAATTGAAGTTCCCAGAGAAAATCATCGCAGGTCATGGGGAGATTGTACAAACTATGTACAGACAGCACCCGTAGTCAGGATCGAACCCGGGTCTCTGGTGCTGTAAGGCAGCAACTCTACCGCTGCGCCACTGTGCCACTTTGCCGCATCGTCACCTCCTCTTGGAGTGAAAATTCTTCGACCATGGAAGCAACGTTATTACCTCTCAAGGAGATAAAATGGATCACAGATACTGGAACCTTGAATACAAACCAAACTTGAGGATAGACCTGATTTGAAGTATATAAAATTGTGAGAGGCATAGATGGGATAGATGGTAATAACCTTTTTCCCAGAATGGAAATATCAAATTCTAGAGCAAGTATTGTTTGTACATTCCCCTTGTGACTACGTGGGTTTCCTCTGGTTACTCCGGTTTCCTCCCACGTTCCACAAAGATGTGCGGGTTTGTATGTTGATTGGCTTCTGTAAATTGCCCTGAGTGCGCAGGAAGTGGATGAGAAAGTGGGACAATGTAGAACTGGTGTGAATGGGTGATCGATGGATGGCGTGGACCCGGTGGGCCGAAGAACCTGTTTCCATGCTGTATCTCTAAATTAAACTAAACTATCCACATCAGCCTCATAGTCAAAAGCATTACAGTTGTGTTGGTTGTCTGAGTGCCTTACTGAGATCCGGAAGTGGCGGCGCCTAACGGCAGCGGCTCACTAGCAGTCTGTTCGTCTTTTTTTCCTTTTTTTTTTGTTGTGTTTCGGTGTTGGGATGGTTTTTATATATTTTTTTGGTTGTGTATGTGTGGGAGGGGGGGGGGGGGGGTGGTGGTGGGGGGGGGGGGGGGGGCTTTTCTCTTCCTCACGGCACGGGGTGCGGCTCGGCTGCGGGGCCTAACATCGCCCGGTGCGGCTTGGCCGCTGGACTTTACATCGCCCAGTGCGGCTTGGCCGCTGGACTTAACAGTGCCCGGTGCGGCTCGGCCGCTGGACTTAACAGTGCCCGTTGTGGCTCGGCCGCTGGACTTAACATCGCCCGGTGCGGCTCGGCTGCGGGACTTAACATCGCCCGGTGCGGCTCAGCTGCGGGTCTTTTCATCGCCCGGTGCGGCTCGACTGCGGGACTTAACATCGCCCGGTGCGGCTCGACCACGGGACTTAACATCGCTGGTGCGGCTCGACCACGGGACTTTACATCGCCCGGTGCGGCTCGGCCACTGGACTTAGCTGCGCAAGGCTTGGTCGCGGGCCTTTCATCGCCCGGTTCGGCCGCGGGACGTTTCAGCGCCCGGTGCGGGGACTGTGCGGGTCGGTCGGGGACGAGCTGTCTGTCCGTGGGCGTGGGGAAGAGAGTGGAAGTTTTGTTGCCTCCATCACAGTGAGGGGGTGTTTGGGGTCACTGTGATGGACGTTTGTGTTGGGGTCATGTGTCTTGTGTTCTTTTTTTCTATGACTGCTATGTAGTTTCGTTCGGTACTTCGGTGCCGAACGACAAATAAAGCTCTGTTATACCTGTTATACCTGTTATAGTACCGTTGCATGGAGCCGCCTTATAGTAAGAACTTTCACCGCGTGTCCAGATTGCACCCTATTGGTGTTTGGTGTATCTCCCTGTAAGCCATGTCTTCCTAACCTACCTATCTCAGCTCTCATAGATCAGGTAACTGGGGTGATTCTGTGGGGTGTCACGTGCAATGTTTCACTTCAGTTATCATCATCTCCCAACACCCCTCACCGCCCTCTTTTCTTTTCTCCTGTTACCTAATTTCTTTATCCTCCTGCTTTGATTCACGTGAATCCACGAGAGGAAAAAAATGGGGCTTTTGCCTGTAACTTGCAAGGACAAATCCGATGAGATGTGTCCATATAAGCTGCACCCAAAACACTTTTATTAGAAACATTTTTTGATCTCTTACCTTAACGGAGATGCAAATTTTTATTTCTCCGTATCGTATCACCGTCCGCACGGCAGCCTAACATCGAGGAATTGGCGGCCTTTGCTGGAGCCCGATTTTGAGAGATTTTGAAGGAAGAAGAAAGTTAGATATATTTGTGTGTGTATATAAATATATATATATATATATATATATATATATAGATATCTAACTTTCTTTTTCCTTTACTATATTATTTACAGAGTCCTCGCAGGCAGCACAGTGGCGCAGCGGTAGAGTTGCTGCCTTACAGCGCTTGATCCCAACTACGGTGTTTGTACGTTCTCCCTGTGACTGTGTGGGTTTTCCCCGGGTGCTCCGGTTTCCTCCCAAACGCCAAAGACGTACAGGTTTGTAGGTTAATTGGCTTCGGTAAAATTGTAAATTGTCCCTAATGTGTAGGATAGTGCTAGTATATGGGGATTATTGGTTGACTCGGTGGGCCGAAGGGCCCGTTTCCACACTGTATCTCTAAACTAAACTACTCTGTTTACATATTCTATTGTGCTGCTGTAAGTACGAATTTCATTGTTCTGTTTGGGACACATGACATAACCCTTGTCTCGTGACTCAAGCTATGATTTTGTAAATGTCCATCAGTCTAAGGACACCCAACAGTATGCACCATGAATATTTGCAAGGAATCTGAATGGATATTGGACAAACGGCTTTGCCTACCAAAAATGGATACTGCTTGATTTCTTGAAATTATCTTTAATTTTACAACATGTGTTTCTTTCTATTAAATAAATTTATTTGACTCCTGGGCACTTTTGTCATTTCATGGTTCATTGTAAATAAGCAAATTTAAAAAAGGTATTTTTATTTGAAGTAGCAAGTAACCACTTCTAACTTAATCCAGTGTAAAAAAGGGGGTAGTTTATTGCAACTACTTGAACACTCATTTGGCAAACCACCATTACCACAAATTACAGTCTCAAGGTTGGTATCAATATTGAAGTGATTCAGTTAATACATGTTCTCGGAAGAAAATGAGTAGTTTACATTAAGTGATGTAAATAGATATCCATATACTTTCACAATTAAACTTTAAGCATGATTTATGCAAGTAATCTTTTTTTTTCCAGTTTTATATATGGATGTAATGCTGAGGCTCTATCAGGTGCTGGTGAGGCCGTATTTGGAATATTATGAGCAGTTTTGGGCCCCATATCTGAAGAAGGACGTGCTGGCATTGGAGAGGGTCCAGAGGAGGTTTACAAGATTGAACCTGGAGATGAATGGATTAACATTTGAGGATTATTGGAAGGCTCTGGGCCTGCACTTGCTGGAGTTTAGAAGGATGAGGGGGGATCTCGTTGAAACTTACCGGATAATGAAAGGCCTAGATAGAGTGGAAAGGATGTTTCCAGTAATGGGAGCATCGAGAACCAGTGGGCACAGCTCCAGTTTTTAAAAAAGGACGTGCTTTCAAAAAGGAGACGAGGAGGAATTTCTTTAGCCAGAGGATAGTGGATCTGTGGAATTCATTACCACCAGCGGTTTTGGAAGCCAAGACATTGGGTATTTTTAAGGCAGAGATTGATGGGTTCCTGATTAGCAAGGCCATCAAAGGTTATCGGGAGCAGGCCAGGTGAACGGGGTTGAGAGGGAAAGATAGATCAGCCATGATTTCATGACAGTTTACTTGATGGGCTTACTGGCCTAATTCTGCTAATTAAGACATCTTAAACTATCTTATATAATTTTTGTTCAATTGCAAATGTTAATTTTAAGAACTAGTCAAGCTTCAAGTCTTTGGTATTTCCATCTTATGCAACATTTGATTTTTACTTGATTGCAATATTTTATCAGGGTAATATAACTCAATGTAATTGGTGGAACTCAGTTCTTGTAAAAACAAGTGTAAAAGTGTGCAATTCACTGCAATGTGTTTTCCAGTTATGATACAGATAAAGACATCCCATGGAGGAAATCCTTACGCTAAACTATCCATATGTAAAGTTCCTGCATAGCAAACCTTAAGCAATATAGTGAATCATTTTTCTTAGCCCACTAATTGTAGTTTCCAGCTGCAAGGGTCACTCTTGAATTCAGTTGACCTAGGCTTATGAGGCAGTATGTGATAACTGGAGTAAAAATGAAGTTGATGTTAAAATAAATGATCTAATTGATATTAATGAATTTCATATTATGTATATATATTGCATATAATATAATATTATATATAATATAATATAAAATATACTAGTATTGTGTATATTATATATAGTATATACTGTTTTATAGTATGTATATATAATATATTATGTAATACAATGTAAAATAATAATAATATAACATACAATTATATTATATTATATATAATATATATTGGATTGATATTATATTATATGTTATTTTGTTTTACCTTATTTTATATTATATATATTATGTTGGTGTCTTTAGCATGAACTACAGACAAGCTCTCATCTGAGGATATTGTCTAATGTTTTAAGACAGGTTTTGCAGGATTATTTTGTGAGCGGATTGGCAAATGAAAGAGTTCATCAAAATTAAATGAAGCATCAGTCTTGGCATTTCAAAGAGTGGACAGTACAAAAATATTGTTATTAATAACCTGAGATAGTTTTATTTAGTGGACGATGCCAATGATGGTATGGTCTTATCTTCCATGATATATGTAATGTGGGCAGTGCAAGTGGGTTTGGTAGGGAACCAGCAAGTCATGTAGATTAAGGATTAAGGAGAACATCACAGTCATTTTGAAAGAGGATTATGGAAAAAATACAGTAGTAGTAGAACCAAACAGACCAATCTGGTGTAGAGTACCACCACTAAATAAGATATCTTGCAAGGATAGTAAGAGCTGACTGATGGTGTAATTTAAATTCATACTTTGTAAGACTTCATTAATAAAGAAAGTTTAGCTGCATATACATAGAGCCACAGACTCATAGAGTTATACAGCATGGAAACAGGCACTCCAGCCCAATTTGTCCATGCCGACCAACATTTCCCATCTCCACTAGTCCTACCTGCCCGAACTTGAAACAGTACAGGGTAAATACTTACATAGTACACAATGGTTGTCTCTGATACTTATTTTCCCACTTTCTCCTTTACTCATACATTGCACAAAGAATTTTGTTTTAAAGGATGTTGGTTGGAAAAATACATGTGGCTTGAGTCAGAGACTGAGAAATCATTGTTAGAATTCCAATTTTATGGTAAACCATGAGACTGCACCTTACATGTCTGAAAATGAAGGTACGCTAAAGATTCAGGGATCCTGAGAGCTGGGTGGGCTGTGGGGAAAGGGTTTAAGGAAGAAAAACAATGACTAATTATTGACGTCTGACACATATCTGCGATGCTGGAAGATGCAAACAGGAGCTGAAAAGAAGTTAAGAGGAATCTGCCACCAACATACTGTAAAATCCTCCAAATGACATATTCAAACTTTAATATGTGATTGAACTCAGAAACTATTTTGTTGAACATTCATGATTTTTATCATTGATACTTCATAGCACCATCAGATTCTGGGTTAATTATTTAAGTTATTGACAAATTTAAATAATTAATAGTGTAACTCTGGGCTAAAGTTGACTGCAAGCAATTAACAGACCTGGAAGAAAATATCAGTTAGATAAATTATAGATAGACCCAAAATGCTGGAGTAACTCAACGGGTCAGACAGCATCTCTGGAGAAAAGGAATAGGTGCCGTTTCGGCTCGAATCTAAAGAAGGGTCTCGACCAGATACATCACCTATTCCTTTTCTCCAGAGATGATGTCTGACCCGCTGAGTTACTCCAGCTTTATGTGTCTATTTTCGGTTTCAACCAGCATTCAACCAGCATTTACTTCCTACACATTTATGTTGTTAAGCTCCCTATTACATGTGAAACCCAAGAACAAAAATAACATCTTGTTGGGGATTTCCACAATTAAACCACAATTTTCATTTTAATGAAACGAAGGTTTAATTATAACCATATAACCATATAACAATTACAGCACGGAAACAGGCCCGTTCGGCCCTACCAGTCCACGCCGACCACTTTCTCTGACCTAGTCTCATCTACCTGCTCTCAGACCATAACCCTCCAATCCCCTCCCATCCATATACCTATCCAATTTACTCTTAAATAATAAAATTGAGCCTGCTTCCACCGGAAGCTCATTCCACACAGCCACCACCCTCTGAGTAAAGAAGTTACCCCTCATGTTACCCCTAAACTTTTGTCCCTTAATTCTGAAGTTATGTCCCCTTGTTGGAATCTTCCCCACTCTCAAAGGGAAAAGCCTACCCACGTCAACTCTGTCCGTCCCTCTTAAAATTTTAAAAACCTCTATCAAGTCCCCCCTCAACCTTCTACGCTCCAAAGAATAATTCTATATAATTCTACAGGAATTTAGGCCTCTTTTTCAGGTCAGAGAATAACAACCTCCAACTTGTTTCAATAAAACTGAAACTGCTTTTAATAAAGCACTTTAAAAATCAGGAAGGAATAAAGATACACAAATATGTAATTGTGGGTGTCAAATATTAAGAGCTATTGTACTGAATGCTACATTGCTGAAAAAAAATAGGTGTTAATATTTAATTCTCCTGGTGAAATGATCCAACTGCTGGTCCATCAGTAGATGGCTGAAGAGAATTGGATGCGTTTATATTCCCAGGATGATTTTTGGAATCTTTCAAGCTGGAGAATAGAGTACCAAGGGGTCATTGATAAGTGAGATGAGGAGGAATTTCATTTGTCAGAGGGTGGTGAACGTGTGGAATTCATTGCCACAGACGGCTGTGGAGGCCAAATCAATGGATATTTGTAAGGCGGAGATTGACAGATTCTTGATTAGTAAAGTTGTCAGGGGTTATGGGGAGAAGGCAGGAGAATGGGGTTGAGAGGGAAAGATAGATCAGCCATGATTGAATGGCGGAGTAGACTTGATGGGCCAAATGGTCTATTTCTGCTCCTAGCATTCTTCAGTCGTATATTCCTCCGTATCAATGGACAACAATCCAAAGAAAGATCATGGCAATCAAACCCTCTCTTCCCACCTCTCCCTCTGTACCCAGTATACCCAGTTCTCCTTTTGGCATGGATATCATAAAGCTATTAACCAACACAGGGCCTGTAGATGCCATGAATTCATAATCACATTTTTTTAAGTGTGAATGGGAGAATAATATTAATCTAATCCTATCTCCAGTGCAATAGATTTCATTTTTTTGTGTTAATTTTATCATCTTCCATTTCAATATCATCTTCTATTTCAATATCACGCCCTTCAGATGTTACTTCCAAAACTGTAGGCAGTATATCCATCATTGCTTCGGCTCTGGTATCAGCAGTTCCCTGCTGCAAGAACCTGCCAGTGTTTGAATCATGACCAACCAGAGGAGTGGTCATTAATATTCATTATCCAAATGTTTCATTGTGAAGGATCATTAACTTCTCAGATGGTGTTTCAATTCTTTGTTAACACAGCCATTATTCCTCGTTACCTGCCTGGAGTGAGTGATGGAAGACAAGTCAGGCTTAAAGAAATGTTTTCAGAGGAAATGTTCCATCCTGATATTGCATTTCTACTCAGAAACTCTCTCTCTCTCTCTCTCTCTCTCTCTCTGTCTCTCTCTTTCTTTCTCTTTTGCTCTCTCTCTCTTTTGCTCTCTCTCTCTTTTGCTCTCTCTCTCTTTTGCTCTCTCTCTTTTGCTCTCTCTCTCTTTTGCTCTCTCTCTCTCTCTCTCTCTCTCCCCTCTCTCACCCCCTTCTCACACACTCACAGTATCTTAGCTTAACAATATAATTTACCTAATGCAGCAAACTTTGTCCAAAACCTTCTTAAATTACATAAATTGCAGTCAATCCCATTTATACATCAGCTGCAACGTGAGCACATTTTGTTATTTATATCACTGAATATGGCAATTATAGAATTAAATCCAAATACTTTCCTGGTTTCATAATTTTACATTGACTTCCATTAAAGCATTGATTCTTTTAAATGGAAACAAACCTACCAAAATACGATCTCTTCAATGAGGTTGTGTTATAGACTCCCCGATAGTCAGTGGAAATTAGAGGAGCAAATACATAGGGGGATCATGGATAGTTGTAAGAACAATAGAAACATAGAAAATAGGTGCAGGAGGAGGCCATTTGGCCCTTCGAGCCTGCACCGCAGGTGGCCTGCAGAATTGGCTTTGTGTTGAGCAACAAATAAGGTCACAATAGTAGATGATTTTAATTACTTAATATTGACTGGAAAGTCAATTGACTAGGATTATCATGCAGAGCTTTGACATGGTAGAATTTGTTAAGTGTGTCAAGGAACGAAGTGCTTGTTTCCACGCTGTATTTCTACAGTCTAAACTTTAAAGAACAATTTCTTAAGTAATATATAGAGGGCGCTACTAGAGAGGGCACATTACTGCGCCCCGAGTAGTAGGGAATGAAGGTCATAAAGTCATAGGGAATAGGGGTAGAATGAGGCCATTCAGCCTATCAAGTCTACTCCTCCATTCAATCTTGGCTGATCTATTTCTCCCTTCTAACCCCATGGATCAGGAAAAGTAACGGAAGCATCACTAGGGGGGCACTTTGATACCAGTAAACCATGATTCTCTTAGTTTTAAAATAGTTATGGAAGAAGATCGATCCAGACAACGAGTTAAAGTCCTAAATTGGGGCAAGGCCAATTTTGAAGGTATTAGATAGGAACTCGCAGAAGATGATTGGGGAGGTGTCGTTTAGAGGTGAAGGGATGTCGAACAATGGGAAACTTTTCCAGGTGAGATTGGGAGAATTTAGAGACAGCATGTCTCTGTTAGAATGAAGAGCATTGCTGGTAGGTTTAGCAAACGTGAGTTGATGAGGGATGACATCAGAAAAAAGAGGAATCTTATGTCAGTATAGGCAGCTTCAAGCAATTCCCTTGAGGAATATAAGAAGAATACTCCAGGGAAATCAGAAGGGCAAAAAGAGGACATGAGTTAGCTTTAGCCGACAAGATAAAGTAAAATCCTAAGAGATTGTAAAGGTTTATTACGAATAAAAGGGCAACGGAAGATAATAGGCCCCCTTTAAGAATTGGCTTTGTGTCGAGCAACAGGAGTTGGATCAGGAGTTAAATGATTGCTTCTCACATGTAGTAACTGGGGAGAAGATCATGGAAAAAAACAAAGGAACTGAGGAAAATGAGTGGTGATGTGTTGGACCACACCCAAAATACCAAAGAGAAGTCACTAGCACTTTAAAAGAATATTAAGGTGGATAAAACCTCAGGACCTGACCTTGGACACTGTGAGAAGCTGGGGGGGAAGTTGCTGGGGCTCTGGCAAATATATATTTTACCCAGGGTAGAGCAGTCCAGAACAAGTGGACATAGATTTGATGTGAGAGGGGAAAGATTTGAAAGAGACCAGAGGGGAAATAACTTCACATTGAGGGTGGTGCATTTATGGAATGTGGTGCCAGCGGAAGCTGTAGAGGTGAGTCAAGTTGTGTTTATTGTCATGTGCACTAATAGGGTGAGGTACAGACAAAATGAAAAATGTTGCATCAGCATCACAAATCACAAAGTAGGACAAATATACCAAAGAAACTACACATGAATTACACATCTCCACCGGGTGGCGCCAGCAATGGCTGTCCCTTCCTTCTTTGTTGTTTGTTTGCATGCGTTAAATGTATGTTTTTAATGTTCTTTAGCTTGTGTTATGTGGGGAGGTGTGGAGGGGGGTGGAGTTGGGGAAAACTTTTTCTAATCTCTTACTTCGACGGAGATGCAATTTTCTTTCCGTATTGTATGTCCGTCCGCACTGCGGCCTAACATCGAGGAGTTGGCGGCAGTTGCTGGGGACTGACTTCGAGAGCTCCACCGCGGGAGCCTGTAGTCTTAACATCACGGAACTCACGATCTCTGTCGGTGGTCGACTTTGGGGCTCCAATCGCGGGTGCCTGTGGACTTTAACATCGTGGAGCTTGCAGTCTCTGCTTGGAGACCGACTTCGGGAATCCAAGCCGCAGGAGCTTCGACCGCCCCTTGAATGTTTCTTCTTCACTTTGTAAGGTTATGGGCCAGAGATTTCCAGCAGTCAGTGGGGATATTGCATTACTTGTAGCTATAACTGTTTGGCACATGCCCCTTCTCCTGGCCCATGTCCTTCAATCCCTCCACCGCCATTTTCCATCTCAACCCTCATCAATTCTTCCCCAGTACAGATAAAGGATGCTACCAATAGCACTTTCCTGTTGTGATGACAATGTTATATTTATTTTCTATTTATATTTCATATTTATTACAAAATTGACTATTTGGTATAAAGAAAAGTAGACATACACAATAGTTGCAAAGATTTCCACAGTACTGAGATTTCCAGTTAACTAAAAATCCTTAAGAATTAACACTGGGGTTGTTTCATCTCTGTCATCTTGTACATCATGCGTTTGCAACAAGCTTCATTCTCAGAAACCATATATCAGTTCATCTCATATCTCAGGCAACAGTTGCAACAAAGAGGAGGCTTTTTCCAGGTAGACGCTGATAAAGAGACAAGACTTTCAAACCAAACTCAAAGATGTTTTAGGATTTGCTTAAATAATATCGAATATCAATATCTTTTGAATTTAGGACGGATCGATTTTGTCTGGTTTCTGTCTTCACTTTGGAGGTATAATAAAATGATAAGGCACTCATTATATTTATTTTATAAATATTTAGAAATATTGTACAATAAGAGAGGAGTTTTTTCGATTGGATTTCAACCAATATATTTAAATATTTCAAAATGCTTCCACCATTTGAAATGCAACATGAGTGAGGTGTGCATCAACCCACAAAATGATTCCCTAAAAGGGTTGAAATAATTATGAGGTTAAAAAGACCACAGCCATTGCACCCCAATCTTACAACATCAGTGCTGCCTCACCATGCTTCAATGGTACTTTATTGTCATTGTGGCTGGTACAATTGTAATCATGCAATGTCTTTCCACTGTACCTCGGCACATGTGACAATAAACTAAACTAAACTCAAACTCAAATAATGAAATTATTTTTTGATATACAATTCAATAAAATGTTACTGTACATAAGCACAATCATACCTAGGTTTTATTAGAGGAACAATAGTGCAATCTGGAAGCAGCCTAGATCATCATACAGTCCAACCTCCCTTCTCAGTCTGATGAAGGGTCTTGATCTGAAACATCACCTATTCCTTTTCTCCAGAAATGCTCCCTGACCTGTCGGGGCACTCCAGCATTTTGACTCCATCTACACTTCACGCTGCCTCGGCAAGGCCACCAGCATAATCAAGGACTGGTCTCATATGACTTTCTTTTACTTTCCTTACTCCTCCTCCTGAGTAGGTGGAGGTTTCTAACTCAGAGGTGTCGGTGGTCATTCCCTAGAGACTACACCGGGCCCTTGACTGACGTGTATTTGCCCAAGTTTAACACTAGCCAGCAACCCACTGGTTTATTGCCAAGGTTCAGGTAGCAGGTTCAAAGGCCTGCAGGTATCTCTCAGGATAGTGGGACTTCAGCTGGGTTTATCATTTTTTTTCCGGAGCTTTCAAGAAAGCCACAGCCTCAGCAACAACTTCAAACAACAAAGTCAGACTGATTTCCAGCAGGTGAAGCTTATTGCGAGCTCCTTCTTGCATTTACTTTTACGGCCCTTCTCTCCTGAGATGCTGCCTGACCTGCTGAGTTACTCCAGCATTTTGTGAATAAATACCTTCGATTTGTACCAGCATCTGCAGTTATTTTCTTATACTATATATATATATTTTTTTTTTAAACTTTTACGGCAGACGTCAGTCAGTCCCACACTTTGGCATTAGGGGGCAGCAAGAAGGAGTGCATGGTGGAAACTCTTGAATAAATCTATCCGAAGCTTCAGAGAAGCAGTCTGGTACTCAGTGCACGCTGTCTACACGGTGTAAGAATTGATGTTCCTCCATTTATGTGTAGACTATAGAGCAGCCGATCTTTATGTGGAATGGCTTATATATATGCACCCTTTATATCATTCCATTGAATGATATAACCTACATATATATATATATATATACATGTATGTGTGTATATTCAAGATTCAAGATTCAAGATTCAAGATTCAAGATAGCTTTATTGTCATCCAAATTGGACGAAATTCAGTCACCCACAGTCCAACCACAAAAGCATCAAAATAGGCATTAAAATTACACAACCCCCAAAACAAACATCCATCAAGAAAACATCCATCTCAGTGAGTCTCCTCCAGTCCTCTCCTCACTGTGATGGAAGGCCACAATGTCTTTTCCCTTCTCCTGCTGTCCTCTCCCGCGTTCAGGTTGTTGTGGTTGCAGGCCGTGCCGGACGGTCCGCAGCGGGCCGAGCCTAAGGCGAGTCGCAGCCGCTCCCGCAGCCTCCGAAAACGGCCGGCTCCGCCGATGATAAGTCCGATCCGGGGCGGGCGAACACACTGCTGCTGCCGCTGTTGCTGCACGTCGGGGCGGTCATGGCTCCCGACATTGAAGCCCCCGCCCAGCAGAGAAATATCCCGCGGCCTATTTTATGCCGCGCCGGACGGTGAAATGTCCGCGACCCAAGCCCCGCGATCCGGGGCGGGCGAACACGCTGCCGCTGCCGGAGCTCCTGGTCGGCATCCACGCAGCCCATGCCTAAGGCGAGTCGCAGCTGCTCCCGCAGCCTCCGAAGACGGCCGGCTCCACTGATGGTAAGTCCGGTCCACGGGCTCTGCGAACCGGAGCCCTGGAGACCGACAGCTCCAGGAGTTGGGCCGATGGTAGGCCGCAGCAGGAACGGAGACCCGATCCAGAACACAAAGGTCGGGTCTCCGTTCGGAAGGGACACCTATTTACAATTTTACAGTTCCCCCCCTCCCCCCCACATACACACATAGTACACAAACACAAAAACACGACATCACAACTACAATTAAGACAAAAAAACAACAAGAACACAAAGACAAATGGACCGCAGGTAAGCCGCAGCTGCTATGGCAGCGCCCCCATTTTCCTGTATATGTATATATGTGTATATGTATATAATATCTATGTATGTGTGTGTATATAATATGCACGATACATGGTGTAAGAATTGATTTTTCACCATTAATAAGTAATAAATGGGTTTTATACTTGTATATATTTCTCAGAGGATTCTTTATAGAATAATATAACTTTTATTACATGCCATTGCCTTGAGCTCTGCTAAAACAGTTTCTGATGAATAGATGGTTCTGCCAGCACCTTAATCGAACATGAATGTCAACTTTGACTGTGCCCTGCATCCCGACCCCAGGCTTCCCCTTGCGTTTCATGCAACTCCATATCAATCAGACTGATTTGGTGTAGGAAAGAAAACTGCAGATGCTGATTTAAATCAAAGGTAGACACAAGATGCTGGAGTAACTCAGTGGGTCAGGCAGCATCTCTGGAGAGAAGGAATGGGTGACGTTTTGGGTTGATACCCTTCTTCAGTCTGATAACCTGACGAAGGGTCTCGACCCGAAACGTCACCCATTCCTTCTCTCCAGAGATGCTGCCTGACCCACTGAGTTACTCCAGCATCTTGTGCCTAGGCTCATTTGGTGGCCAACTCATGAAGAGAAAGAGTAAGATGAGTTCAATAAGACCTTATTATTTGGGTATTACTGTTTTCCAATGGAGTAAATGCTCTCTTGATGTCAGCAAGACATTCAGGGGTGGCACAGTGGTGCAGCGGTAGAGTTGCTGCCTTGCAGCGCCAGTAACCCCTGGTTCGATTCTGACTGCAGGTGCTGTCTGTATAGAGTTTGTACGTTCTCCCTGTGACTGCATAGATTTATTCAGGGTGCTCCAATTTCCTCCCACACTCCGAAGATGTACAGGTTTGTAGCTTAATTGGCTTCAGTAATTCGGAAATTGTAAAATTGTCCCCAGTGTGTAGGATAATACTAGTGCACGGGGTGATCGCAGGTTGGCGCGGACATGGTGGGCCGAAGGGCCTGATTCTGTGCTGTATTTCTAAACTAAACTAAACTAAAGACAAAGGAACTAGTTATTGACTTCAGGAAGCAAAGTGGATTACATTTCCCAATCAGCATCAATGGTGTCAAAATGGAGATGGTCAAGAGCTTCCAGTTCCTTTCAATTCCAGTTCCAATCAGCAATTTGTCCTGGACCAATGAAGTTTCAGACAGACAGAAGGCACAAGAGCACGTACAACAATATTCTGGAACAACTTCTTCCACGTTTGTTTCAGACTCCTGAATGGTCCTCCCATGAGCTAGGGTGCAGTCGCGATCTTCCAACCCACCTCATTGTTGACCTTGGACTTTTTCTCTGTAACTGTAATGCAATAATATTGGAATATGGTATTCTGCATTCTGGAATTTTGCTTTCAGCAGCCCACCGTGTCTCTCTTTGTGGTGGCAAACCTGGCCCGCTGCCTCGCGCCGCATTGCTGGAGCGTTCTGCCACCCGTGTGCTGCCTAACCCGGGAGTCTTGTGCCATTGGGTGAGGGCAGTGCCGTCACTGACAGATCCCTCTGGTAGATCGGTGAGGGTGAGGTCAAAATAGCTTCTCCCTCGTATTAGTTTACTTACTACCCTCTGTAGATCTAATTTGGCAGCTATGTGCGAGAAGACTCAACCAGCTCAGTCAGTGGTGGTGCAACCAAGCAACTCTTCGTGATGGACACCCAAGGGAACATTTTGTGCCCGTGCATCTTCTAAGGCATTGTTCAGCATAGAAAATAGAAAATAGGTGCAGGAGTAGGCCATTCGGCCCTTCGAGCCTGCACCGCATGGAGGAACAACATGGAGAATAAGATGAGGGACATGACAATGAAGAAGAGGGTTCCTTGCCTTGTACCAGCATCTCTGATGGGACATGATTGAATGTACCCAAGGATTTAAGAGGAATTGGGCACGTTCTGTGAGTATAACAACGTCAGGCTTTCACTTGGCTAGCTCTGGTGGGCAGCTCTTTTAATTTCGACCCCTGCCCTCAGATGTTTGCGAGGAAGAGCTTGCATGGTCAGCTGTGCTGTGAGCAATGTTTCTTTCACTGAATACAGTGCCTGTGTTCATCTATTTTTATTGTACCGGATAGGTGAAGCTGGAATGATACAAACATGTCAGACTGGAAAAGTATGAAGGGTTTTTCTAAGTAATTTGTGTTTTTTTAACAGTAACCCAGATATTGTGTAATCATCATTACTGATGTAATTGGGTCATTGACAGAATTTAATTCAACGGCTGCTAAAATAGGATCTGATCTCTCTAGATTGTTAATGCAAACTTCTGGATCGCTACCCCTGTAACTTTGTTACTGCATCACTACAGTAACCATGCTTCAGTGCAGAAAGTGGGTTTGTGAAAAAAAATCATCAAGTACCTTGAGGAATCAACATTAGTCCAGTTGGCCAGGAAAGTATGAAGTTTAAAACTTGGTATGTGTTGAGTTATTTAATCTCAGAGTGATGTTGTTGATGTCCATAAATTTCCTGACTTGTCGGAAAAAGCAACCAGGACTTCCACTCATCCATGCAATCCAGTGATCCCCATTGAAGATGCTTGTAGGTGACTATGCTGCAGGATGGGAGCATCATGGAGCTATGATGATGAATGCCATCCCATCCTGATGCCTATCCCATCTGCTGCCAGTGGAACAAAATCTCTTCCACTGAGCCACATCCTCAAAAGAAAGGAAGAAAAACCACTCAAGAGATGGGTTGCATGGTGGCACAATGGTAGAGTTGCTGACTTACAGCGCCAGAGACCCGGGCTCGATCCTGATCACAGGTGGTGTCTGTACGGAATTTGTACGCGACCTGCGTGGGTTTTCTCCGGGTGCTCTGGTTTCCTCCCACACTCCAAACACATACATGTTTGTAGGCTAATTGTCTTGGTAAGTTTGTAAATTGTCCCTGGTGCGTGTGGGATAGTGTTAGTGTACGGGAATCGCTGGTCGGCGTGGACGCGGTGCCCCGAAGGGACTGTTTCCGCGCTGTACATCTAAGCTAAAAAGTGCACAAATTCTGGAGATTTTGGTAAATTTCACTGGAAAGTCACATGTGATACCACATCTGAGTAATTGGTTAATTCCCCCAAAATTTTGATCATCTAAAACAATTAATCTTTGTCAATTACAAGTTCACCGCTTTTTGGCAGAGCCAACTTGGATTTCAGAGACCTAGACATCTCTACAAAATAGTGTCACAATACATCCACTGGTATCTCTTGAGAATCAGTTTCATTTATTCAAAGAAAATTAGATTAATTTAATTTAGTTTTCAAATATCACATGACACCAATCAACAGCTTTACTGTTGATTGGAGTTCTGAGCGTCTGCACATTGAAAGATCCCTCTTCATTGATAATAGAATCATGAAGACATCATTTGCTACGAAGTTAGCGGCATGATAATGGTTTGAAACGCTGACAGCTTGCTACCAGGTGTTATTCTTCTGAGCGCCACCCTCAATTAGTTAAGAAGGCAAGCAATATTGAGAACAGAACAGCTTATTATTCCGAGAAAGCAATTTAAGAGTAATTTTCTTTCAAGCTGCAGATTGCACAATGATATAGTTAAACCTCCAAAACTAACTTCTGGTGATCCTACTTGGCTATTTTTTGTACCATAGCAACAGAAGATGCGAGAACCCAGGAAACTGAAATCTCGCCATGAAAGAAATCAATGACCATCGACACAGAAAAGAATTAACAAAAATTTCGATATCTGCTAATCTAATTTTATTTTACAAATGTAAGCTGTGCTTGAGGACAGACAAGCTGTGTTGCTTCTAAGTGTGATGTAATCCCCTCAAGATGTCTGGCAGGGTTGTGACTTGGTTCAATTGGTGATGGGCCCAGAATGCTCTTAGCAACAGTATGACTCATCAATAAAACGTCTCCTAGCAATTATCATAGCAAACGCAATGCAGAACGCCTACATTTCCTTTCTCAAACTCAAGAGAAAAAAATCATAACCTATCCGTGGAGTTACGAAACAGTTCCGTTTATTTCCTTGGATGGATATATACAGGAAGTGAAAGTATTAATGTCGATAAAAGTGTCAACTTATTGACATTTAAATCAAGTAGCAAGTTTTCAACAATTTAAACGTGCCAGTTAAATACTTGTGCAACTCAAAACTGGTCTGCGATGATTGTAATGATAATACAGCCATTGTTTTTGTATACTTTAACATTGGAATACTGGCAGTGTGCACTGAGTGAAGGGAGAAATCTTGGCTATTATAGAAGATAGAACAGTACAGCACCGGAACTGGCTCTCTAGCTAACAATATCCGTGTCGAACATGATGCGAAGACCAACTCTTATCTGCTTACACATAATCCATATCCCTCCATTTCCTACACATCCACGTGCTTGGCCAAAGCTCTCTTAAATCCCACTATGGTATAGTGAGATCTCACTAAATCTACACCATGTATGTCACAGCTTACTAATGCTCACTTTACATATTCATACATGCCAAATTGGTATTTGTGGGTGATTCTGCTAGGTGTGATGCAAATTGAACCCTATCCTTGCAAGAACTAATACCACCATGGTGGTTTGAGAGGACTCAGGGGTGGTAGAAGATTATAAAACACATCAATTACTCTGCTGACACCAAATGTTTTATCGGTGCAGACATGATGAACATTTGGAATGTGAACTATCGGCTACCATATCGATATTGTTTCAAGAAGCAACCTAAATAGTGATTTGTAACTAACCAATTCAAGGATCTAGAATGTCAGTGCACATCGAGATCTGATGGTGTTTAATCTTGCATAGAAATGACCCAAGAAATATCCCTTTAGGACATAAAGTGCTGGAGAAACTCAGCAGGTCAGGCAGCATCTCTGGAGAACTTGGATTGGTGACATTTCATGTCGGGAACTTTCTTCAGACTGTCTGAAGAAGTATCCTATCCATGTTCTCCAGAGATGCTGCACTCCGGAGACCTTGGATTGGTGACATTTCATGTCGGGACCCTTCTTCAGACTGTCTGAAGAAGTATCCTATCCATGTTCTCCAGAGATGCTGCCTGACCCGTTGGATTACTCCAGCCCTTTGTGTCTTTTTGTGCAAGCCAACATCTTCAGTTCCTTGTTTCTAAATATCATTATATGTACCTGTGGAGAAAGTGGCCATCGTTTTGTGAAACATCTCATGATCCAGAATATGAAAGACCATCTGCATTGGACTTGTATGTGTCTCTACTTCTCAAAGGCCACTTGCTCATAGAGCTATTAGCAACCATGATTCTGTATTGGAGAGGGGAAAGATGGAAACCCCAAATTCTGTAAAGTCAGGGCACCAATTATATATTTTTATTTGCTGCTTCTCCTCAGCAAAAGCCATTCTCAGAATAATGAGAAACTAGAGGGTAATCAGGAAATATGAACCTTAAAAATCTGACTTTTTCTGCTGCTGGGTGGAATAATAGTTATGTGCTGTTAATAGCCCTTAGAAACTAGGAAGAGACTGAATTAGAAGCTAAGTAATGAGAAAGACATGTGCAGAGTTACGCCTCACTTGTCGCAAGCATTTGAATGAGAAAAGGAGTACCCGACTCTCTGAGCTAGCAGATGTTTGTAGTAGAGTGAAAAAAAAAAAACGCTTAATGGAATTTGCTGGACGTTCTCTAAAAGAAGGAAAGGATCTGTATTTCTATGGGCCGATTTGGAATGGAAAGCTCAGATGTGATAGGATTGTTCCAGCATATTTAGCCTCAGAGAAAAGCCAAAGGAAAAGAAAGGAATCCTCACTTGAGCAAGCTGTCTAACTGCCCGTGGCAGCCAAGACTGACTCTGAATTAGGGCTTGCTTTGGAAACAGAGCATGGCATCTGATCAAAAAGATTTGCTACCATGGAGATTCGAAATAAAGCCTGCTTAAAGATTTAAATTGGAAATCTATATTTTCCTTAATCCTGGGCTTGATGGTGGTGGGAAGGAGGTGGGAAGGGGGAGTGCGGAGGTGGTGGGAAGGGGGAGTGCGGAGGTGGTGGGAAGGGGTAGTGCGGAGGTGGTGGGAAGGGGGAGTGCGGAGGTGGTGGGAAGGGGGAGTGCGGAGGTGGTGGGAAGGGGGAGTGCGGAGGTGGTGGGAAGGGGGAGTGCGGAGGTGGTGGGAAGGGGGAGTGCGGAGGTGGTGGGAAGGGGGAGTACGGAGGTGGTGGGAAGGGGTAGTGCGGAGGTGGTGGGAAGGGGGAGTGCGGAGGTGGTGGGAAGGGGGAGTACGGAGGTGGTGGGAAGGGGGAGTGCGGAGGTGGTGGGAAGGGGGAGTGCGGAGGTGGTGGGAAGGGGGAGTGCGGAGGTGGTGGGAAGGGGGAGTGCGGAGGTGGTGGGAAGGGGGAGTGCGGAGGTGGTGGGAAGGGGGAGTGCGGAGGTGGTGGGGGCAGTTGGAAGGATGTGCCATCCCTTCCACCACCCTATGTAAAGGGGATGTAGAAAAGTTAAAAACATGGTGCAATTATAAAAAACAAATATATACATGTGATAGAGACACTGCGGGGCAGCACGGTGGCGCAGTGGTAGAGTTGCTGCCTTACAGCGCCAGAGACCTGGGTTCGATCCTGACTATGGGTGCTTGTCTGTACAGAGTTTGTACGTTCTCCATGTGACCGGCATGGGTTTTCTTCAAGATCTTCGATTTCCTCCCACACTTCAAAGACGTACATGTTTGTGGGCTAATTGGCTTCGTATAAAATGTAAAAGTTTTCCCTAGTGTGTGTAGGGTGGTGTTAATGTATGGGGATCGCTGGTCGGTGCGGACTCGGTGGGCCAAAGGGCCTGTTTCCGCACTGTATCTCTAACCTAAACTAAACTAATCTAAACTAAACCAAATAAACTGCATGAATGGAAAATGGGGGCATGGCAGTAAAAATAATCAACCTGTAAATTGGGGTTAGTAAAATATGGGTGACTTTGCCTTAGTTCACTGAATCCCACATCTGTAAAATATAGAGTCAGTGACCCACTAAAGAAAATGGCGGTTCAGTCCACAATGCCTGTGGAAGCTCTTGGGAAGAGCACTCTAATTGGCCTCTCACCCTACAGTTTCCTCAAAATTTCACAAATATTTTCTTTTCAAGTATTATTCCAATTTCCTTAAAAAACTACCATTGAAACGGCTTCCACTGTCCCTGGAGAGAGTAGTTTCCAAATCATAACAAGCGGCTATGGAAAAAAAATGTAATCCTCATTTCAACCTCTGGTTCTTCGGTCATTAATCTTAAATTGGTGTTATCCGTAAGTACACACAAAATGCTACATGCAACATTTCTGGAGAGAAGGAATGGGTGAAGTTTCGGGTCGAGACCCTTCTTCAGACTATTTGTGTTCTCATCCTTCATAACAATGAAAACATTTCTCCCTTTGTACCTTAATCAAATATCCACACACAAAAAAACAATCAGCTGACTAATTACCTTCAGTGCACATGACATTTAAATTCAGCATAAATTCACATTCTAGCACAAAACTTCTGCTTTGGGCACATTCTGCGATCTAAATAAAAATTTCGCTTGGTTTAAGAAGTATATTTCTTCCTAATTTTCCACGCAATCCTAAATGCAGATCACCAAGTACAAAATTGACCATAAAACTAGTCCATCTGAGCCATATATAGTTTTATAAAATGCAGCAAAAATGCCCTTGATGCATTTAAGAATGGTAAGAATACAGTTACAGCAACTCAATATAGGTTATTACAATGAAAATAATCAAAGTAATCATTCACCAAATGTGAGCATTTTGCAGTCTTTCAGTAACTAACGCTAAAAAACAGCACCAAACTATTTTCTAGTTTCAATGAATGGTCTGCAGTCGTTTTAAACATTATTTTAAAAACATGGTTAAAGTGTATCTATTAGCAACCAAGAATCTAAATAAATAAATAAAATAAATTAACTTCCTTCTCAAGGTCCCCAAACGGGCACAATTAGTGGAGACAAACAATGCCATTTGACTGGTGGTCGGGTCAGTTTTGTGCACTCTAGCACAAAGTTGTGTAAATACCAGCAAAACATTATGGAATCCTAATATTTGCACTTGAAATTCTGCAATCTTTTATACTGATTTGACCACCTCTAATTAATTGCCCTGAAAGCAGCAACACCATGACTGTTATTCCAGCAAACTGCTGCCCTAAATATTGTTTGTGCGAATATTTGTTTGTTTGTGGATAATATTCATTGAGTTGACTGAAAGATACAGCATAGGAACAGGCCATTTGGCCCACTTAGTCCACTCTGACCACCAATCACCTGTTCACACTAGTGCTATGTTATCCCACTTTTGCATACGCTCCCTTTGCATTAGGTGCCATGTTACAGAGGCCAATTAATCTGCAAATCCGCATGTCTTCAGGACGTGGGAGGGAACCAGAGCACCCAGAGAAAACCCACGTGGTCACAGGGAGAACGTGCAAACTCCACATTTTCATTACCTGAGGTCAGGATTGAACCCGGGTCCCTGGCGCTGAGAGGCAGCAGCTTCCAGCTGCACTGCTGTGCTGCCCTAATATCATGTTATTTGATTAGATGCAGGGTATATGACATATGCATTCCTTTTGCCAGGTAAGAAAATTAGGATTTTCTGGTGCAGTGGAGAATTTAATCTCTCATACCCTTGGAAAACCAAAGGCGAATGAATGATGTTGATGGTCAGTAAGGAGAAAGCAAATCAGAGGTTTAAATCTCTACCATCATCACAGCACACAGTGCAGCTGGTAGAGCTACTGCCTCATAGCACCAAAGAACTGGGTTTGATCCTGACCTCGAGTGCTGTTTGTGTGGAGTTTGCGCGTTCTCGTGGTGACCGAATGGGTTTCTTCCAGGTGCTCCGTTTTCCGCACACATCCCAAAGATGTGAGAGTTTGTAGGTTAAATGGGCTCTATAAATGGCGGCACGGTAGCGCAGCGGTAGAGTTGCTGCTTTACAGCGAATGCAGCGCCGGAGACCCAGGTTCGATCCTGACTACGGGTGCTGCACTGTAAGGAGTTTGTATGTTCTCCCCGTGACCTGCGTGGGTTTTCTCCGAGATCTTCGGTTTCCTTCCACACTCCAAAGACGTACAGGTGTGTAGGTTAATTGGCTGGGTAAATGTAAAAATTGTCCCTAGTGGGTGTAGGATAGTGTTAATGTACGGGGATCGCTGGGCGGCACGGACTTGGAGGGCCGAAAAGGCCTGTTTCCGGCTGTATATATATGATATGATATGATATGATATGATATGATAATTGCCCCTTGTAGGTAGGGAGTGGGATATCATAAAATGAGTGTGAACAGGTGATCGATGGTCGGTGTGGACCCGGTGGGGTGATGGGCCTGTTTCCATGCTGTATCTTTCGATCAATTAATTGTCCCAAAATCCCCAGTGACAACAATGCAACAACTGTGATCTCTGCAGACACCTGTTGTTGGGCATCCCGCTTGTACCCATTAAACACCCTGAAAAGGTGGAAAGTACCGGAACTTTTTTTTCATATTAAAGGTTGAGCTTTAGGCTAATCAGAGCTCCTAAAAATGGGTGAAATCCAAGTCAAGGCAATATTTCTTAAAGCAGATGCGAGGATTTGATTCCAAAGCACACCAGGATCATTTTAAACTACTTAACTTTTCCTTTGGCTTCCAGTACATTTAATGATAAAGACATCCACCAATTTATTATTA
The DNA here is from genome assembly GCF_053455715.1 of Rhinoraja longicauda. Taxonomy (NCBI): domain Eukaryota; kingdom Metazoa; phylum Chordata; class Chondrichthyes; order Rajiformes; family Arhynchobatidae; genus Rhinoraja; species Rhinoraja longicauda. Next base: position 27,197,399 of record NC_135974.1, on the reverse strand, counting down.
TTATTCACGAGTGCTCAGAACATAGCTGGCTGCTTTGTGAGCTGATAAAATATACATCTGAATATGTAGTTTAAACTGCACTAATGTTGCAAAGATTTGATGGTTTTGAGATAGATCATAAGTTCACAAGTTGATAAGTTTTAGGAGCAGAATTAGGCCGTACAGACCAGGTGGCACGGTGGTGTCAGGGCGACACAGAGGCACAGCAGCAGAGCTACTGCCTTACAGCCCCAGACCTGGGCTCAATCCTGACTACGGGTGCTGTCTGTACGGAGTTTGTACATTCTCCCCGTGACCTGCATGAGTTTTCTCCAAGATCTTCGATTTCCTCCCACACTCCAAATACGTAGGTTAAGTGGCTTGGTATAAATGTAAATTGCCCCTAGAGTGTGGAGGGTAGTGTTAATGTGTGGGGATCGCTGGCCGGTGCAGACTCGGTGGGCTGAAGGGCTTGATACATTCTCCCAAAATGCTCACTCATGGGCTGTACATTAGTCGGGTATTCGTAATCTGGGGTGGATTTGTAATGGGATTTCACAGCTAGACAGGCCTTTGGAAGATTTTAGGGAACTGTAATGTACAATGGATGGGAATAATTAGCCATCTTGTGCTCCTTATTGGAGACTTTCAAACTATCTTTAATCGGACTTTCCTGGACTTTATCTTATTCGCTTTACTCTGTATCTGCACACTGTTGGCGGCTTGATTACAATCATGTATAGGCTTTTCTCTGACTGAATTGCACATAACAAAAAAGCTTTTCACTGTACACGTACACTGTACACGTCAAAATAATAAACTAAACTCAACTAAACTTTAGTTTAGTCATAGTTTAAGGATAAGGGGTAGGCCATTTAGGACCGAGATGAGGAAAAACTTTTTCACCCAGAGAGTTGTGAATCTGTGGAATTCTCTGCCACAGAAGACAAGGGAGGCCAATTCACTGGAAGTTTTCACGAAAGAGTTAGATATAGCTCTTAGGGCTAACGGAATCAAGGGATAGCGAGAGAAAGCAGGAACGGGGTACAGATTTAGGATGATCAGCCATGATCATATTGAATGGCGGTGCTGGCTCGAAGGGCTGAATGGCCTACTCCTGCACCTATTTTCTATGTTTCTATGTTTCTAAACTAAAGTAAATTAAACACAACTAAACTAAACTAAACTAAACTAAATTAAACTCAACTAATCTCAACTTATCTCAACTAAACTAAGCTTATGGGAAGAGTGTCAATGAGGACCATTCTAAGATCTTGAGTAAATGATTTTGTTTCTAGGATCCTGAAACTGAATAAAATAAATGACAAAGTTCTGACACATCAGTTGGCTCGGATAGGTCGGTGTATTTAAGTAGTTGGGTTGACGGTAGTGAGGCAATTGATAATATTTGAAGAATGTGTACATGAATCATAACAATTATTCATTCCTGTCTGGCACGAAAATAACTCACGAAAGAGGACTCGTCCGCGTCGTCTAGTGAGGAAATTAGAGAATAAAGAAGAGAACCAAATCCAAAGAGGAAGCTTATAAGAGTGCCTGTAAAGACAACAGGCCCGTGGTTGGGTGTTAGAGTTAGTGAAGGCAAATGTAGTTTCCCTACATTCACAATTGAGGGAAATTATAATTGGGAACATAGAAATGACAGAACAATTAAACACATACTATTTTCAGAGGAGGAAGGCATGGTGGCGCAGCGGTAGAGTTGTTGCCTTACAACTCCAGAGACCCGGGTTTGATCCTGACTATGGGTGCTGTCTGTACAGAGTTTGTACGTTCCCCCCGTGACCTGCATGTTTTCTCTAGGTGCTCCGGTTTCCTCCCCCACTCCAAAGATGTACAGGTTTGTAGGCTAATTGGCTTGGTATAATTGTAATTTGTCCCGAGGATGTGTAGGATAGTGTTAGTATGCGGGGATCGCTGGTCAGCACGGAGTCGGTGGGCCGAAGGGCCTGTTTCTGCACTGTATCTCTAAACTAAAGGAGGAGACAAGTTATGTCCTTGATGTATAAGGGAACCAAAGAGAAGGAGGAATTGATGGGAATAGGTATTAGTAAAGAAATAGCGGGTCAAAAAGGTGACTAATCCTCAGGGCTTGATTATCTACATTCCACACTAATAAAGCAAATGACTCCTGAAGTACAGGATGCACTGGTGGTCATTTTTCAAAATTCTTTAGATTTTGGTCCAGTTCCTAAAGACCCAACAATGGCAAATGTAACCCCACTATTTAAAAAATGGAAGAGAAAAAAATGGAATTACAGACCAGTATTCCCACCATCACTAATGTAGAGAAATACTAAAATCTGTTATAAAAGATGTAATAACAGTGCATGTGGAAAGCATTAACAGGAAATCATGCTGAACAAAGCTACTGGAGTTTTTTTTGGAGGATGTAATTATTAGAATAAATATGGTAGAACCTGCAAATGTGCTTATTTGGACTTCCGTAGGCTTTCCATACAAGAGGTTGTCATGCATGATGAAACCCTGTGGGATTGGTAAAATATATTAGCATGGATTGTGAATTCGTTGTTGGATAGGAAACAAAGTGTAGGAATAAATGGGTCTATTTTTGCAGGTAACAGACAGTGACTAGTGGAGTGGTGTTTGGAGCCCAGCTATTCACTAGACATGTCAATGACCTTTGTTGTTGTTGTTGTTCGTCCTTCGGGTTCGAAGATGACCATGACTTCACTTTCAGTTGGAGGATTGGTGACTGTGGGTCCGGAAGTGACTGGTGAGGCCAATCCGGGCCCGGAAGGCACGCCCACACATAGGGCACAAGTGGATGGGTGCTGCAGTGGAAGTGGAGGTAGCCCGGGCCTTGCGCGCGGTGCGTTTCCTCTGGGCCTCTGCAGTGCATCTGACCTTTATGAGGCAATTAAATGTAATAAATGCAAGTTTGCAAATAATACAAAGCTGGGAGGGAATATGACCTGCAAGGAGGGTACAAATAGGCTCCAATATGACTTAGACAAGTTGAGTGAATGGGTAAATGCATGGCACATACAGTTTTACATGGGCTAACATGAGGTATCCAGGACTAGCACGCATTTAGAAAGGCTAATGGTATGTTGGCTTTCAGTACAAGAGGACTTGAGTACAGGAGTAAGGATGGATTACTACACAAAATGACACAAAGTGCTGGAGTAACTCAGCAGGTCAGGCAACATCTCTGGAGAACAGGGATAGGTAACTTTTCGGGTTGAGGCCCTTCAGAAACATCGTGGATTTCGTGTGCAGTTCTGGTTTCCATATCTGAGCAAGAATATTCTTGTCATGGAAAGTGTGCACCAAGATAAATTGGATGTTTCTTGGTATGGCAAGCCTGATACAAAAGGTAAAATTGGGTCAATTAAGCCTGTGTTCACTGGGATTTAGTAGAAAAGAGTCATCGAGCCACACAGCACAGAAACAGGCCCTTTGGCCCAAATCTGACAAGATGCCCTATCTAAAGTAGTCCTATTTACCCGCATTTGGCCCTATGAGAGGTAATTTCATAGAAATCTAGCAAATGTTGGCATAATTAGACAGCCAAGTTATAGGAAAGGTGTTTCAGATGACTAGATGTCCAGAGACAGAGATAATTGGTTCAGGATGCTATTTGGAAACAAGATCAATAAATGTATCTTCACCCAGAGGGTGGTGAACCTGTGGAACTCTCTACCACAGAAGGCAGTGGAGGCCAAGTCATGGAGTATATTTCATAAGGAAGAAGATATATATTTTTAATGTTAAAGGATAAGAGGAGAGGTAGAGAGCACAGGATGGAAGTGGATAATGAGCCATATTGTAATCCTGTTGAATGTTGGAGTCGGCTGGAAGGGCTGAATAACCTTTTTAGACTTTAGACTTAAGAGATACAGCGAGGGAAATAGTGTGCTGCCCCACTACTCCTGCTCTAATTTCTACTTTTATTTAAACAATTCTACACTTAAGAGATGCCCATATGTTCTCTATCTTTCACTTGATCTCTGCGAAGAAATGACAAAATGCTTTGTCATGGGGTGGCACGGTGGCACAGCAGTAGAGTTGCTGCCTTACAGCGCTTGCAGTACTCGGGACCTGGGTTAGATCCCGATTACGGGTGATGTCTGTATGGACTTTGTACGTTCTTCCCTTGATCGCGTGGGTTTTCTCTGGGTGTTCTGGTTTCCTCCCACACTCGAAAGATGTACAGGTTTGTAGGTTAATTGGCTTTGGTAAATTTGTAAATTGTCCCTAGTGTGTAGGATAGTGGTAGTGCACGGGGTGATCACTTGTCGGCACGGATTCAATGGGCCGAAGGGCCTGCTTCCACGCTGTAAAGTTTAAATTCTAAAAAGGTTATTCAGAACTTCTAGCCGACTCCAACATTCAACAGGATTATGGTTCATTATCCTCTTCAATCCTGTGCTCTCCACTTTTCCTCTTATCCTTTAACATTAAAAATATATAACTCCTTCCTTATGAAATATATTCCATGACTTGTGTGTAGGATAGTGTTAATATGTGGGGTTCGCTGGTCGGTGCGGACTCGGTGGGCAAAAGGTCCTATTTCCGCGCTGTATCTCCAAACTAAACTAAGCTTTACGTTGTTGGAAATTTGCCAACAGGATCATGCATTATCCACACATTAAAAAGCAAATTTCTTTCAACATCTTGCTTAACCTTGTCATGATGCTAATGTTGCATAGATGACCTCTGTTGGGTCACATTTCATTCTGTATTGTATTTTACTTTGCAGTTACTTAGGTAAACAAATAGCTGCTAGGCAACAGCGTAACATCAGTGTCATTATTCCACATTGGTCCCAAGATGCCTGAAGAAAATCACGGCCTCCGCTTTTGGTGGAGATGAAAGTTCCTGTGGTTAATGCTACATTTTTCGTCTGTGAAAAACTTTGTTAAAGAACTCCCCCAGACTTTGCCCTGTTGGATGAGCTGTGACTCAGTCCTTCATGTCGGACTGAAGCCAGTTACTGAGCCAAATATAAACAATCTGCCAAACTGTATGAGCTCTTTAACCCTTGGAACCAGCTGTCTCGCTAATGGTCTTTAATATTTTATGGAGCGTGTTTCTCACAATGGTTAAAAAATCACCATCCCTCTTGACTTCTACTAGAACTTCCACTGTGAATAGAAGTAAATGTAAGCTATTTTTAATGGCTTTGGAATGCTTATAGACTCCATAAATCAGGTCATAGTTATATCGTCTGTTTGGTTTAGTTTAGTTTAGAGATACAATGCTGACACAGACCCTTCGGCCCACCGAGTCTGCACCGACCAACGATCCCCGCACACTAACGCTATCCTACACAACTCTCGGAACAATTTACATTCATTAACCGACAAACCCCTTACGTCTTTGGAGTGTGGGAGGAAACCGAAGGTCTCGGAGAAAATCCATGCAGGTCATGGGGAGAATGTACAAACTCCATACAGACAGCACCCATAGTCAGGATCGAACCCGGGTCTCTGGCGCTGTAAGGCAGCAACTCTACCGCTGCGCCACCATGCCGCCCACTGTTGGCAGAGAAATCGGTCAAATGTGCAAACTGCTCCACTAAGAAATGACTTTCAAACACCTACTTTAAAAAAAGGAAGTGATTCAGCAGGCATCAAGTTAAGGTTACCTTCAAGACAAGTTTATCCTGTCTAAAAATACTTTGTTTCCCAATTATAGCCACACAGAATGTCTACCAGTAAATATCTTTTTGGATAGAAACACCAGGTTCTAATCCAAATATATCTGTTGCAGACATTGCCACATAGAACGTTAATTCCACTGGGGTATAACAGCAAGGTTAAGAATATGAAGCAAATTTTCGATGCCAAAATGAAGTGATAAACCATGTTAACAGGGGCTGATTCTATAACTAAGCACTGTCCTGAAGTGAACTGCTTTGCCAACATTTTGTTATTCATAAATGATTGCAATGCAAAGGCATTAGGTGTATGAAGATGCAATATAAGTCATCTGCTAAAAAAATGACACTCAGCTCCATCCCACCCACAAATAAAATATATTTGCCAAGGACTTTTGCACAAAACCAATGCCCTCCTAACATTAGAAGAAACTCTCGGGTATGTTGGTGAGATCGCAACAAATAATGGTTTTAAATCATCGATGTTTCAGTCCATTTCACAATGTAATTTATTGAAGCACATTCTATTTTTCAGTTTAGTTCAGAGATACAGCGTGGAACCAGGCCCTTCAGCCCACAGAGTCCGCGCCGACCAGCGATCCCTGCATATTAACACTATCCTACACCCACTAGGGACAACTTTTACATTTACCAAGCCAATTTACCTACATACCTGAATGTCGTAGGTATTCGAGTTTGGGAGGAAACCGAAGATCTAGGAGAAAATCCATGCGGTCATGGGGAGAATGTACAAACTCCGTACAGACAGCACCCAATGTCAGGATGGAACCTGGGTCTCTGGCAAGCGCTGTAACATAGCCACTCTATTGCTGTGCCACCGTGCCGCCCAAATAGAGTCATACGGTTATACAGTCCTACAGCATGGGAACAGGCCCTTTGGCCCAACTTTCCCACACCAATCAACGTGTCCCATCGACACTAGTCCCACCTGCTGAAGTTTGACCCATATCCCTCTAAACCTGTTCTATCCATGTACTTCTCTAAATGTTTCTTAAACATTGTGATAGCACCTGCCTCAACGACCTCCTCCTGCAGCTCGTTCCATACACCCACCACCCTTGTGTTAAAAGGTCACTCCTCAGGTTCCTATTAAAACTTTCCCCCCCTCACATTAAACATATGTCCTCTGGTTCTCGATTCCCCTACTCTGTGCATCTACCTGAATCTATTCCTCACATGACTTAGCACTGTCGGTATCAATATAAATTTCACCCAATATAGTTTTTAATGAGGAAATTGATTTATGGCATACTTTCATTGGCTGTTGTTTCTTTCTTCTAACTCTCAAGATGTATCTCTCTGTCTAAGTATCTCTCCACTGGATGGATAGACACAAAATGCTGGAGTAACTCAGCAGGACAGGCAGCATCTCTGGAGAGAAGGAATGGGTAATGTTTCAGGTCGAGTCCCTTTTTCAGAAGGTCATCAGACAGAACAGGTACACCTTTCTTCAGAAGGGTCTCGACCCGAAACATCAACTGTTCCTTCTCTCCAGAGGTGCTGCCTGTCCCGCTGAGTTACTCCAGCATTTTGTGTCAATCTTCGGAGTAAAGCACCATCTGTAGTTCCTTCCCACACATCTCCACTGTTATACTTCTTTGACAGAGGCCATATTGACAAGCAGTATACTATGGCGATTACACCATTTGCGATGCTGATGTTGTCAATTTATTTTCAACAAACCACCATATCATGACCATTCGTTCCAAAAGCACAAAAGGTCATGATTCTAAATGGCCTTTTTGTTATGGTTGTTACAACATTGCCCATTCAGACGAGTTGAAGGAATTCCATTCACTCAGCGACCACAATAAAATCAAGCACGCAGTTGCCTGTCATTCATGAGAGAAATGTCTGATTCAGGGAGCCAAGTCGATTGCCATACAGTCTGAAAGCAGCACAAGCAACCTGCCAACCTGCAATTACGTCCTGCAAGAGGTGTTATGGAACCCCTTATTCAAAGTGTGTAGGAAAGAACTGCAGATGCTGGTTTAAATGGAAGATAGGCACAAAATGCAGGAGTAACTCAGCGGGACAGGCAGCGTGTCTGGAGAGAAAGCATGGGTGACGTTTCGGGTCGAGACCCTTCTTCAGACTGCAGGAGTCTGAAGCTTCCTTCTTCAGGAAATGCTGCCTGTCCCGCTGAGTTACTCCAGCATTTTGTCTCGACCCTTATTCAAAGTTTTTGATTCTTGTTTGATGTTGAAGAAGCGGTTCATGATGGCCAAATGATTGCAGAAAGGCCAGGGATGAAAACACAAAAGGTGTGACATAAGGATAGAAGAAGTGCGAATTGTAAAACCAGAGGAGGTAGAGAAGTGGTGGGGGGTGGGGGGGGAGAATTCATAGCTTAGTTATCTGAATCTAGGCTTGGTCCTGCCAATGTAAAGTAGGTACACACAAACTGGAGGTGCAGCATCCCATATTCCACTTGGGTAGCTTTCAACCTAATGGTACAAACATTGAAATCCCCAATTTTAGGTAACTAACCTACAACCCTCCCCTTCCCCACCTCCCCTTCCCCTACATCCCCCTACTCTGTGTGCCATTTGAACCTGCACCCATTTCTCCCTCCCCCCTCCCCCCCTTCCACCTATATTCCTTTCTCTGACCTCACGATCCCCTCGTCTTCTATCCTTATCTCACACCTTTTATCTTTTCAGCTCTGGCCATTGTCCAACCATCTGCCCATCAAACCCCCCCCCCCCCCCCTCACCAGTACCCACCTATCACTTGCCAGGCTTTGACCAGCCCCTCCTCTCTTCCAGCTCTCTTCCCCCTCCACCATAATCAGTCTGAAGAAGGATCCCAACCTGAAACACAATCTATCCATGTTCGCCAGAGATGCTGCCTAACCCGTGAGGTTACTCCAGCACTTTGACTTTTTGTTTCCATAAGATGTTCAACTGTTAAAAGGTTGAGATGTCAGGTGGGGGAACAGGTAGATTTGCATAAGAGAGTCCTGAGATTTAAACGGTTAGCCAACATTCATTTTCAGAATTCACAAGTGAAGAAGGGCTAATTTGATTAAGTCTCAGAGACTAACCAAATAACCTTCAACTTAAATTATAGTGGTCAGTAAATGGGGGCAGAAACTGGGAAATGGGTTAAAAGGGAAGAGAGAAAACTGTATACTTGATTAAATTGCAAAATAAATGAAAGGTAGACACAGAATGCTGGAGTAACTCAGCGGGACAGGCAGCATCTCTGGAGAGAAGGAATGGGTGAAGTCTGAAGAAGGGTCTTGACCCAAAACATCTCCCATTCCTTCTCTCCAGAGATGCTGCCTGTCCCGCTGAGTTACTCCAGCATTTTGTGTCGACCTTCGATTTAAACCAACATCTGCAGTTCTTTCCTATGCAAAATAAATGAAAACAGTTTCCAGACCCATTTCTTTAACGTACATCATAATAGGATACGAGTTTGTCACAGAAGATCACCAGGTTGACCTTCAGTTTAGGAACGATGTATATTGATGTCGACAAAGTATTCTACAGTATGGTACAGCTAAAACAAAGCTTTCTTTATGCCATTAGGTCAGGTAATATCGGTAAAATAGATGCATTCTTTACCATGGTTAACCGGTGTTTTCAGATTAGACTTGGGCGTTTGAAATGAATGATCTTAATGCAAGGTTTTAACCCACTTCCTTGCACTGTGAAAGGACGGTCTGTTGCACATGTGTACAGAGTTATAATTACATCCCATGAGGAGTAACGGTGCCTGTTAATCAAAGGTCATTCAGTAAACTTGGTGTCTCTTCATTTTTCCTCAAAGCTTCACAAAAGGAATAGTAGCTCACGAATGGTTCACACTATGGCCACTTTATTGTACATTGTGGTTCACTTTACCTGATGCTTCAGTATTTATCTTCGATAATTGATGTAGGGTAATTGTGGGATTGCTGGTAGGCGCAGACTCGGTGGGCCAAAGGGCCTGCATCTGCGCTCTAAAGTCTAAAGTCTAAAGCGTAAAATGATACCTTTAAAATTATAGTGTGTATTTCAAAATGTGTAGGAAGGAACTGCAGATGCTGGTTTAAACCGAAGATAGACACAAAAAGCTGGAGTAATTCAGCAGGACAGGCAGCATCTCTGGAGAGAAGGGATGTATCCTCATCACAGCAGGGAAGGAGACCATTCATCCTATCCGATCCATCCTAGCTCCAAAGGAAATAATCTAATTCATCCCACTCCTCCTGTCCTTATATCCCTGTCCCCTGCAATCTATATTGTCTCACGCATGCTCATGAAATGCTCATTTTTTTACCATTAATCTGCACTAAGGGGTAATATAAAATAGCCAAAATCTGCCATCATGTCACAGTCATAGAGTCATCGAGTCATACAGGGTTGGAACATGCCCTTCGGCCCAACTTGGCCGCACCGACCAGCTAGTCGCATCTGCCTGCGTTTGGCCCATATCCCTCCAAAGCTGTCCTATCCATGTACCTGTATAAATGTTTCTTAACCATTGCAATAGTACCTGCCTCGTGGAGATAGTACATGTCTTTGGAATGTGGGAAGAAACCAGAGCTCCCGAAGAAAACCCATGTGGTAATGGAGATAATGTGAGAAGGAGGATTTGGTGTGAGTATTTCATCATCAAAGTTTTCAGTTCCAGCCGTGTACTGGAATAATGATTGAAAGTCCTCACTGCACGAAGTTGCTGAGGCTGCATCAACTAAAACTGTTGAAATTGCCACAGATGGATTTCTGTTGGGCACTGGCCGGGAACAAGAGGGGCAGACGGATTTATAACACAGAGTAGTCACAAACTAATTCAATGGCAGAGAATGCTTGAAAGGCTGAATGATCTTTGCTTACGTTTCTACCCCGACCGGAGGAGGAATATTCTGAGGTAATTCTGCACTTTTCACCAGGTCACCTCATGAATTGGATCTGTTCATTTAATTATTACAGCAACATTACAGAATCCACCCACCCAATTCATCCATTCAATCTTTCTTTATCATAGAAGAGGGGGTCTAAGCCATTGAGCCCATGCCAGCTATCAATGCAATCCCATCAAATCAATTCCCTCACTTATTTCTCCGTAACCTATTTACTCTCATACACCCATCAACACCACCTATCCCAGCAGCCAATTGCACCTGGTGCGGGATCTCGACCCGAAACGTCACTTATTCCTTTTCTCCAGAGATGCTGCCTGAATCGTTGAGTTACTCCAGCATTTTGCGTCTATCTTCAATGCACCAGTAGCAATTTACAGTAACCAATTAACCATTAGAAAACACATCTTTGAGATGTGGTAAGAAAGCAGACCACCCACACTGGGTAGCCCACACTGTCACAGCGAGAGCGAGAGCGGTCTTCTTCTTTCACGTCCATCATCCATGTTTCAAATGTTACATCACTGTCATCGTCCGTCCTGAGAAGGGTGCAAGCTTCCGGCGACAATCAATGGGAGCCATCACTTGTACAATATATGATGGTGGTGGCAGAATTAGCTCCAGACACTTCCAGTTTCCAGCCCCGCGACATGGACGCTTCTGCTAAGGGGCCAACTCCGCGGTGACAGCACTGGAGGTGGGAATCGAACCTAGTTCGCTGGAGTTGTGAGACTGCTGTACTATTTACAGCACCACTGTGTCACCCATTCATTTAATATGAATAAGGTAAGGACTGGAGCATGAAAACCAAGAAGACCATTATGACATTTAGTTCAATTGATAAAGGATGCACTGAATTTTGTGTATGTCTGAATCTTGATTGATGTTGTTTCTCAAAACTGTTCATTCCAAAGCGCAGTTGGCACCAAACTAGGATTTTTGTTTTTGATATCCGTTGCCTTAGAAAATTATCCCCATCTGTAGTATTGTATGGAAGTTAATTCTAACACTTGAAGCCTCCAGAAGGTGGCAGTGACTAATGCTTTTAGATGTCCTGTGCTATAGTGGACCTGTCGGCAAGACTTGTGAACCCAAATGTTGTTTGTGTTAATTATCCAAACTGTTACTATGCATTAAAGTGTTAGGTTTCCACACTCACTGCCAATCCCATGCAGCTGTACAGTACTGATGGTGATGGTCATTTCATTTTGGCGAATTTGATGAATTCTGCAGAGTGTAGTGTGGCAGAACACACCATGGGAACTACACTCGCCCCCCTGCAGGACCTATACATCAGGAGGTGTAGATCGAGAGCAAGCAAGATTATGAGGGACCCCTGCCACCCCAGCAACGGACTGTTCCAGATGCTACGGTCAGGCAAACGCCTCCGCTGTCACGCTGTGAAAACAGAGAGGATGAGACAGAGTTTCTTCCCACAGACCATCAGGACTGTTAACTTTTATAACTCCAGGGACAAATTTTTGTCTTCTCTATATTAACTTTATTTATATGCTGTAACTGTAATTCTTTTTTTGTGCACAATCCGCAGGCATTGCCACTTTCATTTCACTGCACATCGTGTATGTGCATGTGACAAATAAACTTGACGTGACTTGAATATAAATTTAATAAAAATGTAATGCGGATCTTCTGCAAAGGTTCCACTGTCCAATCTGACGAAGTCTTTTCCCGAAACGTCACCCATTCCTTCTATCCAGAGATGCTGCCTGTCCCGCTGAGTTACTCCAGCATTTTGTGTCTATCTTCGGTTTAAACCAGCATCTGTAGTTCCTTCCTACAACATTTCTTCTGCAAAGGTTCCACTGATCTTAGGCAGATTGAAACTTACAAAATAGATGGGCAAGAAACTACCAATGTGTCCATCAAGCCTGTAAAGATACTACATCAACATACTACATAGTGAAAGGCTTGGATAGTGTGGATGTGGGGAGGATGTTTCCACTAGTGGGAGAGTCTAGGACTAGAGGTCATATCCTCAGAATTAAAGGATGTTCTTTTAGGAAGATGAGGAGGAATTTCTTTAGTCGGAGGGTGGTGAATCTGTGGAATGCTTTGCCACAGAAGGCTGTGGAAGCCAAGTGAATAGATGTTTTTAAGGCAGAGATAGATAGATTCTTGATTAGTATGGGTGTCAGGGGTTATAGGGAAAAGGCAGGAGGATTGGGTTAGGAGGGAGAGATAGATCAGCCATGATTGAATGGCAGAGTAGACTTGATGGGCCGAATGACCTAATTCTACTCCTATTACTTATGATCTTATGATCACTTTTGAACACTTCTTCATCTATTCAGTAACATCCAAAGCCATGATTTCCTGCTAGAGGCAAAGACAGCAAGAATCAGATCCAATTAAGAAAACAGTACACTGGGAAACCTCTCTCTGACATCTTCAGACTATCAACTATACCTAGTGTTAACTTTAAAAGAATATTGCTTCATAATAAGGAATCATTCTCCGAGTAAAGAAACATTCTAGTTTGCTTTTAGAGATGTGCCTCAACATACATTACACCAACTAACAAAGTGCAATGTTCTGAAATGAGGTGCTTTTAGGTGTGATATAAAAATGGAAGATAATTAAGTGTATAGATAGGTAGCTAAAATTTGGAAGATAGTTAGCTGTACAGATGGATAAGTATGATTGCAGTACAAAAATATATTGCCATTTACATGGCCTATCAATGGTCGGTTTACTTCCTCTAAAAACTTACAGAAATTATTTTAAATGTAAACTTTGGGCAGTGGTAAAAGTATTGACTTTCACTTGAATAAATATTTATTCACAAAATGCTGGAGTAACTCAGCAGGTCAGGCAGCATCTCAGGAGAGAAGGAATGGGTGACGTTTCGGGTCGAGACCCTTCTTCAGACTGATGTCAGGGGGGCAGGACAAAGGAAGGATATAGGTGGAGACAGGAAGATAGAGAGAGATCTGGGAAGGAGGGGATCTCCAACAACGATGAGAAGGCCTACCGGGAGGAGATGGCTGATCTGGCACTCTGGTGTCAGGACAATAGCCTCCTCTTGAATGTCACTAAAACAAAGGAGCTGATTGTGGACTTCAGAAGGGCTAAACATCCAAGGACGTACATGCCACTGGAGATAAATGGGTCTATTGTGGATAGGGTGAGCAGTTTTAAATACTTGGGAGTCCGCATCGCAGAGGATCTGACGTGGGCAACGCACATTGCCGCACTGGTGGGTAAGGCTAAGCAGCGCCTTTACCACCTTAGACAACTGAGGAAATTCAGAGTGTCTCTGAGGATCCTTCATTGCTTCTACTCTGGGGCTGTAGAGAGCATCCTGTCCGGCAACATTACAGTCTGGTTTGGGAACAGCTCTGCCCAGGACAGGATGGCCCTGCAGAGAGTAGTGCGTTCGGCAGAACGCACCATGGGAACTACACTCGTCCCCTGCAGGACCTATACATCAGGAGGTGCAGATCCAGAGCAAGCAAGATCATGAGGGACCCCTGCCACCCCAGTAACGGACTGTTCCAGATGCTACGATCAGGCAAACGCCTCCGCTGTCACGCTGTGAAAACGGAGAGGATGAGACGGAGCTTCTTCCCACAGGCCATCAGGACTGTCAACTTTTATAACCCCAGAGACTAAATTTTTGTCGACACTAATAGTAACTTATTAACTTTATTTATATGCTGTAACTGTAATTCTTTTTGTGCACAACCCGCAGGCATTGCCACTTTCATTTCACTGCACATCGTGTATGTGTATGTGACAAATAAATTTGACTTGACTTGACTTGACTATCTAAAGTTAAAGTCTATCTTGAAGAAGCATGCGTGGTTACATAAGAACAAGAATTAGAAGATATGTCCGATATTTGAACCTTTGAGCTTGCTCTGCCGTTCACCAAGGTCGTGGCTCATCATCTTCCAGCTCAGCATCATTGCCCCACACCAGCTCTCATCCCTAAATTATTTTAATTTCCAAGAATCTATGATTCTCTGTTTCAAATAAACTCAAGTACTGAGCACTCTAAACTTCTGGGTGGAGAATTTGTATGGCGCAGCGCTGCAGCAGGCAGAGTTGCTGTACCACAGCACCAGAGACCTGAGTTTGATCCTGACCTCGGGTGCTGTCTGTGCGGAGTTAGCACGTTCTCACTGTGATCGTGTTGAGTTTTCTCCAGATGACCTGGTTTCCTCCTATATCCCAAAGATGTGCATGTTTGTAGATTAATTGGCCCCTGTAAATTCCCCCTGGTGTGCAGTGAGTGGATGTGGAAGTGGAATAACATAAACCAAGTGTGAATGAGTGATCGATGGTCGGTGTCAGCACAGATTCGATGGGCCGAAGGGCCTGCTTCCGTGCAATCTCGATCTATTTTAAATATCTATCTATTTTTTTTATCTCTTAAAAAAAAAGTCAAAAGAAAACAAATATTTGTTTCTACTCTCTCCACTTTCTGCCCAGTATCTAGGCAACTTATCACTGCGGCCAGATTGTGCTCTCCAGCCTTGTGGCTGTGCCTAAACTGTCACTCATGACCACCTCCCCACATCCGCACTAAATCCCTGCGGCCTTGCAACTCCCAGTAACTGTGGCCTAAATTGCAGGGCCGTTGTGTGGAGCAGTTTACTCTGTGAGAGGCCCACAGGCCTCAGGAAGGGCAAAGCCAAGGCCCATTCAGAGCCTCCATCAGACCTTTCTGAAAGTTTGTGCTGTCATAAGACCTCATATTTCACTTGGGCAGCTTACAACCCAAAGGTATGAAGATTGATTTCTCTAACTTCAAGTAACCCTTGGTTTCCCTCTCTCTCCATCCCTCCCCCACCCTAGTTGTCCGACTAGTTTCACTGTCCTCCTGATTAATTGTACTAATTGTCACCTACCCCTCAGCTAACAATGAACCATTTTACATTTCCTTATCAACATCTGCTTTGATCTGTCATTTTCACACCTTACCCTTCCATATTTCTGGACTCCCTCTACCCTGACTCTCAGTCTGAAGAAGGGTCTCGACCTGAAACGTTACCCATTCCTTCTCTCCAGAGATGCTGCCTGTCCCGCTGAGTTACTCCAGCACCTTGTGTCTATCTTCGGTGTAAACCAGCATCTGCAGTTCCTTCCTGCACCTAAGATCTTTACGCCGTTTCTAAATGTCAGTTGCAGGTGCAGGCCAGAAATATGCATTAACATTTGAAATGATCAATAAATTTATTGGTATTCAGTGATAATGTTGTGCCAAGGCTCATTTATAATCAGATAATACAAGACATTTTGCAGTGGGAAAATGTGTTACTGCAATTCATCTGCACAAAAATATGTTGGGTTTCACATGCTTCCTCCTGGCACAATACATGTATAAGCGCTATAACAATACAAACAGGAAGAAAAACAAGCAATCGCAATTTTTAGGAGAACAAATGACTCACCGAGAAATGGAAAACAGACTTCATGGCTAAAAGACCAGCAGTGTACCAGACTAATTGCTGTTCCTGATCTTGTTGCACTGTGGGACAGCTCAGGCAGTCGACAGAGAAAAATAAAGCCATGTCACTGGTTTCTTTACAAGTGAGAAACCATGGCTTTACTTTGCAGTTTGACAGTGACATGTAATTAAACATTACATCGTTCTTGGTAAAACTTCATAGAGCTGTGCAAATGATAGTGGAGTCAGGGGGTATGGGGAGAAGGCAGGAACGGGGTACTGATTATGAATGATCAGCCATGATCACATTGAATGGCGGTGCTGGCTCGACGGGCCGAATGGCCTACTCCAGACAATATTGTATATTGTCTATTGTCTAAATCAAAATTTGACAATAAGTGACTGGAGGAAATAACTGACCTTGATCAAAAGATTGGTCCAAGAAGGTATGTTTAAGGACCATTTAAAAAGAAGCAGATAGCCAAATAAGGATAGACACAAAATGCTGGAGTACCTCAGTGGATCCGGCAGCATCTCTGGAGAAAAGGAATAGTTCATAAGTTCATAAGAATAGATGACATTTCGGGTTGAGACCCTCCTTCAGACTGAGAGTCAGGGGAGAGGGAGATGGGAGACATGAAAAGGTACAAAGAACAAATGAATGAAAGGCATGCAAAAGGACGAATCAAAGCCAGCAACGATGATCAAGGAAATGTGGGCCCCACGATGGTCCATGTTGGCTGTGGAGAAGGTGATGACAAGTGATACAAACAGTAAAACTAAGCAGGACAACAGCGAAACTAATGCGTAGACATGGATGGGGGAGGGACAGAGAGAGACCACTGGTTGTAAGCTGCCGCAGCGAAATATAATCTGCTGTTCCTCCAATTGAAAGAATGGCCTCACTCCGACAGTGGAGGAGGCCCTGGACAGAAAGGTCAGTGTGGGAATGGGAAGGGGAGTTAAAGTGTTCGGCAACTGGGAGATCGCATAGGCAGACTGAGCGGAGGTATTCAGGGTTGGACAAGTTAGAGGCAGGAAACATGTTCCCAATGTTGGGGGAGTCCAGAACAAGGGGCCACAGTTTAAGAATAAGGGGTAGGTCATTTAGAACTGAGATGAGGAAAAACGTTTTCAGTCAGAGAGTTGTGAATCTGTGGAATTCTCTGCCTCAGAAGGCAGTGGAGGCCAATTCTCTGAATGCATTTAAGAGAGAGCTAGATAGAGCTCTTAAGGATAGCGGAGTCAGGGGGTATGGGGAAAAGGCAGGAACGGGGTACTGATTGAGAATGATGAGCCATGATCACATTGAATGGCGGTGCTGGCTCGAAGGGCCGAATGGCCTCCTCCTGCACCTATTGTCTATTGTCTATTGTAACGATCGCCCAGTCTGCGCTTGGTCTTGCCGATATATAGGAGTCCACACCTAGAACAGTTGATACAGTCAATGAGGTTGGAGGAGGTGCAAGTGAAGAGACTTGTTATTATTAAGGACTGCATAGGTTACAAAAATTAATTCTCAAAAGTCCATAAGTTTGTAAGTCATGGGAGCAGAATTGGGCCATTCGGCCCATCGAGGTAACTCCATCATTCAATCGTGGCTGATCTACCTTTCCATCTCAACCCCATTCTCCTGCCTTCTCCTCGTAACCTTTGAGTTGAGAGTTAGTGGCAATCCGCTCTATATTTTGAGCCAGCAGAACACAACCTGTTCAAAGGAAGATAGTCCTAGTATGTTGGCTCAGACATTGTCAGTAATTCCATAAATAATTGCTGGCTCATATTAGCTGTCATCTTTTGAAATTTCTGGCTAAGTTCCCGTATTGGACTCCAAAAGTGAAGCAGAAACCGATTGAGATTCCCTGGATTATGATAAACAACGTTCTGTGAGACAACTTGCCAACTACAAGCCCGTGCATTTGAAAGAGCATCACACAGTTCTGAGGAAGAAAGGTAAGAATAAGAGAAGTCGCGCATTTTTAAATTGAGCATTCGATTGTCTCTCAGTTTAGTCTCGAGATGCAGCATGGAAACAGGCCCTTCGGCCCACTGAGTCCATTCAACCATCGGTCACCCATTCACATTAGTTCTCTATTCTCCCACTTTCTCATCCACTCCCTACACACTAGGAGCAATATACAGCGGCCAATAAGCCACAAGTATTTGGGACCTGGAAGGGAACCACAGCACCCGGAGGAAACCCACGCGGTCACGGAAAACATACAAACTCCACACACACAGTACCCGAAGTTAAGCTCAAACCTTATTTTAAAATCCTTTGTTTATTTTAATTTTGTTTTAAAAAAAACGATTAAAAAACGTAAATATAAACATAGCACAAAAAGTAAGGAAATTTGTGTTTGGTAGATTATTTCTTTGTTGTAACAATGCTTCTTGGCAATAATTCTTATACCGTTGGAAAGCCTGTTTATTTCCCTTTTAAATGGTGCCACATTTGTAAGGAACATGCATTTGTGGGATGAGCAGCAGAGCTGAGTATATGGGTTGCGCCCATGAAAAATTTGCCAAATCTTCTCTGCCAATGCCAAACAGCTTATTCTGCTGTTGCTATTGGCTCTTGTTTTGAGCTTCTGGTACCCCCAGGTGCTGACAATCAGGTGCCTGATTGGCACCTGATTGGCAGCATCTGTGAGCATGGGCCCTGCTACAGTGGTCAGTAGGTGTCTGCTCCAAGAATCGGCATGCCACGTTTGACTGATCTGGATAGGGCCCGTGCGATAGGGCAACTTCAAGCTGGTGTTCCGCAAAACCAAGTTGCGGCATTATTTGGAGTGAGCCCTAGTACCATCTTCAAAGTGAAGGCCAAGTTCCATATAATGGGGGATGACAGAGACAGGCCGCGAAGCGGGCGTCCCAAGAAGACGACACCCGAAGAAGACCGTTTCCTCACCCTGTCAGCACTTAGGAACCGTAGGCTGTCTTCTACAGATTTGCAGTCAAGGTTTGCAGGACGATATGGCCGACGGCTCTCTGCCCAGACAATTCGGAACAGACTGCACGCAGCCGATCTCCGGTCTCATAGGGCTGCCAGGAGGCCTGCCATGACTGCCCTTCACCGTCAGGCCCGTTTGCGCTGGTGTCGGCAACATGTGCACTGGAACCTGAACATGTGGAGGAATGTTATGTTCAGCGATGAGTCCAGATTCTGCCTACGGCAGTTGGATCATAGGGTCAAAGTGTGGAGAAGGCACGGAGAACGCTATGCTGATTGCTGCACCGATAGAGTAACATCTTTTGGTGGAGGCAGTGTGATGGTGTGGGGCGGCATCTCCCTCGCTGGAAAAACGAGGCGTATCATCATTGGAGGCAATCTCAATGCAGAGAGATATCGAGATGAGATTCTGCAACCAGTGGCAATCCCATATCTCCACAGTCTGGGACCGAACTCTATCCTCCAAGATGACAATGCTCGCCCCCACAGAGCAGGGTTTCTCAGAGACTACTTCCAGAATTTGGGAGTGGAGAGGATGGAATGGCCTGCCAGCAGTCCTGACCTCAACCCCATTGAACACTTGTGGGATCAGCTTGGGCGTGCTGTTCGTGCCAGAGTGACCAACACAACCACGTTGGCTGACTTGCGACAAATGCTGGTTGAAGAATGGGATGCCATTCCACAACAGTGTGTGACCAGGCTGGTGACCAGCATGAGGAGGAGGTGCCAGGCTGTTGTGGCTGTGTATGGTTCTTCCACACGCTACTGAGGCTCCTGTTTATTTAATGAATAAATTGTTAAATTGCCAATATGTCTTGTTTCTTCAGACTTCAATCATCCAATCCACCAAACAACACCGAACAAGAGTCAATGGCAGAATAAGCTGTTTGGCATTGGCAGAGAAGATTTGGCAGATTTTTCATGGGCGCAACCCACATACTCAGCTCTGCTGCTCATCCCACAAATGCATGTTCCTTACAAATGTGGCACCATTTAAAAGGGAAAAAAACAGGCTTTCCAACGGTATAAGATTTATTGCCAAGAAGCATTGTTACAACAAAGAAATAATCTACCAAACACAAATGTCCTTACTTTTTGTGCTATGTTTTATATTATTTAATGTGAATTTTAGAATATTGGAGACATTCAGAAACATTGAATAACCTCGACAATAGGTCAACTTTGGCGGGAAGGCTTTAGGGTCAAGTGGAGATGTCCAGTGGAGGTTTTTGAGCAAGATTTGTTCCGGGCCACCACAAGACTCAGTTTCATTGTAGGAAGCTCTACCATTGTTTGCGGCCTCATTGTTGAGCTCCAAGACTATCTCAGGCAACTAAATTTAAATCTACAGAAGAACAACAGCAGAATGGAGAACATGTGAGTATAGACATGAAGCCAAACCCAAGAAAACCTGTTTCAACAGCCATCTATCTCCCCAGTAAATGATGAAATCCACCATTGTTTTCTGCCATAAATAGTTGATTAGGTAATAAAAAAGTCAGTTTGATAATCATAAATAACTGCAGATCCAGGTAATCGATATTTCATTATAAATTGAGAGCTAAGCAAAATATTTTATTTGTAAATTACATTGGAATGTTCATTTCGGAATCAGAACCCTACTTGGTTCAAAGTATTGGGATAATCTTGAAGTGATGAACTGTTCTATGGTCTTTTCATATGTTTCCAATGTTGGGGGTGTCCAGAACCAGGGGTCACAGTTTAAGAATAAGGGGGAGGCCATGTAGGACTGACATGAAGAAAAACTTCTTCACCCAGAGAGTTGTGAATCTGTGGAATTCTCTGCCACAGAAGGCAGTGGAGGCCAATTCACTGGATGTTTTCAAGAGAGAGTTAGATTTAGCTCTTGGGGCTAAAGGAATTAAGGGATATGGGGAAAAAGCAGGAACATGGTATTGATTTTAGATGATCAGCCATGATCATATTGAATGGCCGTGCTGGCTCAAAGGGCCGAATGGCCTACTCCTGCACCTATTTTTCTATGTTTCTATGTTCTATGCTTCACCCAAGCGTAGCTGGAGAACTGAAGAGGAAACCACAGTTTGAAACCTCTGGTGTGTCATAGAGTCTTACACCGTGGAAACAGGCCCTTCGACCCAACTTGCTGACACTGGCCAATATGTCCCATCTACACTAGTCCCACCTTCCTGTGTCTGGCTAATATCACTCTAAATCTGTCCTATCCATGTACCTGTCTAAATGTTTCTTAAACGTTGCGATGGTACCTGCCTCAACTACCTCCTCCGGCAGCTCGTTCCATGCACCTACCACTGTTTGTGTGAAAAAGTTACCACTCAGGTTCCTATTAAATATTTCCCCCTCACCTTGGGAACTAAATCAGCCTGCAGTGGTCTGTGTCGCTCTTTAAGTGAGACGCTGAGTATAAGGACATAAGCATATTGTTTATTCAGGATCTCAAAGAAACAGTGCCCTTAGCACATGCTGACATCTGTCCTAAACTCTGGGTGGTATTAATCGAAAGGGTTCTAAACATCTAAACAATTGTGTACATGCTGCCTGGTGTCAGATCAAACTGTTGCATTTGATGTAGATTCATTTAATTTTTCGGATTCTTTCTGGTTTGGTTTGAGTTGGAGGTAATAGTTACTAGCAGTTTCAGGGCCAAGCTTGTTCAACTTTGGGTGGATTTGTTTTTCAGTTCCACAATGGAGCCACTGCTCCACTTAAAAAAGTCATTAAATTCCTGCAGTACTACATCACAACTCGATATAAAAAGGACGCCAGACTGTTTGTACAGCCATGGCTTAGTGGTGGCATTCACGCCCGAGTCAGCTAGTTGTGGAGGAATGTGCAGGAAGGAACTGCAGATCCTGGTTTACGCCGAAGAAAGACACGGAATGCTGGAGTAACTCAGTGGGTCAGGCAGCATCTGTGGAGAAAAGGAATCGTTTCGAGGGTCTCTACCCAAAACGTTACCTATTTCTTTTCTCCAGAGGTGCTGCCTGAGTTACTTCAGCATTTTGTGTCTATCTTCAAACAATTGTGGGTTGGTATCTCAGGTCAGAAGCAAGCATGCAATACAGACTGACACTTCAGTGCAGCATTTTGAGAATGATGCTATGCTAAGGGAGCAATATTTTGAATGATATTTATATACTAAAACTCTCGTTTGTTTGTTTGTTTGTTCCTGAACTACAGTCAAAACGGTACACGATAGCGCGACAATTTTAGGCCCACCTTACGCACCGTCGTCCCTTTGGTGCTAATGGAAGAAGTTTCATTGAAATCGGTGTTATATTTTTTAAGTTATTCACATTTTAAAGTTTAAATCTACCTCCTAGGGAGGGAGGGAGGGAGGGGAGGGAGGAAGGGAGGGGGGAGGAGGGACGATAAGGGTGGTTGAGGGTGATATGGAGTGGGGGAGGGGAAGGGGCAGGGTAGGGGGGGTGGAGGGAGGGGGGAGTGGGAGGGGAAGGGGTGAGGGGAGGTGGAAGGGAGGGGGAGGAGGGAGGGAGGGGGGAGGAGAGGGGAGGAGGGGGGAGGAGGGGGGAGAGGGGAGAGGGGGAGAGGGGAGAGTGGGAGGAGAGAGGGGGAGAGGAGAAGGGGAGGTGGAAGGGAGGGGGGAGGGAGGGGGAGGAGAGGGAGGGAGGGGGGAGAGGGGAGAGGGGGGAGAGGGGAGAGGGGGGAGAGGGGAGAGTGGGAGGAGAGAGGGGGAGAGGAGAAGGGGAGGTGGAAGGGAGGGGGGAGGAGGGAAGAGGGGTAGGAGAGAGGGGGAGGAGAGAGGGGGGGAAAGGGGGGGGGAGGAGAAGGTGCTGCACCAATGCTGGAGAGGTTTGGACCCAACAGGTCCACTTGGTCTAGTGTTAAACAAAGGCCTGAACTGAGGTGGCATCTTGGCACAGCTGGTACAGAGAGATTTAATGATAAAAGTACATAGATCCCTCGAAGTGGTGACACAAGTACTGCTGAAAACACATGGCACAATTGCCTTCATTAGACGGGCTATCAAGTGCAAGAGCTGGTATGCCAGGTAACCGCTGTGCAAGATGTTGGTGAGTCCACGCCTGGTATATTGTGTGTGGTACTGGTCACTATAGTGTAGGTAGGATGTGATCAAGCTGGAGAAGGTTCAGAAGGATGTTGCAGAAAGGTGTGCATTAAGGAGAGTGGGTAAGCATGGACTGTCTCTCTATGCACCTATCCAAATGTCTCTTAATCGTTATGATAGTACCTGCCCAAACGACCTCCTTCGACAGCTCGTTCCATACTCCCACCACCATTTGTATAAATGAGTTACCCCTCATGTTCCTATTAAGTCTTTCCCCCCTCACCTTGAACCTATGTCCTCTGGTTCTTGATTTCCTTACTCTTGACAGAAAAGTTTGTGCATTTACCCGATCTATTCCTCTCTTGTACACTTACGTAAGGGTTTATGAAACATATTTCCCTACATAAGTCGGGGAGTGACTGCAATGATATCTGAAATCTAGATGGAATATGCTTAATGAATTATCATGATGGTTCATCTCCAGGCTTTAGCAATTGAGCTGTTCTTTATACATTCCACTCCATTGAAGGTTTCAATCTGATTTTCATTTACAGACAGATATTCCAACATGCCACAGAAAATTCATGCGCATTGTGCCATTTAAAGTTTTCAAGATTACTTTTGTGTCCTCTGTGCATTTGGCCTGCAGATGTACACAGAACTCTGCACGTGAGAAGGGAGAGGTTGTGATGTGCTGCACATTGTGCATTACTTTCAGGAAATTCAGTTAGCCTTGCTATGGAAAAACATGTTTTGGTCTTTTATTCATTTATAACTATCGCAGATGCCTTACAATGTAGACAATAGCACCTGTATTGGAAGTTATGAACTCATAATGTAGTCCCGATTCACTGGAAGGAACAGCACCACACAGCTGGAAATCCTAGATTGAGATGCCAACACTGACTGATTTACAGATGCATTATCTTTCACCAGAAATTCATCCTACGATTTCCGGTGATGGTTTGTGCAAGCATAGTTCTGCATGTCTGGAGTGAAGTTGTCTCCCAGTGGTGTAAGCAATAGTTTTATCAGGTCAACGTGACCATCAGCACATCAGGCTTGTATACACTGGAATTTAGAAGGATGAGAGGAGATCTTATCGAAACGTATGATTATTAAGGGGTTGGACACGTTAGAGGCAGGAAACATGTTCCCAATGTTGGGGGAGTCCAGAACAAGGGGCCACAGTTTAAGAATAAGGGGTAGGCCATTTAGAACTGAGATGAGGAGAAACGTTTTCAGTCAGAGAGTTGTGAATCTGTGGAATTCTCTGCCTCAGAAGGCAGTGGAGGCCAGTTCTCTGAATGCTTTCAAGAGAGTGCTGGATAGAGCTCTTAAGGATAGCGGAGTCAGGGGGTATGGGGAGAAGGCAGGAACGGGGTACTGATTGAGAATGATCAGCCATGATCACATTGAATGGCGGTGCTGGCTCGAAGGGCTGAATGGCCTCCTCCTGCACCTATTGCCTATTGTCTATTGATCCAGAAAGAAAGTATCTGTTGTGGGTCATTTAGAGATGAACCAGAAGTTTGATTATGTCTTTAAAGAGTGGAGATTTATGCTGCTTAGAATCATCGAGTCTATGGAACATGGAAAGAAAGCCTTCAGCCCATTTTGTCCATTCTGGGCCAGTTACATTTGGCTACATTTAGCCTATAACTCTCTAAACACTTCCCATCTATCCATCTGTCCAAATTCTTCTGAAAGCCGGAAACAAAATCTGCTTCTATAGCTTTCTTTGGCAGCTCAATCCAGATACAGACAACCCTCTGAATGAAAAGGTTGCCCCAGAGGTCCATCTTAACTCTCTCCCCTCTCACCTTAAGCCTACACCCTCGAGTTGCTGAATCTTCTAACCTGTGGAAAAAGACTGTGAGCGTTCACATTATCCATGTCTCTTATGATCTTAGCTTTGGCAACAAGGTTAACGGTGGCACAGTGGTAGAGTTGCAACCTTACAGTGCCTGATACCCAGGTTAAATCCAAAGAATAGCCATATAAATTGGCCAGAAGCAGCAATCCGGAGGACTGGGAGAAATTTAGAACTCAACAGAGGAGGACAAAGGGGATAATTAAGAGGGGGGAAAACGAGCATGAAAGCTTGCAGGGAATATAAAAACTGACTCTAAAAGCTTCTTTAAATATATAAAAAGGAAAAGATTAGTGAAGACAAATGTAGGTCCATTACAATCAGAGGCAGGTGAAATTATAATGGGAAACAAGGAAATGGCAGAACAGTTAAACGAGTATTTTGGTTCTGTCTTCACTAAGGAAGACACAAACAATCTCCTGGAAATACTAGGGTACCGAGTATCTAGTGGGAGGGAGGAACTGAAGGAAATCCACATTAGTCAGGAAATGGTGTTAGGTCAACTGTTGGGACTGAAAGCAGATAAATCCCCAGGGCCTGATGGTCTGCATCCCAGAGTACTCAAGGAGGTGGCCCTAGAAATCGTGGATGTATTCGTGATCAATTTGCAATTTTCTCTCGAATCTGGATCAGTTCCCGTGGTCTGGAGGGTAGCCAATGTAACCCCACTTTTTAAGAAAGGAGGGAGAGAGAAAATGGGGAATTATAGATCAGTTAGCCTTACATCAGTAGGGGGAAAGATGCTTGAGTCGATTGTTAAAGATGTTATAGCCGAATGGCCTACTCCTGCACCTATTTTTCTATGTCACTGTTTCTACAGGTGCAGTCCGTGCGGAGTTTGTACGTTCTCCAAGTGACCACATGGGTTTTCCGGTTTCCTCCATTGATCCAATAATATGCAGGTTTGTAGGTTAATTGGCTTCTGTAAATTGCCCGTAGTGTGTAGGATGTGAAACTGCGATAACATTGAACTAGTGCTGGGTGATCTTTATTCGGCGCGGACTCGGTGGGTCCAAGGGCCTGGTTCCACGCTGTATCTCTAAACTTTTTCACTGAACTCTTACGCATGGTCTGCCTAGGCCTATGGGATCTCCCGGTTGCCAACCAATTCAACTCCCCTTCCCATTCCCATACTCACCCTTCTGTCCTGGGCCTCGTCCATTGCCAGAGTGAGGTCACACACACCTCACCTTTCGCTTTCGTAGATTATAACCCAGCGTTGAATTCTCTCATTTTAAATAACTTATACTTACTATCCCCACCCCACCCTCTCCCCCTTGCCCCGTTCACCCTATTCATTTTACCAGTTCCACAGTTCTCCACACTGTTTCCCTCTTGAGATCACACCTTCCCTAGCCAACGATGGGCCTACCAGGCACTGCCTGAGGTCATTTGTGGCTGTCCATGTTTGGCCTTGGTCTTTTCTCGCCTCCAGGTCTTCAACCTCCCCTCCCCCCCTCTTTTCAGACTTGCAGTCTGAAGCAGTGTCCCAACCCAAAATGTAACCTATCCTTTTTCTCCATAGATGCTGCCTGGCCTGTTGAGTTACTCCAGCACTTTGTGTCTATCTTTCTAAATAAGCTAGAGTGACCAAGGTGCAGGTGAGTCAGTGTGTTGCATGTGTATGCATGCACTTGAATGCTTATGTACATTAATATGTATGTAGGAAGATGAAGGAATATGTGTGAGTGAGTTTGAGAGGAACTAATCAGTGAGTGAGCATCTGATGTGAGAATGAGAATCCATGAAGAAAAGTGTTTTGTGAAAGTGAGAGTTTAGGATGGAAGGTAAGCTGCCAATAAAATGTTGATTGAGCTGAAACCAGAGACTACAGACATTGTTAAGAAGTATATAATGCTTACATTTCTCATATCTGGCCCTTTGTCCCACCAAGTCCGCGCCGACCAGCGATCTTTGTACACCAGCGCTATCCTACACATTAGGGACAATTTACAATTTTAACCAAAGTCAAATTAACCTACAAACCTATTTGCCTTTGGAGTGTGGGAAGAAACCGGAGCATCCAGGGAAAGCCCACACAGGTTCACAAGTTCACAAGTTATAGGAGTAGAATTAGACCATTCGGCCCATCGAGTCTACTCCACCATTCAATCATGGCTGATCTCTGCTTCCTAATCCCATTTTCCTGCCTTCTCCCCATTACCCTTCACACCCATTCTAATCAAGAATTTGTCTATCTCTGCTTTAAAAATATCCACTGACTTGGCCTCCACAAAGAGCGTCCTTTAATTCTGAGGCCTAGACTCTCCCACCAGTGGAAACATCCTTTCCACATCCACTCTATCTATGCCTCTATCTAGGTCACAGGGAGAACGTACAAACTCCGTGCAGACAGCACCCATAGTCAGGATCGAGCCCAGGTATCTGGCACCGTAAGGCAGCAACTCTACTGTTGCGTCACTGTGCCGCAGCAGTTTGATTTTACTGGCTCTCTGAACAAAAGCTCTCGCTTAATGCCTTCTGGCAGGGCTGCCCACCTGACTATAGTCCTCCAGCTCTTTGCTGCTTGGCACACAGGCATCTCTCTGCAGACTGTTTCCAACAACTTCTTACAGTTCTCTCAGCTCTCCGAGTCATGCAGTAGCTACTGTATTCTGCACACAGCTCCATAATGGTCAATTTGTAACAATGAGCTACTCATGGGTTCAATCAGAAGGTCGCTCCAGTATCTTGCACAGGAGCTAAAGAATAGCTGTGTTGCAGTCAGAACTCGACAATACTCTTTCAATAACATCTTGACGGAAGAGTATAATCCTCTTTTCAAATAACATTATTAAAACAGATGTTTAAATAGTTTAATGAAATTATAGCTTGGTGTTATAAACTTGTGTTTGATTAGCTGAGGCTACAATGATATGTGTAAATAAAAGTTAATTTATTGATGAATTGAGTAGAATTTAATGCGGATTTACAATGGAAACAACATTTTATGGATAGACAAAAAACTATTTAAAAAAAAATCTATGGAATTATTTTCAAATGAAGGGAACTCAGATTCGCAGTCAAAACTTGACAATACTCTTTCAATAACATCATGAAGGAAGAATACAATTCTCTTTTCCAATAACATTATTAAAACAGAAGTTTAAATAGTTTAAAGATATTATAACTGCGTTATAAAATTTTGTTTGATGAGCTGAAGCTACAATGATATGTGTAAATGTAAATTGGTGTAGAATTTAGCATGGGTTTAAAATGGAAACAAAATTTTATGGATAAACAAAAAAAGTAAAGTTTAAGTTTTATTTTAATCGATGGAATTATCATCAAATGAAGGAATTCAGAGTTACAAAGTTAGATCTCCAGCTGTTATAAAAAATCAATTACACCTCTTTCGATGAAGCATAATATTTCTAAGAATATTTGCATCAAAAATTGTGTAGAATGTTGAAGTTCATGTTAAATCTGTGGTAATTCCACTTGTAAGGATTATAAAGGGCCTGTCCCACTTAGGCGATTTTAAGGCGACTGCCGGCGACTAGGTTGTCGCCAACAGTTCGCCGGGGTGTCGCGGGCATGATCGTGAGGAGTCTTCCAAAGATCGTAGTGGATCGTAGTGGATCTCGGCACGTCGCCGAGAAATCAAAAGGTTTGAAATCTCTCAGCGACAGCTGGCTTGTCGCCAGGCATCGTAGCCTATTGTGGGCGCTGTCGCATGCTGTCCCCAGGTTTGATAGGTTCTCTTAAGTTGCATTTAGAAGCACATAATATTAAAATAAGTAAAGTCATTTCAAAATACCATAAAATGCTTGTATTTAACCAATTTATTTACCGTCAGGACATTTGACAGGTAGATTGGAGGCGACAGTTTGACGGTCAGGTAAGCGTAGGAATTTTCGCGATGTTATTGGCCTCAGCCATTACATTTAAAGTGGGCTCCAAACCCAGATATGCAACCCTGAAACCAGATATACATCTCCCTTACATTTTCAAAGAATGCCCACACACTTTTCACAACAATCCACTTAACAACTTAATTTTTTTTTAATTTTAATTCAGCTATTAGTAAACTGGAAGTAAATCCTGTTTATTCCTTGTTTCAATGAAGCTTGGTATTTAAGTAACCCATACAAGGTGTTACAGTTCAAAACTCTCAAATACTTACCGACTTGTCAGTGATTTCAGCGAAAACCAGGACGCCGGAGAAGCATTGACAGCGTGGGAATTTTCGCTATATTTCAGAAGACGCTGTCATCTCGACCTGACTCAGCATTGTCGTGGTCATTGTCGGCGGGTGAAAGAAAAATTCGGCGATCTGCTACGACTTTGACAGTCGCCTGCAGTCGTCAAAAAGATCGCCTAAGTGGGACAGGCTCTTTACTCTTTACTTTGTGGAGAAGCTGAATATCATTGACAACCAGTTCCTGGCACCTATATTAATCTACTTGAGCAGAAACCACACAACACTGTGAGTTCTACACACCAATGACAATTTGTAATCACTACAACCGCAAATTTCAGGTCATTGCTGTTCAAATTCTATGTAATTATTCTGACCTCTAGCACTGCCCTCAAGCTGATACAAATAGAAAAACCCTTTCACTACATTTCACTCTTCTTAAAAAGATTTTGATATTAGATACAGCACGTAAACAGGTTTTTTGGCCTACTGAGTCCATACTGACCTTCGATCACTTGCATTTTACAGAAGCCAATGAACCTACAAACCTGCACGTCTTTGGAATGTGGGAGGAAACCGGATCACCCGGAGAAAACCCACGCGGTCATAGGGAGAACATACAATCTATGAACAGACAGCAGAACCTGGGCCTATGACACTGTGAGACAGCAGCTCTACCATTGTGCCACTGTGCTGGCCTTGCATTTTATAAACATTAAACACAATAAAATATTTTTTTCCTGTTTCAATATAGCAAACGTAAAATTTCAGATTAGTATGTTAAATTATGCGGTGGCATGGTGACGCAGCGATAGAGTTGATGCCTTACAGCACCAGAAACCCGGGTTCGATCCTGACAATGGGTGCTGTCTGTACGGAGTTTGTATGTCCTCCCCGTGACCGCGTGGGTTATCCCTAGGTCCTCTGATTTCCTCCAACACTCCAAAGACATCCAGGTTTGTAGGTTAATTTGGCTTTGGTAAAAAAATTGTAAATTGTCCCTAATGTGTAGGATAGTGCTAGTGTATGGGGAAGGGCCTGTTTCTGCCTTGTATCTCTAAACAAAACTAATCTAAACTTAAGATTTCATGTTACTTGAAATCAGTTTTGCAATTAAAACAATATTTAATCCCCCCCTTGTAAAAAGACAATATTTAATATTAATTTAATTTAATAAAAATATGTATGACTGGCGACCATTATCAAATGTATTTTCTTAAGGCAACTATTATCAAAAAATTAAAAGAAACAGTTCAGCCAAAAATTAAGCTTTTTTTTCATTTTTATTGATAAATTGCACAGATCTAAGCATGGCAAAAGGTTATAATAATTAGCATCAGAGTACAAAAGTTAATGATTTAATACTTTGCTTAAAGAATAAAATGGCAATATCATCAGATGCATTTAACCCCTTCTGTGCTGGTTCTTAGTCTTTTCTTAGAAAATCTTAGTAAATATATTTCTTTACGTAAGCAGTACATTGCATTAGTCCAAATCTCATTAGATCTGACACTGAGGGGAATATAAAAGTCAGGCAAATAAGTAAATAGTATCGACAATAGTTTAAGGTCAGAAGCATGAAACAAAAATATTAAACATTTCTATACTTTAAAAATAAAGATAACACCATGCTTTTGAAAAACATGAATAGATATTGAGAACTTTTTGGATACAAAGGTAAGCAGCAGAAATCTTTACATTACAAAAAATATAGTGCTGTCTTTTGAGAAGTTCTACATTCAGAAGGAATATATTGCTCTTAATCAATGGCATTACATTTAACAGTGCAAATCTTCACTTTATCACATTCTTTATGCTATTACACATGGACCTTTGTGAGTCAGCTTTCCATAGTTGACCTTTGCTAAGAACTTTGTTGGCTCAAAACATACTTTGCTTGGGAGATACTTAGCAAAGTATCTTTGAAATATTTTACTTTACAGAGATCTGTGGAAAGCAGGGTTGATTTTTTTGGCATCCAGTCCATTCGTTTTTTGTTTCAGTACAATGACAGGAAGGCACTGCAGCAAACCATTTAGACAACTGGGGAAAGATGGCGTTTCCTCATCTACAAATGTGGCCACCATCCACAATAAACTAATACAAAATGTCCCCTCTTGTCAGTTTCTAAATACATGCCAACTGGTCAGCCCTGGTCATTGTAAGGGACTGAAAGTTGTTGATGGAGGGATTCTGTGCATCGTTGAAAGAGTTTGATAAAATAGAGCAATTAAAAGCTGTTGGAGCTGACAATGTTCTAAAGCAAAATATAGTTCTGTAATGAACTGTACATAAATTACATGACACATACGAGAAGCTGACTCATTTAAACATTTTCCATTTGAATCCCAAAGACTGTCTTTTGATATGTATTTAAACATCTGTTACAAAATAGGTTTAGAAACAAGACTTGAGCCATGTTGTGCACTTTGAAAGAGCCAAAAAATACTCAATAGAATAAAATATTCATTGAATGCCATATAAAATCGCCTGGGGCCAATTGTATAAGGAACAATGGGTTGGCCCACCAACACCTGGAATCGCAAAAGTAAGGAAAGTAATTTGTACTTCAAACACGTATTAACTCAAGATAATTTGCAAAATCTTTTTAAGATTTCATTTTTATAAATCGAGTAAATGAACACCGATGGATTAAGTCGTTTCATCCCATCGTTTTACCTTTCTATCTTCTACTGCACTGTTACCAATTTGTTTGTTTTTTTGCTAAAAAAGAGTTTAAAATATGAACGCATTGAGGGTCAACAAAATTGAATTTGTTATACATTTACAATGATTTTATGAAATTATAATACATTGTTTTAACCTGTGACAGTCTCAGTTTGCAATATAGAGGACTCATAAGTTACTCTGTGCTTTATGAAAGGATATACTGGTAGGAGCATCCTTCCATGCATTATTTTAATTATGATATTAAATAAGAGATAAAGATCAAATATAAATGACCAGGAAATAGTAAGCTTAAAAGCAAAAGCTTAGAGATTTGTTCACTCCATAGTTAAGTAATAACCAAGAAACATAACTTTAAAACAGATTCCTTAACAGAGATTTAATCTATGAACGAATTGTCCCTTGACAGTAAATAAATGTGACTTTTGAAGGGGGAACGTAAATAATGTGTCAACGATGTAATATTAGTTGATGCCATCCTTATCTCCATATTCCATCACATTTAAAAACTTCTCATTTCTGATCCTTACATTACAAGCTATTTACAACAGTTGGCAGTTTTCGTGCTTGATTATATTATATGGGAAACGCTGTCCAATAAACCATTGATAAATTGGTATTATGGAATGAGAATAGTAAAAGAATCTTTTGGCATTTAAGCAAGCTAAATATAAGTTTAATACAAAACTAAAATAAATTCATCTACATTTAAAAAAATGGCATTTGGGCTTTCTTAAGTCTACATTCAATGATTCATTAAATCATTTTGAGATCATGGGTGTTGAGATTAAAGTTTACTGTACCTATTTATAAAACTAAAGAAGCTTGGAAGATGCACAGCTAAACAATTTCTAATGAGGCACCAGATTACAAACCAGTCCGATTGCTTGGGGGTTTTCAATAATAATTGCTTTCTTATTTGAGCCGAAGTACTTGCAAATCTTTATACAGTTGAGCAAATTGTAGCATCTGAATAGGCCTTTTTTTGTGGAAATATGAGATGCTTGAAACACTATGGGCCGTAAATCCTTTCTCCTATTTACAGTAATCTAATTTACAGTACCATATTTTCTAGCCCCACAAGGTGGCAGTTAACAATAACAAATTAGTATTTATGATATTTAAATCTAATTCTGCCATGCGTTATCCTATGCCACCAACAGGGAATGTATTTGATAGGCATCGCCCAATATTGCAAGAAACATTAAGATAATTTGAGCAGCAGAGATACACAAATCTTCTGGTTCATCAGAAAGTAAAACAAATGTTCTTATAGTTTCTGGGCTATAGAGTTAGAAAAGCATCTGTGGTTTACAACGACAAAATAGATTAGTGGATTCACAAGATTTGAGAATAGAATGTCATTAAAAGCATTTCCACTGTTTAGTGGAGATATTCCAGTCACTTCAATAATAACTAACCTCAAATTCCTGATCATTAGGCACAAAATAGTCCAGCTATTCTTCGGCAAAAATTGTAATGTACTACTTAATTGCCACAGACACTATTCATGCCAATATTAATGATTCCTATCCTGACTGTAACAGTATTTTGTTCTAGAAGTCAGGAAGTAGATTGCAACTTCTGATGAAAAGAACGGTGTGCAGCCTTGGAGGGCAGAAGACCTGTGAAAGCTATATTAACGCAAAACCATTCAGCTAAAAATGGCTGCAAAAGGAACAACTCTGATACTATGTAATCAGTCACTCGTTATTACAATTGCATCCACATGTCCAAGAAGAAGATAATGATAATAATGTACAAAATATTTAACCTGCCTAATGCAAGCTGATTCTGTTGTGTAATTCAGCAAGGCTGATTAAACCACAAACAGAGGGAAAACAGCTGAGCAGGAGAAAAGTCTGTACACTGACCACAATATTAACTTTCAAAAAATTGACAAGCAACATGTACACCAGATATGTTAATATACAATTAAAATTATCTTGATTCCTTTTGAAAACATAGAAAATAACTTCATTCTCAGATTTTTAAGTATCAAAAAAGAAGTATATCCCATTGTTATAAAAATAACTGCTAAAACGATGGCAGATGATTTCAAGAAATGCTGTAGGATTTTTTTTTGGTATTTATGGCGTTGAAATATTATCCACTATAATGGGAATTCAAGTTATAAACAAAAAAATAATTCCTCGGAGCTTGAGATATTAACAATTAGATCTGCAGTGACTGACGCTTTGGTTAAATAAATCAACATGCATCAGTTATCAGTATTAGTTATTCTTGAATTCTTCACTTGTCTTACCTCAGGCCGCTGAGATGTTTTATGTCAGAGTTATATTAATGACAACCCAGAATAAGTCAGAAAGAAACCTTGAGCTTCAATGCAGCATGTCGATTCTAGCAGTTTTCTTTAAACTGCTGTACATAAAATAACTTACTTAGTTTGAGAGAAACCGTGCATTCTTGCTGATCATTCACCAGTTATCAATGGTCAACACAAATCAACAAATTGTTGTACAAAAGTGGGAGTTACAGGCTGGTGAATAATTTTTGTTGTTGTTGCATTTTGCTAAAAAGACATCACACTTGCCTGGGATTTATCCAAATATATTTCTAAGTGAGTGCCAATCATATTGATGTGGTGATAGGGGATGTCAAAGTGGCAGTGATGCACATTCTTGCAGCCAAACAGCTTCTTCATACCAATACTTTTCATTTTGACTTCAAGCCATGTTTAGGTCTTTTCTATGGAAATGGTTGCAAAAATAATTTGCGGTCCTTGTAGATAAAGAAGATAATACGGAGAGCTTAAAAATTGCTCCATTTTCTCATGGAAGCGTGTGAAGTTCAGTCCTTCTTAAAAAAATGAGACTAGAAATGGGCCTGATCCAAATGAATAGAAGTGTACAAGTGTAAACAAAAAACACACTTTTTTGGACCCAATGCATGGATTTGAAAATGAATGGAAACTATGAGGAAAATTTGCTATGCCGAAATGAACATGGTTAAAGTTCCCATGGTGATTAGTCAGAGAAACCAACTCCTTGCCAGCTTATTGTTCTGTGCAGCTGAATGTCAAATTTATTGTTGACCTATGGGTGAACCACAGGTGTAATAGGGATGTGTAGAAAGTTTCCACGTTATGCAAGGAAGTGTCCATTGTACATTTGCTGAGTCTACGACTGGCTTCGCACAGTAACTCCAGAAAGATCTTTTCTTATGATTTCATTAACTGCAAAGGAAAGAAATATAACATGAGTATGTTCAGTTCTTTGTATGAGCTATAAAATATCAATTTCACAATTTCATAGATTTATCAATTAGTTTAGTTTAGAGATAAAGCACGGGAACAGGGCTTTTGACACACGTGTTGCACGCCGACCAGCGATACCCGCACATTAACACGAGAGACACTTTACAATTTTACCAAGCCAATTAACCCACAAACTTGTGCTTCTTTGGAGTGTGGAAGGAAACCGGAGCACCTGGAGAAAACCTGCGCAGGTCCCGGGAGAACGCCCAAACTCCATAAAGACTCTCTAAACTAAATCTCTAAACTAAACTAATCAATTAGTTTAAAATAAATGTAACATTACACAAATAAAATTTAAGTTCCTTCCAATTGAATGTTTAAGTATTATTAAATTGCTTTGCGTCAAAGCAATTGATAATAATACAATAAAATTCTTAACCGTCTCACAATTTCAGTCGTCAAACTAAAAGCACAGGTGCCTGTGGGGTAAGTTAACTCGAAACAATGCGCTGGTAGTTATACAAGTTAACCAGAAACATTACACAGGTCGCTGTATAAGTTAACCAGAAACAATGCACAGGTAGCTCTGCAAGTTAACCAGAAAGGATGCAATAGACAATATATTCGTAAGTTAGCAGCTAAACTCTGGCACATGCAGTTATTGGGACATGGCAATGAACGAGAAGCATTCTTTTTTCTACATTTTAACTGACTGCTCCCCAATTACTGCATTGCCTTTTGTTTTGGCGCAGATTGTTCACCAATTCAAGGAGCAGAGTTAGGCCATTCGGCCCATCAAGTCTACTCCGCCATTCAATCATGGCTGATCTATCTTTCCCTCTCAACCCCATTCCCCTGCCTTCTCCCCGTAACTCCTGACACCGTTATTAATCAAGAATCTGTCAATCTCTGTCTTTTGTGGGCTGAAAACCATAATAAACACAAACCTGTCCATTCATGACTGTCTGAATAAAATGACAGTGTCATTTGGACTCAGAACCTTACATAGTTTCATATTTGACTTGCACATCAGGAATCAAGAGGACCCACTACCATCATGAAAAGTGGATCACCATTTCTCAAAATTACAAAATAAGCAAGCCCCTGTGTACTTGTATAAGTGACTCTATTATGTGCAATTGTTTCAATGTTACTGATGCACTCTGAAATTCATATATTTGCCAAAACCATACTTGCAAAAGGAGAAGCACAGAGTGGACATTTACGATATGACTTCAGGAAGGCAGTGAAAGTTTTTTTTGTTCCATCGTCTCTAGCTTTGTGTACGTTCTACAACTTCCTGCCCCTTGTGTTAAACGAGGAAATGATAGCTGTGAGTAAATGGAAAGTTTGGCTGCCCCCTCAAACTATTAATAACTTGAAGATGAAAAGTGTGGGTGGAAGTTCTCAGTTCTCACCTGCTGCAGGTAAAGACACGTGTGCACACACACACACACACACACACACGCACACCCATTTGTCCATTACATGGATAGGACAGGTTTGTCTGGATATGGACCAAATGCGGGAAGGTGGGACTAGTGTAGCTGGAACACATTGGCCGGTGTGGGCAAGTTGGGCTGAAAGGCCTGTTCCCATGCTGTATCACTCTATGCCTTATCATCGCACAAGCATGGTGAGTTTCAAAGAAACGTGTGACCTTCCAGGTGGCCGATTTTCAAGCCCATTATATGTTTGAGTGCATTCGACACACTGAAAAGATTTACAAAATATTGGAGCTTGCTTATTTTGAGAAATGGTGATGCACATGAAATCTTGGGACATGGAAATGAAATCTTTAACATTATAAAATTCAATAAATTGAATTACTGACATTTCAATTTCATCATGAATTGAAGAAAATGCTTTCCTCTTAAAGAGAGTTAAAATTCACCAGGGCAGCATAAAGTCACAGTTAATCTCATAGGAAACAAACATCAAAGTTTATTCATGGAAGGACAGGTTTAAAAAAAATCTTGGCTATGTGCAGTTAATTTAACATGTTAAACTGTTTGTAAAATTATATAAAATGTACAGAATAATGAATCTGTTTACAATGTGCTATAACTGTAATTTTTGATACATCATAGTGCCAGCCATTGCTGTTTAGTTGAGTGTTGTTTGCCATCAATAACGGATGTTTGTTTTGAACCTCCATTTTTGTTACTTGCTTTTTTAAACAGCACTCTAAGGATGAAGCCATGGAGACAGCAACAACTGTGAATAGCTTGTTTTAGATGTTGTAATACAATAATTTATTGTTATTGGAGATAGTTTGAAGATCTACTGCTTCAAAATTTATTGCTCGTCCATTGTGATAAACATGCAATTTCCTGGTGTCAGCGTTTTGCCCTCTGATTCAAACGTGGGGATTAAATGTCCATTCCATTCACGAGAACAGAATTAAATTTCTGAGACAGAATACAAAATGCTGACACTACTGATACATTTATCACATCCGGCTTTGGATAAATTTCCAGGCATAGATTGCCCATTTATAGAAAAGATGCTGCCGTCTTTATTTCTAAGGCAACAAAGATGCCTCCTACATGTTCTTATTTTGATAGGGGTTTAAAATAGGCTTTAAGATCAATAAATATATTGGCATCAGGCTATGCCGACTTTCTCTGATCTCAATTCTCTGTTCTCCAAAGTACTTTAAGTAACCAAAAATTATCTTTAAAAAAAAAATTGTACGTGCAGAAACTCCAATCTCAGTCAAGATTTATGACAGAAGTTATGTGTTTCCTGCCAACAAGGAAATATGGGATGAATCACTCGTAATATCTACAGTGCTTGCTGTTCCCATTTATCAATTGTCTTGTCAAAGCCAATTTAAAATCTTCTAAAACATCATCCCTCAGTCAACATTTATGGACAGGTCGAAGCATACAAATAAATAGTTCTATATTGTTGAAAATGAGTATGTATTGATCATGCCATGCAGCCAAGCTCTCAATCAAGTTTCAGTGTGTTAATACAAATGGTCATAGTCATACGGTGATACAGTAGGGAAAACAGGCCCTTCGGCCCAACTTGCCACACTGGCCAACATGTCCCAGCTACACTGGTCCCACCTGTCCGTGTTTGGTCCATATCCCTCCAAACCTGTCCTATCCATGTATCTTTCTAACTGTTTCTTAAATGTTGGGGTAGTCCCCGCCTCAACTACCTTCTTTGGCAGCTTGTTCCATACACCCACCACCCTTTGTGTGAAAAGGTTACCCCTCAGATTCCTATTAAATCTTTTCCCCTTCACCTTAAACCTACGTCCTCTGGTCCTTGATTCATTTACTCCGAGCAAGAGACTCTGTGCATCTACCCAATCTATTCTTCTCATGATTTTATACACCTCTATAAGATCACTCCTCATCCTCCTGCACTGCAAGGAATAGAGTCCCAGCCTACTCAACCTCTCCCTATAGCTCACACCCGCTAGCCCTGGCAACATCCTTGTGAATCTTCTTTGTACCCTTTCCAGCTTGACCACATCATTCCTATAACATGGTGCCCAGAACAGAACGCAATACTCTAAATGCGGCCTCACCAACGTCATATATCCTCAAGATATGATGGTAAGAAGCTAAGGCCAAGTCAAGTCAAGTTTATTGTCAGTTGCACAAGGATACAGAGCTACAGGTGTAATGAAAACCTTCCTTGAAGCAATGGCTTTGCCCCACTCTTACCTCTTTTTACCAGCTTTCTCCCCCTTGCTCCATCATTCTGAAGAAGGATCCAAACCCAAAACGGCTTCAGTCTATTTCTCTACACAGATGCTGCCTGACCCGTTGAGTTGGCTCTTGAGCACTCAAGATTCCAGCATCTGCCGTCTCTTATACCTTCAGGCTGGATGTGGAACTGTGGCAAATGACTGGTCTCCCAAATGACTTGGTATATTTTTTGGAATGTATATTTTTGAAAGCCAAATGAGTGGAAAAGACTTAAATGTGGGAATCAAAGGGATCGAGAATTAAAGTTCATCAGTACATAAGTTCTAGGAGCAGAATTAGGACATTTGGCCCATCAAGTCTACTTTGCTATTTAATCATGGCTGATCTATCTTTACCTCTCAACCCCATTCTCCTGCCTTCGCCCATAACCACTGACACCCGTACTAATGGAGAATCTGTCAATCTCTGCCTTAAAAATATCCATTGACAGCCTCCATAGCCTTCTGTGGCAATGAATTCCACATTTACCACCCTCTGACTAAAGAAATTCCTTCTCATCTCCTTTCTACAGGTTAGTCCTTTTATTCTGAGGCAATGGCCTCTGGTCCACTCGTGGAAACATCCTCTCCTGATTCAGAAGAAGAGAAGGAAAGAGCAGAAAGAAAAAGGGAACAGGGAGAGGGCAATGAATAGGGAATAGAGAGACAGGGTTGTTCCATGAGAATAGCAGCAACAGGAAAGGATGAATATTATGAGAATGAATTGCAGGAGTTATTAATGAGCCGATTGATTTAAGGAAGAGATGGAAAGATGCGAGTAAGAAAAATATGCAAATAAAAGAGAAAATCAAAAATGTTCTACTTCTAAAATGCAGGCCCAGCTTGTTCTACTGACGATATTGCCCAGGTCTGTTTCCCATAGAAGACAAAGAAATCCTGGGAGTGGATGGTGGGCAGTGCCCTCTTCTTGAACCACAGCTCTTTACCATGATTTCCAACAACTAAGTTGCTTGCTGGCAGCAGAATGTGATCTGGAATCACGTTCATCCCAGACTGGAGAAGGAGAGCAATGATGCATCCCTAAAGAACATGAGTGAACCGACGAAGCTTCATTGCTCTCTCGTTGGATTTAAAAACTGATTTCCAATTCTCCAATCGCCATGTTGGAATTCGATCTTGCCTTTCTCTGAGTTATTCATTCAGTAAAGCAACCAATATACAGGTTGGCCCCAGGTTATGAACGCCCGATAGTCCAACACAGGTACTGACCTCCCCACCATTGAAGGGATTTACAGGAGTCACTGCCTCAAAAAGGCAGTCAGCATCATCAGAGATCCACACCACCCTGGCCACACACTCATTTCACTCCTGCCATCGGGACGAAGATATCGGAGCCTAAAAACTGTAACAACCAGGTTCAGGAACAACTTCTTCCCTACAGCCATCAGGCTCCAAATATTATATTGCTTACACGGTACTTGCTGTTGCAAGTAAGAATTTCATTGTTCTGTTTGGGACATATGACAATAAAACACTCTTAACTCGTGACTTATGGAAACCCTTACATAAGATCGAGGTCCAATTACAACGTCAATTTTTAAAGACAAAAGAGGAAGAAGTTTGGACTTTTTTGCCTTCCATCACAGTGAGGAATGTGTGGAATCCGCTGTGGGGCATGTTTATGTTAACTTTTATGTAGTTGTGTGTCTTGTTGCTTTTTTTTTCCATATGGCTGTATGGTAATTCGCATATCACTGTACCTTAATTGGTACATGTGCCAATAAAAGACCTTTGAAACCTTTGACTCTTTTTTCATTTTTAGTAATTGTTCTTTCTTTGTAGCCCGCTGTGCTTATGATGCCATCCATTACAATATTCTGCAGGTATATGTACCATATTGAGGGATTTTTGTGTATTTTCTGGCATACAGACAAAATTGACTTACAGATACCTGTAGAAAAGGAACCCATTCACTGCCCTGGGATAGCTGACACGATTGCCATGAAGGTAGAGGAGAAATTAAAAGTAGACAAGTGCCAATTGGATGAGTGAGGGAACAATTGGAAAAGGGGAAGTTGGATAAAAACTGGAAACATTGACGTTTGCAAATTGTAGTTTTTGAAACATCATGTGGTTAATAATTTATTGAATATTCTGTGCACGCTATAAGAAAAACGAGTTGGATTTTTGCCTTGAAGCCATTATTTTTCTAAGTTTGTAATGGCAGTCCAGCCAATTTGGTGCAACAATCCAGTGGCACATCTTGGGGGAACATAGTGACGCAGCTGAGAGAGCTGGTGGAGACCCGGGTTCGAACCTGACTTCGGATTCAATGTGGAGTCTGCACGTTTTCACTGTGACCGTGTGGGTTTCCTCTGGGTGTTCCAGTTTCCCATCACAAAGATGTGTAGC
Source organism: Rhinoraja longicauda (assembly GCF_053455715.1). NCBI lineage: Eukaryota > Metazoa > Chordata > Chondrichthyes > Rajiformes > Arhynchobatidae > Rhinoraja > Rhinoraja longicauda. The sequence continues at coordinate 27,156,503 of NC_135974.1, read as the reverse complement.
TTTGTTAATTGGTTAATTGGCTGCTGTAAATCGCCCCCTAATATGCAGGGCGTGGCTGAGAAAGTGGTATAACATAGAAATAGAGTCATCAGGTAATTAAAAGTCAGTGTGAACTCGGTGTGCCGAAGGGCCTGTTTCCATGTTGTATCTCTAAACTAAACTAAACCCTTCATCTAGGTAAGTATTCACATGTATCATCTCTAACCCCCAAAAAAATCACAAGAGATGTTGTTAACTCCTTTCTAACAAATGAGTTAAAAAATGTAAATGCTGGCAAACAACTTATATACAATATGTCATGGGCATTAGTCCTACACGAGTGAAAGGTAATACACAAATCAGATGCAAAAACAGCCACAGCTAAAACTTTGCACCAGTTATATAAACCTTTTGCCTGATTAGTTTAAGCTGTGCAAACACTACTTATTTTCTTGACTACTATGAACTTCCTGTGGAGCAATGCAATGCACAGTAAAATGATGGGATTATCAGTGACTGCTAGGGCAGTTTGGCTCAGAGTGAAACTCTGGACAGGTTCAGATTTGCAATCCATTCCGGGTATCTTCCTGTGATAACTGTCTTTGTTTTTTTTCAAATGCTACGAATAGTCTTAAATTTGTCCTCAGGCTTCTGAGTGGTTCTTCCATAAGCTAGGGCAATGTCTGATCTATACCATTGCGGACATTGGACTTTATCTCTGGAACTGGTGGGCTCCAATGCTGAGAACTATATTCTTTACTGTGTATCTTACCCTTCATTCTACCTATTGTACTTGAGTTTATGTTTTAGACATTAGAGATGCAGTATGGAAACAGGCCCTTTGGTCCACCGAGTCCGCGCCGACCAGCAATCACCCCATACACGGGCACTATCCTACACACTGGGGACAATTTACAATTTATAGAAGCCAAACCTGTACGTGTTTGGGGTGTGGGAAGAAACCGGGACACCCAGAGAAAACCCACGTGCTCACAGGCAAAATGTACAAACTCCGTACAGACAGCACCCGTAGTCAAGGTTTAACCCGGGTCTCCAGCGCTGTAAGGCAACAATTCTATTGCTGTGCCAATGTGTTGCCCATTAAGTTTGGATTAGTTGTATTTATGTAGAGTGTGATCTGAATTAATTGGATAGCAGGCAAAAAAGAAATCGCTGCACCCCAGTACACGTGACAATAACAAACATAATTCTAATTTGCAGCTTCACAACTCCTCTCTCAACAAATATCATACATGAGGCACCACACACACATCTCATTTCTCTTTATCTTTGCTACCATTCAGCGCATCCTCCTTTCCCCCATTCCCCCACATCCTTCTGAATAACCTACACTCTCTCTCACATGATTATGGCACATGGCAAACTGCCCAATGGACGGGATTGTCTATGAGCTCAGGATTATGAACCTCCATGGCAGACGAACTCTGTCAACAATTGAGCAGCTGAATAGGCAGAAGTGTTTTATAAAAATATATGAATCTCAGAAGTGATAGTGTACATTCCCTTCTCTGTTTTAATGGTTCACTACACACAGAGACAAAGACTTTGTCCTTTGGGGCCATAACAAACAGCAAATTCATGATTCCATTCATTTGAATTATTTTCAATACTCGTGTAAAATTATAGAATTGTTGTTTCCACTGGTGGGAGAGTCTAGATTCAGAGGGCACAGCCTCGGAATAAAAGGACGTACCTTTAGAAAGGAGATGAGGAAGAGTTTCTTTAATTAGAGGGTGGTAAATCTGTAGAATTCATTGTCACAGATGGTTGTGGAGGCCAAGTCAATGGGTATTTTTAAGGCAGGGATTGACAAGTTCTTGATTAGGATATGGTGTCAGGGGTTATGGGGAGAAGGCACGAGAATTGGGTTGAGAGAGAAAGATAGATCTGCCATGATTGAATGGTGACTCAATGAGCCAAATGGCCTAATTCTGCCCCTACGACATGAACTTATAAAAGGAATGATCTGATCCAAATTTTATTTTCACAGACTAATTTTCAAAACTGTTGCCACTTTGCACCATGCATGAAATTAGTTTGTCAAGAATTGTATAAAACAATAGAGAATTGTGGAAAATAACTGAGGCAGTGAATTAAAAAGTGAAGCTCGCCATTTTATTTCATCATTCACAGCTTTAGAAACATTCAGTGCCTTTTTAACTGATAATCATTTCACATCTTCTGCCTCAGAAAGTTGACAGCAGTTAAAACCGACATCGGTTATTTTAGGCTCTTGTGGTATTTAAGCAAATAAATAATTTACTTGAATGCTTCACCCATTACTTTAAATTGTACATAATGCTGAACGTGAAAAGTTGATGTGAGACTTCCTGTACTGTTGGTTGGGGAAAGGGTTTTATTGCTTATCAGTCCTTTATCTGATGTACATAGATTCTGCCTACACTAAACAAAAATCAGTCTAGATTTTGTCAGTGAAGGCAATCAAGCACAAGGTGTTAAGTAAGGACTTTCCCCTCCCTACAATGACCGTTACTCCAACATTAAAACTGTTTTAATTTTACGAACTTTCCACCTCTGTGGCCACAGGATGACTCTATAATTATACAGCCTGTTTGGTTTACTCATGAATGATTGGCCTTGAGAAAGACTCTGCCATACAGTCATTGCTACAGCAACAACTCCCAGCTACATCATAGATTTCTTTTTCAAATATTAGAGCTCTACTCTTTAGCTGCTGTCCATTGCAACAAACAGAACAACAATATTTGAAGACCAAGACTGTTCAGCAGATAAAATGTAGAAACTAGGAAAGTTACTATTTCCCTGGAGAAATATAGTACTTAAATATTTATGAACGATATATTATCACACCCACGTTATTTGCATCACTACCATTACATTTGAATTTAATTAATGTTGTAAAGAAATCATGCAAATCTGTAAGTCCATTTGGATCCAGTTTACATGACTTCATCCTTTGGTTACACTACTTTTTGGGAAAAGAGACTAATTTAGCCAGACACTCACATCCTGCTCTCCACAAGTGAAAGCTGCATACTCTATCCCCAAGGAGGAACCATTAATCAGAGAACAGTAATCACCTCAACTCTTGCAACTTCTTCGGGCAGAGGTGGCAGAGAAAGGACAGCAAACATACTGTTTACCTTCTCTCCCTGGGGAGCAATTGCCTGGGTACTGGAATAGAGAAAATCCACCCAAGCCTGCTTTTTAAGCTTTAATTGCACAAAGCATGCAATTTTATGCGCATTTTGTCATGTCTGCACACATTTCCTGGTGTATTTCTGCCCAATGGACTGGATACTTCCTGGCACCATTCACCCTCACACCAATGCTATTTCCTTGTTGTATTTTGAGCATGTAATGATATCTTCAATGCACATAGCTTGTCCTGCTTGCTTAATGACAGAAATTAACTAAAAAAAGCCAAGGTTTATGATATTTTGTTTTTAGTTTACAGATGCAGCGCGGAAACAAACCCTTCGGGCCACTGATTTCATGCCGACCTGCGATCCCCGCACACCAACACTATTCTACACATCTTAGGGACAATTTAGACAGAGTTAGATGGAGCTCTTAATGATAGCGGAGTCAGGGGGTATGGGGAGAGGGCAGGAACGGGGTACTGATTGTGGATGATCCGCCATGATCACATTGAATGGCTCGAAGGGCCGAATGGCCTACTCCTGCACCTATTGTCTATTGTCTACTGTCCAATTTACAATTTTCCCGAAGACAATTCACCTCCAAACCTGTACGTCTTTGGAGTGCGGGAGGAAACCGGAGCATCCGGAGAAAACCCTCGCGGGTCACGGGTAGAACGTACAAACTCTGTACAGACAGTCCCCATAGTGAGGATCAAACCCGGGTCTCTGGTGCAGTAAGGCAGCAACTCTACCACTGCGCCACCATGCCACCCCTAATATGGTACTAACTCGCATACCCACAAAGTGTACATCACAATGATAGTAGGGAAAACTGTATGATGTAAAAGCCATCTTCCTTAAAGCATCCCTGTTTAATGTTAACTTCAGTGTACATTTAGTGCATCAGGAAGATGAGTGATCCAATAAGACACAACAGGACTTAAATAACAAAGGAAACCAAGAAAATGAGAAGCAGGGGCATTAAATAAATATAAATTGTTGACAATTATTGATTGCCGTAGTGGTGAAATTGGACTGAAATCTAATTCAAGGGTTGGAGATCTTCATCTTTCAGTCACATATTCTCTACACATCCTGTCAGAGGCAGGATGGAAGCTACAACCATTTTGATAATTAACACTGATCTCTATTTCAATTTTGGGAGATTTTTTTTTGTAAACAGTCCGTTTGAGCTTCTTTACGCCTTAATTTGTTTAAAAATGGGAACTGAAACCTTAATTGACCAGATCGTTTAAATTAGGTTCGCACTCAGCAAGTTTTATTAATATTTCAGTATTAATAGGCACCACAATTAAACAGCAGTGGTCCACAGATTTTCAAACAGATTTGGATGTTGGACACAGTTTGATTCCAGGCATGCTATACCATGAGTATACCATGAGTGGACCTTCATCTCCAGCTATGGCTTGCCACACAGCTGTTGTGCAGCAGTAGCACCATTCCTACTTCCTGCTAATGGGTTTTAGCTGTCAACAACAGTCCCTTTGTCTTCGTTTAAAGAGACTGGAGATTTTAATATTTGTTCTTTGGGCAGAGGCCGAGAGCAAAATATTCATATTAGCTCTTTAGTTCACAAATGTTCTGACCTGGAAATATTCATGCTTATTTAGGGATCAAGAGATAGACTCACAGGACGCAAAGAAGTTAGGGAAGGATACTCATGTAGTAGATGGAACAAAGCTCCTTGTGTGGTCTTTTGGACAAAGCCTTCCCCACTGTACTATGTCGGCAGCTACTAAAGGCTGTGCTAGGTGGGTGCAGCAGTGGATGCCAACAGTGCTGCAGACCACTGATGAGTCAGTGCAAACTACTGCTGCAGCTGATGCCTGAGATTGAGGGTTGCAACTCAACATTTGAGGGGCAAATGGTTAACTGTGCTGAATTGCCTGAGGAATGGTCATTACAATTGGGTTGGTGCATCCAGGTTAAGGAGGGAAAATAGTTTTCATCACTTGCTTCAGAAAATATTGAACATAACTTTTTTTTTCTACAGTTCCTTTAAGGACCATGGGTTAAAATATTTATGACTAATATTGGTGGATAGAGCACACCTAGTACTTGGCAAAAATAGCAGAACATCCTAAAAGATAATTTAAACACTGAAGGTCCTTAAAACGTTTGGAGTACCACAGGCAGCCATTTTGAGAAGACAACATTTATCTCCATATTTAATAACACTCGAGGGTGAGATAGAGGAAAAGACTGTCAAATATTTTTCCATCTCTAATTAAAAGGTAAGTTATATAGTCATAGTGACATACAGCGTGGAAACAGGCCCTTCAGCGCCACTAGCCCACGCCGACCAATATGCTGGCCACACCAGCCAACAAGTACGGAAAGAGGAAAGTCCATTTGACCCATCAGAGCTAACATCTTCACAGATCATAGTTCACTGCATCTCAGACATATTTCTTTGATTTTTGTGAGGTAAAGATTTGCATAAGTCATTTATGATATATTTTGTAAAACTTATACATCAAATGTGCAAGGATTGCTCAGAATATACAGCAAACAGTCAATTCACCCTAATCTGTCCTGTTCAGAATTTATACTTCATGAGTTTCTACTAAATTTTCCCCATGACAATCTATCAGATTAATCCTCTATTCTTGTCTCTCTTAAATGCTTCCCTAGCTTATCTTTACACTGATACCATTTACATCAAGTATTCCCTGTGATATTGACTTATGTGGAAAGAGCTTTCTGTCATATTTCTTGGTGATAATCTTTGATTGAAATGTGAATATTTAACTATTATTCTAATTCAAAATGACAGTAACCTTCAATAACCTCCTGCTTGTTTCTGATCATTAAACTATCAAACAATAGATACAAACCTGGCCTTTCATTTCAAGAAAGCAAAAAACAGTACTTGAAAAGGCTTGCATTTGGAACAAAAATAAGTGTGGAATCAGTACTTGCTGGAGCTGATAGAATAATTGCACACGCCTTCATGAAGTAATCCACTTTATCTAGTAGATTGTGCATATGCGTGTGTGTGTGTGCGTGTGTGTGTGTGCGTGTATGTGTATGTGTGCATGCACGCAAATACACTTTATCTAATGGATTGTGCATATGTATTTGTGTGTGTATGTTCATGTGTGTGTGTGTGTGTGTATATGTGTGTGTGTGTGTGTGTGTGTGTATGTGTACATGTGCATGTGTATGTGTACATGTGCATGTGTATGTGCATGTGTGTGTGTGCGCGCGCTAATACACTTTATCAAGTGGATTGTGCATATGTGTGTGTGTGTGTGTGTGTGTGTGTGTGTGTGTGTGTGTGTGTGTGTGTGTGTGTGTGTGTGTGTGTGTGTGTGTGTGTGTGTGTGTGTGTGTGTGTGTGTGTGTGTGTGTGCACATGCGCATGCCTTTAAATCTTTCTTTCTCTATGAGACTTATTCCTCACAATTTCACAGTTAAAACATGCTACAACAAGTTTTTAAGTATGTTTCTAAAACAGCAACAGCAGCCAACATGAGAAGGGAAAACCACAAAGTGTTAATGTGTCACGTCGGAATATTTGAATTTTATGATCATACAATGGCACGTTGCCTGATCGCAGAGAAAGTCAGTCGTTCTTTCCTGAAATAACTTTCAGATGAACAGTAATGAGGGTCATATGACAAATACTTGCCATTAATGCTGCCTTTCAGTCTCTACAGTGCAGGGAGCCAAAGTGCGGTATTATATTGCTTAGCAACGTGACTAGCAACCATTTCAACCTCTGTTGCAATGTTTTTGTTTACATTTTTGTTTCAGTATAACCTTACAGAGGGTTACAGTTCACATTAGAGGAGCGTAGGGTGGCTCCATTGAAGGTGTGTTTAATGATTAAGATAAAGTCCTGTCAAACTTTGGCAATTAAAGCGAAGGAGGTAGAGTTAGACATTCTTCCTCCTGCTTTCTGCAAGCCTGCTAATTTGCTTGTTCGTTATTGCTAAACAATATGGGCTTTTCATTGCATGGCTCTGCTTCCCATTTCCACTTTCTGATCTCATTCTGCTACTTAAAGCTTCTTTAGTTTAGTTTAAGAGATACAGCACGGAAACAGGCCCTTCGGCCCACCGAGTCCGCACCGACCAGCGGTCCCCGCACATTAACACTATCCTACACATACTAGGGACAATTTACATTTATACCAAGCCAATTAACCTACATACATGTACGTCTTTGGAGTCTGGGAGGAAACCGAAGATCTCGGAGAAAACCCACGTCTGTCACGGGGAGAACATACAAACTCCGTACAGACAGCAACCGTAGTTGGGATTGAATGCGGGTTTCCGGTGCTGCAGGCACTGTAAGGCATCAACTCTACCGCTGCGCCACCGTGCCGCCCTGCTTAGTTTTTAGTTTTAGTTTTGGAGATACAGCATGGAGACAGGCTCTTTGCCCCAACAAGTCCGTATCAACCATTAATCACCTGTTCACACTGGTTCTATGCTATCTCACTTTCTCATCCACTCCCTACACATAAGGGACATTTTTTTTACACAGGTCAATTAACCCACAAACCCGGTTGTTTGGAATAACATCATGACGTTTCCTGTTTATTTCAGGAAGACAAAACACAGTGAAAGAGAAGTGTCCCAGTTGTTCAAATGCATATTGTCTTTGTCAGAGATGAAGTGATTTTGCTTTTTGAACACCTCAAGCAATTTAGAAATACTAGTCATTTTGAGGCAGTAGAGCGCAATGGGACAACAAAAAAGGACTGGACTCTGGAGAGGTGGAGGACTAGATTGCTTCCACAACCCACACAAACGTTGTCAATGATCGACACAAAATGCTGGAGTCATTCAGCGGGTCAGGCAGCATCTCTGGAGAACAGAGATGGGCGGCACGGTGGCGCAATGGTAGAGTTGCTGCCTTACAGCAAAAGCAGCGCCGGAGACCCAGGTTCAATCCTGACTACGGGGGAGTTTGTACGTTCTCCCCGTGACCTGCGTGGGTTTTCTCCGAGATCTTCGGTTTCCTCCAAAGACGCACAGGTATACAAGTTAATTGGCTTGGTAAATGTAAAAATTGTCCCTAGTGGGTATAGGACAGTGTTAATTTGTGGGTATCACTGGGCGGCACGGACCCGGTGGGCCGCAAAAGGCCTGTTTCTGCGCTGTATCTCTAAATTAAACTAAACTAAACTAAACATGGATAGGTGACCTTTTGGGTTGGGACCCTTCAATGTCATCTGTGTTTGCAATAAGGAAGTATTAACGAAGTTTTGTATTTCCCAGTGGAGCTGGGAATCTGTACAGAGATCGTCGTAAAATTGACCCTTTCCTTGAGCTCCAATATAATCACTGGAACAGTACTGGTGTTGACCACCCACTCTGCCAGTGGTGTAACGTAGTTTACTTCAGACATACAGCATGGAAGCAGCCCCTTCACGGGGCCACGCCGACCATTGATCACCCATTTTAGCTCATTCCAAGTTATCCCACTTTCGCATCCTACAGACCAGGGGCAACTTATAGGGGCCAATTAACCTACAAACCTGCACATCTTTGGGATGGGGGGGGGGAAACAGAGCACCCAGAGAAAACCCACGCAGTCAGAGGGAGAAAGTACGAACTCTACACAGACAGCACCTGTAGTCGGGATCGAACCCGGGTCTCTGGCGCTGCAAAGCAGCAGCTCTACCGTTGTGCCATTGTGTCACCATTTGTGCGTGACCGAGAAAAAGGGAGGGAGAATAGATGAATTGCAAAAAAGGACTTTCTATACCGTCAACGAAAAATTCAAAACATGTTTGCACGGTTATGGAGTTTTACATAGACAACGCTAATAAAAATATATCCAAAACTGCTGTGCAATCAAAACCATAGGGCTTGTACAACTGCTAAGTGATGTTACTTTGCTGTAAAAGGAGGTTCAATTGAAACACACTCCCAAACACTAGCTTCTACCAGGTTTCGAGTTTTGGAATATGTCTACACTCTTCTAGTTGCAGTCTCTGAGTGCGCTGGAGAAATCTGTACATTTGCAAAGAAAGCTTTGTGTTCTCAAGAGAAACAAAAAGATACTGTGGTTAAGGATACTTCCTGATTTTTTTTATTTGGGAAGTGAGCAGAGCCAAGAATCAGCCACAATTCGCTTCCTAGCACCCATTATGACAAAGGCAAATTTACAACGCATCACTTATCCACAAATTAACATGTTGCCGAAACTCTGTTGATTAGTTACCAAAGGAAGCAAAATTTGTCGGTGATAAAGCAAGATTGAGGCAGGGAGATGAACTGGATGGCAATCATCAAAGACTTCACTATTTATCAATGCCCTATTGAAATAGTCCCCGTTTCTGAACATATGTAGGACGGACCTGCAGAGGCTGGTTTAAACCAAAGAGTGACACAAAAAGCTGGAGTAACTCAGCATGTCAGGCTGCAGCCCTGGAGAAAAGGAATAGGTGACGTTTTGGGTTGAGACCCTTCTTTAGACCTCGACCCGAAACATCTCCTATTCCTGTTCTCCAGACATGCTGCCTGACCTGCTGAGTTACTCCATCTTTTTGTGTCTATCTTCCCTTTTCTGATCAGTGGCATGCAGGCAACTTTTTGAGCAGAGAGATAGAGAATTTGGATAGTTATAATATCCACCTTGTTTGTACTCCAAACTTGTTCCATTGGGGAGGGAATTCATATGGAGGTGCAGGGAGACAAACTTCTGGGACAATGTTTGGTGGGAATGTTAAAAATCCCAACCAATTACGCCCATTTACAAACGCCCATAGGAAATCGAAATGCTTTCAGCATGGGAAAGCATTTGGGCATCACGATGTGGTCCCATTCAGCTTTTGCTGGGCTCACCACCACCATCAGTGGAATATGTATCCACACTGCATCTGTTTACCGTCCCAATTTCAACCCTGGACACGCCCCCGTGGCACCAACAATCTTCCCAACTTCATTTCAGCCCATTTGGTTCTGTTCAGATTGTTTTGCTAACCGAGCATACCATAACATTTCTGCGAAACCACAGTCTTATAATACTCGAGTTGAGTGCTTCCTGGTTATTTGCCATTATGGATTAATTCGCTGACACATTATTCCTGATAACTTATGAACTTAATTAGGCAGCAGTTAAGTCTGGTGCTGATCTGCTGTGGGACCCCGCTGGCACACACCCACCTGCACCATAAGCAAATCTTTAAGTAAAACCACATGTCCCGAGTTAATGTGGGGGCAAAAGAATGTTGCCAGTCTTAAAGTCAGGATTGCTTCAGTTTGAAGTCTCCCAGCTCTATAGGAAATTAATAAAATTGAAAGAGGGATGGTACAAAAGATTAAACCAGCTTTGGCTCACTTACATCAGTGCAATTTTTAAACCCCAAAGTGGATAATAACCACTAGTGCTTCAGAGCTGGTGTCCTAATCATCATGACTTTCCTTGGTTTCTTTTGCTTCTTTCTTTAGTTTAGTTTATTTAGAGATACAGCGCAGAAATCAGCCCTCCGGCCCACCGAGCCCGTGCCGACCAGTGATCCCCTCACACGAACGCTATCCTACACACACTGGGGACAATTTACAATTTTACCGAGTCAATTAGCCTGCAAACCTGTACGGCTTTGGAATGTGGGAGCACCAGGAGAAAATCCACCTGGTCACATGGAGAATGTACAAACTCTGTACAGACAGCACCCATAGTCGGGATGGAACCCGGGTCTCTGGCGCTGTAAGACAGAAACTCTACCTCTGTGCTACCATGCCACCCGTTACTTTAAAAAAAATTATGTATTTCTGCCAGTTATTAGTACAGTAGGGGAGATGTATCTCACTTCATTTGGTAAAAGCAGGATGATTTCATTGTTAAAAGATGGCCAAATTACCGCATTTAATCATGCTCTGCCTTCAATTTGATTGAGACCTTCTACTCGACATCCCTGAATCTGACAGGAAACTGATTAATTTATGCAGGGAGCTGATTAATTTATGCAGTGAGTGTTCAGGATCGATTGAGAGCACCGTGTTCTCAGTAACTTTGCCAACTAAGAGGAAGAGATCCAAAAACGCTGAGTTTAATATTAGTTATATGGGGGTAGGTAGAGGAAACTCAACAAGAATGTTAGTCATTCTGCTTTGCTTTCCTCCTTTGTGAAGTACCTCCATCCCTACACCCACCCTCACGATTCATGTCTACTTGCAAATTGCTGCGGGTTTACAGCAAGCTGCTGAGCTTCTCCCAATTCCCCAACCTCAACAGGGTCATGGTCCTCCACTGGAGTCATTAGCTGCCAAGCTCTACTATGTATGATATCCCTTCATCTTCTTTCCGATTCATAACATTGATGCAAATTTGCTTGTGTGATTTCCTGCCGTTTGTCTATTCATAAACTATTTATTATGGAAAACTTTCTCAGCTGTGGAAATTTACTAGAATGGGCTACTGGCATGAACCTGACCCCAGAGGAAAATAAAATATTGGAGGCACAGCACAAGAACCTCAGACCGTTATAACCAGTGTGAAACACGGGTATCACTGACCGCCACCCATTCCTACCACGGTCACATCTTGCCCGATGCTGAAAACAACAAGTTGGAAGGTGCGGAGAAATCCCCCGTGTACAAAACGTCCTCTGTGTGCAACATATTTATCTGGTCAACCGTATTGACTCTGCGAATGAGCAACGGTGGTCCTTTGAAATCAGCTCGCATCCTGCTCAAAGTCGTCTCTTGCCACGGTAAACAAATTTCAAAGCGCCACTCGCTTGTTTATTCATTTACTCTGTTTCACTTCAGGAGACTGCTGGAAATGTTTCTGAAATTAACTGCAGCTTATCCCACAACGCCAATGCCAAAACAGCCAAGGTCTTAAGGCAGCAGAAATAGAAGAAAAAAATCATGAGACGCAGTGAAGTGGAGGAATTTATGGGGACGGTTCCAGGGAGTGGAAGTCCCGCTGAGTGAAGACTGCCACTGAATGTGGATTAGAGTAGAACGGGAGGCTCAGGAGGCCAGGGTCTGATTCATGGAAGCAATACTCTGGCATCTAGAATCAAGAAGATTGCAAGTATGGAAGAACTAAAGTTGCATGAGAATTTATAAAAGATAAAGTGTTTTAGTGCAATTGGGGCAGAAGGCTAATGAAGTATTTCAAACAATAAAGTGATCAGCAACTAAAGCTTTGATAGACACAAAAAGCTGGAGTACCTCAGCGAGACAGGCAGCATCTCTGGAGACAAGGAATGGGTGACGTTTCAGGTGGAGACCCTTCTTCAGACATTCCTTCTCTCCAGAGATGCTGCCTGTCCCGCTGAGTTACTCCAACTTTTTGTGTCATCTGCAGTTCCATCCTACACAACTAAAGCTTAGACTAGAATGCCTATATATTGGACAATTTTGTGTCCATTTTTTTCATTTTAACCTTACTTTTGCCACAGTAGATCATTGCAAACATTTCCCAAATGAAATTGTACGGAGTGTAGGTGGTTCACGTTAGCGTGCCTGTCATTCCCAATGTCAGGTGCATATCTATTATAAGTGGAACTATGCCTTTTTCCTCCCATTTCAATGCCAATTATAGCACAAAGCTCAAATCTACTGTGCAGTCACGCATCTCTCCACCATGCATGTTCCCCTTTGTCGGCACTGGGCCTGTACTCGCTGGAGTTTAGAAGAATGAGAGGGGACCTCATTAAAACATACAGAATAGTAAAAGGCTTGGATAGAGTGGATGTGGAAAGGATGTTTTGCACTAGTGGGAGAGTCTAGGACTAGACGTTGTAGTCTCAGAATTAAAGGACGTTCTTTTAGGAAGGAGACGAGGAGAAATTTCTTTAGTCAGAGGATGGTGAATCTGTGGAATTCTTTGCCACAGAAGGCTTTAGAGGCCAAGTCAGTGGATATTTGTAAGGTAGAGATAGATAGATTTTTGATTAGTACATGTGTCAGAGGTTATGGGGAGAAGGCAGGAGAATGGGGTAAGGAGGGAGAGATAGATCAGCCATGATTGAATGGCAGAGTGGACTTGATGGGCTGAATGGCCTAATTCTACTCCTATCACTTATGATCTTATGATCTTATGACAGAATTTGGAAGCTGTCAGCTTCCATCCTGAATCTGACTGTCTCCTTCATGGCATCCATGATATGTAATGGTGCTGTCTGACTGCTACAGGGAAGTGAGTCTTTCAGTCTATTATGTGGAACCTTATCAAAAGGCTTGCTACGGTCCATATAGTGCAGATGCTGGTTTAAACTGAAGATAGACACAAAAAGCTGGAGTAACTCAACGGGCAGGCAGCATCTCTGGAGTGAAGGAATGGGTAACGTTTTGGGCCAAGCCCAAGACCCTTCTTCAGGTCTGAGACACTGGTCAGTATAAAGAAGGCAGGGGTCAGGTACGAGCAGCTGGGATCACGTGAATCCCTGGAACAGTGCAGCCTCAATGTCTTTGGTCATCCAGGGATTCCATACTCCTGTCCACCTTGCCCTTTACACTAAAATGAACATGCAGACCTTGAACTCACGTTATCTCACTTTCAAAAGCTTCCCAAGCAAATTACCAAGGTTATAAGTGTGAAACCTGAAATCACCAGAAGTTCAAATCTACTAATGCAAACAAGATCTGTCCACGCATATTGATTGGTGAATCGCCTGTCCAATGATACATATATAAACCTACAGCTCGATCGGGGGAACTTGCCCACACCGACCATCATGCCTCATCCACACTAGGCCCACCTGCATGTCTTTGGCCCATATCCCTCTGAACCTGTCCTATCCATGCACCTACCTAACTGTTTCTTAAACATTATAGTACCATAATAGTACCTGCCTCAACTACCTCCTCTGGCAGCTCGTTCCATACACCCACCACCCTTTGTGTAAAATAGTTACCGCTCAGGTTCCTATTAAATCTTTCCCCCCCTCACCTTAAACCAATGTCCTCCGGGTTTGGTCTTAATTTGATTCGGTGTTAGTAAAGCTGGAAGTAAATCTGGTTGACAACTTATTCCAATCACATCACCTCTCATTCAGGCATCTTGATCAGACTATACAAATGTCCTTTTTATCAACCTCATTCAACTTCAGTTCCAGGAAGGCTATTCTATTCCAAAATATGACGATGTTTGTTGTATCAATGGCTGTACCTTTGTAACAGTTGCACAGTCTCCAACTGGCTGCTGTATCTCAAGGTCCCCATCTGTACATTTTCTTTGCTTTGTGGCTGTTCAACTGTGGAAGTTCATTGCAATGCTGAACATGTGGGCGGTATCTACTTGTTTTCAGGTACACCATTTGTAACTGTGCGTCAGTTGCTGTGGTTTAGAATTTTCCACACCAGAGTGAAATGCTGACAGTGCAAACACAACGACAACTGATCACCTTGCCTTGCCTTGCAAAATAAATCTTTACTTTGGATCTTGATGGGACACTTGTTAACCTGAAAACATGTCGCTCTATATTTGCAGTGATGCATCTAAAGGAAGGTTTACCATTTTATTACAAGCAATTACGGGCGGCACAGTGGTAGAGTAGCTGCCTTTACAGCGCCAGAAACCTGGGTTGATCCTGACTACAGGTGCTGTCTGAACGGAGTTTGTACGCTCTCCCTGTGACTGTGTGTGTTTTCCCCGGCTGCTTCGGTTTCCTCCCGCATTCCAAAGACGTACAGCTTTGTTGGTTAACTGGCTTCTGTAAATTGTTCCTGGTGTTCCTGTTCATTGTGAACTCGATGGGCCGAAGGGCCTGTTTCCACCCTGTAACTCTAAACTAAACTAAACTGAACTAAGCTAAACAATTCAAAAAGCAAATCTTATTGGTTTCCTTGACCCCCCCCCCCCCCCTCCCCCACCCACCTCAGATTTATTCTAAATAATTTGAAACAACAAAAGGTTGGTCACATATGTTAAAAGCTAAATGCCTCATCTTTGATGCTCTTTATCTGACAAGTGAACTGAAAGATTGCAGAATGGCACTGTTACTTTAAAGTAAAAGTGCAGCCCCGTGTACCGATTGACCTCAGACCTGTCTGCCTGTGGCTTTGACTGCCAGATTGAGCAGACAGTTCCACACGAGTGCTTACACACACACGCACAGAACCTCCACATCCACCAGTTAACCGTGTTGAGCCCCCAGCCGGCAGTGTGCACACTTTCAAGAAATTTAAATAAACTCTGAGCGACAGTTCAGATAAATCTTCACATGAAGTAATCCTGGCATGAGAACATGTCTGAAAGAACTGCATTTTTGGAACTCACATGTGAATTGGCCATCATTTCCTATTTATTTACTTTAACAGTAAATCAGAGGTGGTGGGTGTGAAAAGGGGTGGATTCACCATGGAATCTCAATATGCCTCCCAGCAGTGAAATGTCCAAAACCAGGATTACCACAGGATTACTACCTTTCCTTGATCATCGTTACTTTATGCATATCCATCATCCATTTGTTCTACATCTCTCTATAATCACCGTCTACGTCTCTCGTTTCCCTTTCCCCTGACTCTCAGTCTGAAGGAGGGTCTCGCCCCGAAACGTCACCCATTCTTTTTCTCCAGAGATGCTGCCTGCCCGCTGAATTACGCCAGCTTTTTATGTCTATCTTCGGTCTAAACCAGCATCTGCAGTTCCTTCCTGCACGTAACCACAGATTACAATGAGCCCTGCTGCATCAAAAGAGCTTAATGGGCTCCTCGAGCACTTTACGAACAAGATATGAGGCATTAGTATTATCCTCCAAGTTGGAACAACTCATGTAATCAGGCTGTTATTTTCTAGGTTATTCACCCCAAACCTAGCTTGGTATTAATAAACCACAACTTCCGACATTCTCTGTGAAAGTAGGGTATACACAGCAGATTTTAAATAATCACGATGCATATTTAGATATTTCTGCATTCTGATTTTACATTTTTTTTCTTCTGATTTGGGTTATAATTGGATGAATAATTTTGCCACGCTGGTTAGCTGAACTGTAAGATGTGATTCAACAAAATTCAAATTTTGCGACTTCCATTCAGACTGAACGAGAAGAAAATGGAAGTTGTTTTGTTGATTAAAAAGATGCACATTTTTTGCACCGTAGATAAGAACCTTGTTCTCCTTCTTTTGCAAGACTCCGAATAAAATCAGTGGTTTGGTTTATAATGCAGATGCCCAGCCAGAACTTCCTATCATCATGTAAGAACACCCATCAATGTCAAACTTTTATATCTTTTGAAGATATTGCACATTGCACATCCAGTATCAAAGAACACCAATCACTGAATAAACAGAAACGTAGATAAGCTTATTATATTTTGGACACAGAAAATCCATTGAGTTGTCAGTGACTCACAGCAGCAACTATGCGGGACATGTAGAAATATGGGCAGATCCAGTGAAAACATTAACATATCACTCACAGAGCACAATGCTTTTGACAGATTGTGAACTGGATAGAAACACTATCCCTACAGTTGCTATTTTGTATTTTCCAGTCATTTCATCAGAATCCTCTTCTAACCGGCAAGTATAATTGCAGCTATCAGCACTCACTGAACAGAAATCCCAATGTGGCTTTCATTACGGAATGAAACACAAAATTGCTGAGTGTCAAAATCTACCTGTAAACCAAACCCTCATTATTTTCACTTTAGTTGGAGAAAATGATCAAAAGGTTTTACGCTTGGCACTGCGGCAGTGAATAAGAAGTACGGCAGATAGCTGTGCACAGCGGTTTACAAGAGCTGTTTATAGAGGGGAAGCCTTGTTAAGCAATGCAACAAATTTCTGCAACGTGCCATGTGCGCTTAATTTTTTTCCATTAACTTCTGCCACTGCGTTTGGGGAGATCAGACATTTTGGTGGCAAACAGCTGAAAATAGGATGGGGAGGGTGTTGTGAAAAGGTGTGGGAGCAGCGATGAGCCCTGCCAAATTGGCAGGGCTTCTGGTATGGAAAAGAATGGTCTCAAAGGTCCCCCTACAGAATAAGAGTGAGTTAAGCCAGCAAGCCCTGCCAGAAACAACAAACAAAACGGCTTTCCCCATCCTTCCTGGGCAGTCAGCTCCACAGCATTACAACAGTTGCCATAGAGCTGGCTTTGCTATCATAACAAATTTGATATGTCCAGTTATAAAAGAGTGCACTGTATTTTGCAGACTTGAAAATTGAATTTTTGTTTTTTCACAGCCCCAGCTTACCTCTGTCTGGGTGTTACAGACAGGGACTCCCTGACTTAAAGCTGCCGTTTCCTTTCTTTCACTTAAAGTAAGCTGTTTCTGCGTCCAGACCAGATTCTCTCACACATCATGTCCCCTGAATGTAACCATATCTCCAGTGAATGCTCAAAAAAATCAATCTGCGAGACATTAATAAAAGTTTTATCCCATTTCTTTGTCAGCAATCAAATCTTCGCTACATACCTGATTAAAGTGCTCCAGCCTTTTGAAGAAGTCCCATGAAGTTTCTGTAAAAAAAACTCAGTTTCACTGGTGCAACTTAATTTAGTTGGCCCTCACATCAAAATGTGGTTGACTTCTATAAAACTGTAATAACTTTCTTTACCAATTATCCCCACAACAATTAATCCATTATGACAAGGCTGGAATACCTAGAATGGGATAATTTCCCCCCTCTAGCCCTTCTGCATCAATAAAAATAGACCTTCTTTAGATAATATGAATTAGGCCATTAATGTACAGACTGCAACCTGTGTGAAATACACTACAAAGACATTAATTAGAGGTGTGATTTGGCCTTGAGTGATTTACAATATATAGACTGGACTTAACTGGTTTAAAAGATTCAGTTAGATGAACAGCTGAATTAAATTTATTTATATTCTTACAGATATTATATTGCAGTGTCTGCAAACTTAAATCTTTAAGTGAATGGTTTGAGGTGTGGAAGGACAATACATCAAATTCAACAAAATAAATAGGACAGAATACAAAAGCCAACAGCAAACACCAATTGATAAAGCTAGCTTATGTTCACAAGAGCAGCATCTTAATGGGTGATTGATGGTCAGCATTGGCCTGGTGGGCCGAAAGGGCCTGTTTCTATGCTGTATCTCTAAACTAAACATAAAGTCTTGTCCATGAGAACCATGCATCCGCTCACAATTGTTATGTTCTTTGACCATGGATGTTCTGTACATCAAATCCACTTGTCTCAACTTGCATCATATATCTTGATATTCCGATCTACAACAAATCTAATCAATTTTTAAAATTTCAATTGATTCTGTACCCATGAGAAAGAGCATCAGATTCCGACTGGCGTCTAAATGAGAGAGAGCTTGTGGATTTCACTCCTATTGGGTCAGACCTCATTTCTATATTGAGTCTTCTTATTTTGGATTTCTGTCCTGGAACAAACATTTGTTGGATCTTTCTGATTATTTTTCTAGTTTACCTCACCATTATACCTCTGGTATAATTACTCTGATTATTGTCAATACGCACAATTACCAGAGCAACACTTTCCAACCCCCAGTAGCCTGTTTTATAGCTGCTCACTCCCAATGACTTGGCCCTTGAGATTCTGATTCCCTGCCTGAAACCTCAATCCTCCCTTAACTGTTCATGACTTAACTGTTTACCTTTGCAACAGTGGACCATACTGTGGAAGGGACTTTACAATCACAAATAGTGCGAGGCCTATTCTGCAACCTAATGTTGTGTAGAACTCCAAAAGAATATTGAGTGGGCCACTGTGCACCACTGTGTGTATCTGAGTATGGTCGATGTGACTTTAGATTTTAGACCGTAGTCTTTAGAAATATAGTGTGGAAAGAGGCCGTTCAGCCCACCGAGTCCACGGCAACCAGCGATCACCCCGTTCGCTAATGCTATCCTACACACAAAGGACAATTTTTTTTTTACAACTTACCAAAGTCAATTAACCTACAAATCTGTACATCTTTGGAGGAAACCAGAGCACCCACAGAAAACCCACGCGGTCACAGGGAGAACGTACAAACTCTGTACAGACAGCACCTGTAATGAGGATCGAACCCGGGTCTCTGGTGCTGTAAGGCAGCAACTCTACCGCTGTGCCACCATGCTGCGACTTCTAGGCCTCAGTCTCATTTTATTATGAAATAATTCAATTTTTGGTTATTTTTTCAGATTCAAAATAAAATTAAACGACAAAATAAAAAGTGATTTGGAAAATTAAACATATCTGATTATTTGGTAAGGAAAGTTAAATGTGTGGACACCATATAAACATTATTTTTTTGACAGTTTATTTTGATAACAAGAGTCTGGAGTTCTTGATTAGTATGGGTGTCAGGTGTTATGGAGACAAGGCAAGAGAATGGGGTTGAGAGGGAAAGATAGATCAGCTGAGTTTGAATAGCAGAATAGACTTGATGGGCCGAATGGTCGAATTCTGTTCATAGAACTTATGAACTTTTGAACCTGATGTGATGGTACCTTCAGCAGAAATATCGCTTTGATCTGAGTTTAGTACAAGGTGTTAATTTTGTCAGGAAAGTGAACCAAGAGATAGGAATAAGTATTCAAGGGTTCTTATGAGGATAAATGCCATTTAAACTAACTGCTAGCACTTATTAAAAAGGCTGCCTGGTATTTCGTCAGAAGCAACTGCACAAGAAATACTTCTGGTCTGTGGTCAAATGCCAAATCTTTTACTTTTGCATCCAAGGAAAATTCAAATAATGGTAGTCAGCAATTAGCCCCTAAATTGCCTGTTAAAACTGGCCTCTCAAAACGGGATGCTTTCTTAACCCAGTTGTATTCCACGTGTCTGCATCTTTTCAGTAAAATAACTCAAAAACTATTTAACTCTGGTCCTAGACTCTTCAGAAGTTCATAAATTCATAAATGATAGGAGAAGAATCAGGCCATTCAGCCCATCAAGTCTACACTGCCATTCAATCACATCTGATCTATCCTTCCCTCCTGACCTCATTCTCCCGCCTTCTCCCCATAACCCCTGACACCGGCACTAATCAAGAATCTATCTATCTATCTCTGCCTTAAAAATATCCATTGACTTGGCCTCCACAGCCTTCAGTGCCAATGAATTCCACAGATTCACCAGCCTCTGACTAAAGAAATTCCTACTCATCTCCTTCCTAAAAGACCGTCCTTTAATTCTGAGGCTATGACCTCTGGTCCCAGACTCTTGCACTTTCAGAAACATCGTCTCCACGTCCACTCTATCTATCTAACCTCTGACCTGACGCTCATAATGTGAACCAATCATTTCTATCTCAAGACCTGAAGGTCCAGTTCCTGACAGAAATTCCTCTTTAAACGTTGCAGCCTTTTAGGATCTCACTCTGTTTTGCTTTCCCACAGAATTTTGAATTACGTGGAATAGATTTAATGACATCTAGTTATTTTAGTACCATAACACTGGAAAATTTAAAAAAGAATAATAACGTCCAGATGAACAGGATACAGATTTTTGCCCAGAGGTGAATACCATTTCATGAAAAGAAATGAGAAACGAGGAAATACAACACAAATATAAAAGGGAATAAAAAAGAGGGAATAAATTGTTTTACAAAACCTTTATAATTTTAAACAAATCGGCGGGAAAGAGGTAGACTTCATAATAGGAGCTAAGCAGAATGCGAACATTTCATTGCAAAAATATAACTTGGAAAAGCAACTGATGTGAATCTGGTGACATACATCCAATTATAATTAAAAGATTTTCAGAAAAAAATAACATTGGGAGTGTGGATAGAAGCATTTTTATAGCAAATTAGGAACAGGGGAAATGGCAGGTGACATAATAACATGGCTTAAAGTAATGAAGCATTACACCACGAGATATAGTTGCGATGTTAGCTATGGTTTTGTAGACACTCCCAGAGATTCTTATTAGAAATGCATTTTGCTTAACACAATGAATGGAGTTCCCATCAGGAACTGGACCTTCACGTTATGGTGTTGAAATTATTTGCTCAGATTATGCCTGAAGATAGGTTCTGACTTGAAACATCATCTGTACATTTAATCATAGAGTTATAGGGCATAGAAACAAACCCTTCAGCCCAACATTCCCATGCCGACCAACATGCCCCATCTACACTCGTCCCACCTGCCTGCATTTGGCCCATATCCCTCTAAACTTATCCTATCCATATACTTGTCAAAATGTTTCTTAAATATTGCGATACTACCTACCTCATCTACCTGCTCCGGCAGCTCGTTTCATATATCCACCATCTTTGTGTAAAAAAGTTACTCCTTAGATTCCTATTAAATCTTTCCCCCCTCATCCTACGTCCTCTGGTTCTTGATTCTCCAACTCTGGGCAAGAGACTCTGTGCGTTTACCCAATCTATTCCTCTCATGATTTTGTACACGTCAATAAGATCACCCCTCATCCTCCTGCACTCCAAGGAATAGAGTCCTAGCCTGCTCAACCTTTCCCTATAGCTCCGGCCCTCAAGTCCAGGCAACATCCTCGTTAACCTTCTTTGCACCCTTTCCAGCATTCCTGCAAACTCTTGCATAAAACATGGTGCCCAAAACTGAACCCAATACTCTAAATGCGGCCTGGCCAACATCTAATATAACTGCAACAAGACCTCGAAACCTCTTTATTCAATACATTGACTGATCAAGGCCAATGTGCCGAAAGCCTTTTTGACCATCATATCTACCTTTGATGCCACTTTTAAATATCTGCAACTATTCCACCCCCCCCCAACATATACTGCCTGATCCAGAGTTCCTGCAGCAGTCTATCTTTTTGTTCAAGGAGACTAATGTGCATAATGTCCTTGACCCGATGGCCCAAATTATAGTAAATTAAAATATGTAAAATTTCAGCATAAATTTCCAAAATGACCAAAACTCTGGAAAGGTGCCAATCAATTGGAAACCTGCAAATGTAACATTCCTATTCAAGGAGGAAGACAGGAAGCAGGAAATCACAGGGTTGTCATCTTAGTATCCCTCATTGGGAAAAGTGCTCAAATCCAGTTTTGAGTAAAGAGCCTGTCCCACATTAGGCGATTTTAAGGCGACTGCCGGCGACTGTCAAAGTCGTAGCAGATCGCCGAACTTTTCTTTTACCCGACGACAATGACCACGACAATGCCGAGTCAGCTCAAGATTACAGCGTCTTCGGAAACATTGCGAAATTCCCTGTCAATGCTTCTCCGGCGTCCTAATTTTCACTGAAATCACTTACAAGTCGGTAAGTACTTGAGAGTTTTGAATTATAACACCTTGTATGGGTTACTTAAAAACCAAGCATCACTGTAACAAGGCAGAAACTGGATTTACTTCCAGTTTACTAATAGCTGTATTAAAATATTTTTTTTTTAAAGTGGTTAAGTGGATTTTTGTGAAAAGTGTGTGGGCATTCTTTGAAAATGTACAGGAGATGCATATCTGGTTTCTGGGTTGCATATCTGGGTTGGGAGCCCATTTTAAATGTAATGGCTGATGGCCATAAACATCGCGAAATTCCCACGCTTACCTGACCGTTAAACTGTCGCCTCCAATCTACCTGTCAAATGTCCTGACGGTAAATAAATTGGTTAAACACAAGCATTTTATGGTATTTTGAAATGACTTTACTTATTTTAATATAATGTGCTTCTAAATGCATCTAAGAGAACCTAGCAAACCTGGGGACAGCATGCGACAGCGCCCGCAATAAGCAACGATACCTGGCGACAAGCCAGCTGTCGCCGAGAAATTTCACTCCGGGTGATTTCTCAGTGACGCGCTGAGATCCACTACAATTCTTGGAAGACTCCTCACGATCATGCCCACGACACCCCGGCGATCTGTCGGCGACAGCCTAGTCGCCGGCAGTCGCCTTAAAATCACCTAAAGTGGGACAGGCCCTTAAGTAACAGCAGGGCGTTTAGAAAATCACAATGGAGATAGTTTTATGAAAGTGAAATAATGTTTACAAACTTATTCGAGTTCTTGGAGAGTGTAACACATGAGGGTATAGTAGAGGCCATGCATCTGAATTTCCAAAAGGCAATCAATAAGGTCCTTCTACAGTTGTACTGGGCCCTGGTGAGACCGCACCTGGAGTACTGTGTGCAGTTTTGGTCTCCAAATTTGAGGAAGGATATTCTTGCTATTGAGGGCGTGCAGCGTAGGTTCACTATGTTAATTCCCGGAATGGCGGGACTGTCGTATGTTGAAAGGCTGGAGCAATTAGGCTTGTATACACTGGAATTTAGAAGGATGAGGGGGGATCTTATTGAAACATATAAGATAATTAGGGGATTGGACACATTAGAGGCAGGAAACATGTTCCCAATGTTGGGGGAGTCCAGAACAAGGGGCCACAGTTTAAGAATAAGGGGTAGGCCATTTAGAACGGAGATGAGGAAGAACTTTTTCAGTCAGAGAGTGGTGAAGGTGTGGAATTCTCTGCCTCAGAAGGCAGTGGAGGCCAGTTCGTTGGATGCTTTCAAGAGAGAGCTGGATAGAGCTCTTAAGGATAGCGGAGTGAGGGGGTATGGGGAGAAGGCAGGAACGGGGTACTGATTGAGAGTGATCAGCCATGATCGCATTGAATGGCGGTGCTGGCTCGAAGGGCCGAATGGCCTACTCCTGCACCTATTGTCTATTGTCTATTGTCTAATAAGATGTCCCATTGAAGGTGATCGCACAAGGTTGCTTTGAGGGATTATATATTACCATGGATAGATGACTGGCCAACTAACAGGAAATAGAGAACCAGACGGCACAGTGGTGCAGCGGTAGAATTGCTACCTTACAGTGCCAGAGGTCCGTGTTTGGTCTGGACCTTGGGTGCTGTCTGTGTGGAGTCTGTACGTTCTTCCTGTGACCGCATGGGTTTTCTCTGGATGCTCCGGTTTGCTTCCACATCCCAAAGACGTGCGGGTTTGTGGGTTAATTGGCTTCTGTAAAACTTGGCCCTAGTGCGTAGGATAGAATTAATGTCTGGGTGATCGCTGGTCAGTACTGACTCAGTGGGCTGAAGGGCCTGTTTCCACACTGTATTTCTAAACCAAACTATAAGATAAAACGGTCATTGTGTAACCAGTGGGGGGCCACAGGGATCA
Source organism: Rhinoraja longicauda (assembly GCF_053455715.1). Classification (NCBI taxonomy): domain Eukaryota; kingdom Metazoa; phylum Chordata; class Chondrichthyes; order Rajiformes; family Arhynchobatidae; genus Rhinoraja; species Rhinoraja longicauda. The sequence continues at coordinate 27,132,386 of NC_135974.1, read as the reverse complement.
GTGCTGAAGCCTCAACTATTTACAGTTTATATTCATAGCTTAGGCAGAAGAAATAAAGCCAGATTTGCTGACTATCCAAAGTTGGATGAGACACTGAATTGTGAGGAGGACAGAAAGTGTCTGGAAAAGGATTTTGAGTAGATCTCAAGGGTGGGTGCAAACTTAGTAGATGAGTTATAATGTGTGGAATTGTAAGGTCATCCCCTTTGGTCGGACGAATAGCTAAAGATTGTTTAAATGGAGAGAGATCACAGAATGCCACTGCCTCGAGGATCTGGATGTCTTCATTCATGAAACATGGATTAGAAAATAGGAGTAGCAAATCTGATATGATTTCCCTTCTCTTTGATCCAATGAGCACTGTGATTCCTGTTTCCTCCCTCCTTCACTCTCCCCAAATGCACCATTTTCAAGCACCGAGGAACTCAGTAAAAACCGAAGATTAAATGGGAACCACCCTGCTCTTTTATGCCAGATGACACAACACTTAGAGCTCTTGCAAATGAGTCATGGAGGATTTGAGAACAGCGATATTTAAATGAATTTACTGAATACATATTTTCTATATTTACTGAATATATATTTAAATATATACACAGGTTAGATTTCCATTTTGAAATCTGGCCAAACAAAGCCCACAAAATGGTACACTGCAGATTTAAATGCAAGTGCTATTGTAGCGACCATAGAGAATGGTCCAGGTCGTCGAACCCTCGGATTGGCCAGCGAGGTCACGTGTGAACGCGACCATGGGGATTGGTCCAGGGAGCGACATCGCTGATTGGCCAGCGATGTCATGTGCGCGTTTGGCGCCCGAAATAGTTAGTTCGGCGAAGTCTTCGAAGAAGACAGTAAGTTTTTGATGGTTGTCCTTTACCTTGTTGTTTAACTCTGTATTCGAATATTGCGGCTGCAATAAACTTCCTCTACAACCAAGAAGTTTCCGGACTCGCCATATTGGACGATCACCGATTATGCAGGGACCCGACGCCTCGTCGGCGATGGCCGCGCCGGGCACACCGGAGTCAAGCGCGGTAAGCGATCACCTTCCATGGTTTTGGACGCACGCACCGCAATCTTGGTTTATACACACCGAAGCTCAATTTCATATAAAGAAGATATCGGACGACTCCACGAGGTATTACTACCTCGTCAGCGCTCTATCATCGGAGACGACCACGCGCGTGATGCGGTTCATCGTTAATCCACCTGCGGAAAGCAAGTACGAGGCCCTGAAGAAAGTATTACTGCGAATCTTCGGGTTTAATAAGCATGGTGGTGCGGCAAGACTTCTGCAACTACCGGATCTTGGAGACCGACTGCCTTCCGTCCTCATGTCCGAAATGATGATGCTAGCCGGTGAGCATACGGATTGCCCTATGTTCGAACAGGCATTCCGCGAGAAGCTTCCTGAGGATGTCCGACTGCTGCTCACGGATTGTTCTTTTAAGGACCCCGAAGCATATGCAGCGAAAGCGGACGCGCTCATAGCAGCTAAAAACAAGGCAAAGGACCAGGCAAGCGGTTCGATCAACAAGGTCTCGACATCAGTGACCACGCCACAGCGACGGCAAGATGGCGCCACGTCTCCCGCCAATTCTCCGAAAGCCCGCCAAAAAGATCCGCACAAGCGCGGCTGGTGCTATTATCACCTACGATGGGGTAGCAAATCCCGCAACTGCCGCTCACCTTGTACCTTCGCGGGAAATGCCTCGGCCGATCGTACATAGGGGCAGTTACGATTGGCCAGAACCGGCGCCTCTATGTCCATGATCGATTCACGGACACAGAATTTTTGGTGGACACGGGAGCCATCGTCAGTATAGTGCCGCCGACCGACCTCGAAACCAGATCGGGTAAGACAGGTCCCACCCTCATCGCGGTTAATGGCAGCCCAATTCGCACTTTCGGTATACGGAAGATGTCCCTTGTGTTAGGCCTCCGCACGTACGAATGGCCATTCATCATAGCCGACGTCAAACAAGCGATCTTGGGAGCAGATTTTCTCTGGGCTTTTTCACTGGTCCCTGATGTCCGCGGTAACGACCTCCGACCCTCCGCCGAAGATGAGCACGTCGCTCCGACAATCGCCTCCTCGCCCAGCCCTACTGTCCAGGCCGTCGTCGCGGCCCTCGACTCGTATGCTGAGATTCTGGCGGAGTTTCCAGAGCTGCTCATTCAACGTTTCGACACGTCTTCGGCCAAGCACGGCGTGGTCCATCACATCCGCACCGAAGGCCCTCCTGTTTTCGCTCGGGCCAGGAGGCTACCGCCAGACAAACTGGTGGTGGCACGGGCAGAGTTCAGGAAGATGGAGGAAATGGGAATTGTTCGTCAGTCTGACAGCCCGTGGGCCTCGCCGTTACATATGGTCTCCAAGGCATCTGGGGGGTGGAGACCATGTGGCGATTATCGGCGTCTCAATGCTGTCACCACGGCTGATCGCTACCCCATACCGCACCTACAGGACTTTTCATCTGGGCTGGAAGGAGCGGTGGTATTCTCCAAAATCGATTTGGTGCGAGGATACCACCAGATCCCGGTGCGACCGGAGGATATACAGAAAACTGCAACGATTACTCCGTTCGGGTTGTTTGAATGGTTGCGTATGCCTTTCGGTTTAAAGAACGCGGCACAGGCTTTCCAACGACTGATGGACCGCGTGGGCCAGGATTTACCCTTTTTGTTTATTTATTTAGACGACATCCTGGTTGCCAGCACCTCAGTACAGGAACACCAGGCCCACTTGCGGACCGTTTTCCAGCGGCTCCAAGACCACGGGCTCATAATCCAACCCTCCAAATGTCAATTCGGCCTTCCTGCTCTTGATTTTCTAGGGCACAGAATTACCCCTGCCGGCGCCTCCCCTTTGCCCGAAAAGGTGGAGGCTATCCGGGCATTTCCCAGGCCCACCACAGTAAAAGGGCTACAGGAGTTCGTAGGCATGGTTAATTTCTACCATAGGTTCGTCCCGGCAGCTGCGCGAGTCATGCGCCCGCTTTTCCAGTGCCTTGCAGGGAATCCGGTAGAGTTGATATGGTCCCCGACCGCAGAGTCGGCTTTTACAGCAGCTAAGGCAGCTTTGGCAGACGCCACCATGTTGGTCCACCCGAGCCCCTCCGCCCCCACGGCCCTGACGGTTGACGCCTCTGACGTGGCGGTGGGCGGGGTTCTGGAGCAGCAGGTCGGTGGCCGTTGGCAGCCTTTGGCGTTTTTCAGCCGGCAACTAAATTCGGCTGAGCTGAAGTATAGCGCATTTGACCGAGAGCTTTTGGCCCTCTATTTAGCTGTTCGTCATTTCAGGTACTTCCTTGAGGGCCGCCCATTTGTGGCCTTTACGGACCATAAACCATTAACATTTGCTTTTGTCAAATTGTCTGACCCATGGTCGGCCCGCCAGCAGCGGCATCTGACTGCTATCTCCGAATTCACCACCGATGTCCGTCATGTCGCGGGTAAGCTTAATGCCGTTGCTGACGCCCTGTCTAGACCTGCTTTTCCCCCTATTTCGGCGGTGGACTGCGAAGTGGATCCCCAAGAGCTTGCGGAGGCACAGCTTCTAGCGGATACCGCTTCGGCATACCAGTCCACCACTTCGGGATTGAAGTTGGCCCAGGTAGCTTGTGGGTCAGAAGGCACAAAAGTCTGGTGCGATGTTTCTCTTCCCCGTCCCAGGCCGGTAGTACCGCCCTCCCTTCAGCGCCGGGTTTTCGATGCCATTCATGGGCTGGCGCACCCGTCCATCCGCTCCACCTCTGCTTTGGTAGCAGCTCGGTTTGTCTGGCATGGCCTACGGAAACAGGTAGCGGGTTGGGCGCGTGCCTGCGTTCCCTGTCAGACCGCTAAAGTCCAGCGCCATGTCCAGCCCCCCGTACAGGATTTCGAGGTCCCGGCTGTTCGTTTTTTCCACATCCACGTGGATTTGGTCGGTCCTTTGCCTTCCTCCCGGGGCTACACCCACCTCCTCACGGTGGTGGATCGGTTCACCCGGTGGCCAGAGGCTTTCCCATTGTCTGATATTTCGTCAGCGTCTTGTGCTAGGACTTTGGCCCTTCATTGGGTAGCTCGTTTCGGGGTCCCGGCAGTTATTACCACTGACAGAGGCCCACAATTCACTTCGTCCCTCTGGGCCGCGCTCGCAGAACTGTACGGGTCCAAGTTACAACCCACGACTGCATATCACCCCCAGGCAAATGGACTCGTAGAAAGGTTCCACCGCCAACTTAAGGTGTCCCTCAGTGCAAGGCTTGAAGGCCCGGACTGGGTAGACCAGCTCCCTTGGGTTCTTTTGGGCATCCGGACTGCTCCTAAGCTAGATCTCGGTGCATCGTCCGCAGAGCTAGTATATGGCTCGACACTTCGAGTACCCGGAGATCTGTTTCCGGACCCTTCAGACCAGCTGCCTACAGTCCCATCAGTGTTAGCATCTCTCCGGGAACGGGTGGGCTCCCTGGCTCCAGTTCCGACTTCACGTCATGGGTGTCCCATGGTACATGAACCGCCTTCCCTGAAGGACTGTGAGTTCGTTTTTCTGCGAAAAGATTCCCATCGCGCCCCGTTGCAGAGGGTCTATCAAGGGCCGTTCCGGGTTTTGCGTAAGGGAACGGCTACCTTCACCTTAGACATGTGCGGCAAGAGTGAGCTCGTCTCAGTGTCCCGGCTCAAACCTGCACATTTGGATCCGGATCAACCAGTCCTGGTCGGTCAAACCCCTAGGAGAGGCCAACCTCCGTTAGTTCCGCTCAGTCCAGGACCCCCCGTTCCGACAGTTCCTCCAGGACCCCCCGTTCCGGCAGTTCCTCCAGGACCCCCTGTTCCGGTAGTTCCTCCAGGACCTCCCGTTCCGGCTGTTCCGCCAAGTCCGGAACCCCCGGCTTCTGTGGTTCAGGCTGTCCCTCTCCGTACTCGTTATGGTCGCGAAATCCGGCTCCCTGCTAGGTTCCGCACCTCGGGTTCTGGGGGGGGTCATGTAGCGACCATAGAGAATGGTCCAGGTCGTCGAACCCTCGGATTGGCCAGCGAGGTCACGTGTGAACGCGACCATGGGGATTGGTCCAGGGAGCGACATCGCTGATTGGCCAGCGATGTCATGTGCGCGTTTGGCGCCCGAAATAGTTAGTTCGGCGAAGTCTTCGAAGAAGACAGTAAGTCTTTGATGGTTGTCCTTTACCTTGTTGTTTAACTCTGTATTCGAATATTGCGGCTGCAATAAACTTCTTCTACAACCAACAAGTTTCCGGACTCGCCATACTATTATAATAAAACAGTAAGATTTACCTTCTTCTGCATACTACCATTACCACCGAGGTCTATCAGATTGTAAAACTCCAGGACTTACATAGTCAGCTTTACCACAAAAGCTTTACTGGAATAATAATGAGCTGTAGAAACCTCTTTGAACAGAGCCCAGATATAATATCACTTTGATCATCAGTCCAAGAGAAGAAAAATGTCACTTTTAGTATCAATCTGTGAGCAATAATTATGCACAAAATATGCATAAAAAAGTTTCACCAACCCTTTGAAAAATCCCAGACGAGATCAGATTAGGCAACATTGCTCATTTTAGCAAGCTGTCCTATCTTAGTGGCGTGGACTCGGAGGGTTCTGGATATGGAGCGTATTCAACATTCCTTTTCAAAAAAACATTTTGCAGTTAGACACAAAATGCTGGAGTAACTCAGCATCTCTGGAGAGATGGAATGGGTGACGGAATGGGTTCTTCAGGCTGGAGAAGGGTCTTGACCCAAAACATCGGCCATCCTTCTCTCCAGAGATGCTGCCTGTCCCGCTGAGTTACTCCAGCATTTTGTGTTCATTATCGGTTTAAACCAGCATCTGCAGTTCCTTCCTAAACATTCTGTAGTGATTTGGCCACTGAAAGTAACATTACAAATGGGAGTAGCTTAGATGGGGCTACTTTGCCAGTATTGAAGCATTGGGCCGAAGGGCCTGTTTACATGCTGTATGACTCTTTGACTCTACGATTCTCCCCATTACTTCTACTTCCCCCAGTCCCAGTACCATTTACAATGAATTAGAACTAAGCTAATCCAAACACTGGCACTATTCACAGCAAATTCCCAATTCTCCATCAAAACGTCTCATAAATCATTGGTAAAGAAAAAAATGAAAATTAATTTTCTAGTTTAGCCTCACACTAATGATTTTAAAAAGTAAGAGTTGAAGACTACCTCAAAGAAATTCTTTCTGCTGCTGCCACATCAAAAACATAAGGCAATGTTGAAGCTGTTGCCAAATTATTTGCATTCCATTAAAATAAGCTTAGGACTTATGGAAATGAAATGAAAATTTATAAAATGGAAAGGACATTATGATCACTTTGTAAACTGAATCACTCCATTGCTGCAATACTAAATGCAAAAGTAGCAAATGGTTTAAGAGATAAAATAGTAGCATTGTTAAACTTTTGACCCTAAAAAAAAACCTACTTACATGAGGTGCATCAGTCAGAAGGCTTAAAGTTAATCTACAGATTATTATAATAATTTCCCAGCATTAATGAACCACAAAAGAAATAAGCCTCTGAACAACTGCATCAGTGTAGAGTGGCATGGTGGTAAGATATTAAACAGAAGCCTGGATCGAGCCATGAAGCCATACAACATGGAAGCAGGCCCTTCAGCCCATACTGGTCCATACCGTTCAAGATGCCCATCTACGCTGGCCACATTTACCAGCATTTGGCCCGTATCCCTTTAAACCTTGTATCTTGAAAGTTCAAATCCCAAATGATGGATTTTAATTCAACTTACGAAGAAATTTTGCAATAGATATTAATAATGGTGATCATAAAACTATCAATTTGTCATTTCATTCCATATGAATCACTAATTTCTTTCAGGGCTGGACACTCATTGCTCTGACCTATTCTAGCCTCTATTGATTGCAGGGGGCACTCCTAAGGACTTTCTACAACATGGTGGTTGCATCGACCATCTTCTATGGAGTGGTCTGCTGGAGCAGCAGCATCTCAGCGGCGGAAGGGAAGAGACTCGACAAGCTGGTCAGGAAGGCCAGCTCTGTCCTGGGTTGCACCCTCGACTCAGTGCAGGTGGTGGGAGAGAGAAGGATGATGGCAAAGCTAACATCGCTGCTGGACAACGATTCCCACCCCATGCAGGACACTGTCACTGCACGAGTAGCTCCTTCAGTGACAGACTCCTTCACCCCAAGTGCGTGAAGGAGAGGTATAGGAGGTCCTTCCTTCCCGCTGCTGTGAGACTGCACAACCAGCACTGCTCCCAGAAGACGAGCCAACAATAACAGCTAAGAACACACAGAAAAAAATGACAATTTATGTATCTTTTATTTATAATGAATGATCTCTTGCTCTCTTGCTATCCACTTTGCTGCTGTAACACTGTAAATTTCCCCGGTGCTGGACGAATAAAGGAATATATTATTATTATTATTATTATTATTCCTGTATCACAGCAAAATTAGGTTGCTCTTCAAAATGGCCTAGAAGGACTAGTGAAGGGTGGCCAATAAATACCACCTTGTGAGGATGTTCACATACTGTGAACAAATGAAACAAAATCTACGGGAAACCCCAACCTTACGTGGAACCGGTCTGTGTGTGTGTGTACACATGTGTATACATACGCGTACGTACGTGCGTGTGTGTGTGCATGCCTGTGTACATGTGTGTACGTGTACATGTATGTAATGTATGTAAGGTGTAAAGAGGCTGAGGAAGGATAGAGGAGGGATTTCCTTAATAACATTTCTGCTTGCGTTTATTACATTTGGTAGGGACTTTTGTGGACAATCCCTGGCCATTATAAGCTATCAGCCTGAAAGTGACATACACATCATTGTGTGTTGCTAGAATGAAGCTGAGGAAAGCTTGAAGATTGCGCAAACAATGCCACATGGACTCAGCTAAGCACATATGATTTTTGGCTCATTCACCTCTACTTAGGGATGTATCCTGAGCTTTCCCTTTCCCTCCTCCAACAGTCCTCTTCCTGCTACTTGCATGCAAGAAGGCAGCTGCTTGACACCCTCTTTGCACTACATATAAATAAGATCCAGATGCTAATCTACCAATGACTAAACTTTACACCAAAGACTGTATTTTACATTTGTGTCAGTAACACCATCATCCCCTCCAATCACCTACCACTGCTGGGTTAAAGCTGCAGCCTTTTTCTCAGAAGGGACTCGACCTAAAACGTCACCCATTCCTTCTCTCCAGAGATGCTGCCTGTCCCGCTGAGTTACTCCAGCTTTTTGTGTCTGTCCCAGATTACGTTTTTCAATCCTCAGTCCGTGGCACATTAGTTTTAGCAAAGCGCTGTAACATCAGAAATAAGACTAGAGGCCTTCCATATTCTGTACCATTAAAAGTAACTAAGATCAAGTCACTTCAATGGATGAACTTCAGAAATATTGCAATTATATTGAAAGCTGCTGCAGTCACTTAACAGTAGCCATGTACAAATATTGAGCAACATTTAGTTTCATTAAATGAGTGCTTACATTATGCCATTTATCAAGATTTACTTTCCCAGAAGGTAATGACTAAACTTTTAGACTGAACTTTTAAAGGTAGAATCCAGCAAAGAAAAACCCAGAGACATAAAAGGCATCGGCTTAACTCACTAGGGACCAGTGCATAGGACTGAGCTCATGTTGCTGATAGCAGACTTAAAACCCACAAGTTTAGGAGTAGCATCCTAGTCCAAGGCCATTGGTTTGCAACAGAAAATAACTTATCTGTTCATCTCTTGGAAAAGCTAACCTTACAAAAACATGGATGGTGAAGTTCAACAGCGCTCATATAAAGAAGGGTAGGAATATTATCAATTAACCGTGTTTAATAACTAAATGACCAATACTTACCATGTTAAAACTGCAGAATGAAACTGGAAGATTAATTATTTTAATAGAAATACAATAAGCTATATTTTAGCTCTCAATTAGTTATTAAATGTAAAGTATATACCTGTGAGTTATGCTCCCTCATGTGTCACAAAAATGAGAATCACAACTGTACAGTTGTGTTTAGTCAGAGGGTGGTGAATCTGTGGAATTCATTGCCACTGAAGGCTGTGGAGGCTGTCAATGGATATTTTTAAGGCAGAGATAGATAGATTCTAGATTAGTACGGGTGTCAGTGGTTATGGGGAGAAGGCAGGAGAATGGGGTTAGGAGAGAGAGATAGATCAGACATGCTTGAATGGCGGAGTAGACTTGATGGGCCGAATGGCCCAATTCTGCTCCTATCAAATGATCTGAACCTGAGCCAGTTGTGTCTCATTATTTTATAAATAATTTCCTTAGGAATAACTCATTAAAAAGAAAGTGATAAAAGCACTTTTTGTTTGCTGATTTTTTGGATGATTATTGAAATGTTGTTATATAATTCAAGCAATATAAGATGTTTGTGGCTTATTCATACCAGCACTGGGTAAATGAGTTACCTAAAGAACAAGTTAAATTCAGGTTGCCTCTGAATATTTATAAAAAATGTTAAAAGCTATTTTTGAATCTTCAGCTAGCAACATTTTCCCTCAATTCTCCTTTCTTCCTTCTCTCAAATCAAGTCATTAATTCATTTGTGAATATTTTTTATTGTGCATCTACAAGTGATTCCATGTAAATAGGGTGATCGAGATTAAAAACCTCCAGCTGAGATTAGTGTTGCTTTCATATGGTTTTAATGATTTAAAAAATACTTATAAAGATCTGATTAAATGTATGTTCAATTCTTTGCCCAGTTATACCTACGTCACCTCCACAGATGTTGCCTGACCCACTGAGTTCTTCCACTACTTTGTTTTTTCGCTCTATGTCCAGTTCCTTTGCTGTAAACATTTGAAATATATTCACAGAAGCAGTACGTCTGTGCTCAAACAGTTCAACTGTTCACTGCCAAGTTTTTATTTCTCTTGGCCATGATCAAGAATCCAGAAATCGGAGGTGCAAAGGGACTTGGGAGTGCTGGTGCATGACTCCCAAAAAGTTAATTTGCAAGTCAGATCATTATTAAGGAAGGCAAATAGCATTTATATCAAGAGGACTGGAATACAAAAACAGAGATGTAATGCTGAGGCTCTATAAGGCGCTGGTCAGGACATATTTGGAGTACTGTAAGCAAATTTGGGCCCCATATCTGAGGAAGGATGTGCTGGTTTTGGAGAGGGTCCAGAGGAGGTTTACAAGAATGATTCCAGGAATGAGTGGGTTAGCATATGATGAGCGATTGAAAGCACTGGGCCTGTACACGCTGGAGTTTAGAAGGTTGAGGGGGGCCTCATTGAAACTTACAGAATAATGAAAGGCATAGATAGAATGGATGGGGAAAGGATGTCTCCACTGGTGGGAGAGTCTAGGACCAGAGGTCACAGCCTCAGAATTAAAGGGCGCGCTTTTTGGAAGGAGGCGAGGACGAACTTCTTTAGTCAGAGGGTAGTTAATATGTGGAACTCATTGCCACAGAGGGCTGTGAAGGCCGTCAGTGGATATTTTTAAGGCAGAGACAGACAAATTCTTGATTAGAATGGGTGTCAAGGGTTATGGGGAGAAGGCAGGAAAATAGGATTAGGAGGCAGAGATCAGCAATGATTGAGTGGTGGAGTAGACTCGATGGGCCAAATGGCCTAATTCTACTTCTATAACTTGTGACCCGAGTATACCCGGGGGTGGAACTGAACAGGTTAATCCACATGCCAAGAGCATGGATAATTTACTGCCACTATCTCAATTTCAATCTACCTCACTGTGATGATAATTGTAGCACACATTCAGAAGGATCAGCGCTTTTTACTTCAGATGTTGCAAACTCACATGCCAAATTCAGGCAAGTCGGGTGCATTTTTGCCTTCAAGGATAGAGATCTGCTTGGGTTTATAATTAAAATCCCACCCAATCCTGACTCGGCCACAGATAACGTGAACAAAGCCTGACGACTTATATATTTTCTTATTTGTGACCTTGACGCATAGTTGGGACTCCTGTGGGTTAACTGGGCACTAAATAAAGAACTGAGCCTCAGTCCATTTAGTGGTCAAGAGCTGGCCCAATGTTACCCCTAATCTGAGGCTGACGGTTTAAAACATTATTGACTCCTAGCCCAATCTGAACTGCAAACTTGTAGTCAGATTCCATTAGGGAGCCAGGCTCAATAGATCTGTTAATTTCTCTTAATTGTGTCTGTTTTGGAATGCTTTTTGGAATACTAAAGGCCAAACCTAAAAGATTCCCGAGACCCATTTTTTTAATGATGAGCTAGATTTATTTTAGATTTATCTCTGATCTCTGATTTTTTTCCCCAAATACTTTGCTGATGTTCACTCTTGGCAGAAAGCTTTCATTGTACGAACTCCAAAAGAATGTCAGTTTTCTACATTAAAATAAAGACTTACGAAATAAAGAGCCACCATGTGGCTCCCTCATGCCTTCTGTGCTGTTCAGTGAGTATGTGGCTAATCTGGTCTTGGCTTCAGCTCCACTTTTCTGCCTGTTTCCTACAGACCTTAACCTGGATAGGTGACATTTTGGGTCAGGACCCTTCTTTCAACTCAATTCTGAAGAAGGATCCCAACCCGAAACGTAACCTACCCATTTTCTCCAGAGATGCTGCCTGACTTGCCGAGTTACTCCAGAATTTTGTGTCTATTTTCCATACAAACTCAGGCTGTTGTCCAGGTGGAATAGGATGGTATTTGTGGATTGCTAACCCTCTGTCCTCTCTGTTGGGATGGCAGAATTGGCCCTCGTACCCATCACAAGGCCCTGGATTATTGTCACCCATGTCAGGATGCCCGGGCTTCTCGCTCCAGAGCTGCTCCAAAGGAATCTACAACTTTCTCCACTGAAAATCATTGGCCCTCCAGCAGCCACTGGGTTAGTATTGCATTGGCAGGACCTCACAGAAGACAGGGATTAAGTGAATCCAAAACATATGAATAGTTGCCTTGCGTGGGATATACTGTAGCATAACGTAAATTATAAATTTGGTCTACCATGTTTATTTTGTCGGCTTTCATTTTTGCGCTTTGGCCAAGTGGAGGCGATGAAGGCCAGTGGCTGTCTAAGATCTGGTGAACGGGGAATTTAGATTGTGGTTACAAGATTTGCATTTGGGTAAGTTCTTGCATGAGATCCTCAAGGACACCTCATGAAGAAAAGTACGATCTATAGTGCCTTCTTTTGCTCCACCCTTCTCCTAAACCTCTTCCCCTTCATCGTCCTCCAGCATATGCTCCTCAGATGCCAATGAAGTTGGAGGTGGTATTCAACAAAACACCAGGAACTCTTGACACCTACTGTGCAGAGCATGGTTGAAGAGGAATGTTGCAGTATATGAATGGCCTGCTCTAAGACACTGGGTCAGCAAATCTGGTTTTCATTGTACATTGCCCCTGTACATATGGGTTACATACGAGTTATTTCATCAATGATAAGTGATCACTGCCAGCCAGTCTCTGTTATTACCCTGTGTAGGAAGGAACTGCAGATGCTTGTTTATACCGAAGATAGACACAAAATACTGGAGTAACTCAGCAGGACTGGCATCATCTCTGGAGAGAAGGAACGGGTAACCTCTGAAGAAGGGTCTTGACCTGAAACGTCACCCATTCCTTCTCTCCAGAGATGCTGTCTGTCCCACCCAGTTACTCCAGCATTTTGTGCCTATCTTCTATTATGCCTTGGTGGTCTCAAAGCAACTCGACCAGCTGATTGCCACTGAATGAAAATATCAATAGGATATAAACATTATACGTCAAACATAGCTTGGATATTAATGTAGAAATCAATAAAAGTCGAATTTTGCTTGCTCAGCCTTCTTCCTGATGAACTTTTTCCTTTTGTATAAACTTTCACCTCCCAGTTGATGATACTGTCAAATTTCAACATTGAAAACCCTTGTTAAATGGTACCCTATCCTCAATTTTTTTTTTTTTGAATTGAGGTTTAATTTGTTCAATTCTCTAATGGAGCTACAACCATGTGTAAAGTGTGGCTTATAATAATGGATTCTTTGTAGCAACAGAAAGCTTCTCTGTGATGTGACTGTGCCACATAAGTAACATGATCACTATTCACATGAGGTTTGTATTATGAGAGATTACATAACATATGAGCACTATGCTTGTTTGAATCTATTATATTCCTGCTCCACAATTATAATGTTACAGCTTTTTCTTGCACTAAACGTTATTCCCTTTATCCTGTATCTGTACACTGCGGACTGCTTGATTGTAATCACGTGTAGGTTTTTTTCGCTGACTAGATAGCATGCAACAATAAAAGCTTTTCACTGTACCTCTGCTTTTGTGAGAATAATAAACTAAACCGAACTAAACTAACGATGCTGAATGTCTGCTGTACAGGTGACGTTACAAGTGAGAATGGGTTTGTTCCTCGAATTGTCCATATCGTGGTTTTCCATAGCGCAAAGCCGTATCATCTGTGCAAGCTTCGAAATGAGAATCAAGAATCACTTCTTGACAATGAATCAAACAATGGTCATCATTTCAGTGGAGCCACAAGAGCTTGCAGAGATGCTGGGATCTGCAACGAAAATGAATTGCTGGAACAATTCAGTGGGTCAGGCAGCATCTGTAGATGCAAAGGGATGGTGGGTGGGTTGTGACCCTGCTTTAGGACTCTGATATTATATTACAGGTTCTTTGAACCTGAAATGGGAACTATCCTTTTGCCTCCTCAGGTGCTGCCTGACCCGTTGAGTTTCTCCAGTAGTTTGATTTTTCCATCATCATATCAGTGGTATCTGGAGCTTGGGGAAGCTTTGTCCATAAGGGGTCAACGTCTTTAGCAGATAAGGGATATGCTATAATTCACTTAAAAAATTGTAAAAGAATAAAAAATCCCTGGCAACTTAGCATTGACTACAAGTATACACATTTTGTGCACATACTGTAGAACTTCCTGTTGTGCAAATTCAACCAAGACTTTAACAGCATCAGAGGAACGAGGGCACTCATTGAATTATTTACACTGGAATGAGCAAAACTAATATAAAAGAGGAATGAATACAAAGTACGTGCTTCACTCCAGCTAAGCTTATTACCTTATTACTAGCTACATGAAGAATCTAAATGAAGGAAAGGGTCTGAACAGGTTGACAACTCCTCAGAGTCGGGGAGTTCAGCCAAGAGTACTTGGGATCAATCCATTCAGCAGCAAATTGAATCTAGTATGTGTTTTATTGCCAGTTACTAACGTGCATCATCGAGTGATTCCCTGCTTGAGTTTTATCCTAATTATCAGAAAAGCATAGCATTTAGGAAACGTGGCTGCTGTATGGCTTCCAGGAATCTGAGAATTGAAATGCTCTCTGGTAGGCGTGTTTGTTGAGGATAAAGGCGGCTGACTTCAGCTGTCTACACCAACCCCAGTGAAAGGCTCATCTGCCTGGAATTCCAAGCCAGTTTTACGCTAAGGTTTGGCAGAATTAAGCAAATCAGACTTTACGCTGTGCTGTGTCTGAAACTGTTCAATCATCTGGGGTTTCATAACTATGCCAAATCCTATCCTCGCCTGACAGCTGCATAAGTGCAATGGAAGGAAAATAGGCTTCAAAAGGACAATCGTTTATATGCAAGAAATGTAGGGGCATTGAGGGAATAGATGGAGCCAAGATCATTGATTTTGGATACATTTTGCAAATGTAAGCTGATGTATCTGTGCTGTTGTGTTTTAAATCCCAACTACCTATTCTGGAGAGACCACAAATATAGTATACGGATTTTTAATTTTTTTTCTAAAACTTTCCAATAGACGTTTTGGGCTTTAACCAGGATGTTGTTCCCGTCTACCTTTGAACTGTGTTGTGTGCAAACCTCCTCCTGCTCCTTTTCTTCATATTTTCAGTTCCTTCCACATGAGCGTCATGTACCTAATAAAACTGCATGCATTTACGTATCGTAGAAGGTATTATCAGGAAAGTTAACACAAACATCAGTTGTAAATGTAATGCCTAAAGGGCTAGACATGACACTGGCTAGGAACACAAGCCCCAGTGTGCTCGATTTGTACAATTGCCAATTGTGGGGACTGAAACAAGAACATCTAGAGGGAGCACAACTTGATGTGTCTCACAGTGCCACGTATAGGAAGTTACATTGGGTTCTATAAGCCAGAGCAAGGCTGAGATCATAATCACCTACCCATTGAATATTTCACACATGCTGGCAGCTTACACTATGGTGAGGTCCAAAATAATTCTCCAGTTATTCCGTTCAAATTAGAAAACTCTGAGTAAAAATAACAAACCGACTGACTGCTCACTTACCTTCAAGCTTTCTATTACTCTTGTGCATAATTCCAAATTATTTTGTGGATAAAGTAAATATGTATATAAGACATGAATCATTCTCAGGCAAACACAGGCCTAAGGTAAGGCTGGCACAATTTTTAACCACAAAAACTGCATTAGCATGATAAAAAGGGGAATGTTACACTCTGCACTTTTTCACCTCCACAATTACAGTAAGTTCCAAATCTAACTGCGGGGCATTTCTTTTTTGCAGCTGGGTATTATTTTCACAGTTAAATTAATTTAGAAAGTCTTATTCCATTTCAGTGAATGTACCATCACAATAAGGAAAAAAAAACTTGTTGCTTATTCATGACAGGATAGTTTCAGATGTGAGGAAGATTGGTCCGGTAAATTTAATGTAACCAACCAATAAGGTAGAGGCATCAATCTGTGGTTAAGAAATGAGCTACATTACAGAGTTGTGTCGGGAGTGCTTTGTGTTGCACTTAACCTTTCCACTTTACGAGGATGTTTCCACGACACGAGGGCCTGAGCTATAGGAAGAGGTTGAGCAGGCTGGGACTCTATTCCTTGGAGTGCAGGATGATGAGGGATGATGAGGGATGATCTTATAGAGGTGTACAAAATCATGAGAGGAATAGATCGGGTAGACGCCCAGTTTCTCTTGCCCAGAATAGGTGGAGTCGAGAACCAGTTGACATAGGTTTAAGGTGATGGGGGGAATGATTTAATAGGATTTTGAGGGGTAACGTTTTCACACAAAGGGTGGTGGTGTATGGAATGAGCTGCAAGAGGAGCTAGTTGAGGCAGGTACTATTGCAACGTTTCAGAAACATTTAGACGTACGTGTATAGGGCAGGTTGAGAGGAATATGGACCAAACGCGGGCGGGTGGACTAGTGTAGATGGGACATATTGGTCGGTGTGGGCACGTTGGGCTGAAGGGCCTGTTTCCACGCTGTATGACTCCATGACCTCCTTCCTGGAAGCTACCAATCTTCAAAAAGTAGCAGTTGCGGACTCCTAGTCTTCCAGTCCTGACACTCATCTTTCCCAATTAGTGAATACTCAAATAAAATTTATCTTCATCAAAGTACTTGAAGAATACTACTTATAATACATATAATTCAAGGGGCATAATGCAGATTTAAAAAAAACATATTTTGAGAAGTTTACTGCTGGGACCTTAGATGCACCAATGTCTTTAAAACGAGAATCGGTCCTTACCATCATCCAGATATGCCTGGTCCAGGTTCTGTGGCTCCTGTTTCACTGTGACTCCAGTACTTGTTGTTTCTTTCTCCTCTTGATCCATTATCAATGTTGCAAGATGGCTTGGCGAGGGGCTGTCTTTGGACACCATCTGAATGGCATTGGATGTTTGCTGTTGTGGATGAATCGCAGCTGGGTATTGATTTTGGCTGCTTTTTTGCACGTGATGCACAGGTTGTGGAGTAGTGGATCGCACAATAGACACCTGGGGATCGTTCTCCGAATACACGTGCTCCTGGTAATCCTGGTGGCTGCTGTATCTCAATGGCTGGCTGGTGGGTGAATGGTGGATCATGGAAGAAAACTGCTGATGGGTTGGGGAGCGTTGTATCATGGGTGACTGGTGGTGGTTGGTTGGAGAGGTTTGGAGCATGGAGGAAGCCTCGCGGCTGTTCGGGGAATGATGAATTATTGAAGAGGACTGGTTGTTGGGAGACTGGCGCAGCATTGAAGACTGGGCAGGTGACCCGGCATGAACCAACACAGATCTGTGGGGGTCTTGAATTATGGGGATTGTTGGCACCATCACAGCAGATGCTTGATAGCCGAGATGATTTGGACTGCCACCTTTGGATCTTGGATAGGCAACTCCTATTGGACTCTGCTGCTGATACTTGGAATCATGTGGAGAGAATCCTGAATGACAGGAAGTCATGCTACCCCCAAGACAGGAAGTGGGGTTAGGGATCATGACCTGCTGTGCATAATAAAACGGAGGCATGGTTCCATGATACGCAGCATTGCAGAATATGGCACCTTCACACTCTTCAATAGGTTCTGTTTTAATGATAGGCACTGAAATAAATTACATAATAAACTTACTTAGAATTGATTTTCATTGATGTGCAAAGTTTCTGATCAAAATCTCCAGTCACAAAACATTTACTTATGCTACTTATTATTCAATGTAATTTAGAGGCACAGCATCGAAACTGGTCTGTGTCGGGAAGAACTGCAGGTGCTGGTTTAAATCGAAGGTGGACACAAAATGCTGGAGTAACTCAGCGGGACAGGCAGCATCTCTGGAGAGAAGGAATGGGTAACGTTTCGGGTTGAGTCTAAAGAAGGGTCTCGACCCGAAACATCACACATTCCTTCTCTCCAGAGATGCTGCCTGTCCCGCTGAGTCACTCCAGCATTTTGTGTCTAACTTCGATGCAAAAAGGCCCTTCGGCCCATCGAATCCACGCCAGCCACTGTTCACCTGTGCTAGAACATGCTAGTTCTATTTAATCTCACTTTGTCATCCACCCCCGACACACTAGAAACTAATTAACATACAAATCCATAAGTCTTTGGGATGTGGGAAGCCAACAGGGTGGGACATTCACAGTGAACGGTGGGACCCTGAGGAGTGTTGTAGAGCAGTGGAGTCTTAGAGTATAAGTACATGGTTCCCTGAAAGTAGCATCGCATGTAGACAGGGGGAAGAAGGCACTTTGTACCCTGGCCATCATCATGTTATGTTACGTAACATCCCAATTTCTATACTCAGGCAAATGAGTTGTACAAGACCGGGAGTATTGTGTCATTTTCGGTCACCATTTAGTTGGAAAGATGTAGAGAAGATTTGCGAAGATGTCGCCTGGACTCGAAGGCCTGAGGTTTTGGGAGTGGCTGTTTGCTCCTTTGGAATGCAGGAGGCTAGGGGGTGATTTGTAGAGTTGAAAAAAGTCATGAAGTAAATACATAGGATTATTTCCCCCCCCCCCCCCCAGGGTAGGGTAATCAAGAACTAGAGTGTATAGGTTTAATGTGTAGGGTAAAGATGTATTAGGAACCTGAGGAGCAACTTCATCACACATAGGGTGGGTCGGTAAATGGAATGAGTTGCCAGAGGTATTAGTCGAGGCAGGTACAATAACAACATTTATAAGACATTTGGATAGGTACATGGATAGGATATTTACAGTTGTATGAGCTCTCAGCTTCTTCTAAAAATGCCATACTGTTTCAATGTGGTGCTATTAGTCTGTATTCAACTGTTACAAATGTATAAATGTAGCATTCCTTTCTCCTGTGGTTTTTTTAACAATGCGCGCAAATGCACCTCATTTTCTTTCATGTTTCCAAACAACCCAAATCAGGTTAAGACAAAACATCAAAAATTGCTCAGCAGCCCTAGGTCCAATTATCTTTGGAAATAATCTTTGGACCTTCCTCCCTCTTAACTCCCAGCCACATGCCAAACCAACCAGTTATGCATATAACAAATATTTGCACAATATGTGTTTGTTTGCATGTGGCTTGGCTTCTCCCTCAAGCTTTAGTGACAGTTAAAAACCATCAGAGCAACATTTGTATTGAGTTAGACTGGAGACATGGTTCAGACTGCTGCTGCTCCATTATATACGTTTCCTGGAGCAATATTGGCCCGCTCCCTTGCTCCTTTGTAAATCAGGCAGGCACCATGTGCCTCAGTATCTTTCTCTCGTCAACTCACGAAGATACTGGAGGAAAACCAATTACTTGAATGACCAGAAAATACACTTTTTTTGGAAAAGAGCTTACATTGAGCAAGACAGTTTTTTTCTTTGGGATTACTTCCGTCAGGCAATTAGTTTCTCCCCAGAGGATGATAGTGTTTGGAACATTCTATTCTATTGGGGGCAGCACAGTGTGGTGCAGCTGATAGAGCTGCTACCTCACAGCGGCAGAGATCATGGTTCGATCCTGACCTCGGGTGCATTGTGTGCGGAGTTTGCATGTTCTCCCTGTAACCGCATTGATTTCTTCCAGGTGCTCCGGTTTCCTCCCACATCCCACAGATATCGGGTTTGTGGGTAAATTGGCCACTGTAAATTCCCTTTTGTGTGCAGGGAGTGGATGCGAAAGTGAGATAACATAGAACTAGTGTGAACAATGGTCGATGTGGACTTGGTAGGCTGAAGGGCCTATGTCCATGTTGTATCTTTTAATTAATCAGTCAATTTGCCACATGGTAAATACTTAAATTGGTCCCATCCCAATATTACAAAAAACACATGTATTTCATAGAAACATTGAAAATAGGTGCTGGAGTAGGCCATTCGGCCCTTCGAGCCAGCACCACCAATCAATATGATCATGGCTGATCATCCAAAATCAGTATCCCATTCCTGCTTTCTCCCCATATCCCTTGATTCTGTTAGTAATAAGAGCTTATCTAACTCTCTCTTGAGTTGTTATTTTGCTGGCTGGAGATATGGTGCAGACTGCCACTGATTTTTTAAGTACCTCCAGGAAGATGCTTCTCCATTTACCCTAGTGTAAGCTGGACAAGAAACATGTTTCATCCAAACAGCAATTTCACATTGACTGAATTTACGTATCATTTATGTTCAACTGCGCCACGTTTTATGGATTCGATGTCCACTGACATCCCTTCAAGTAGTTTACCTGCAGGGAGATATGTAAATCTCTGGGGCTGGCTTCTTTTCCTTTTACCATTAACAACACAGAAGTTCACCTTTGCCGCTGTGCGAATATGCTGGTTCCGATAACGTGGGATTTCAACAAACAGCAGGTTCTAAACAGAAAGTGACAGAAGATTAAAAATAATGCAGTGATGTGTTACCTTTTTCCACACATCCGTGTCTTTATGGGAATTACAAAATGCAACACACAGGATTTGTGCATAATAGAAGCTCTCAGCACTCTAATAGAACTTCTCCCATGAACAAAACAAAAAAATATGGTTACAATATTATACTGAAAAACGCATTGGTACATTATTTGCTACTTTTTGCTATTTGCCATTTTTCAAATATCATGGAATTCATCTTCCCAGCTTTGTTTAAATCATTGCGAAGCCATGTTGAGTAGCAGCATCACACTCATGAAGACCCTGTCCGAATCTTCTAACATCGGACAATAGTGCAAGTTTGTCATCCTCACAGAAGCATCAGGGCTACAAATTCTTGAACAGGAAACTTGCCACAGCTCTTAGAGTTGATGGGTTGGACTTGGTTTGAACAACAACCTCACAAAATGTCTCGTTTAAATTGTGGTGAAATCATATGTTGCTGCTTTGATCATTATGAAAGGGAATAGTAAAATAAATCATGAGGATTGGAAGAATTGACGTAATTCGTGCCTTCACGATCACCTTTCTGCAAATTTCAAGCTGTGGTTCAGGCAATCAATCTACTGATAATTGGAAATAATGAAAGGCTAATATGGGGAGGATTACTCTTTGATCACCAGCACTATCTTCAGATTTTCAGCTTCTAAAATTCAATTCTAGTGAAGACTGTTCAACAACACAATTAACAAAAATGTATACCCTCATCATTAGTTTTACAATGGATTTCATATATTAGAATGTAAAAATGCTTAATATTTTTTATTTCAATGGATTAAACCATCCCTCCATTCTTGAATGTTTATGAAAAATTTAATCATCAGATTTCCATTATAATGCACGTCAGGTCTGACCTAAATGATTTTAGATTCATACTTACTGGCTGGCTTTTATCTTTATCTACTGTTGCTTCCACCTCCCATATTTGTTGTCCTTCTGAAAAAAATGTTTGAACACAATTAAGAATAAATAATTTAAAAACTAAAATAAAATGTCTACATAAATAATATTTTCCATTTTCTCCTTCTGCGAACTTCCACCACTGGGCTGGTTGCCGCTGCATCTGCTGACCATATTGAATAAACTTAAGATAGACACAAAATGCTGGAGCAACTCAGCGGGTCGGACAGCATCTCTGGAGTAAAGGAATAGGTGAGGTTTCGGGTCAAGACCCTTCTTCCGACTGAGAGCCAGGGGCTGATTAAGCTTAACATATTTTAGAAAGATGGATTGCTGCATGGATCGACAAATGTGCCATTCTGACTGTGGATACTGTGACTGCAAAAGAAATGATGCAAATCCATGCTATTCCAAGTGTATAAAGTCAGGACAATACATAACAAGCAGCCATACAGGTCGAAGTGTAGTGGTCAGCTTAGTTTCCATCAATGCAGTCAGTTTGTCCAGCTTATGATGATATTGAGTATTGAAAAGATAAGTGAAGGAGATTGACAGATTTAGTGTTTTTCCTTTTTATCCAGATCATCACTTCACTTTCTCTTCAGAAAATTGCGTGATTCAGAAATATTAAGACTGGGATTGCTACCGGGTGCACAAAATCAATGTGTTAGGAGTCACTGATGAAAAGATCCTCCCAGATACTTGCTGAGACGAGTGTTAACAGAATTGCCCATCTGGCTGAGATATAATGCAAGTGCTTTGCAAAAAGCAATTTTGAAAAGGTTATGTATGCATAACTGTATCTAGGTATAATAACAACTACAAATCTTACATTGCAGAATAGAAGATTGGAGACGTCTATTTTCAACACATAATTGGGAGAAACCCCAAAATAAATTTCCCAGAGTTAATCTGTGCAAAAGCACCTTGTAAAAATGATTCTGTACTGAGGATAGGGCAAGAGTTCATTGTAAAAGCAATAGGATCTTTCCACAATCTACATCTGATATTGAGATTTGGAATATCAGATTTGGAATGCAAAGTTACTCACTCATGACCTTTCCAAAAATGCTTTTTGCAAACTTTCATTATATCAGCATATATTTAAAATGTGGGGAAATTTGGCTGATTCACATTTGTTGAGAATTTTGTACTTTCAATTGCCGTGAAATGTTACCTATTTCTTTTACAAAATATTCCAGTATTTGCCTGAAATAGAACACCAAGTTTCTGAAGCAACCTGTTGGTCTTTTGAAATGTGCATTGCATTGAAACCGATTCCAACTCTTTGCACAAAAAGTCCCGTATGTCGACTCATTTCAAATTGCTCACAACATGCTGTATATTTTGAGAAACTGTAATTATAGTTGCAGCTTGGTATTTTTGGAAAAGTAACATCTGATTTACTTTTTTGGCGACAAAGAATTTTCAATTTAATCAGTACCAAACTGAAAGTGCAACTGTTCAGAGAGAAGCAGTACCTCAATTGAATTATCAAATAAATGTTCTATTTTTATGTTCATATTTGGGAACGCTTCAAGCACAAGGCTGATCTTGTGAGTCTCCTCGGGCGTCCCACAGCAATGTGGGAGGTTGCAGACCCATTTCGCTCAACACCACATTTGTAACATGCGATTTTTGTGGAACTGAATGCGGCTGTGGCAATGACAAGCATAAGCCTTATTAACATTGTGTAACTATTAAAACCAGGTCCCTGAGCCAAAGCAAGGCTCCATTCATAGTACGGATCTCAGCCCTATAAAATATGCACATCAGGAGCCCAGGGAACTGGTCTGCTTGAGTAGACTCCTTATAAGCACACCACAGTTTGAGCTGGTCACAAAATCGCTTACAATTGCAATTTGCTCCATACATTATTTGGCTTTGCTTCGCCAACTAGCATGTTTTAAAAAAAAATTACTTCGCTCTCCTCTTCCTTTTATCCTTATCCTCCACTGCCACTGATATTAAAAATCAAATATTTAAGCAGGGGTGAGACTTTAAAAAAACTTCAGCATTGTGTGACTCAGAAAGGTTTACAGCAGAGAAAGCAAATCAGTAGACATCTGTGTGTTAACACTTGTAGCAATTCAGATAAACTCTTCTGGTCCCCTTACTTCCATTGCTGGGAGTCTGTTCTCAGGTTCAAAATTGTTTTCAACCTTCCTTTCTCCCTCAACCGCTTTCAATCATTCCATACACCAAGAACCCACTAGAAAAATAAGTTTTTCCTAGTCCTTTTTATTTGATTAGTAATAATTTGTAATTGGTGACTGCCCCTCATCATAGATTCCTCAACCATCAGGCATACAATTTTACTAAATGACTGTTGAAAATTCTCCCACTTTCTCCACTGGTTTCCCATCCACATCAAGCCAACTTTTGGCAATGGTGAAGAGAAGCAATGTACTGGTTCTAAGTCCTGGTCATGGATGCTATGAACGCCATATCTGGAATTTATTACCATTGTCAGTTTAACATTTTTATAAACTTCTTCCTTGGGTTTGGGTAATGCCCACCAAAATGCTACATTCTTGCTTTGACATATTTCAACAAAAATGCCATAGCATGTCGTATAAACATAATGCTTATCCCGGCACCATTTCTGAGGAAGATTAAATATCAATATGTATATTGATGAATATTATTCTTCATGCTGTATGGAGTTGGTATGTTCTTGTAGGCTTTCTCCAGGTGCTCCTCCCACATTCCTAAGGCGTGCAGGTTTGTAGGTTAATTGGCCTCTGTAAATTGTCCCTCGTGTGCAGGATAGAACTAGTGTGCGGGTGATCGCTGTTCAGAGCAGAGTCGGTGGGGTGAAGAGCCTATTTCCACACTGGATCTCCAAAGTAAACTAAACTAAATTAAATGTAAAAATTGTAATTGTAAACATTTTGGCAGGAAAATAGAATTAATATGATTTTAAATCAATTTTATGTTTAATAATTTGGTTTTTTTTTTAAATTATCTTCATTCTAATTTCTATTGTGTCAGAATCAGCAATAGATTCAGGATTGTGCATGCCATCAGTTTGTGCATGTGAATGACTCGGGGGAAATCAACAAGGTCGACAAGATGTAGCTCTTAGGAAATCCTCATCTTAATCTTCTGCCTCAACTGTTAATCCTGGAAACACATTCCTCCTCATTATGGAGTTTCTCCAGCTCTTTGTCCCAAAACGATAAAATAGCCTGGTATCTATTGTTCAAGATCCCTCAGCTAGAGCAACCATCTATCTACTCAGTCCTGAACCTCCAGAATGTTGTGCAATCCTTTAGCTGGGTTTATCTCAGAGAATATTTGTTGTGTCCTCCTGAATATCTTGATATTCTTCATTTGGCTTGAAGCTCAAAACACGATACAATAATCCCCAAGATCTTTTTAGGTTTGATCAAGCTGATCTGGCTTTTATATTTTAATAAATCCCTTTCTCAATGCTTCCATCTCAGGGCGTTACCTTTGATTAACATGTATGCCCAAATTCCTTGATCCACTGCAGCACTGTTTCCTACTTCAATTCCGCTACTATTTTCATTGTTATGTTTTCACTACTATGCTTTGATTCACATTCTTTGAGATTGAATTTTATCTGACATTTTTTTAGTTAACTTTCAATTTTATCACTATTTCTTTTGATATATTGAATGAATAATTAATTCCCCAAGCTAATACAATCTGGAAAAGTTGACATAATTCCTTCGAATCCAATATTCACATTTAAGATATCCAGGGAAGTGTAGTGGCCCATATTAAATCCTGAGGGAAATTAGGTCCACTTGTTGGGCACCATGTTATAGAAAGGATGTTGTCAAGCTGGAAAGGGTGCAGAGAAGATTAACGAGTATGTTGCCAGGACGCAAGGACCTGAGCTATGGGGAGAGGTCTTTTCTTCGAGTGCAGGAGGATGGGGGTTGATCTTGTAGAGGTGTATAAAATCATGAGGAAAATAGATTGGGTAGATTGGCTAGTCTCTTGCCCAGAGTAGGG
The DNA here is from genome assembly GCF_053455715.1 of Rhinoraja longicauda. NCBI lineage: Eukaryota > Metazoa > Chordata > Chondrichthyes > Rajiformes > Arhynchobatidae > Rhinoraja > Rhinoraja longicauda. The sequence goes on along the minus strand of NC_135974.1, from coordinate 27,107,386 downwards.
GAATCAAGAATCAGAGGACATAGGTTTAAGGTGAGGGGAGAAAGATTTAATAAGAATCTGAGGGGTAACTTTTTCACACAAAGGGTGATGGTACATGGAATGAGCTGCCAGTGGAGATAGTTGAGGCAGGTACTATCACAACATTTAAGAGAGGTACATGGATAGGACTGGTTTAGAGGGATATAGGCCAAACACAGGTATGTAGGTTAATTGGCTGGGTAAATGTAAAAATTGTCCCTAGTGGGTGTAGGATAGTGTTAATGTACAGGGATCGCTGGGCGGCACGGACTTGGTGGGCCGAAAAGGCCTGTTTCCGGCTGTATATATATGATATGATATGATATGATAATGTAGATGGAACACATTGGCTGGTGCGGGTAAGTTAGGCCGAAGGGCCTGTTTCCACATTCTATGACTCTATGACTATTCTAATCTGTTTGTAAATTGTCCTGAATTGCTTCTCACTGTTTTCTCAACATTTTCTGCTAGTTTGCTGCCCTTCCAACCAATCCATTCCTCTTAACCTCATAAGATAATCCTCCAGGTCTCTATTCCCAAATTGCTGAGGCAGATTTGGTACATCTAACCAAACAAAGTTTCTGAATTTGGCTAAGAGCTTGAATAGCAACTAGCTCTACATACATGGAAAGGGCGGACAGGATTATAGTGAGATTCAAGCAATCCAAACCTGTCGAACACATATTTCCCTTCACTGGAAAAAATAATAGCACTTTTTAAAATAAATGTCATCAACTGAGTCAGTCATTTCCCAGCAATGAAAATCATCAAATAGCAGTATTAAAAATTCTAAAATGAATCATACCTTTTAAAAACAAATTAAGTTACTTTCTTAACGGAAAATGAATTTAAGGGAATTATTTTAAAACTATCCAGCTACATCCATTGAGGAATTAATTTGACTATCATCTTGACGACATTTTTCTCCCTCATTACAGTGATGGATGCTGTTGCCAACATTACAGTTGAAAAAATGGTGGCGGTGGCAAGCTGTACAGAGCAGTTTTTGAGCACAGCAACTGCTCTGTTTTATTTGAAGCTTGCATTTTGCAATCTGTGGAGCTGAAACTAAACATTTGCCCAAGATATGACTTGTTGCGCAGCGAGTTGCAAACATCAAAAGGTTTAAGTGGCACAGATCGTTTTGTGCTGTAGTGTTATGTTCGGGCTGGCTCACTGGGAAATTCCTGGTAGGTGTCTCTGATCAACCACTGTAGCGTTAGTGGAAGGTTGGGCAAGACCCGTTCATGCCTACCTCTGCACATTGTGCTGATGACTCCTTAAATAATAACTGATTGTGTGAAAAATAGAAAATTAGGAGAACCAAATAATTATAATCTAACAGCTGAAGTCATTTTATATTTAATTATATTGAATTACATTTATGTTTATTAAGAGCAGCACAGTGGTGCCGCTGCTAGAGCTGGCTGCCTCATTATGCCAGAGACCCGGGTTTGATCCTGACTTCGGGTGCTGTCTGTGTGGAGTTTGCATGTTCTGCCTGTGACCACGTGTGCTTTCTCTGTTTGCTCTGGTTTACTTGCCCCTCCCATAAATGTGCAAATTTGTAGGTTACTTGAGTTGGCTTCTGTAAATTACCCCGAGTGTGTAGAGAGTGGATGAGAAAGTGGGATAACTTAGAACTGGCATGAACAGGTGATTGATGGTCAGCGTGGACTTGGCGGGTCGAAGGGCCTGTTTCCATGCTGTATCTCTAAATTAAAACTAGTAAAATGTAACCCTTGGATTATTGTTTCCACCGATACTTTCCTCTACTTCTCCTCTCTTTAAGATCGTTGGTTAAGTACAGTTCAATCGCATTTTTAAAAAAATGTAAGAGCAAAATGATTCTCAGTAAACTATTTCACCATGAGGAACATGACAGTTAAGCAGGCCCCTAACCACACAGAAATATATTGTGTTCGAGATCATTGGATCAAAATTAACAGCAGATCCAAAACAGGAGACCTAAAGACTGGGAGAAAATCAATGGCAAATTCATAACTTTCCCCAGCAATTTGTGGCAGAGCTTGACTTCCAATTAGACAAATTGCTGAGCTGAGTTCCCAGTTAGTTTTGTTAACACGCAAGAAGAAATATTATCTCATTTTGAGCCTCCCCATTGCGTGTTTTGAGATGTCTGGATTTATCTATCTTCGTCTCATAGCAACCATTTAGGCTTTGTAATTTATCTCTTAAGGGACCCTATTAATGGCATGATTAATAGCCCTGATACATTACCATCTAGATAGAGCCAATGCAGGAGAGGTTTGGGCCCAACGGGTCCACTTGGTCTAGTAGACATATAGATCTAAAGTTTCTGTCAGATCGACCTGATTTCTTTCAGCATAAATCATGTAAAATCGGCCAAAACTTGTCAGCAGAAAAAAATGAGGAATTTACATACACAGATACATAGAAAAATAGGTGCAGGAGTAGGCCATTCAGCCCTTCGAACCAGCACCGCCATTCAACGTGATCATGGCTGATCATCCACAATCATCCTGCCTTTTCCCCATATCCCTTGATTCTGTTAGCCGTAAGAGCTTTATCTAACTCTCTTTTGAATGCATCCAGTGAATCGGCCTTCACTGCCTTCTGAGGCAGAGAATTCCACAAATTCACAACTCTCTGGGTGAAAACGTTTTTCTTCATCTCAGTTCTAAATAGTTTACCCTTTATTCTTAAGCTGTTGCCCCTTGTTCTGGACTTTCCCCAACATCGGGAACATGTTTCCTGCATCTAGCGTGTCCAATCCCTTAATAATTTTATATGTTTCTATAAGATTCCCTCTCATCCTTCTAAAGTCCAGTGAATACAAGCCCAGACGTTCCATTCTTTCCACCACAAGATACATCCACTAGAAATTGAGGTTCTTTAATCTTCAGTGCTGAACATATTTTCAGCAGTAATAAAATTGTAATACGTTACCAGATGAAGGAATTATGCCACTTCTTTTAAAAAGTCATACACAAAATGCTGCGTAGTCATGATGAATCATGGTTTTCCATGCAGTTACATACAAATGAATTTGAGCAGATATCTGAGCTAAAAATTCTTTTAACACAGGCAAAGTTTGAGCGCAGTTATGTGGCCAGATTGCTCTTTGCACTCAATGCAGAATTCTTGGCCTCAATTAGAGGCCTCAAATTTTTTTCCTTGGCAATTATACATTTCACTCTTTTCCAAGTATTATGCTCTCCTCTGAATATAGGTAAAGAACAGGTGTCATGTGCAATTGCACAGGACATTAATTATATGCAGCAATTAATAATGAACTGATTGGCAAGTCAACATAAAATGGTTGGTAAATATATATTTTATTAAACTCTTACATCAAGGTGTGCAACAAATTTTAATTCCTATCACCTCTACCTGCTGTAAAAAATCCGTATTTAAAGCTTACTTTACAGAAGCCGCAGAAACATAATCTATCAGAACCAATACATTTTCAAACTGATTACATCTAAATCTCATTGCTCCTTTCCATGAAGGGATTCTGCTACTTTATGCCTGGCAGTGCTGGTTATATCTTTCCTTGTATAAAGAAGATAAAAAGTTAACATGATTTTGTTATATTTATTTTTAAAAACTCTGTAAAATGCAAGAGACCGGATCAATCTTCAAAGGTAAACTATAAACCAATGTCCCACCGCCTTCTCAGCACCGTACAAAGAGAACAGCCAGTGAAAACTTGCTGGAAGTGGTTCCCCATATTAATTAAGAGTTTAAAGGCTATAAAGTTCCAGATTGTTTCTGTTAGTGTGGAAACCATCCAGAATTTCTGTCTTTCAAAGAATTAAGTGCAGTTGGTTACTTATTTAACTCTTCGCGTGATAAAGAGTTATACAACCCCCTCCCTCCGCTACTTTCCAACCTCTGGCTTACCAATTTGCATCTCTTCAAACCTGTCTCACACCTTCTTTTCTTATCTCTGGAATTTGTTCCAACCATTTGCCTCCCTGCTCTATTGAGCTATTACTTGTCACGCTTTGTCCTGCCACTTCCCTTTTCCAGCTTTCCTTTCCCTGCCATATGGTGGCACGGGCGACAAGGTGGCGAAGTGGCAGAGTTGCTGCCTTACAGTGCCAGAGACCCGGGTCTCAGTTTCTGTGCTGTATCTCTAAACTAAACTAAAGGTTTAATGTCACCTATCTCGACCCAAAATGTCACCTATCCACATTCTCCAGAGATGCTGCCTGACCTGCTAAGTTACTCCAGCACTTTGTGTCCTTTTGTGTCCTAACCAGCATCTGCAGTTCTTTCTTTCTACACTATACAACACTACACCTATTTTATAGAAAATATACCTAGCTTGTTCATTTATACGAACAATGTAATGAAAAATACTCCATTACAGACAGTTAAAAAAAATCTCAGGGTGAGTTATATTGCTAAGGAATTACACCAGGAAGAGCAGAAAATAACTATTCTGCAAAAAAAAATATGCCACTGCATGCTGGTAAATCTGACAGGATTCACCTCAATAGGGATAATTTCTAATCAAATCTGCTCCAAAACATTTATAGGAAAATAAATCAGTGACAGGTTGTTGATGCTGAGGAGCATTCAGGTAACTCCTAACCTACCATTTTCATTTCTGGCAAAATTCTACATGGCAGATTTGTGGATTCAAATAGGGTGAAATAAGTTCACCTCAGAAAACAAGTTATATTAACGAGTCAAAACAATGTTTCTCTCTGCTGAAGTGCAATCACACCCTCATGTCAGGATTAGCTTGGTCTGTTTTTACATTTCAGGTGTAACTAATCGCAACATTTCAATAGTTTTTATCAATTCAAATATTTTGTGGTGTTTGGTGTATGCAAAGTTCCACCATGTCGTGTTGATATCTAAATATAATTATGATCATTAAAGGGGAATGGCCTATTGATGGGAGACAAAGTACTGGAGCAACTCAGCAGGTCACGCAATATCTCTGGAGAAAAAGGATGGGTGACGTACCCTTCATCAACCTAATGACCTATTGGCCTACTAATGGGCTTACTAATGGTAATCTATTACACGGCTGTCATGTGGAACATGCAAATTATAATTGCTTTTCTTTCTGAAAGGAAGATTTACAAAATGGAGACATTTAATTTGAGGTTAAACAAAACCTTTGAGAAATCTTGAGACCTGGTTGATATATTTTTTAATAGTAAGGAGTAAAGCCAACATATGACAGCAGAATAGCAAGATTATAAAGGGTGGCACAGGTCTAAACAATTAAGTGGAATAGTAACAATTACATTGTTTGGAAGTTTGAGCGGATGGGATGGGGCTGTGCGTTGTCAAGGAGTTAAATCACTTGCCACTGTATTTTTCTGCTCTTTCCTGATATGGTTGAATTTCTGGTCAAGGGTGATCCCAAGATGCTTATGATGAGGAATGCAGTTGTGGCAATATCATCAAAGCTAGACACTCTTTTGCTTAGACTGTAATTGTGTGCCATTTTGTGGGACAAATATTAGGTCCCAGTTATCGGCACAAGCTTAATTGCTGTTGTGGACAGCTTCATTTATTGAGTACATAGAACATAGTAAAATGTAGCACATGTAGAGGCCCCACAGCCCATGATATCTGTGGCAAACATAATGCCAAGACCAATGCTTATCTTCATGCACATCATCCATATCCCTCCATTCCCTGCATATCAATATGCCTATCCGAAAGTCTCTTAAATGCCACTATCATATCTGCCTCAACCACCATCCCCGGCTGCACATTCCAGCCACTCACCACCCTCAGTGTACAAAAGATGCTCCGCATATCTCCTTTAAACTTTGTCCTTCTCACCTTAAAGCTGTGCACTGTAGTATTTGATTTTTCCATACTGGGAAAAAGGTTCTGACTGTCTATCCTACCTATGCGTCTCATAATTTTATTTACTGCTATCGGGTCTCCCAGCAACCTTTGGCGTTCCAGTGAAAACAATTCAAATCTGTCCAACTTCTCCCTGTAGCTAATACTCCCCTAATCCAGGCATCAATTTGGTAAACCTCCTCCGTACCATTTTCAAAGCCTCCACCGCATCCTTCCAGCAATGGAGCGACCAGATCTGCAGGGAATACTCCAAATGGTGGTCCAACTAAAGTTCTGTGAAGCTACATCATGAGTAGATGTGAAGCAACTTTGTATAATCGTCAGCAAACATCTTTTGTTGGAAGGAAAGTCATTGATAAAGTAACTGAAGATGGTCGGGTCCAGCGTAGAGCCCTGATGAGCTATTGCGGAAATGTCACAAGACTGGGATTATTGACTTCCAATGATCAAAACCGGTTTTCTTTATGTGATTTGGAACTCCTGTCATTGGAGTGCAATCTTCACTGCTCCAGCTGGGATGTTGTCTGAGTCCATAATCTATCCTTCATCTAATGTTCCCTGCTATTTCTTTATATCACATGGAGCAAATCGATTTGGTCGAAAACTGATTTTTGTAATAGTGGGGGATCTCTAGAGGAAGTCAAGATGGATCAACCACTTTGTAAATGCGTGCGTATGTTTCAGCCTTGTTTTTAATGTATATGTGCTGGGCCCCACCATCATTGAGTATAGAGATAGAGGGCAGCACAGTGGCGCAGCAGTAGATTTAATGCCTTACAGCGCCAGATACCCGAGTTCGATCCTGACTATGGGTGCTGTCTGTATGGAGTTTGTACTTTCTCTCTGTGACCTGCACAGGTATTCTCCGGGTGCTCCAGTTCCCTCCCACACTCCAAAGACGTACAGGTTTGTAGGTTGACACAAAATGCTGGAGTAACTCAGTGGGACAGGCAGCATCTCTGGAGAGAAGGAATGGGTGACTTTTCAGACTGAAGAAGGGTCTTGACCCGAAACGTCATCCATTCCTTCTCTCCAGAGATGCTGCCTGTCCCGCTGAGTTAATCCAGCATTTTGTGTCTACCTTCGATTTAAACCAGCATCTGCAGTTCTTCCCTGCACAGGTTTGTAGGTTAATTGGCTTGGTTTTGTTGTAAATTGTCCCTTGTGTTGTGTTGGTGTGCAGGGATCGCTGGTACGTTCAGACCTGGTGGGCTAAAGGGCCTGTTTCTATGCTGTATCTCTAAACTAAACTAAACTAAACTAAAAGATGTTCTTGGTGTTCTTTCTTCCATCTGTTAGTGTTCAATAGTCACCACATTTCATGACCTGATGCGGCAGAGATTTGTTCTGATTAGTCTATTATGAGCCACATTGTCCTGCCTTTTGCCTGCTGCTTTTACTGATTCACTCTCACAAGTATTCCTGTCTCGAAGTTTCATCAGATTGGTGCCTCATATGCCCAGTGCTCTCCTGATATGCCCTTCTGCACCCATCATTTAACCATGGCCTGAAAGTAAGAGTGGAGTGTGGGCTGTGGTCAGATCAATGGGTGACAAATGTGGTGGTGTTCACATCTGTAGCTTTTGGTCATGATCCATGTTGCCTCATGGATGAGCAGATTTGAGCTACCCGAATCTCTTCTTAGTTTATTCCATTCAGCATGATTCTGGTGCCACACAAAGGGTGTTCCCAATGTGAAAAAGGGACTTTGTCTTCATAAGGGCAGTACTCTGTTACCTAATATTGAGACCAAGGTTTCAACCTGAAACATCAACTGTACCTTTTCACCCACAGATGCTGGTCAACGTTTCTTCAGCAGATTGGAGATACAAGAGCCTGCAGATGCTGGAATCATGAGCAGAACACAAATGTTGGAGGAGCTCAGTGGGTCGGGCAACATCTGGGCAGGGAATGCCACCCCTTTACCATTCAATCCCTCCCCAAATGTTGTCCGACCCTCTGTGTTCCACCAACACTTTGTTTTTCCTTTCAGCTGAGACTTCATGTGGTCACAGGGAGAACAAACAAACTCCATACAGACAGCACCCGTGGTCAGGATCGAACCCGGGCCTCTGGCGCTGTAAGGCAGCAGCTCTACCACTGCGGCACTGTGCCACTGTGCTGCCTGAGGAACATTTGAGATTCAATCCATTTTTAGTAATACAATTTTCACATTTTGGCCTATCTAATCACCAAATCACTTTTGTTAAACCATTAGATTTATTTTGGTTATGCATCTTATCCTCTTGTTCTTTCTTCCACATCATGGGAACGTATCACATTGTTGAAAGCTCCATGAAGGAAACATGCAAAACTAGATCCTGCTCAATGTTGTTTTGTCTTGTTCTACTCAACTTAAATTTATTTCTTTATACCACTCATCATCCGAATGGTACTTTTAATACGATATAACTTTAACTAAAATGCACTGAAAATGACATTCGTCTTAAATTGAATCTGAAATGAGCTCCTTTACATCAGCTCCCTCTAAGAATAGATATTAATTTGAATGAATATAAATGAACGATTCCAAATGAAATTCAGGGGCAGCTAACATACTGCATTACAGTCCAGTATAAACATGTGGAATCTGCTTCAACAGAATACTGATCTAAAGTTCCAAAATGTAAAATATCTTCTTGGCACTTAATAGACAATAGACAATAGACAGTAGGAGCAGGAGTAGGCCTTTCGGCCCTTCGAGCCAGCACCACCATTCAATGTGGTCATGGCTGATCATTCTCAATCAGTACCCCGTTCCTGCCTTCTCCCCATACCCCCTGACTCCGCTATCCTTAAGAGCTCTATCTAGCTCTCTCTTGAATGCATTCAGAGAATTGGCCTCCACTGCCTTCTGAGGCAGGGAATTCCACAGATTTACAACTCTCTGACTGAAAATGTGTTTCCTCATCTCCATTCTAAATGGCCTACCCCTTATTCTTAAACTGTGGCCCCTGGTTCTGGACTCCCCCAACATTGGGAACATGTTTCCTGCCTCTAACGTGTCCAACCCCTTAATAATGTTATATGTTTCGATAAGATCCCCTCTCATCCTTCTAAATTCCAGTGTATACAAGCCTAGTCGCTCCAGTCTTTCAACATATGACAGTCCCGCCATTCCGGGAATTAACCTAGTAAACCTATGCTGCATGCCCTCAATAGCAAGAATATCCTTCCTCAAATTTGGAGACCAAAACTGCACACAGTACTCCAGGTGCAGTCTCACTGGGGCCCTGTACAACTGCAGAAGGACCTCTTTGCTCCTATACTCAACTCCTCTTGTTATGAAGGCCAACATTCCATTGGCTTTCTTCACTGCCTGCTGTACCTGCATGCTTCCTTTCAGTGACTGATGCACTAGGACACCCAGATCTCATTGAACGTCCCTTTTTCCTAACTTGACACCATTCAGATAATAAGCTGCCTTACTATTCTTACCACCAAAGTGGATAACCTCACACTTATCCACATTCAACTGCATCTGCCATACATCTGCCCACTCACACAACCTGTCCAAGTCACCCTGCAATCTCATAGCATCTTCCTCACAGTTCACACTACCACCCAGCTTTGTATCATCTGCAAATTTGCGAATGGTACTTTTAATCCCTTCATCCAAGTCATTAATGTATATTGTAAATAGCTGCGGTCCCAGCACCGAGCCTTGTGGTACCCCACTAGTCACTGCCTGCCATTCTGAAAGGGACCCATTTATCCCCACTCTTTGCTTTCTGTCTGTCAACCAATTTTCTATCCATGTCAGTACCCTACCCCCAATACCATGTGCTCTAATTTTGCCCACTAATCTCCTATGTGGGACCTTGTCGAAGGCTTTCTGAAAGTCGAGGTACACCACATCCACAGGCTCTCCCCTGTCAATTTTCCTAGTTACATCCTCAAAAATTTCCAGAAGATTAGTCAAGCATGATTTCCCCTTCGTAAATCCATGCTGACTTGGAACGATCCTGTTACTGCTATCCAAATGCTCCGCAATTTCGTCTTTTATAATTAACTCCAGCATCTTCCCCACCGCTGATGTCAGACTAACTGATCAGTCTGAAGAAGGGTCTGGACCTGAAACGTCACCCATTCCTTATCTCCAGAGATGTTGCCTGTCCCACTGAGTAACACCAGCATTTTGTGTCTATCTTCGATTTAAACCAGCATCTGCAGTTCCTTCCTGCCAACTTCATTCATTCTTTATTTCTGAACCATGAGGGAAAAGCTATCATAAATACCATTTCCTGTCTCCACCTATATCCTTCCTTTGTCCCGCCCCCCTGACATCAGTCTGAAGAGGGTCTCGACCCGAAACGTCACCCATTCCTTCTCTCCCGAGATGCTGCCTGACCTGCTGAGTTACTCCAGCATTGTGTGAATAAAACCATTTATAGAAATCTGGGGAAATAGCACGGTGTGGTTTTCAACTTGTAATTTGTTGTCACTGTGTTTGAGTATGCCAAATGAGTAATGTGGTGGATTGGCCTTATATGCATGAGACACCTTACCAATGCACATGGATGATTCTAACTAAGCTGTTATCAGGCAACTGAATCATGCTACCTACAACTAGAGAGCAGTCCTGAACTACTATCTACCTCATCAGAGACCCTCACACTATCTTTGGGCAGACTTTGTCTTGCAATAAAGTTGTAAATCTGTGGAATTCTCTGGAAGGCAGTGGAGGCCAATTCACTGGATGTTTTCAAGGGAGAATTAGATATAGCTCCTAGGGCTAATGGAATCAGGGATATGGGGAGAAAGCAGGAATGGGGTACTGATTTTGGATGATCAGCCATGATCATATTGAATGGTGGTGCTGGCTCGAAGGGCTGAATGGCCTACTCCTGCACCTATTTTCATGTTTCTATAAACATTATTCAAGTTATTCCCTTTATCATGTATCTGTACATTGTGGATAGCTCGATTGTAATCATGTATTGTCCTTCCATCTACTGGTTAGCAGGTGACAAAGGTTTTTCACTATCTCGGTACACTTGACAATAAACTTAACTCAAACTAGAAAAAAATATATTGACAATCATCCCCAGACTTATTGGATTATTTTAAACAACCCTTTTCCCAAACAGTTTGGACAACAAATGTCTTCAGATTTGACCTGATCAGCAATAAATAATACGGCTGTGATGGTGCCGTCCATTAATTCAGTTTAGTTTATCAGTTTAGTTTGCTGTCAGATGTACCGAGGTACAGTGAATAGCTTTTATTGCTTGCTAACCAGTCAGCGGAAAGACAATCAAGCTATCCAAAGTGTACAGAATCATGATGAATTTATATTCTATGTTCTCAATACACCAGTGATGGTCTGTGGATTAGAACTATGAAAATGATGTAGCACAGAACCAAGCCGTTAAGTCCATCCATTTGTGCTGGCTCAGTAATTCCCAATTTCCTACCTTTTCCCTATAGCCCTGCATTATTTTCCCTTTTCAGTTGCTCTTTCAAGCCAGATGTATTTAAAATGCTCAAGTGCCCATTGTTCACATAAACCTTCATCATGAGCTATTTGATGATGGAGACAAACCTAGACCCACCTTGCACGTTCCCCACTGGTTCGGATGATGGTATGTAGGTTAATTGGCTGGGCTGATGTAAAAATTGTCCCTAGTGGGTGTAGGATAGTGTTAATGTACGGGGATCGCTGGGCGGCACGGACTTGGAGGGCCAAAAAGGCCTGTTTCCGGCTGTATATATATGATATGATATGATATGATATGATATGATATCATAGTTAATATAATTGCTTCCATTAAACGTTTGGAGAGTGAGTGGCAAATGGTAAGTGGATCTGGTCTATTGCATTTGCTTCAGGTTCCGTTCTATATTTCAGTTTTTTTTAAAAACAGTTGGCAAAGTACACAGATTCAGCAGCAATTATGAAACACACATTGCATTTAACAATAATTAACTTTTGGTTTCCTGCCACCCCTTTCTGACCACATGAAACGGAGCAAACTCAATAACCCAACCATTGTTTGTGCAACAACAGCAAACTGCATTATGGAGTCTAACAACGCAAGTAATTCACATAACGCAAGAACATATAATACAAGAGCTGGCCCTCTGAGCCTGTTCTACCATTCACCAGGATCATGGTTGATCCTCTACCTCAACACGTGTTTTCTTTCGTACATCCATTTCACTTGATTCACCAATATCCAAAAAATATATTATTGATCTCTGTTTTGAGCAAACTCAGTGATTGAGCAGCCACATTCATCCGATGTAGAGAATTCTAAAAATTAACCCTTCCCTGTGTGAAGAAATGTCCTCTCGTCCCCTTGCTAAACAGCCTAACCCTTTTTCTAGGCCTATGGTCCCTGATGCTGTACTGCACAGCCAAGGGAAAAGCCTTCCTGCACCCAGCCTGTTGATTTTATAAGGATTGTGTGAGTTTTAATGAGGAAAGTTTAATGGAGATGTGTGAAGCCAATTTATTTTACACAGAGGGTGGTGGGGTCTTGAAACACATTTCCAGGGGTGGTAGTGGAGGCAAATCTGATGGTGGCATTAAAGAGGCTTTTAGATCGGCACATGGAATTGCAAGGAATAGAGTGATATGGATCATGTCCAGGCAGATGAGATCACTTTAATTAACTTCATGTTTGGCACAATGATTGTGGGCTGAAGGGCCCAGTCCTGTGCTGTACTGTTCTGTTATATGGGGGATGTCTCTCTTTCTTCTGTACTGTACAGAACTCAGGCTTAATCTACTCAACTCTCCTCTTGTGTCAAATCCTCCATTCTTGCAACCAAACTGCAGAGACTTTGCTGCACTCCCTCCATTGTATCTTTATTTTTTTAGATCGGAGGCTCAAAACTGCACACAATACTCAAAGATCGGTCTTGCCCACATAATGTACAATGAACTATCTTTCCCTTTGACATAATAACTTGAACAGCAATTCTTATGAAGAGAGGCTGCAAATTGGCACAATCCCTAAAAGATAGAATTTCTCTGAGAAGATTTTTCCAATCGTAATGTATTATTAATGGTGTTAATGCTGCAAGTTCAACATTCATGCTCAAGGACATAGTGTAACTCAGCGGGTTAGGCAGCATTTCTGGAGAACATGACTGCAAGACATTTTGGGTCAGGAACGTTCCTCAGTGATTGCACTAAGGGGGAGAAAGATGGAAGGGATGTTGGGGCAGGATAGAGCAAGGTATCATATCCCCCCCCCCGACTACAATCAGTCTGAAGAAGAATCCTGATTTAATATATCACCTATTCATGTTCTCCAGAGATGCTGCCTGACTCGCTGGGTTACTCCAGCACTTTGTGTCATTTTTAGTAAACGTACATCTGCAGTTCCTTGTGCCTTCATACCCATGGGCCATTTGGATAAGTTTGTTACCCGAGCTATATGCAAAATATTGGCATCTCTCTACAAGCAAAGTAGCATTGAAAAATCCAGATGTACAATAGTGATAATAATCTGCTTCAGTAGAGCTAAAGAATGATCTTGTAAACAGTGTTGCTGTTCTTGTCAACGATCGTGTAAATAATGTTTATAGGAGGGTGTGAAAAGATCATTCTTAATGAGATAGGTTTTGAAACTGTTCTTATTTTCTACTGCCAATTTGTTATGATTCACACATTAAGAACTAGCCCCACCTGCCTGCGCTTGGCCTACATAAGTAAAAAAGGGACTAGTGTAGATGGGACATGTTGGTCGATAAGGGCAAGTTGGAATGAAGGGCCTGTTTCCAGGATGTATGACTCCGAGAACACAATACTCTATCATTTATGGTCAACAAATGAGGAAGAAAGAACTGAAAATGAAACTGATGGAATTGGATAAGGTTTTGTGGGGCATCATGAGCATGAATGGTTTTGTGCCGTAAATGTACATCATTTTGTGACAATAAATAAAAACATTCCCACTATGTACGCGATTAATAAACAGATATTCATACAATATCTTTGTACACATGGGCTCCTTTGATGCATCGTAGCCTCATCGTTTCAGCAGTCTACTGGCGGAGGACAATGACTCTCCCACCGGTACACAATACCCCAAGCTCAGACTTACCTGCGTCATATCCTGCATCATATGGGGCGGCACAGTGGTGCAGCGGTAGAGTCGCTGTCTTACAGCGCCAGAGATCTAGGTTTGATCCCGACTACTGGTGCTGTCTGTATGGAGTTTTTGTACATTCTCCCCGTGACCGCGTGGTTTTTTTCCAGGTACTCCGGTCTCCTCCCACACACAATAAACCTAAACCTTGAATGTGTAAACTGAAGTTCCTTTTTTTTCTCACAAGAATATTAATTAATCTACCAGTGTGAACCTTTACCACTTCAGTCATGCATGCAACAAGAGTATATCAGTGCAACGAGTGTAACAAAATTGGACGTCCTTTGTTAATGTTTAGTCTAGAGATACAACATGGAAGCAGGGCCTTCGGCCCACCAAGACCGTGGCGACCATCAGTCACCATTCTATGTTCTATGCTATCACCACACTTGTTCTATGTTATCTCACTTTCTAATCCACTCCCTGCACACGAGGGGCAATTTTACAGAGGCCAATTAACCTACAAACCTGCATGACTTTGGGTTGTGGGAGGAAACCAGAGTGCCCGGAGGAAACCACAGGGAAAACATGCAAACTCCACACATTTATACAAGCAGTAGAAAGTCTGAAGGATGCAATTCAATTTGTTTTAGATTTGATTAGTGATTCAGTTCAATTTGTATTCAAAGGATTGAAAAAAGAAAAACATGCAGAAAAATAGAAAAAAAGAAAAGAGAAACATAACTCACCAGGGGTCTTCTCCGTGAAAACCACCTTTGACTCAGTCGTGAAGTTTTGACCATTAAGGATCATTTGCTGTCCACCGGTGACTAAACAATTGTCTGTGCTCAGCTTTTCCACCATCGGTAGCTCATGGGCGGATCTCTGAGCTGGAAAAAATAAAAGAAAGTACATTTATTGCAAATTATCAGTGGAGATAGTTGAGAAAGTATATTTCACTGTTACAGCAACTTTTTTTGAGATTCATAGAAACATAGAAAACAGGTGCAGGAGTAAGCCATTCAGCCCTTCGATCCAGCATCGCCATTCAATATGATCGTGGCTGATCAGTACCCCGTTCCTCCTTTTTCCCCATATCCCTTGATTCCGTTAGCCCTAAGAGCTATATCTAACTCTCTCTTAAAAACATCCAGTGAATTGGCCTCCACTGCCTTCTGTGGCAGAGAATTCCACAGATTCACAACTCTCTGGGTTAAAAAGGTTTTTCTCACCTCAGTCCTAAATGGCCTACCCCTTATTTGTAAACTGTGACCCCTGGTTCTGGTCTCCCCCAACATTGGGAACATCTTTCCTGCATCTAGGATTTATGCCCTGAGCACAAAGCACTGGAGACCCTCATTCACTTCATCAGTACAATATGATGCTGTATCAATTAAATGGCCCCTCATTTACACCATTAAATCTACCTAATCAGCTGCAGCTGATTCCCTTCTGCCATTTTGATAATGAAGCTGTCTACAGTGCCAAGATCAATGTCTTCATGTAAATGTGGTATTAATAACATGGGGAACCTCAAAGAATTTAAGATGCTCCACAAAATCCCAAAAGGCAGTTTATTTTTCTATCTGCACTTAAGATACAAACAACATTTCATAGCAATTTTATTTCCTCAGCACACCCCAAAGAGCTTTTCAACAAATGACGCATTTCAGAGCAGCAGTCAGAAAATTAATTGTTTGGGTAATTGTATATTAATAAAATCAGCAGATTGCATTTGTTTGTTTTTAACAAGATGTTCCAGATGATTTAAAATTCCAAGTCATCCCACACCCATTAGTTGATCTATTTTAAGAAAAGAACGCTGTTTACAAGTAGCGGCTGTTTTTTCGAAACCATTTTAAACAATATTAATTTGGGAAAATGTGAAAAGTATTGAACATAATTTTGTTAAAGTATTGATGATAATTAGAAAAGGTTTGCCGGTACTTGAAATGTAACTGAATGATGCAAAAAACAATCTGTGGTTTGTGTACAGGAGCCTAAAAACTGTAACGTCCAGGTTCAGGAATAGCTTCTTCCCTACAGCCATCAGGCTATTAAACACCACAGCCTCCAAATAAGCTCTGAACTACATAAACTTGGGAGCATTGGTTTTATCTTTTTGCACTATTATTGTGTGTGTGTGTGCATATGTATGTAGGTATATGTGTGTATATGTATATATACACACACTGAACTTTTTTCTTCTCAGTTATTATGTTGTTTACAGTGCACTATGTTTACATATTCTGTTGTGCTGCTGCAAGTAAAAATGTCATTGTTCTATCTGGGACATATGGCAATAAAACACTCTTGACTCTTGACTCTTAAGGAACTGCAACAACAACAGTTTGCATCGTGACTGTACTTGTCCTCCCATCTCTGTTAAACTAAGGAATTAATTTAAAAATGACATAAGAAGCAGAATTGCTTCCACAAGCATTGTGTGCTGACTCACTGCTCTTCATTCTCTCTCTCTCTCTCAACAGAACTTCTGGGTTTTGTGAAGCCTATGCATGATTTCACTTGATGAAGGTTTCTGTTAACAAGTGTTGATCTTGATCAGCTATTCCTGTCATGATATCTCACTGCAATGCCAATGTGCATAATGAATTCCATTTCAAAACTTAAAATAGAACATCACAACAAACACATCTGTTCAACAAACCAAATGTAACAAAGTCAGATGAGTAAATGATGCAATTGTAGCAGAATTAAAATTGACCAGGGCTGACAAAGTTTTCAGCACAAGTCATTTTAAATCAAAAACAGATGCAGGAATGAATATAAAAAAATAACAGTTTGCCTCTCATTTTACACCTGGAGTTGGGCTTTCCTGCTCAATGCTCTGCAATTGTTGGTGTTTTCAATAATATTGTTACGGAATTAGACTCAATCATACGGGTTTCTGTTTTAGACAATAGACAATAGACAATAGACAATAGGTGCAGGAGTAGGCCATTCAGCCCTTCGAGCCAGCACCGCCATTCAATGCGATCATGGCTGATCACTCTCAATCAGTACCCCGTTCCTGCCTTCTCCCCATACCCCCTCACTCCGCTATCCTTAAGAGCTCTATCCAGCTCTCTCTTGAAAGCATCCAACGAACTGGCCTCCACTGCCTTCTGAGGCAGAGAATTCCACACCTTCACCACTCTCTGACTGAAAAAGTTCTTCCTCATCTCCGTTCTAAATGGCCTACCCCTTATTCTTAAACTGTGGCCCCTTGTTCTGGACTCCCCCAACATTGGGAACATGTTTCCTGCCTCTAATGTGTCCAATCCCCTAATTATCTTATATGTTTCAATAAGATCCCCCCTCATCCTTCTAAATTCCAGTATATACAAGCCCAGGATTAGATCAGGAACTAATTGTATGAATTTCTGTGGCACCATTGTTATGAAAGTTCTCCACATAATGTAATCAGCCTCAGTTAAGCATGCAAATTTAGGAAGATATATTTACAGGAAAACTGAGAGACATCCATTCTCAAATCAACTTTGTTAATCTCTGTTGAAAACTGCAAGAGGTTTGTGAATAGGAAAAAAATCCTCTGAAGAAGGGTCTCGACCCGAAATGTCACCCATTCCTTCTCTCCCGAGATGCTGCCTGACCTGCTGAGTTACTTCAGCATTTTGTGAATACCAGAGATTTGTGAATAATGGATATAACGATATTTCTGTCGGGTCAAATTGTGCTGTCAAGTGTAATGTTCTCACATGAAATTAGTGTTCAAAGGGGAAACAATATGAACGTTATCAGGTTACATTGAAGAAGTGTGGTAAATGTGGTAGAGGGGGTGTCTTTTGACCCAGAGCCTATTTGCAGGGGGTACAGACCAGGGAACCAGAACACGACACACATAGATACTCCTGCAGCTTATTTAATTTAGTTTGGTGATACAGCGCGGAAACAGGCCCTTTGGCCCACCGGATCTGTGCCGACCAGCGATCCCAGCACATTAGCATTATACTACACACACTAGGGACAATTTTTACATTTACCAAGCCAATTTACCTACATACCTTTATGTCTTTGGAGTGTGGGAGGAAACCGAGGATCTTGGAGAAAACCCATGTGGCCACGGGGAGAACGTACAAACTCCGTGCAGACAGCACCCGTAGTCGGGATCGAACCCGGGACTCTGGTGCTGTAAGTGCCGCAAGGCAGCAACTCTACTGTTGCACCACTGATATCAGAATATGATTATTCTCTCGAAGGTATTTGTTCACAAAATGCTGGAGTAACTCAGCAAGGAATTCCTTCTCTCCAGAGATGCTGTCTGACCTGCTGAGTTACTCCAGCATTTTGTGAATAAATACCTTCGATTTGTACCAGCATCTGCAGTCATTTTCTTACACTATGATTATTCTCTAATCATACTCTGGGGGCTCGGTGCTAACAGCCTCGTTTTGGAACTTTTATCATGAATACTTTTATCATTATTCATAAATAATGCAGTTGGTAGAGCTGTTGCCTCACGGTGCCAAGACCCCAGTTCGATTCTGACTGCGGGTGCTATCTGGGCGGAGTTTGCACATTCTCGCTGTGACCATGTGGGCTTCCACCGGGTGCTCTGGTTTCCTCCCAGATCCCAAAGATGTGTGGGTATGTGGGTTAATCAGCCTTTTTAAATTGCCCCTAATGTGTGAGAGTATGAGAAATGTACCCCTAATATTAGGGAGGGGATGTGAAAGTGAGATAACATTGAAGTACTGTGAATAGGTAATCGAAGGTCTGTATGGATTTAGTGGGCCGAATGGCATGTTTCCATGTTGTATCTCTAAACTCTAAACACTGTGAAGCTAACTGTCCCCGAAACCGTTAGTATTTCCTTCTGTAATGCTCAGCAACATAGGGCAATGAAGACATCGGCACACAAGGAGAGTTCCAACATTGCAATCAGCGAGTTGCTGAAATCTTTTTGAATGCTTTCTGATTCTTCAAGCCCTGCAAGGAGTTAGAGAGCTGTGGTGGTGAATTGCCAGCTTATGGTGTGGAATTTGCATGAACATCCTGCATCAGGATGCATCTGGGCTGAGCAAGGCTTATTTCAATAAGGTGAATGTCCGTGAGATACATTGGCAAGTACCATATACTTTTGATTTTGTTTCATTGCTTAAATATTTTGGTTTGCAGCTTTCTTAATTTGGCTTTTAAAAGTCTCTCGAGGATTAAAAAGCAGAAACGAGGAACTGCAGATGTTGGTTTACTAAAGAAAGACACAAAATGCTGGAGTAACTCAGCGGGTCAGGCAGCATCCCTGGAGAACATGGATAGGTGACCTTTCGGGATGGTGGCCCTTTTTTACGTCTGAGGGAATAAGTGCTTTCAAATTTCTGATATACGTTTCTCAGCAATGAAATTTCTGACTATTTCTGGTGTTTACTTTGGCAGCTGTCAGGCATTTATTCTGTGGTTGGGGCTTGTTTTGGTCACACCCATTTAATGCCATCGCACAGCGGAGATCGCTCTCAATCTCCCTCGCCCCACACTGAGCTAGCTCCTCCAGAAGAACTTACGATTGTGCTGGAAAATACAAACCTTCAGAAATCAGCGATAATTCTAGGCAACTCCTGACTGATTGTGAGTTTTAGTCTATTGTATTTGAAAGTAGTTTCATGTTTAACAACTGTCCGTTGAATAACAGCAATGGACATTCCTTTTAAATGTCTAATAGGCAACCGCAATTATGACGCAGTTGGGTGAGCTTGAACAGTTAGGCAGAGTATTTTTTTCCATTCTCAAGTTATGGGACAATAATTGACAATAACTGTTTTTATAGCCCATCTACCAAATCATGAGAGGAATAGACGCACGAGAACCAGAGGACATAGGTTTAAGGCAAGGGGAGGGAAAGATCTATTAGGAACCTGAGGGGTAACTTTGTCACACAAAGAGTGGTGGGTGCCAGTGGAGATAGTTGAGGCAGGTACTATCGTAACATTTAAGAAACATTTAGACAGGTACGAGGATAGGACAGGTTTAGAGGGATATGGACCAAACGCAGATTGGTGGAACTGTTGTAGATGGGACATGTTGGCCAGTGTGGGCAAGATGGGGCATGGGCCGAGAGTCTCCATGCTGTAAGACTCCTTGATGATGCCAATTATTCTGGAGTATGTGATAAATCATAACAGTACCTACTTGTGAAAATATTAGTTGAAACGATTAGTGGTGCTTTATTTATATTCACTACATGCAGTTGATGCCAGCGTAGATGTCACTAAGTAAACAGTTTAAAAGCTTAGAAAATAATTAGAGAAATCAGGCGATACACTTGCTTGAAAAATAATCTTCATTGTTCTTCAAATACATTCTTTCTATAAAAATTACTAGGACTTTAGAGAGCTGTATTAGTAACTTGTGCAACTTAAATTTAGAACTGAAGCTTCATTTGTCCATGTTTGAGACACTGTTATTTATTTATTCAGTAAATCCAAGTAAAAAGTGGAAACCTAAAAGCCATTAGAAAAGGGTGCAAGAGGGATTCAGAAAGACAATACTAGAACTGAGATAATATTAAAGACTGAACAATTTGAATAAACAGAGAAGGCTGTTGGGTGATACAATAGCACTATAAGATTATAAAAGGGTTTGAAAGGGTTGCGTACAAACAAAATATTTCCAAGTGGGCGAGACCAGTTCAACAGACCATTAAATATACTCATTATTAAATCCAATGAGGAAGTCAAGGAGAAGGATTTTTTACACTATAAAACTTAAGAATGTTTAATATATTCCAAATAGAGTTTTAAAAAAAGTATTGTTACATTGGAATCAATAGAAGTAAATTTGAGCAGTGGAGTAAGATATTTATACTCTATCGTGCTGTGACCACATGAGACGAGGAACAGGTTTCTACTCCACTGTATTCTGCGCTATCACCATTGAAAGCATGTCGGTACTTGAGAACAGTTCTACATGTGTTTGTGTGGGATGAAATTCAACAGCACGACAAGAGTACATTTTGGGGAAGATTAACAGTGTTAGAAACGGCTCATTTTAAAAGGACAATTGACAATTCCTTTCAAACGAAGAACAGAATAGTTGCAATTTAAGCTGTTTAGCATTTCTAGGCTGACAATTCAGATTTAAATGCAATAGAAAACTTACAGCATTCAATGGGATTGGACGCAGCCTGCAGTGAGAGAGTCCTGCCGCTGGACTGGGGAATGTGGACTCGAAAAACCAGCCTGACCCTCGTGTTCTTCCTGCCAATGTCCGTCTCCCCTTTCCTCAGTTCGATGTCAGCATTTCTCAGCTTCAATATTCCAGCACAATCAATCCTATTATTAAAAATAAAAGGACCTCATTACAAAACACGACACGATTCGGGGCTACTTATCATGAGAGAGTTTCAGTTCAGTTTGAAAATTAGAAGTGAAGTTAGAATCAGTGAAATGTGTGACCATTAAGCTGCTGAACTGCCATAGCAATAGAAATTTTATTCGCAGTGAATGAGATGTCATGACTTCCAGGTCCCAATCTAGGACCGGCCCTATCCTGCCAAAAAACCACCATCCTCCCCTTACCCCTCCCATTCACCCCAACCTTCCTGGAGTTTCAAAAAAACTCATCGAAGTTCCTATTTCTGATCACTACCCAGTGATTTCTACAAGAAAGTGTGTGTGCATAAATATCAACTAAATACAGTTCCATTGTGACACCTGAAGAATTAGACACCATCTTGCCTCAGCCTGCACTTGTTACTCGGGTAAGTATCGAGAGATTTGGAAAAGTCAAGAGATTTCAACAAATAAGAAATTACAAGTATCAAGAATCTTTCTTTGTTGTAACTGCATCAGTCTGCAAACACCCTTTCGCTAGTGTCCCTATTTGCTTGTGACAATTTGTCAGAACTGGTGGGGAGGAGAAGGAGAGGGGTGAGGGATAATGTGCAGTGACTCTAACAATAGTAACCTTTATGAATGTAAATGTGGTCACTTAGGAATCTAGTTACCTGTTATAACAGATATAAGTTCTCAAGGTAACATACCAATTACTTAATGTAGTAGAGCTTCAAGTGAGTAGAATGTACTAATTATAGCAATTCACAATGGCATGAGTCAAGCATGAGTCAATGAACTTAACTTTCACCTGTGTGGACTAATGGCTAAGGTTGTCACTTTACAAATCTAGCCCGTTATGCATCATACTTAATGCACAAAAATCCTGAATTCTTCCTTTGTTTACAGACAGGTAACAGACAATACTGCTAACAATAGCCTTCCTGTTGAAAAATCCTTTTGTTATAAATTATTTTCTTAATCAATGTTAACCAACAATAATGATGCACACAAAAATGGTGCCTATCATTAGTCCAATTTTTGTTGGCACCAGATTTACTAAATCAGTTTTCTGGGAATGAGTTATTGTGTGACAAATGTGTACTTTTTGAGCACATTTTTACAAAGACATTGCAAAATAACAACATCAAACTCGAAGCAGGGTATGGACCGCATTATCAGTGAAATAGAGGGCTGTGAAATTAAAGAGCCAGTAACAGTGTGATTAGGAAATTGGTAGTGTTCCCAGGGGTTGGAGCTAGGGCCACTGCTTATTCTGACCTATATTTAAGACTTAGACCTGGGTATCCATGTAAAATTGCTAAATTTGCTAATGACACACAATCTAAAAGTGTGGGAAACATGAGGATAGAGAGAAAATGCAAGATGGCAAAGATGGGAGCAAATAAATGTCAATCATTTCATACGGGGAAGTGTGTTGTGATACATTTCAGCAGAAAAAGTAAGGAGAGATGATATGGACAAAATGGCACAGTTTGAAATAGTGTGCATGATTAAAGAGATCTGGCAGTATATGTGCCTAAGGTAAAGGGCGGAGTGATTGAAATGAATGGGTTTTTTTAATGTGACAGTTTATATTCGCAGTTTTATATTGTGAAGGTGATGCTGGTTGTCTGGAGTGGGCTGTTACTGGTTTTAGATATGATCCGAAATCAAATTAACAACTTGGCGACTGCTGACATCCCTACCTCCCATATGGAGTCCATTGAACCAGGACGTCCTGCTCAAGGGTAACTGGAAAGCATTACAGTTCACTCATTAAGACTAAATGCCCAATAACTCTGCCAACAGATTATCAAGTGCAATGTTCTGCTCTGCTCTATCTATTCCATTTCAGTCAATCTGACAAGACTCCCAGTCACTATTTATTACCATTTTTTAAATGTGAGCAATGAGATTTTCTTTTATAGTTATAAAATATTGCCAACAAGAGGGACATTGCATTTCGCAGCTGTTGCTTGTTATAACATATAACATATAACATATAACAACTACAGCATGGAAACAGGCCTGTCCGGCCCTACCAGTCCACGCCGACCATTCTCCCTGACCTAGTCTCATCTACCTGCACTCAGACCATAACCCTCCAATTCCCTCTTATCCATATACCTATCCAATTTACTCTTAAATAATAAAATCGAGCCAGCCTCCACCACTTCCACCGGAAGCCCATTCCATACAGCCACAACCCTCTGAGTAAAGAAGTTCCCCCTCATGTTACCCCTAAACCTTTGTCCCTCAATTCTGAAGCTATGTCTCCTTGTTGGAATCTTCCCCACTCTCAAAGGGAAAAGCCTTCCCACGTCAACTCTGTCCGTCCCTCTCAAAATTTTAAAAACCTCTATCAAGTCCCCCCTCAACCTTCTACACTCCAAAGAATAAAGACCCAACCTATTCAACCTCTCTCTGTAGCCTAAGTGCTGAAACCCAGGCAACATTCTAGTAAATCTCCTCTGTACCCTCTCCATTTTGTCGACATCCTTCCTATAATTTGGCGACCAGAACTGCACACCATACTCCAGATTCGGCCTCACCAATGCCCTGTACTGACTGAAAACATTTTTATAAAGATCTCGTGTAAAATACAACCATATTCTATTTACCAGCTAGAGATTTGTAGATGCAAGAACACAGAGCAAATCAGATTAAAATCAACCTCTGTCAAATCTTTTTTTTAAAGATAATGACAACTCTCTCAGCTTAGTTTAAAGAGTTTTGGCCTCCTCTGTGTGACTTTAATTGATTTCAATTGAATTTTGATATACTGTATCCAGCCATGTCCAATTCACATGCCCAATGTGAACTGACTAACTTACTTAGTTACTTAAGGTCAGGTACTGTCATAGATTCAATGGGAGACCTATGTTGAGTCAAACGCTGTAATGCGAACAGGCAAAACTTGCTGGGAAGGATAGACATGGATAACAAACAGCATCTAATTTATTTTAAAGAACCGTGTCTGTCATAACAATGTATATTTTGGCCAAATAACCAATAAAGAGTTTTGTTTCCATATGCAAGAGACTTAAAGGGTCTTCCTCTGAGTCAATGACAGTAAACATGTGCAGAAACCCAACCCAAACCCAAGGATCTCCAAAACTAAACAAGAAATTCACAAAAGCAGAACTTTAATTTGACAAGTAGGGACCACATTGCCTTCCTGGAATGAGAAATTGAAATGATATCAGTAAACCTCAAGCATGTAAAGGTAAGATAGGGGCAGCACAGTGGCACAGCTGTAGAGTTGCTGCCTTAGACTTGGGTTTGATCCTGACCTCTGTGCTCCGTTTCCTCTCACATTCCAAAGACGTACAGGTTTGTAGGTTAATTGGCTTCTGTAAAATGTAAATTGTCCCTAGTGTGTAGGATAGTGCTAGTGTGCGGGGCGGTCATTGGTCAGCATGGACTCAGTGGGTCGAAGGGCCTGTTTCCACGCTGTATCTCAAAAGTAAAGCACTGGTGACCTTTACCAATTAAATGCATGGAGCTTACAAGACGGCGACTAAACTTCCTCCATCTTGTCCAGTTTCTCTTGAAAGATCCAATCTATGAATCTCTCTCCATGTTACTCAGGAGTGAACCTGCCAGGGGACATAATCAAGTAGTGCAAGGAAGAATGCATTAGCATTCCTCAGACTACTCCACAAGGTGTTTTCTGTGTAACACTGAACAGTTCAGTGCAGCTACTCCAAGTTCAGCATCGACAACTGAAAGCTTGTAGGCAGGAAGAGACACAGTGCAAGTTGCTGTTTCACAGTATAAGACAAACATCCCCAATATTTATTGACCTCAACGTGGAAAAGTTGTAGTCTGTTATGCAATTTTACTACAACAGCAACTCAAAGCTGCATTTGGATAACTCCATACAAACAAGATAGTGGAAAATGATTTTGTGTTTCCAGGTTGTGCCATTATAAGCTGCCCTTGTGCACTTTTGGTATTAATCTTTATATAGAATTTAAGATCAGGTCAAGTGAATGACATTCTTTAAATGTTGTCCCTGGAATGGCAAGTAGGCAAAGGGAATGTGGGGAGATGGTCTGAATGGAAACTGTACAAACTTTTAAGTGTCACCACAAGTTTGGGGTAGTGGTATAATCAGGTAATTTTCACCATGGTGTTTTCTTAGACTTTTCTTCTAACAAGTACAGAAGCCAGTGCAAAAATATTTTTGGAGCATGAAAATTAGATTACTAATCCTACACTGTGCACGGTGCCTGTGCTCCATAATGATAAAAGCAAACTTCCAAATACTTCTTCAACTTTATCTTGCAATAAACATTATTGTCTTCATCGTGTATCTGAACACTGTGAACAGCTTGATTGTAATCATGTCTAGTTTTTCCATTGGCTGGTTAGCACTCAACAAATGCTTTTCACTGTACCTTGGTACACGTGACCATAAACTAAACTAAACTAAAGTTAACAATTCAACTAATACAGAGTACTTTCCACCAATATTCTTAACATTCCAAAATCCGATAGAGAAGCTACACTTGACTGGTTTGATGAAATTCCCCTCAAGCACCCAAAAAAACCCCGGAGGAAAATCATGTCTTTGCTGGTCACTATTTCAACAAGTGTGCAAACATTGTGTAAGTAAACGTTTAAAGATGAAAGGAAAATACACATAGAAGTATGCAGAACAAAAACGCTCAGCCAAAGCAGAAAAGATTTTCTTACAATTCATATTTCAGATGAAATTAGG
Organism: Rhinoraja longicauda; assembly: GCF_053455715.1. NCBI lineage: Eukaryota > Metazoa > Chordata > Chondrichthyes > Rajiformes > Arhynchobatidae > Rhinoraja > Rhinoraja longicauda. Next base: position 27,081,482 of record NC_135974.1, on the reverse strand, counting down.
AAATAACAAGCAAGATGTCAAGTACTAGGGAATGGGCCATTTTTAACCTGTTCAGTGCCACCCCCAAGTATACTGGGGTCCTGGCCAATGGTGAAAAAATACTTGGGAGTGAACAGGTTAAAGTTTAAGCAACAAAAGTCTAAATTGAGCAGGCCAGGTTCAGGCAAGGCATGGTGCAGATATAAAGATCTGACACCATGACTCAACAACTCACCACAATGCTAATCTCAGAAAAACAAATTCTAGTTGCATCAGCGTGTAATTTAACTCCCCAGATTATAAATCAAAATCAGCAGTGCAGTAGCAGAAATGCATTACTTTCATCAAAATGATTTAAACATTTTTGAGAAACAAATTGACAGAGTAAACAATTTAATTACTTTGCTAACACACAGAGAGCTGAAATCAGGCAAATATGTCAACCGACGCATTCAATGCAGTGCAATGTTAAATTAGCTTGAGCCTGATAGGTACGATCTGCCCAGGTCCTTTACAGCAGCTGCCAGGAAGCTTTCAATTCATCGCTCTCGATTGGATTTAACCAAATTGTTCAATGTTAAGGAACAACAACAGTGCAAAGCTGTTCCCCAACTTGATCTCTTCAGATAGACACAAAATGCTGGAGCAACTCAGTGGGTCAGGCTGCATCACTGGAGAAAAGGAATAGGTGTTTCGGGTCGAGATCCTTCTTCAGACTGAGAATCAGGGGAGAGGGAAACTAAAAGTATGAAAAGGTACAGGCCAAATCAGAGCCGGCACCGATGACCAAGCAGTGGTGAAAAAGAAAGGTCTCGACCTGAAACGTCACCGATCTTCGGTGTAAACCAGCATCTGCAGTTCCTTCCTACACACTCAATCTCCTTGGGAGTAATATTTAACAACATATTTTAAACATAGGTTATATACTGCTAATACTTTAATTAAAGTAATATTCTTACACTGCTTTCATGTTGTTCTCTGGCAGAAGAGGGATTTCCAGAACTTTGGTATTGCCACAGATTTTCTCGTAGCTGGTGGTGGAGACTGTTTTGCCGGTGATACGGTGGACTTGGTAAAAGGCATGTGGCCTCAGGAGTCTTTCATCAGCCGTTCCAATAAATATCTGCAGGCTCAAAGGCTTGTTTTCCATGTATCCGTGCAGCTGGGGAGAAACAAGATAACTTAAGTTGGTGTATTTAAGATAAGACTGCATTAAATCCTCACAGGCTTCTACACAGAAGTGAAGATAGGTTGGGACAGTTTTGCATTGCAATGCAAGAAAACTCTTAATTTCATTGCTGTTTTTTAAAACAACAGATCTTTAGAAATTCCAAGACCTCATCAAGTACCTTGAACGTAGCAATGTGGTGAATTCAACAAAATGTGTAAGAAAGCTTTGGTACTGATCCATTTGCAGGATAAATGAACCAACGTCAGCACTCTCTCTCAGGCCAACATCTCTGGCATCGAAGCTTGAATTACACACAATCAGCTCCACCGAACAGACCACATAATGCCCAGGACCAACAATACTCCAACCTTCATCAAGACAAGAGATATCCAAGAGGAAAGAGAAAATGCCTCAAGGATTGTCTCAAAGTTTCCATGATTTAAAAAAGTATTTTCAAAGTGTCATGAGACTCACTGACTTATCAACAGAGCGGAGGAGCATTTAGGAAACAAAAATCATGATAATTCCAGCCTGCTGTATGCAATGTATTCGGTCCCATTCTGTACCGTTTATCACTTATTCAATTCCATTAACTTTTCTCGTGATTTTCTCCGTTACTCTTAATTTGTAATGGTTCTCCATTACTTAAGGTAGAGTTGTGTTTTCTGCTGTGAATGGCATCTAATGTAGCCTTAACTATTGCATGCTTAATCACACTGGTCTCTTTTGGAGATTGCTCTCAGATGTATCTCACCACAAGCAGAATGGAAATAAATAGAGTGACCCCTATCAATAAAATAAATACTTTCAATGTTTGTTAGGTTTCTGCTAATAAGGGCCAATATTCTGATTTGTTTTCACATGTCATCTGAGCTTGTTTAGACAACCCTAGTGCAAGGGGCTTTCATACAAAATGTGAACACCAGGAGTTCAGCTGCATTCCAGATGGTTGCGTTTAATTGGAAATATATCTCATCATTCAAACTTTAATTGAAAAGGCCTCAGGCAATCTAGTTTACCTGCTCATTTCCTTCCTCAGCAAGTTCTGGCACAGAAACTGTCTGTTTAAACTATCAATTCTTCATTAAATGTAATCTGTAGCTTGTTCTCCGCCTTCCTTGGCAACTCCCACATATCCCTCTGAAAGAATTTAGGACCTGATTCAACAACAATGCTCACCTTGCATTACCTTGAGTTTGTTAGGCTGGTGGGATTTTTTTTATACAACCGGGTGATTTGCAAGATCACGTGACCAAGATTCAACTATCTTGAAATGAAACTGAGATGGGATTCAGACCAGACTTGGTAAAAGTGGTCTACTTGCTTCCCTGAAGCCCTTCGACAAAATAATTGGACAAATATGAAATTCTGGTAGCTTAATTGCCATTTTTATAGGTGCTGGCTGTTGAGATTCAGCTTATTTTTCAAAAATTGAACCTCATTTCTCAAACAGCTAAAGTGGGATTCAAACAATATTTACTTTGGTAGAAGACATTTAAATGAATCACTATCTGAATATGCAATATGGTGTCAAACCAACACTACTACAGAGGTGTATTGCCCACTGGTATAATAAGAAGTCAGAAAGCCCTGAGAAGTATATGTCCAGAGTTTCAATATATAAAGAAAGCAGGATGATCTTAGTAGAACCCTTCTAAAGTTAGCTGAACCTGACTTTGTATATTGGTCTACATCAAGTAGGTTATGAAACAAAACCCAGGAGCCATGCAAACCATTTTAGACATGCAACATTTAACTCAGTGGTATCTTAGTAGCATGTAAGAGGCTTTTATAGGCACATGGATATGCCGGGAATGGAGGGATATGTTTCACGTGCAGGCAGAGGAGATTAGTTTCACCTGGCATTGTGTTCGGCATGGACATTGTGGGCCAAAGAGCCTGTTCCTGTGTAATACTGTTCTATTTTCTATCGTCTATGTTTATTATCTATCTAATTCCAGACAGGGCAAGTGTTAAATAGGGAAGGTTCAAATATAAATGTCCCTGACACTTCAGTAACTTGGAGATAGCAATTTAAACTTTAAAAGTAAATAGTCTCCTTTTAAAAAATAATGGAAATGAATCTAAATGTAAAAAATTGGAAATGAATTAACAACATGAATATGGTTATTCATGTGAATATCAAAGAAATGTTGATAAGGGTTTACTAATGTTCAAGGACTGACTTGTTAGATGAGGGACCTGTTTAAGGAAGAGGAACTAGGTCAATTTAGACACATAAAGCACCACTTCGAAAGAGAAATATGAACTGTTGCACCATTTCCATCGGAGGGAACCAAGATTGAGAGGAACATGATCCAGACTTTTAAGAGATGAGGAAGTGTAGATGATGTAAAGATTAGCAGTTTATTTAAATGAGTCATCAAAAAATGAGACAAGCCTAAATTAAAGCTAACGCGCACAGCCTATGAGTTCAAATTCTGCCCCGGCAATAGGCTACTGGGGAAGGTCACAAAAGGGCAAAAGGGCAGTACAATCACAACCTGGCATTCCCCAACTACCAGAAAGGAATAAGGAGCGGATTCACCTGTAGATGAAGATGTTTCCTTCTGCCTGATTTTCGCTCAAGTCAACAATAATCAATGCTTCCTGCATCAGCTAACATCTGTATTTTTTTTTCTCTCTGGGGCCCACAATGGAATCACTGCCTACGTACAGCTACACATACCAAAGTAGAATTGGGCTATGCCAATCAAGCCTCGTCTGCTGGAGATTCAAGTAGAGACCACAAGTACACCAGTACCCCAGAAATGTCCATAAACGTCAGAAGAGGACAAGAAAATGTGGCTGTTGTAAAAAAAACACTACATTGCAAGTTTTCCTCACATTTCATTTGCACATCTCGTTAAAAGGAGAAGACATGAAGATTTTGTGCTTTGATCATTTTGTGCACCATTGCAAAAGGAACATCTCTGTATAATTTGCTTCTTAAGTCAGGAGTTAAGAAAACAGTGTTGTTTATTGGAAAACAGCAAGAAAATGATTAGTAGAGAGATGTGTATGCAAAACATTCAATTGAGTTGTGCACAATTGTCTGAAGGCATCATGGAGAATATCCACGTGACGATTCAAATCTATAACTCCTCTTCCAAGAAACATAGAAACATAGAAAATAGGTGCAGGAGTAGGCCATTCGGCCCTTCGAGCCTGCACCGCCATTCAATATGATCATGGCTGATCATCCAGCTCAGTAGCCTGTACCTGCCTTCTCTCCATACCCCCTGATCACTTTAGCAAAAAGGGCCACATCTAACTCCCTCTTAAATATAGCCAATGAACTGGCCTCAACTACCTTCTGTGGCAGAGAATTCCACAGACTCACCACTCTCTGTGTGAAGAAATGTTTTCTCATCTCGGTCCTAAAAGACTTCCCCCTTATCCTTAAGCTGTGACCCCTGGTTCTGGACTCCCCCAACATCGGGAACAATCTTCCCGCATCTAGCCTCTCCAACCCCTTAAGAATTTTATATGTTTCTATAAGATCCCCCCTCAGTCTTCTAAATTCCAGCGAGTACAAGCCCAGTCTATCCAGTCTTTCCTCATATGAAAGTCCCGCCATCCCAGGGATCAATCTGGTGAACCTTCTCTGTACTCCCTCTAAGGCAAGAACGTCTTTCCTCAGGTTAGGAGACCAAAACTGCACACAATACTCCAGGTGCGGTCTCACCAAGGCCCTGTACAACTGCAGCAGAACCTCCCTGCTCCTAAACTCAAATCCTCTTGCTATGAATGCCAACATACCATTCGCTTTCTTCACTGCCTGCTGCACCTGCATGCTTGCTTTCAATGACTGGTGCACCATGACACCCAGGTCACGTTGCATCTCCCCTTCTCCCAATCGGTCACCATTCAGGTAATACTCTGCTTTCCTGTTCTTGCCGCAAAAGTGGATAACCTCATATAACCTCATAAGAGTCATTTAGTTAGTCTCACTTCTTGATCCTTGTTCCTTAACTCTGCAATTAATTATGTTTAATATTGCCATGTTTAACGAGGTACAGTGGCAAGCTTTTGTTTGTGTGCTGCCCATTCAAATCAGATAATACGAATTGTGAACACAAGTAGAGCAATGAGGAAAATACCAGGATGCAGAATATAGTTCTTCAGCAATGAAATGTAACAGTTCCAGAGAAAAAGTTCAATGTCCACAATGAGGTAGGATGGAAAATTTGGACTGTACCCTAACGAATGGAAGGACCATTCAATAGTATGCTGACAGAGGGGCAAAGCAGTTCCTGATTTTTTAGGAATCTACAAAGTAAATGTGGCTTGCACTTTATACACCTGGCATTATAAATTTGACACAGTTTTAAAGCTTACTCCTCCATGAGTGTGCATTTTAATTGCAATGATGATCATTAATTAATTCTACATATATAATTATCAACTCTCTGAATGTGAAAACTCTAATTATATAATTGTGCACGTTTTCCTAAAGCATTTGATTTTAAGTCCTTTTTATTACAGAATTGCAGTATTCTAACAAATTATTGGCTTTTAGTACCCAAATTTCTAATTACAATGTTAGTTGTATCCCACAATAATTGTTTAAAAGTTGAAATTAATAAGATTCAGAAAATAGTACAGCAGAGGAGGCCATTCAGCTAATTGATTCTGTGCTAGCTCTTTCAAAGAGTAAAGAATCAAATCCTACTCCTTGGCTCATTAGCCATATCTGACAACTTCAAGCAATTTTCTAAATCTGTTTTGAAAGCTACTCCTGAATCTTACACTCGTATTAAAAAGATATTGCCTGTTTTCTTATCCAATCATGAAAATTCAGACATTGGAAATAATTGTCATCATGTCCTCCATTTGTAAACATATTAGAACTTTTTGGAAAGGGTGATCGGTGATCAGCATGGACTTGGTGGGCCGAAGGATCTGTTTCCATGCTGTATCTCTAAACTAAACTAAACCTTCATCAACCAAGGTTCAGCTGGTAGCATTTTGGCTTTTGAATGGAAGGCTGTGGACTCAAGTACCACAGAGCACTGAGCATGTAAATTGAAGGCGCAGACCTTCAGAAAAGGTGGCTCTCTGCTCTATTAGGTGAAAGTTAAGGGCCTGTCCCACATTAGGCGATTTTAAGGCGACTGCCGGCGACTGTCAAAGTCGTAGCAGATCGCCGAACTTTTCTTTTACCCGACGACAATGACCACGACAATGCCGAGTCAGGTGGAGATTACACCGTCTTCGGAAACATCGCAAAATTCCCACACTGTCAATGCTTCTCCAGCGTCCTAATTTTCGCTGAGATCACTGACAAGTCAGTAAGTACTTGAGAGTTTTGAACTATAACATCTTGTATGGGTTACTTAAAAACCAAGCATCACTGGAACAACCACTTTAAAAATTAATGTTTTCAATACAGCTATTAGTAAACTGGAAGTAAATCCAGTTTATGCCTTGTTACAGGACGCTGGAGAAGCATTGACAGTGTGGGAATTTCGCCTGACATGGCATTGTCGTGGTCATTGTTGTAGGGCAAAAGAAAACTTTGGCGATCTGCTCCGACTTTGACAGTCGCTGGCAGTCGCCTAAAAAATCGCCTAAGTGGGACAGGCCCTTTAATTCTCAAGTTCAATATCTGAACAATGTCAGTACTGTCATTTGAAATAATTAAAAATAAAATATCATCAGTTCTTAATTTAACGATCGAACAATCATACAATTCTCGTAAAGCATTAAAGTATTCAATTTATTTTTGTTTTTAATTCCATGTAAAGCTGAAAGGGTCTGTGGTTCCTCCTGCTTCAATAGTTAAACCTTCCTTCAGTTTAGTTAATGACTAATCATATTTCATATTGTAGTGGATTCAATCACTGAAATTAATGTAAGATATCCACTACAATGGCCTCTGGGTGTATTCGGAGTGAGAGGAGGCAAGATGGTGGAGTTGGAACAATTCACAGGAGATTGGGGAGAATTGTGACAAAATTGTACATTGTCCCTCGTGTCTAGGATAGTGCTAGTGTACGGGGTGATCACTGGTCGGCGTGGACTCGGTGGACTGAAGGGCCTATTTCCATGCTGTATCTTTAAAGTCTCAAGCACTGGGGCTACAAATTACATGGAGCTGTGCTATTTATTTTAATGATGTATAATTGAAAATAAAATTTGGAGAGAGTGAAATGCATTATTGGCTATTTACCTTCTATACAGCCTCAAAGTACCCAATGCCCCTGATTTACAACTGTCAAAATTCATGTCCATTATTTGCAAGAATCTGCTGTGAGTAGTGTCTGTAAAACAAACCCAGCAATGGTGACAATATTCACAAAGCTTCAAAGGAGCCATTTTCTGCCGACATTTGTCAATGAATATCCTTTGATCAAATTAACTCCCTGGGAGCAAGGTCCCAATAATAACTTCCTCTCTTATTTCATGAAATCCAAGTATAATAGTCCCTTGCTTCTTGTCTGACATTTTGTGAGACATGTTATTCTTTCATTAAACTTTGTTAGTGAAAAGCTATTGAGGATTAAAAGGATAATCAGGTGGATGCTGCATAAATCACTTTGATTTTAACTCATTCATTGTTAGAATAATAAAAAGATCCTTTTAAGATGGTCTGACGTGGATTATAAAGGCGCCAAAACAGATTTACGTCAGCCGAAATAATATATAGAATCACTCCAGGAAAAATTCCCGAAGTGTAGCTTGACCCTGCTAGAAACCATCAATGAAACTCAGATATTTTGTTCAGGAAAGAAAGAAAACTGATTTGGGATTCATGGTTTTGGGATTAGTTTCCCGGCCTCTTTCAGGCAACTGAACCAACTAGAGAGCTGTCCTGACCTATCATCTATGGAGACCCTCAGACAACTTTAACGGAACCTTACCTGGACTTTATCTCACATTAAACGTTATTCCCTTTATCCTGTATCTGTACACTGTAGATGGCTTCATTGTAATCATATATAGCCTTTCTGCTGACTGGAGAGCACGCAACAAAAAAGCTTTTCACTGTACCTCGGTACACGTGATTGTTATAAAACTAAACTAAGCTAGTCCTCCATATTGATCAGCATGTGGTTTGTAGTTGTAGTGGAGTTTTTTTGGCACTGGTCATGGTTCCGAATTTTTGACAAGCATGGAGAGCAAGAGAGAAAAAAAAATAAAGGGAGGAAATGAATTACAAAATCTATATTTCATATAAAAGCTAGAGTTTATTTTGGATTAGTTTTGCAGGTGTAATCAATTATTGAGGCTAACCGGAAGCATCGGTTTAAACAATTCATTATGAACTAATCCAAACATGAGGAAAGGTGCAGGAAATTCATTTCCATTTTCAAGAACTGGAAAAATGTGGAATGAGTCATTCTAGGTGGGCGCTATTTTGTTCCATCCCAGGTCTCTGCTCTTTATTTCCTACAACTCTCACTCCAGCAGGAAAATACACGTGTATCAAAGTCAAATGAGGCCATAGTTCGACTTGGCTTGGACATCCAGCATTTCTTCCCCACCATGACAGGACCTACTGCTGACACATATCGTTAAGTTCCTCCAGGAATAAAGCAAAGCTCAGGTAGGTGGTAAAGCAATAAACTATAGAAATCGGAAATACAGATAGAACATGCTGGAAATAGTCAGCAGGTCAGGCAGATCTGGAAAGAGTTAAAGTTTCAAGTAAATAGACACAAAATGCTGGAATAACTCAGCAGAGGTGGGGGGGGGGGGGGGGGAGCAGCATCTCTGGATAGAAGAAATGGGTGACGTTTTGGGTCGAGACCCTTCCTCAGAATTTGTGTTGTAATGTCATTAATCTGAACGTTGACCCATTTTCTTTCTTCACAGATACTGCCTGAACTGCTGATTATCTTCAGGATTTTTTAGTTTAGTTAGTTGAGAGATACAATGCATAAACAGGCCCTTCAGTCCACTGAATCCACACTGACCAGCGATCCCCGTATGTTAGCACTATCCTACACAATAGGGACAATTTACAACCTTTACCGAAGCCAATTAACCTACAAGCCTGCATGTCTTTGGAGTGTGGGAGGAAACCGGAGCACCCGGGGAAAACCCACGTGGTCATGGGGAGAGCGTGCAAACTCCCTACAGACAGCACCTGTGGTCATAATCGAACCTGGGTCTCTGCCGTTGAATGTCAGCAACTCTACCACTACGCCATCGTGCTGCCCTGTTTGCCTTTATCCAAGGAGAGTTCATGGGATTTACATTCCAAAATAATCTCCACACTTATGGGGAAGAGGGGAAGTGGGTGAAATTGAGTTAAAACAAGATCACCTAATAAAATCTGCAAATGTTCTATGAAGAAAATGCATGTGTTCCAGTGATGGTTAATCACTGATGGTTAATAGAAATTTCAGTTCTGACAGGGTTAATCATATGTTACAGTTACAATTATAAAGTCACAGCACTAAGTGACAAAGATTTTCCACCTTTTGGGCAACTTTCATTTCCCACCAATGACATGGGCACAACCCACACTTTAAATGACTTTAAGCCCAATGGCACATCCTTTTTGCTGTCTGCGTTATAGGCAACGCGTAGGCTGAAAACTTTACAGAATTAACAGAGTATTAAAAAAATTGAAGTGGATCGTCGAGATCCAAAAATTAAAACAAAAATTACAAGAGACTGAAAATGCATCGCAGGCTAGAAACATCCAGTATGAGAAGAAACAGTGCTAGAGAAAATAAACAAGGAAGTCAAACATTCAGGAACCTCTGCTTCTTCACCAAGATGTGATTGAGTGTGATATTCGTTTTATCAAAAGACCAAGTCAAAAGTATGCAACATTTAGACCACAGAGAATTCCGTTCTACTCGTGCTTAAGAAACAGGGCACAAAAGGCTCCCAGACATGGTGACTAGCAAAAGCTTGCGCCTTTTTCAGGACGGGCGATGACAGTGATGTAACATTTGAAACATGGATGATGGACACAAATGAAGAAGAGAGGCAAAAAAAAATGTCTTCTGTTATATTTGAACTATCCTACACACGAGGGACAACTCACAATGTACAATCTTTACCGAAGCTAATTAACCTACAAACCTGAATGTCTTTGGAGTGTGGGAAAAAACCGGAGCACCCGGAGAAAACCCACGTGGTCACAGGGAGAACGTGTAAACTCCGTACAGACAACATCCATAGTCAGGATCGAACCCGGGTCTCAGTCGCTGTAAGGCAGCAACTCTACTGCAGCGCCACTGTGCCGACCCTGTCCTGTGCTGAATTTGATTTTTCATTGACAGTTATAAACAGCAGAACTAGGGAAAAATTGGGTCATTATTTATTATTAAAATCCACTCGCAGGCATCTTTATATTCAGTGTCTCTGTGTTTACCCTGAATACTTTGTGTTTTATTTCCTCATTCTTTCACTCACAGCTTCCTGTTTCACACGTGATCTTACCTCTGCTTCCCCTGACCACAACACTCCACAGATGCAAGTCTGTGCATCACACCACCTTCACTTCACCAGCAAATATAATCCTTCTATCACCACCCATTTTCAGACCTCAAACTGAAGTGTTTTAGACGGAAGTAATTCAGTAATTATCCTTCAACAGCTTCAATTTTCTTTTGAAAGAAAGGCGGTGAGAACAAATTATTCTCATCATAAATATCATATCATACTTATCATAAATAAGTGCAAGAATAACATTGCCTTCACTCCCTTAAAACCAGTGCGGGGATATTCAAGATTACACACGCCTTGTCTTGGCGGAAGACTACGACTTTGAAATTGAGGAATTTCAAGATCGAGAAAACCCACAGATCACAGTTAAAGGATGTGAACCCAGCTGAAAAATGTGACAGTGAAAATATCACATAGCAGAAAACTTATAATGTATTGTCTAAGGGAAGGAAGAGATCAGTCCATGAATACTCAAAGAACATGGCACATCGTCACTCATGGGTTCCAAGTTCACAGGGTGGCATAGTGGCACAGCGGTAGAGTTGTTGCCTTACAGCACCAGAGATCCAGGTTCGATCCTGACCACAGGTGCTGTCTGTACACAATTTGTACGCTCTCCCTGTGACCGCGTAGGTTTCCTCTGGGCGCTCTGGTTTCCTCCCACACCCCGAGGACGTGCAGGTTTGTAGGTTAATTGACTTTGGTAAATTGACCCCAGTTTATAGGATCATGCTAGTGTACAGGGTCGGTGCTGACTCGGTGGGCTGAAGGGCCTGTTCCACCCGATCATAAAGTCACAGAGTCATACAGCATGGTAGCAGGCCCTTCGGCCCAACTTGCCCACACCGACCAAAATGTCCCAGCTACACTAGTCCCACCTGCCTTCCTTTGGCCCGTATCCCTCCAAACCTGCCCTATTCATGTATCTGTCTAACTGTTTCTTAAACATTGCGATAGTCCCCAGAAATATATTTCTATTGCTTACAATGTTTCTCGATCTTTCACCAAAATTAATCCTGATTCATAAAAACAAAAACTAATTGACTAACTAATTCTACTTCAATCAAAATTCTGAACAGTTTTATTAGGAGCAATAGTTTTTCATTTGCTCAGTCAGCCTCCTTCAAGAAGATCATCGTAGATCTTACATCTCAGTTTAGTTTAGTTTAGAGATACAGCACAGAAACAGGCCCTTCAGCCCACCAATTCCACAACAACCCACGATCCCCACACACTAGCACTTATCCTACACACTAGAGACAATTTACAATTCTTACCGTAAGCAATCAACCTACAAACTTGTACGTCTTTGGAGTGTGGGAGGAACCCGGAGCTGCCAGAGAAATCCAACACAATCACGAGGAGAATGTACAAACTCTGCATGGACAGCACCCATGGTCAGGATCGAACCCGGGTCTCTGGCATTGTGAGGCAGCAACACTGTGCCACTGTTGTACCATTTACATACCCAAAACCATTGCATATCCTTTAATACTCCTTGTATTGGTCTATCTTGAATACACTCATTGATTAAGTATTCAATGTAAGCAAGGATTATGCTTGAAGAAGCAGCTCTATTCCTAGTACCAAGTGGAATTATCTTTCATTAATAAATGTTCATTACCTGGACGATGGGATGACCACCGCTTTGTGCTTTAACGGCCCCACGGCTGCCTTCCGTTTCATAGTGCGCTCGATGGTGCGGTTTAGGCTGTACTTCAATCTGCAATTCGTATTGTTCTGTTAAACTTGGCAGATGCCACTCCAGAGGAGGCAGAGATGGAATGCTGTAAAAAGAAAACACAGTTTTTATAATTACTTGCATCAACAACTAAACACATGTTCATATACTTTAGACTTTACGAGATATAGCACGGAAACTGGCTCTTCGGTCTGCCAAATCCGCGCGACCGTCCATCACCCCGTACGCTAGCACTATCCTGCACGCGAGGGACAATTTACAATTTTACTAAAGCCTATTAACCTACAAACCCGCACGTCTTTGGAGTGTGGGAGGAAAGCGGAGCATCCGGAGCAAACCCACATGGTCACAGGGAGAACGTACAAACTCCGGACAGACAGCACTTCTAGTCAGGATCGAACCCGGTTCTCTGGCACTGTAAAGTAGCAACTCTACCACTATGCCTTGTGTATTTGAAGCCTAAGAGTGAAGATGTGCCACGTTCTTTGAGTATTCATGGACTGATCTCATCTGATCTCATCTTTTCCTTAGACAATACATTACAAGTTTTCTGCTATGTGATATGTTCAGTCACATTTTTCACATCCTTTAACTGTGATCTTGATAGTTTTTCTGACACAGGAGGCAATGCAATCTCAAAATTAAATGCAATCTTATATGTCAATGAAGTAAAATGTCTGATTTGAATTCACTGAAATATTATTTAAAGATCATTTAAAAAATATTCTAAAATTTGTACATTAATCTGGTTTCTCAATCACATTTTCACAAGATTAAAGCACAGTTTCTGAATATTGCTGAACTGTATTCATTTTGTTTTAGTTAGTTTGTGATGGAAAAGTAATTTGATGTTAAAATATCTCCCATTTTGTGGACATTATATCATCGCGCATTGCATCAAAGCAATCTTTTTTTCCAGTGGGCTGTTTCCTGTTTAAAATGTTGTCATTTCTTTTCAAATTCATAATCACAAGTCCAACCCAGTTTGACCCAACCGCAAACAATTTTCAACCAAAGCCATGTGATGATATGGTTCCTCTTTTGGTTGTACAAATGTACCTCACTTTGCAATAAAGATGCTTTCCCGTGAAGGAGAGTGTTATGCACTTAGGTTATTCTGCTCTGCACTCATTGGCCTACTCCAGCGAGTACAGGCCCAGTGCTGTCAAACGCTCATCATATGTTCACCCAATCATTCCTGGGATCATTCTCGTAAACCTCCTCTGCACCCTCTCCAATGCCAGCACATCCTTTCTCAGATGTGGGGCCCAAACTGGCAACTTGCCAAAAAAAATTTGGTTTATAGACATTTTCAGTCAATATATTTTACCACCCCAAGGTTGAGCACACTGCAGGCAAAGCAGGAAGACATTATGTGAGGGACTGTGTACTTCATATTTTATCAAATTATAAATAAAGATATAGAACCAAGATATAGCATTATCTCTATCTAATGCCTATTTTACATTCGCATTTTCCTGTATTGTTAGTGAAGTGATTGGGTTTTTAAAATATTTTAACTTCAGACATATTCAGTAATCAGAACCAGGGAATAAATGCTGTCCCAAGCAGAACAGTCTATTTTGAAGAAATCTGAAGAAGGGTCCTGCCCGAAACGTCACCTATCCATGTTCTCCACTGTACTTGGTGTTCTTTTGCATAAACCAGCATCTACAGTTCCTTGTTATCACAGGATACTTTGTTTCTACATTGAAATTTAACAAAGATTATCTGATGGCATAACATTATTACCAAAAAAAAGGAAATTCCAGATGCATAATGTGGCTAATGTTACTCAAAGAGAAGGTATCACAAAATGCTGGAGTAACTCAGCAGGTCTGGCAGCATCTAGGAGAGAGGGAATGGGTGTCGTTTCGGGCCGAGACCCTTCTTCAGACTCAAAGAGAAAATCCTTCCATCATTTTCCTAAATTTTATGGATGGAATATGCTGCCTACATTTCTGCCAACAGCCGCTCATTAAATTAGAGGATATTATTATGGCTAATTATTCAGAAAAAAATAATTGGGGACTTAGATGAATCATGAAGACAATAATTAGGTTGGCATCAAGCTTTAAAATGGATTACTTGTAAAGGAGGTAAAGCAGAACATCTTTCAGTATTTCTTTTCTTGCTAATGAATATCATCAATCTTACTAATAGTCCTTGAGCATCCTGAACTCTCTCAGAAGTGATACATCTGTAATTCTATGATGACAAATGCAGCCAGGAAAGTTAGATTTACATTCATGCAACATCCTTTATCGCCTCAGGGATCAAATGATGTCTTTTCAAAGTATAGTCACTAATCTGATCACAGAGGCATAAAATGATGCAGCATTGGAGGCCATTATGTTTACAATCGAAAGAGCAATTGGATCCACTTCCTATTTCTTTCTCCATAATATTTTTCCCTTTGAATATTTTGAAAGTTTCCATTAAACCTGGTTCTTCCAGCTTCTTAGACAATACGTTTTAGTTCGCAGCAATCCTATGAATAAAAATGTTTTCTTTCAATTGTCTCTCATACAGTGTGGTCGATATTCTTCTGCATCTGTAAACCGTTTCTTCTTATTTACTCTTCCAAACCTTTCAGGAAATCTTCCCTTTAATCTTTTCTGTTATTGGAAGAGCATCCAGTGGCTCAACAAAACCAGAGTCCCAGCACCATTTGAGTAAATATGTTTTTTCAGGTTCCCAACCGCACTCCAAGTGATAACTAGGCCTACCAGCAGGCCCGGCTAACCAACTGTGGACCAGGGGCCTGCGCCGCGGACAGGAAACCCACTCGGAAAGCCGGGCTCGCCTGCCCTGAGAGGATGGAGTCAGATGGAGAGGGGTAAGCAGACCGGCTGTGGGAGGCAGTGCACTGCCTTAATGGTTGAGTGGGCCGCTGGAGGCCCTGCAAAAACCTGGGGCTCGGCTGGCCATGGCGCCGATCCAAGAGGCTGAGTGCACAGACCAGACGTGGCCTAATGGTGGAGGGCACCACGGCTGCCCTTAGCCAGGATGACCCTGCAACGAGCCAGGACAATGGCCCTTCATGGTCAGGTCAAGAGCCCTGCACTTACACCAACTGGGACATGAAAATGGCACCAAATCTGGCAATTCTGTATATTGTCTCGATGTACTACTGCTATACACATGTACTGTATCTGAGATGCTTATCTAAAATGTATCTAAGTGCCTATGTATCGTAATACGTGCACTGAACTATATAGAAAATTAAACATCACTGTACCTCAATATATGTGACAATAAAGTACCGTTGAACTAAGAAGTATAGGAAATACTACAGCTAAGTTGCAAGTGACAAACTTCCACAAACACCAAAAAATATATTGGCTGAGTGTTAGATGTTAGTTGTAGCATCTGAAGAGTTCTATTGCTCTTTCTTGAGTAGAATCATGCAATCTATCACATCGACCCAGGAGTGCAGATTAACGTTACATCTACAATAGTGTAATGCAACAAGAGTGTGATGCAAGAGTGCAATGCAAGAGTGTAACGCAAGAGTGCAATGCAGTGCTCAGTCCCTCACTGGACGACATGCGATAGAATAAATGCTCACATCTATGGTGATGTAGGATTTGAACTCATGACCTTCTGAATCAGAAGTGAGAATGCTAGCGAATTATGGTGCCCACAATGCCAAACGTTGCAGCCCTTTGGTACACCTGCACGGATACTCAGAATGAGTCATTTGATTCAATTTCAAAGAAAATATATGAGACATAAAAACAGTGCAGGTTTTTACTGGAAATCTGCATTTACATCACCAAAGAAAGACACTACTGAGCAAATTGTAGGATGGAGGGAATATTTTCCAAATAACTTCAGAATTTCTCTGTATGCTTCCATCCTCCCTGTATCCTTACATTTTAAAAACAACTTTAAAAAAACAATAATAACTCCCCAAATGTCAATGATTTCAAATCTGCAAATAAAACTATCTTAACACTGTTCAAATAATTTTTAATCTATTAACTTCTGTAAAGTTCAGTAAAGTACACAGTCTAGATAGAATTGGAAAACTAAATGCTTGAACTAGTTGTTTCATTATGCCTAATTTACAGCCAACCTTTTAGTAACCGTAATAAGGAACGGGTTTAGTTTAGTTTAGTTTAGAGATGCAGCACGGAAACAGGCCCTTCGGCCCATCGAGTCCACGCTGACCAGCAATCCCCGCACACTAACACTATCCTACGCACACTAGGGACAATTTACATTTAAAGCAACCCAATTAACCTACTAACCTGTATGTCTTTGGAGTGTGGGAGGAAACCGAGGATCTCGGAGAAAACCCACGCAGGTCACGGGGAGAACGTACAAACTCCGGGTACAGACGAGCACCCGTAGTCGGGATCGAACCCGGGTCTCCAGCGCTGTAAGGCAGCAGCTCTATCGCTGCGCCACCGTGCCGCCCGCGTTGAAATTCACTGTCTTCCATCTTTTGGTTCAGTAACTAATTGCTACACATTACGAAGTCAGGAGTTGCAATGAGTGACCTTTACCTGTGTGCTGGCTATCCAAGCACACCTGCGGACATTTTACACCATTATTCCAGTTATATAGAGCAGTTTTACCTGCTTGAAACTGATTTTTTGTCTGAATTACCACAACTCTAACATTTTACCATCTGCAAACAGCATAATAAAAAATATATAACTTACAACCATAACTGTGGATTAGTACTACTGCCATTATATCAAGACAGGGAATAGCACAACAAAATTGACCTGGATCTTTGCAGTATTAACCACTGACTTGATGCCATGATGTTGTGGCACAGGATAATGTGTCACAATGACCAATCTAAACGATTCGTCACCAATGTAAAGAATTTGAGGTGACTAGTAGGTTATGAGAAGCCAAGAGGTATTTTTGCTGATCTATTGTTTTAGTTTAGTTGAAAGATACAGCGCGGAAACAGGCCCTTCTGTCCACCGAGATCAGGCCGACCAGCGATCCCCACACACAAACACGATCCTAAACACTAGGGACAATTTAGAATTTACCAAAGCCAATTAGCCTCAACCCTGTACGTCTTTGGAGCGTGGGAGGAAACCAAAGTACTTTGAGAAAACCCACGCAGGTCACGGGGAGAACGTACAAACTCTGTACTGACAGCACCCGTAGTCAGGATCAAATCACGGTCTCTGGTGCTGTAAGACAGCAACTCTACCCACTGTACCTGGTCTAGATTATGAAAATAAAACTAATACCTTGTTCAGTAAATCCTTAATTTCATGAGTTTAACTACATATGCTGACACATTATGAATGCATAATTGAATGTTACTATCCCAACAACATCTCAATTTTAAACTCTGAGATTTCCTCTTCAATTTGTTGAGATTGTGGAATTGCTATTCTAATTTTTAATATATTTATCAAATGAATCTGTACATTGCTGTACAATTATATTATCATAAGATTCTTATAAAAGGATGAAAGGTTTGGGCAGCACTGTGAGGCAGCGAAAAGTTGCTGCCTTACGGCTCCAGAGACCCGGGATCGATCCTGACTATGGGTGCTGTCTGTACGGAGTTTGCACGTTCTTCCTGTGACCGCGTGGGTTTTCTCCAGGTGCTCCGGTTTCCTCCCACACTCCAAAGACATACAGGTTTGTAGGTTAATTGGCTTCGGTAAAATCGTAAATTGTCCCTAGTATGTAGGATAGTTTAAGTGTATGAGGTGATCGCTAGTTGGCACGGATTCGGTGGGCCGCAGGGCCTGTTTCTGCACTGTATCTCTGAAGTCTAAAGAGTTCTTATGCAGTTGTTGAGGGCTTTAGTTGAAGCCCAAGTGAAGTAATCTTTCTGTTTGTTTTTGATATTGGGATGTAAAATGAAATGAAACTCACCTGCATGGAGGTTTGGGTTTTGTCCATTGAAATGGATGAGGAGGCATCAGAAAAAATGGGTCAACGCCATAAAGATCATTCTTCAAATCCTGACAGGGCGTTGAAAACTCGGAGTAATTAAGCGTGGTGAAGCCAGCAGGCTTTTCTCCTTTACACATGTCAGCTTTGAGGGAGGATGGTGGGGTAAGGTCCATGATGCGAGCCTTGGATGGGACCATTTCGCCCAAGTCATTGTTGGAGTCAGTGGTGAGTGTGCTCATCGCATCTGCAAGACACGCAGAATTGGGAAACTGGTGCAAGCTGGGCTCGTCTCTTGAAATGACTCTTGGTGAAGTCTGTGGAGAAGGAGTTCTGGAGCGGTCGCAGGAGTATCTTCTCTTTCCGCACGGTGATGATGACCTCGAAGAAGGTCGGGGTGTTGGGGACGGTGACCTTGTGCTCTGCCAGTTTTCAATGTGAGTTGAGGGTGAGTTGACAGGAGATGTCCTTGGGGAATGGTGAACGCCATGACCTTGATATTCCTCTGAGCCATTTTTTGGTGAGACACATGGAGATGTTATTGGTGAGGTCTGAGGTGAGATGCCATAGTGAGAGCAACTTGACTCGTGGCTCACTAACGATTGCCAACTTGTTGAGGAGGCGCTACTAGCTGGACTGTTTGGGTCCCTGTATTGAATGTTCTCAGAACCTGGCACCGGTAATGTAACTCTAGGACCTGCAGTTGGAGAATGATATGTTTGCTCTCCGCAGCTGGCTGCATGTGGAGCTATGTGGAACAGTCCGGGCGATGGCGTGATCTCAATCCTTGGGCTTTCTACGCCAGATGAGGCATGCGGCTTTGCAGCTTCCAGGTAGTACTTGAACTCTCGGTTGTCCACTTGGCCATATTCACTCATGTGCTCTCCAGCCAGCATTGTGGATGCCATTGAGCTACATGAGTGAGATCCATATTGGGAGACATCCATAGTTGGGAAACCAATCCCAGAAGGAGGGACAATGCCCTTGTGAGAAGCAGCAACATTTTCTGCCTCTGAAAGAAAGGAACACCAGATTATTATTGTGCAAGCTTCTGACATTGTAAATGGCTTCAAGCTGTTGGTCACCATATTTTGCTGCCTTTCAAATAACATTCTGATATTGATCTGACTAATTAATTTTACTCATTGTATGCCTCCTTGTCACGTTCCCCTCGGCTAACAATGAACCAATCTACATTTCTTTATGTGTAGGAAGGAACTGCAGATGCTGGTTTACACCAAAGATAGACACAAAATGCTGGAGTAACTCGGCGGGACAGGAAGCATCTCTGGATAGAAGAAATGGATGACGTTTCGGGCCGAGATCCTTCTTCTCAACCCGAAATGTCACCCATTCCTTCTATCCAGAGATGCTACCTGTCCCGCTGAGTTACTCCAGCATTTTGTGTCTATCTACATTTCCTTATCACCATCTCCTTTGATCTTTTGTTTTCACACCTTACCCCTCCATTTCTCAAGACTCCCTCTCTCCTGACTCTCAGTCTGAAGAAGGGTCTCGACCCGAAACTTCACCCATTCCTTCTCTCCAGAGATGCTGCCTGACCTGCTGAGTTACTCCAGCATTTTGTGTCTATCCTGATATTGTCAAGCCTGAGCTACTCACCACATAACAAAATAGGATCAGATGTCCACTCAGCCCTTCAAGCCAGTAACAAGAATAAGATAACAATACAACCTATAACTAGCTCAGATTAAATTAATAAATGGGACTAAAATAAAATTTAAGAAGAAAGGGGGATGCTAAATATTTTTTTGTTCTCCACTGGTAACTGATTAATCAAATGAACTTTAATATCAACATAGCAATCATATGCATTGACAAAATATTAGCTAACTAAACTTTAAAGTTAATGTTAAATAATCTTTAACTTCTTTTAAAGTTTCCAAAAAACTTCTCTTTAGTTCTTCTCTTTAGAATGTCTCAAAGTTCTCTTTATTAGAAAACTGATTTAAAAATATTAAACTATATGGAATATAATCATGAAAATGAAAAAAAAAAATCTGATGCCATCTTGGTTCATTTTAACCCCCCCATTTATAATATTTTGTGCGATTAATCTTCGTAGCTTCGCTGCATCATATTTGCTGATGTACAGAATAATGTTGGTGAGTCCGAATAGGAGGCAGCTGGTGAAATTCAACAGCCCTCCTGGAAATGGCTGTGAAATGTGAAGCGTAATTCACCATTGCCCATTCAGGAATGTACTGATAACATGCCCATTATTCACTACACACTTCCTTATTTATGGCATCGAATTACACTGTTACTGGCTGCATGCTTCAAGAGTTAACATTTGATGTTGTCAAGCTGCAAAGGGTGCAGAGAAGATTTATGCGGATGTTGCCAGGACTCGAGGGCCTGAACTATAGAGAGAGAGATTAGGCCATTCGGCCCATCAAGTCTACTCCGCCATTCAATCATGGCTAATCTATCTCTCCCTCCTAACCCCATTCTCCTGGCTTCTACCCATAACCTCGGACACCAGTAATAATCAAGAATCTATCTATCAATGCCTTAAATACATCCACTGACTTTGCCTCCAGAGCCTTCTGTGGCAAAGAATTCCACAGTTTCACCACCCTGCTGGAGGTTGAGCAGACTAGGACTTTATTCCATGGAGCGCAGGAGAATAAGGGGTGAACTTACAGAGGTTTATAAAATCATGAGAGGAATAGATTGGGTAGATGCACAGAGTCTCTTTCCCATAATAGGGGAATTGAGAATTGGAGGACCTAGGTTTGTGAGGGAGGAAAAGATTTAATAGGAAGCCAAGGGGTAAACTTTTTCACAATGTACCACAAAACTGCCTTTCAAAAGATGCACAACAACAATGTAGCATTTGCAGCTTAGGACAGAGTCTGGATCTGTGACTTGATTCTGATACTCATAAGGACCAACTCACAAGGACCACAACATCCTGATATTGATTTTACTGATTAATTTTACTGATTGTATGCCTCCTTTTCACCTTTGCCTCAGCTAACAATAAACCTTTCTACATTTCCTTCTCATTGGCTGCTTTGATCTTTCATTTTCACACCTTACCCCTCCATATCTGCAGACTCCCTCTCTCCTGACTCTCAGTCTGAAGAAGGGTCTCGACCCAAACTGTCACCCATGCCTGCATTTGTCAATGCCTGCACAAAAAATATATCACCCTACGGGGTCATGTAAATTTGCACCTGCAGATGAATTAATTTGGCCTAAAAATGTAGGAACTACAAAACACTGAGTCCATCCTGAATGAGGAAAGATGTCACCAGAATCGGTGGTTCAAAGTAAATACCCGGGAATTCAATAGACATTGCTTTCCAACTTGATATTATGTGTACCAACAAGCTGTGGAGGACAAGTCAATCGATATTTTTAAGGAGGAGATTGACAGGATTAGTCAGGGTGTCAGGAGTTATGGGCGAACTGCAGGAGAATGGGGTTGTGAGGGAAAGATAGATTGAATGGCGGAGTAGACTTGATGGGCTGAATGGCCTAATTATGCTTCTAGAACCTATGAGCACTGAAACAAACCCCTCAATCCATTTTTTCCATCCCAACCAAGATGCCCATCTATGCTAGTTCCATTTGCCTGGGTCCACCCATATTCCTCTAAACCTTTCCTCTCCAAGCACCTGTCTAAAATGTCTTTTGAACATTGTTGTTGTATTTGCCTCTACCACTTCCTCTGGCATCTCGTTCCATATACCTGCTAGCTCGTCCTCCCTGCGACCACATGGATTTTCTCCAGGTGTTCCTCCCACACTCCAAAGAGGTACAGGTTTGTTGGTTAATTGGCTTCTGTAAATTGTCCCTAGCGTGCACGAAGTGGATGCAAAAGTGGGATAACATAGGACGGGTGTGAACACGTGATCAATGATCGGCATAGACTCGGTGAGCCAAAGGGCCTGTTGGAACTATCAATGGAAGGGTGTGGTTCACAATGCTTCTAGACTCAATTATCCTGTACGTGCTCATTGCCAGCCTTGCAAATTTAAGATTCATCCCCCAAGTGGTCTTCTGGAAGGCATTCAATGATAAAACATCTCAGCAAAGATACAAAGGAGTGGAATATCTTGTCTAATTACAAAATGTATCAACTTGTGCCTCTTTCTTAGTGATTCCATATGACCAAATGAGAACCAGCTTTCCCTTCTCCAGTTTACAATCATTTCCAACAGATCTTTGGCAAATATTTTGATAATAAGCATTAGTTGAATAGTTAAGTATGGCCAGGGATAATAGAAAAAAAATGCGCAGTAAAATTAGCATAGTAATCTCTAAACTGGAAACCTGTTTTTAATAGACGATATAGTCAGAAACCATTTTTGAATGGAATTCCATTCTTTAAATTAATTGTAGGACTTCATGTTTCGATCCTCTATTCCGAAAAAGGAAACATTGACATTTAATTTAAGCTTCAGTTGCAAGTAAGTGCTTTCAGTCACAGCTCAGTAACATTCCCTTCGCTTGGTGATTTATACTGAAAGTTGGCACAGATCTACCACGGAAAACTATTCTGTTCGTGTGACGGAGCAAAGACAGCAGTTATATGGAGCACCCACCACTATCTACCTCGAAGACTACTTACTCCAAAGAATTGCAGAGCAGAAAATGGTTATGTGGCCTTTTATGTCCATTGCATCTATGGGGGTCACACTTCAAAATTAAAACTGTTAAATCGATGAAATTTAATTTTATGCATCTGCACAGGGAACTGACAGGTTTAGAGACTATACTGCATGCATTCTTCTACCAACCATGTGGGAATTTAACAGATCTATTCCCAAAAATGGAAACCAATGTTGCTAACCACCAGAGAAACCAATCTCTAGCTGTAGAACATGCCACCACCAGTGAAGAACTGCACTAAAGACAGCAAGTCCCGAAATTACTCTTGCCTCATAACTTACAGTCTGAGCTTGCCATAGTTCAATGTCAAGCTCTGTCCCACGTCCACATTTAAACACAACTTTTACTGAATATGGCATTCAGCCATAATAAAGGAACTGGTAGGTTGAATTAAAAAAGTTGTGATTACTGAAGTATATCTTTAGATCAATAGGATGCTGAGTCAGATGACATTTAGTGCTAAGTAGATTAAAACAATTCTAATCAATATCTCTTGCTACCTGTAAGAATAATTAGAGGCCACTGCAAATGTTTTGTAAGATGGCAAATGATTTTACAAAATCGCGACTCAAACAAATAGGACAGATACAAGAGAATTTAACTTTTTTTGTCGTTGTCTCTTTATGACAGACATTGAAACAGGAAAATATAATTCTTTAAAGATAATAATTTTTTTTACAACACAAGGTAAATATTGCTTACAAACCTTTTGTGGCGAAGTCTTCATCGTGGCTACTGTCGAAAAGTGCCGAAAAATCAAATTCCTCAGAGTCAACCTCTGGGTCTGGGTTATTATAAATGAAGCTCATTTGTCACCACTTGCTAGACTGTTACCACTTAAGTTGTTACAGGGAGATTTCACAAAACAAAAGTACCTAACTTGCACTGCACTTATCCTCACACCCAGACAAAGAGAAGTGTCTTTTCAAAACATCAGATTTTATTGCCAATGTACCACCAGTCAGTGAAGACCAAACTGGTTCTGATCCCCAAAACAATAAAAGCTCCAGCGTGTTTGGCAAATTCCAGTTGCACGTCTTTGCCTGGGTTGCTCAATGACACCACTATCAAATTGGCAAGTTCAATAATAGCTGCTTCCTGTTACAGCTATAGTGTGCAGGAAATGGGTGTATCCTTTGCACGCAAGACACCCAACTTTTTCAGTGTTAGTGGAGCAAGCCTCCCAATGAGAGACACCGGCAGAAGCTCAAATTTAAAATAAACACTGTACCAACATGTTTTCACACGTGAACTTGCACATTGTTTTAACATTGAGAAAGGAGCACATAATACATGGGCAGAATAGTGCAGCAATCACTGAAATAGGTAAAGCGGCGATAAAATGACTCTTGCTCTTCAGCAACTGCTGTGGTCCTTTAGCTTTATCTAAATATACCATAAGCAGTTCCTGTTACGAGTTCTTCCTGTTTGCTGTACATATATGTTGAAGGCAATTTGTTTAATGCAAGCAGATACAATGATAGTAAGAGGTGTAATGCGCAGAGATATTTATCTTCGGCATTGAACTTCGGTTCGACGTCTGTGTTAACATTTGAGATCTTTGTAAGAAAGTAGAATGCTTTTCCTACCTGAACCACAGCCCTGGGGAACCGATGGACATTTCAGTTGTTATGCCTTTGCTGCAAACATCATTCGTGCCCAAGCTTTTGCACACTTTCAACGCCAAGCTTGGGCTGCAACCATGCTCTTTTCCAAAGCCCGATTTTGGGGATTGGCGGCAACAAGCCCGATCCGGCCTGTTCTGTGGCTGGAGTGTTGGGAAGACCATCGTAGTGCGGCATTTTAGGAAGGTGGGTTGGGAGAGTTGACTGAGGGAATAGAGTTGAGGGTTGATCGGGAGATGGGCAAACCCAGCAGAATAGTAGGGTAAGAAATTTAAAAAATAAGGGATTGGAAATATTACTACGGGGGATGAGGCAATTTGGGGCCTTACACTCAGTGACCGTAGGGCCAGGAGTTGGGCAAGAGATGGGAGCTGTTATAAAAGGTATGACCTTTCCTGATAGCCATTCTAGTCTAGCGCTGCAGTATTAAAAACCCAGTTGTCCCCAATGGACTCATTCATGGGAAACTCCCAGGATAACATGTTTTAAGTTCCCCTGCAATGCTCCAAAAAGAGTGTTTTACCGGAAATGGCATTATGCTGCGCATTCCTAATGCATAGATTGTACCAATGAAGACTCATATCAGGAAGATATTAGACACAAAATGTTGGAATAGCTCAGTGGGTCAGGCAGCATCTCTGGAGAGAAGGAATGGGTGACGTTTCGGGTCGAGACCCTTCCTACTCATATCAGGGAGTTTCCAGTCACATTTCTGAAGTGTCGCCATATGATGAGCTCATTATTGTTTTACTTCAGGAATAAATGGGTTTGAGTTACGTCACACTGAAAGCAGACAGCAATTGAATTTTTCATCAAAGAAATTAAGGTAAAAATCATTAACTTTTAGGTTAGATTTATTGAATCACAATAAGAAAAATTAAAGAGATGATTATGGCCCTTGGGGGCAAAAGAATCTCCAAGGTAGTCAAGATGCTTTTTGAGTTAATATTGAATACTATCTATTGCTAGAAACTACTAGAGAAGCTCACTGTAAGGAGCTGCTCCTGTGGCAATTTGATATTCATGTAACTTCGGGGTTTGTTTTATATTGATTTAGCATATTAAATACAAGCACCATCTTGTGGCAGGGTGGCACAGTGTTTAGCATTGCTGCCTCTCAACTCCAGAGACCCAGTTTCAAATCTGAATTTTGAGTTGTGTCTCTGTGGAAACATAGAAAATAGGTGCAGGAGGAGGCCATTTGGCCCTTCGAGCCAATAGAGAAACACAGAAAATAGGAGTCACAGTGTGGGTTTCTCCTGGGTACTCTGGTTACCTCTATATGTCAAAGGTGTGCTAATTAAATGGTTAAATGGCTACTGTAAATTGCCCCCTTCTGCAAATGGGTGGCAGGAGAACTGCAGGGGAGGTGCTTGATGGGACGCAAGAGAAAAATGGGAGTCATGTAGGGAGATCCTCGGTGGTCAGATGAACTCCCATCAGGCAAGAGGGACAGAAGTGTGAAAAACCACACCTCCAGATTTAGGGTCAGTTTCTTCCTAGCTGTTGTCAGGCATCTGAACCATCTTATCAACAACGAGAGAGCGGTCGCAAGCTACTATCTATCTCCGACCACTCTGCTGGACTGCTTAAGACCAGGCATAACTTTTGGTCTCAGTGAAACCTGAGCCTTTGGAACTCACTTCCTTTAAGGACAGCGGAAACATATTTTCAATATTTTTTAAGGCAGAAGTATAAAGATATCTAATAGGCAAGATGTTGAAAGGTTTTCAAGGTTGGACAGGAATGTGGAATTGAGATTTAAATTTGATCAAACTCCATCTTATAAATGGTGAAAGCAGTATTGAGGGATCGAGGGGCTTGTTCTTGCTGCAAATTAATTTGTCTCGAACTGCTACTCACTGAATAGGGGGAGCAGATTCTTTGATAAGGCACTGCTTAAAGCTGTCCTCCTGTTCTCAATGCTTACTTGCTTTTGGAGATGTGAGGACTTTTCAATCTTATCCAGAGACTCTGGTATCATACAACAATGTTTATTCCGGAAACTCCCTGATAACCTGTCGCGCCACTCCACATAAGTGGACATCTTATAAGAGTAAATCTGGAGAAAGGGCATTTATATGGCCATGGGAATCTTGACTGGCTTGCAAGAGGAAGCAGAGACCAGACATTATGGGGTTAGGAAGGAGAGATAGATCAGCCATGATTGAATGGTGGAGTAGATTTGATGGGCCGAATGGCCTAATTCTACTACTATCACTTATGACCATAGCAGCACTGGCTTCTGAACGATGGGAGGGGAAGGTTCTCTCCTTCCTTCTGCAGGTTTAAATCATCCCTCCTTCTCTGAATCTCCTCTACCAAGCCTTCTGCTTCCTGGAATATCTGCCCTCGGTCTCTGAGACATCCTGAGAACTGCCACTGAGTACCTGCCTCTGCTTCAGTGGAGGTGGGTGGGTGGATTAAAAAGAATGGATGGATAAATGGATTAGAGGAAACGTCTATGCATGTATCTGCTCAAAGTCCAGATACCATTAATAGCAGCAATGAAAAGCCATGTATCTGCACACAATGCGATTCAATATAATGAAAGATCATTCACAAAGAGAAACTGTGCACTTATTGTGAACTCCAAAAAGACTGTGATTTTTCCTTTGTGAATAATTCATTTGCCCAGTAATTGATACAGCCTTTGAGATTCCTTCTACATTATGGGTGTAGACTGTGCAGAGAGCTTTATGGAAATTCTGAGGCTGCAGTCCAGATCCAGTTACTGACACTCCACCTGTTCTAACTCATCTGTTCACCCGACACACCGCAGATGGGATCCACAATTTTAGATCAGGGGTATGTTGCTCAGAGGTCACCCATGCAGAAATGGGCCTTTGTTACTTAAGTAGTGCCTTCCTGAGCAGGTGCCAAGGTAGGGAGTTGGTACATAACTCTTCACTTAATGTGTGATTTTATATTGCATGCTAAACACAAAATTGAAAAAGTATTGTTTAATGTGCCGTGTTTTATTGCCAAATCTCACGATGTGATGTTGCAATCAGTTTTACTTATCTCCCTACGCAAAGCAATGACATTATGATAGGTGCATTTTTAAAAGTGAGGCATAAAAGTGAGGCTTAAACAAAAAGCTGGTAACCTCAAAATCCTCTTTCCTCTCTACACTCCTCTATTACATCTTATGCTCAAAGTCCAATAATCTTACTCATCGGACTAGTGTGCCATTCCATTGCCCAAAGCAAACTGTCATTGTGGCCTTCCTTGATCTAACTGGGTATCAATCAACAGTGAATAATGGAAGGTATTTATTCATAAAATGCTGGAGTAACTCAGCGGGTCAGGCAGCATCTCAGGAGAGAAGGAATGGGTGACGTTTCGAGTCCCGAAACGTCACCCATTCCTTCTCTCCTGAGATGCTGCCTGACCCGCTGAGTTACTCCAGCATTTTGTGAATAAATACGTTCAATTTGTACTAGCATCTGCAGTTATTTTCTTACACAACAGTGAATAATGGATGCCTCTGTTTTACAAGCTGGCACAACGGACATGCCTTTCATTCACTTTGAATCTAAATTGAACCCTTGTGGAGTGTTTTAGTTAGTTACTCAGTCTGACAAATAAAGAATCTGTCAACAACTTTTAAGTCTCCAAAAGTACGGACACGAATGGTCTGGCCGACCTTGCAATAGCATATGGTCGACGGGCCTTTATGGCCAGATTAGGAACTCTACACCTATAACAACTGGGACTTGAAAATGGCGCCAAAACCTGGCGACTCTTGTATACTGCCTCTGTGTACTATTCGTGTACACTTTTACCTAATCTAAGATTGTGCTTATGTAAAATAATGCTTTTACTGAACTGTGTGCAAAAGAATTATTTCACTGTACCTCGGTACATGTGGCAATAGAGCACCATTGAACCATTGAACAAATCCATTCTGGCTTACTTACCCAAGTTTAGGGACACTCAAGACAACCCAGAAATGATCAAGACTTAGGAACTCTGAATGGGAGCAAGGCTTGTGCTGGGATTTATTGAACAAAAACCAGTCAACACCGACACCCATGATCATTTTATCAATAAAGCAATGGGTTTCTTAGCTATCTGTAACCAACATTTCATTAATGATCTAATCAACTTTTTCATTCATGGAAAACACTCTATTGTTGCATGGATTAATCAAATGACTGAGTTAGCTTCAGACGATTAACTTAAAATGAACTGTGGAGTCAAAAGAGCAAACCGCTGGTGTTGAACATGTACATGCGCCATGGAACAGTCATTTCATAGCAAGTAAAATGTTAACTACTCTGCCAAATCAGTAGAGTATGAATCAGAAAAAAAATCAGGCTCAAATTGTTTAATGCATCATTCAGACCATACCTTTGACCGTTTGTGGTCACCACGATACAAGAGAAACATTCATGCTCTGAAAGCAGTTCAGGGAAGAGTCATGAAGCCACATCCTAACTTGGGAAGATTGAAAGCAAAATGCAGAAAACTATTACAAAATAATAGGTTATCATTGTGAAAGTTGTTCTGCAGACGCAATGGATTACATGTCCTTCCTTTTTTGGGTTTGCCCTTGACCTTATTAGGTATGTTCTCTCAAACAACCTCAGGTCCAAAGTAACCCTGTTTGCCTTCCCACATGAGGATGCGCTGCCGAGGGAATAAAGAGGGACCTGGCGTGGGGGGGCCGCCGAGAGAACAAAGAGGGACCTAGCGTGTGGGGGGGGTCAAGAACTTTGGGAACCATTGGGACATTGAATACTTTGTAACGCTATCAGTCGCCAGGTTTTGGCACCATTTACAAGCCCAAGTTGTTACAGGTGCAGAGTTCTAAGCCTGGCGACTCTTTGCATACATTTTGTATGGTGGGCAAAACAAAGAATTTCACTGTGCCATGTCACATATGATAATAAAGTATCATTCATAAAGTATCATTCACATGAAGAGGAGTAACTGGTCAACTTCAGACAACTGGAATGAAAAGCTAATTCTACAACCTATGGCTCAACACCCTCACCCTGCATATATATTAAACCGTTTAAAAAGATTTCATTTTCTTTACAGAATAAAATTTGAGATCTAGTGGTTCTCTGCTTTCAGAAATTCATTGTCATTATTTCTGCTGTAATACTCTAGTGAAGATACACTGAATTAATTTAATAATGTCGAAAGGCACAAATACATTTTTTCTCCAACTGAAAGTGAATCAAAAGGACAGTACATGAACTATACTGTGATCCAGCTGAGTTTAACCAGAATAATTTGCAGAATAATTTTTACCATAATGAAATATTAGTGTTTTTTCAAACCAAAGTATCACACCAAATCTTTACAGCATTAAAGTGTTATAATCTTTAGAAATACACTATCAGGAAGATTGATAGATGATTGTTTTGTATAATTGTACCATATCTAACACAAAAATACAGCAGAGGTAAATCTACATTGATGCTTTCTTCAAACATCACTGAGGCTTCTTCACCTTTTTAATCAATAATTACCAAAGGGTAACTTTCACAAGAAGTCGACGCATCTACAAATGAAATGTTGCTTTCCTTTGGAAGATTGCCCAGCAGAACATCAAACTGGCATCACGGACTCAGTGAGTTGTGTCAGATTTGCACTGCTGATATGGGAAATTATGCAATAGGTTTTAAATTGTCCAGATTGTGAAGTTCATAGTTTATGATGTTGGGATTATCTGATCGAATTAAATCAATTGTTAAAATGTCAGTAAAGGGCTGTCGGAACATAGGTTTGAAATTCATCCTTACATTCACTTCTATCCATTACAACGGAACCAAATTCAGGGAACGTGGAGTTTAACACACTATCTGAGGCACTTAACATGACTCAGGACAATCTCTGCCCCATTATATTCTTACAAGATAATATTACCAAAGTCATCTCTTTGCACATTTGATCCCAGACATCTAATAATGATCCCAGACATATATAATAATGAAACAGATGTGGTTCTGCAAAATAAATAGCTTCAGTTCTTTTCATATTGCAGATAGAAAGTGAATTATCTTAGTTTTCACAGAAGTGCCAATGATTTGATCCTCTGGAAGGTTTGGTGGTATGATATTTTAAATGAATAAAAATATTGTAAAAAAAGATATCTATATATTACTAAACGTAATTTAGTTTGTTATTGAATTACAGCCAAAGCAGTACACGATAGCGCCACAATTTTAGCACCACCTTAATCACCATTGTCTTGTGCTTCAAATGGTTCTTACAGTAAAGCAGTAAAAATCATCTTTTTAAACGTTAAAAATATCTTTTCCACCTGCCGTCCCCGTCAGCCGAGTATGACGTCACAATCTAAACCAAACGGGACCGCTTGTTTCACGTCACAATGGGAACCCAACGCGTCAGCGCCTGCGCAGTTGGGACCCATTGATCTGATACTTACATAAGATGGCCGCCGGATCCGCGCGTGCACAGAACACACGGTCCGCGCCTGCGCAGTTGGGACCCGTTGATCTAATACTTACATAAGATGGCCGCCGCATCCGCACGTGCACAGAACAAACGGGTCCGCGCCTGCGCAGTTGGGGCCAGTTGATCTAATACTTACGCAAGATGGCCACCGGATCCGCGCGTGCGCAGAACCCAACAGTTCCACGCCTGCGCAGATGGGGCCCGTTGATGTTGAGGGGGGATGGAGTGGGTGAGTGTGTAAGTGGAGGGGGGAGGGGAAGGGGGGTGGGGGAGGGGAAGGGGGGAGGGGGGAGGGGAAGGGGGGAGGGGGAGGGGAAGGGGGGAGGGGAAGGGGGGAGGAGATGGGGGGAGGGGAGAAGTGGGGGAGGAGGGAGGGGAGGGTGCTAGACCAATGCAGGTTTGGGGGGGAGTTTTAAGGGGGGTTGAGGGGGATGGGGTGAGTGAGGGGGTGAGTGGGTGAGGGGGAGGAGAGGGGATAAGGGGGGTTGAGGGGGGATGGAGTGGGTGAGTGGGTGGGGGGGAGGAGGGGGGATAAGGGGGGTTGAGGGCAGTTGGAATGGGTGGGGGGAGGGGGAGGGGGGTAGTGGGGGAGGAGAGGGTGCTGTTCCAATGCACGAGGGGTTTGGGCCCAATGGGTCCACTTGGTCCAGTATTTATTGAAATTAATACATTAGAATGCTGCAAAGTACACAAGGATTTTAGAAAGTCTAACTTAATTTACAATGACTTTAATGAAACATATGCATAGATGACACTAAGCTATATTTTGGCAATGTGGCAACATTCAGCAAAGAGGAGCCAAAATGATAATCTCATATAACATTAATCTAATATGTCCAAATGTTTCCTTCATATCCCTCCTATTATTGAAAATGTGAAGTGCTTTTGACCGCAAACCTCTCTGCAAAGTGCCACCCACAGAGGGGTTTTTAAGTGGACCTAAACTGTTAGATGTTGCATTTACTGACATGCAAAGACAAAGTCCAAGTTATTATCCTTTGACTTCACCCTTCAGAAGGTATTTTATCTGCAATTTTGAATGCTTTCCAGCCAGGTTTTAAGGCGTTATATTTTAGGGGTTGGAAAGAGTAGACTGTTGCCGTTTTTATATTTATTGTCTGAATCCTATTGATTTTCATTCAGCTCCTCCTTACTGTTCTATGGTTTCTGTTCTCTGGTCCTCAGTTGTTCAAAAGCACATCTTAAAATAAAACACAGAAGATATCCTCTTTGGCATAATCAAAAATGACCCTTTCATGGTTGAAAGATTTTTTTTTTTAAGTCATTCAGTTCACTCCAGCAGCTGATGATCATCGAGATTGAATGTTTACCCAGAGATAGCCCACTCACAAATAGGCCACAGCTTTTTGACACTCTCTTCATTGCAATCCACTGATAAACGTAATCACAGAAGGTAGAACATGTAGCTTAACTGGCATACTTTGTAGTATTTTGTTTGAAAAGACCATAAAGTTTATTTATGCATGAATTATGGATGTTGCACATCCTATGGGTCTCTTGATATCTTCCAACTCTGTAAACATCCGGAGTCTTGGGTGCGAATTTGAACCTCAAAGATCTATATGACCCGTCGTAAGCATCGTATATATCCATTGATATTTTTAGCCATACTCCTGAAAAAAATACATTGCAATATATACAAAACATCTTCTAACTAGTAAACAAAGATGAAGACCGAAGCAAAGGAACTGTGAAAGTGGATTAAATTTATGATTTAAAACGCACTTCGCCAATGACAGTGAAAGCTGATCCAACAGTAATTATAAAAAGAATGTTTATGAAAGAGTATTTGGAAAAATATTTTAGTGTAGTTTAGAGATACAGCACAGAAACAGGCCCTTCAGCCCATCGGGTACGCGCTGACCTGCGATCCCCACACACTAACTCTATCCTACACACACTAGGGACAATTTACAAGTTTGAAGCCAATTAGCCTACAAACCTGTACGTCTTTGGAGTGTGGGAGGAAAGAGGAGCTGTCCGAGGAAACCCACGCAGGTCACGGGCAGAACATGCAAACTCCGTACCAACAGCACCCATGGTCAGGGTCGAACCTGGGTCACTGGTGCTGTAAGGCAGTAACCTTACTACTGCGCCATCGTGCTGCCCTATGCTATGATGAGCTGAACAACTTCATTATATTCTTGAGCTCTGATAATTGTCTGAAATCTAATATGATGGTATAATGGTTGCAGATTTGCCAGACTTAATGTCAATGAGGGATGCTATCATTTTCCATGACCCCTCTCAATGATTCACATTAGAATGCAAACAGCCTCCTCATTTCTAGAAGCCCACTCCCATCATCGGTCTCATGAGATCTGATTTAATTAAGCTCACAGAGTGTAGAGGTCGGAGGGCGATCCAGATTATTCCTGATGCCACAGGAGCCAAGAAAGGGTTAAATCTACGGAGGTTATCTGTTCCAATGGTTATCTGGAGCCATGTGGACACGTAGGGCAAACTGGCTTGTGGGTGTCTGTTCCAAAAATCTCCACCCTTTGCTGCAATTTTAACATCTGTCCAACTGGATGACACATCTGCCCACACAAATATGGGTGGGTGCATCAGAATAAGGTTGTAAGATCACATCTGTCATCACCGCTGCTTCAGTAAAGCTGGCCTTAAGTCACATCTGTATAGAACAAGGATCCAATGATATCAGGTGGCAAAATGGCGAAGAGATAATGAGCAGAACCGAAAGGTTTAGGTTTAGGTTTATTATTGTCATGTGCACTGAGGTACAGTGAAAAGCTTTGTTTTGCCCGCTATCCAAACAGATCAGATAAAATCCATACATAAATACAATCAAGTCAAACTCAAGCATAATAGATAGAGCAAGAACAAGATACGAAATGCTAGAGTAACTCCGCACGGTGGCGCAGCGGTAGAGTTGCTGCCTTACAGCGCCAGAGACCCGGGTTCGATCCAGACCACGTCTGTACAGAGTTTGTACGTTCCACCTGTGACCGCATGGGTTTTCTCCAGGTGCTCCGGTTTCCTCTCACAATCCAAAGACGTGCAGGTTTGGAGGTTAATTGGCGTCGGTAAAATTGTAACTTGTCCCCAGTGCATGTAGGATAGTGTTAGTGTGTGAGGAACGCTGGTCGGCACAGAAGGGCCTGTTTCCATGCTGTATCTCTAAACTAAACTAAACTAAAACTCGGCGTTTCGTGCAGCATCTCTGGACAAATGTGAAGACGTTTTGGGTTAGGACCCTTCTTCCAGACTGATCAAATCCAGAGCAAAGGGGAAGATACAGAGTGCAGAATATTGTTCTCACTTCATTGGATTCAAGTCTTGACATAAACCCATTCAAATAACTCAGAATAATGAATTCACAATCTGGTAATGATGTACCCACATCACGCCTAGTCCACCTGCACTCTCGTCCACCACGTGTCTTGTCAGTACAAATAGGTTAAAAGAGCAGGACTCGTATACATGTGGAATACTTTCTGCAGAACCACTGATCAAACCCTGCTGCAAGGCTGCTTGACGTTGCAAAGCCGCACTCTTAATACACATGTGCAGGAAGGAACTGCAGATGCTGGTTTACACCGAAGATAGACACAAAATGCTGGAGTAACTCCAGCATTTCTGGAGAGAAGAAATGGGTAACGTTTCGGATCGAGACCCTTCTTCAGACAGCTGCCTGATCCGCTGAGTTACTCCAGCATTCTGTGTTTATCTTCTGTTAATACACATAGGAACTCATCTCCTCCCACTTCAGAATTTTAAAAGGCGTCAGACACTTTGAAAGTCTTTTGCTGCTTTAGGTCAGAAGGTAGGGTAAGGCAGCAGAACTCAATGGGTTAATTAATCAATAGTGGTGCAGGATGTTGGGAGAGGGGAGGGGGCAGGCATTTTAGCAATGATGTTCTGTTTTTTTTTTAAAGCTGATAGAAAAGGAGAATGGGGTGTGTTTCCGTGAGTCAGTGAATTGGAGGGACAGAGGCTGTGTGAGAATGCGAATCACAGAGAGAGAGAGAGAGAGAGAGAGAGGGAGAGAGAGAGAGAGAGAGAGAGGAGGGGGAGGAGGGAGTCTGGAGACGGGACGCGTAGGCGAGGGGGTGGGAGAGAGAGAGTGAGACTGGGGGAAAGCCAAGAGTGAGTGTGGGGAAGCCACAGGGTTTCGGATTGGTTGGGATGGAAGTTGTGACAATCGCCTCCCACCACGTTGCCGGCAGCCACGCTTCACAAAAAAAAAAAAAAGTTGGAGCGGTGAGAATGAAGCAAGAGACGATGCAGCAGCAGCCCTCGTTATATCAGTCCTAAAATAAATTAAGTTGCAGATTAATATCCCCAGTAAATAGTGGTGAGGTGGGGCTGCAAAGAATATGCAAGGGGAAGGTACAATCTGCCCCACCAGTGAATATAAACCGCAGATGTCCAGAGGAGACTCGGGCACCCAGATCATTTAGGATAGTGAGTGCCATGCGATTTCTATTTCGTTCAGTAATTGCATGAGGTTTTGTACATTTGAGAGGAGCCGATGCGTCTGCAGAAACCAGCCTCGCTCGCCTCAGCGCTGCCCGAGGATAGCAGCACATCTGGAATTTCTTACAGATGTTTCCAAGAATGTCCAGATGCATAATTAAATCGACAATTACCAAAGCCTCCCGTTACAGTTAATATACATTGCTAGCAAATAAGTTTCTAAAACAAAACAAACAAACAAAAATATATTTGGTTTTTTTTTTTTTCTTCTCCAATTTGCACAGAAAATAGCGCCTTCAAGACTAATTTTCACCGCCCCAGTCAAAATAATAATATCCCCCATTCACACAGCAAGATTATGTCACATTACAACGACCCTGTGTCATTTTCCCCATCAGTACCGTTAGCAGGTTTCTGCAATTCAAAGACTTTGGAAGGTTGTTAACGACTTTAGAGGTTAAAGAATTTAAAAATAAAAATAAAAAGTTTAGAGTTTTAAAGAATTTTTTAAAAAAAAGTTTAGAGTTTTAAAGAAAAAAAAAAGTTTAGAGTTGAATGAAAAAGTTTGTTTGAGGAAAGGGCCATACCGTGATCCATGGACCTCATGATGTGATAGGGAACCACTCTGCATCCAGCTTCTCTGAACATTTGCAGGCAGGTCGGTTAACATCAGTTTCAGGCTGAGCTTTCTTTCTGCCGCGGCCAGGACTTGTCCAGTTTTGGTGTGTGTGTGTGGTTGGGATAACCGAAGCACAAGGGGCAGAAGCAGTCCCGACAGTGCAGCCCTATCCCGAGCTTTCTATGCACTGCACTGATTTTTCTTCAGTCCCAGATCTTACTCACTACAGAGGGGAAAACGCCACTTCCTTCCCAAGGATCAGAGTGTTTATAGTTTCGCTCCAGTAAAATAACGGGATTCCCTCTGTGTTTCCTCCTGTTTAGTCCGTTGCCTTGGACACCCTGGCATCCATCCCGACCCTGAACCAAGGGGTTTCCTGCAAACTTGTAACTCCGGAATCCATTACGTCGCCACTGATAAATGCCAAAGATCTTTTTTTTTTTTTTTTTTGTGGGTTTCTTATTCAGAAATACAGATGCTTCATTGTCAGGCATAGTAATAATTCGAAACACAAAGAAATTAGAAGACATTTTAAAAAGGACAGTCAGATTCTATTTTATAGGCCTTGTCTTACCATTAGAATTTTGAACAAATCGCCCTCTCTTTTACACAAATCATTTATTTTTAAAATCCTAACCCACTCCTCCCATAGGCAGCCAACACGCACTTTCTATGTTATTTTAACCTCATCTAAATGACTTCTGATGTCATCCTCTTTTAATGTTGTCCGCTGGTTTGGAGATGGTTTGACAATAATAATTAAGTTGGGAGAGGAGAGGAGGACTTGACTTCTTTATCCAAGAGGACAGTGGGCATTCGGTTGCTATTTTCAAGGCAGGTTGATTTGTTTTGTTGTATTGCTAAGGGAATAAAGGAATATGGGATTAGCATGGAAAAGGAAGACTGACATAGACCATCATATTGAATAGCAGATCAGTTAAGAGGGACTAAATAACCCACTTCTGCACCAAATTCAATTGCTCTTATTTTCTATGTTTCCATAGAAAACGAAGAATCACTTGGCATCAGAGTAAATCCAAAAATTGTTTTTAAAAAAAAGTGCAGATTAGACAATAGGCCATAGACAATAGGTGCAGGAGGAGGCCATTCGGCCCTTCGAGCCAGCACTGCCATTCAATGTGATCATGGCTGATCATTCTCAATCAGTACTCCGTTCCTGCCTTCTCCCCATACCCCCTGACTCCACTGTCCTTAAGAGCTCTATCTAGCTCTCTCTTGAATGCATTCAGCGTGTATAATTTGGATTAAAAGTTCAAGAGAAAAAAGTAATGAATGTAAAATTAAAATGTCCTTTAACAGTTTAAATTTTTGCTTCAATTCTGTCGCGAAGGTGTGATATGGAGTGGGGTTCTGAACAAGAAGGCAAGTACAATATACGGTAGGAATGAATGGGTCATGTTAAGATTGGGAGGATGTAGCCAGTAGATGCCACACAGCTTCATGTTGGGACCACAGCTATTTACAGGCTGGGGTCCCATAGTTGGACAACATAGAACTAGTGTGAACAGGTGATCAATGGTCGGCGTGGACTTGGTGGGCCGAATGGCCTGTTTCCATGCTGTATCTCTAAACTAAACTAGATCAATGACATGGATGAGGGAATGAGGTATAATATCATTTTTTTTGTTGCTGTTGATGAAAGGCTGGGTGATAGTGTGAGGAGGAGGCACAAAAAGCTTCTACAGGTATGGAAAGGCTAACCAACTGAGCAGAGGTATGCAGATGGAAAAAGACGCTACTCCATTCAGCAGAGCATTTTGTTAAGTGGTGAGAGATTTAGCCATGATCAGAGGGACCTGAATAACTGAAGGATAACATGCAGGAACAGCAAGGCAAATGGTGTGTTGGTTTTTATTTGAGACAAAATAAGAGGATTTGAGTACAAGTGTAGAGACATTTAACTTTAATTATAGAAGGCCCTGGTGAAACTGAACATGGGATATTGTGTATGGGTGTCATTGAGAGGGTGTCACATCCTTAAGAAAGGATATGCCTGGAAAAGTGCCCTTCATGAAAGGTTCACAAGGCTGTTTCCTGAGTTGGGGATATTGTACCATGAAAGGAGATTGAGCAGACAGAATCTTCTCACTTGAGAAGAATGAGGTGGTCTCATTGGAACAGACACATTTCTTACCGTACTTGATGGGATAGATGGAGGGTGATGTTTACTGTGGCTGGAGTAGTGAGAACCAGAGGTCACGCTCTCAAAATAAGGGGTCAGGCTCTGAAGGGAAGAAGTCTCATCATCCAGAGGTTGGTGAATATTTGGATTCCTCTACTCGAGAGGACAGTGGGGATTCAGTTGTTGAGTATATTCAAGACAGATTGATGTTTTGTTTTACTAAGGAGCCGAGTGCGAGGATCGGGCTCAGCCTGAAACCGCGTGGAGCGGTGGAGCACTTAACAACAACTGGGACTTGAAACTGGTGCCAAATCTGGCGACTCCGTAGACTGTCTCAGTGTACTACTGCTACATACTTGTACTGTATCTGGGTGCATATGCACATTGATATCTATACTGAACTGTATACAAAAATGGTTTTCACTGTACCTCGATAAATGTGACATAGAAAGTACCATTGAACCATTAAAGGAATATGGGATATGTATGGAAAAGGGAAACTAAGGTTGAAGATTAAAATGAGTAGCAAATCAGTTAAATGACCCACCCAAATGGCCCACTTCTGCTTCAAATGTAAGAAAATAACTGCAGATGCTGGTACAAATCGAAGGTATTTATTCACAAAATGCTGGAGTAACTCAGCAGGTCAGGCAGCATCTCAGGAGAGAAGGAATGGGTGACGTTTCGGGTTGAGACCCTTCTTCAGATGAAACGTCGCCCATTCCTTCTCTCCCGAGATGCTGCCTGACCTGCTGAGTTACTCCAGCATTTTGTGAATAAATCTGCTTCAAATGTGTTCGTTCTTATTAAGGAGGATTGCTTGATTGATTAAAAAATACTGCCCTTCGACCCACTGTCCATGCTGACCATTGACATTCCGTTCACACTGGTTCTACAGTATGTTATCTCACTGAAACATCTGCTAGGGGCAATTTTGCAGAAGCTAATTAACCTACAGACCTGCAGATCTTTGGGATGTGGGAGGAAACCCGAGCACCTGGAAGAAACCCACGTGGTCACAGGGGAAAATGTGCAAACACAAGAAGGACAGCATTCGAGGTCAGGATCGAACACGGGTCACTGGTGCTGTGAGGCAGCAGCCCTATTAGCTTTTCAAGTCTGTGCCAGGTTTGACAGTAACAACATTTGCAAAACTTCCATTGTTCACAGGTTTGCAAGTTATAGGAATTGAATAGGTCATTCGGCCCATCGAGTCTACTCCGTCATTCAATCATGGCTGATTTCTGCCTCCTAATCCCATTTTCCTGCCTTGTCCCCATAACCCTTGACACCCTTTCTAATCAAGAATTTGTCTATGTCTGCCTTAAAAATATCCACTGACTTGGCCTCCACGGCCCTCTGTGGCAATGAGTTCCACAGATTAACTACAATAGACAATAGGTACAGGAGTAGGCCATTCGGCCCTTTGAGCCAGCACCACCATTCAATGTGATCATGGCTGATCATTTTCAATCAGTACCCTGTTCCTGCCTTCTCCCCATACCCCCTGACTCCGCTATCCTTAAGAGCTTTATCTAGCTCTCTCTTGAATGCATTCAGACTTGGCCTCCACTGCCTTCTGAGGCAGTGAATTCGACAGATTTACAACTCTCTGACTGAAAAAGTTTTTCCTCATCTCCGTTCTAAATGGCCTACCCCTTATTCTTAAACTGTGGCCCCTGGTTCTGGACTCCCCCAACATTGGGAACATGTTTCCTGCCTCTAACGTGTCCAACCCCTTAATAATCTTATATGTTTCGATAAGATCCCCTCTCATCCTTCTAAATTCAAGTGTATACAAGCGGAGCCGCTCCAGTCTTTCAACTACCCTCTGACTAAAGAAGTTCCTCCTCACCTCCTTTCTAAAAGAGCGTCCTTTATTGGTCTCTACGTTCCCCAAGTGGTGGGCAAGGAGGGGAATTGTCTATTATTTTTGCACTTTTTGATCTTGTGGAAATGATTTCTGCATGAATAAAATATCAGGAACAACTTTGATGCAGCCTCGCGCTTCTACATAGCTATACTGGATAGCAAAATTATCTCACTCACTGCCCTTTCATATAAATAACTCCCCCATTCCCACACACAAGTATTTCAATGTGAGGTGTGGCCAGTGTAACCATACCAGGCTGCATTCTTGTTTGATGTGGGAGGATGACTAGAATGGGGAGAAAAGACTCCCCACAGAACAGTGATCATTTGGAATAGGTTCCTGGTACAGTTAATTACTGACGAGATTGATTAAAGTCTGTGAAGAGATTTATGTGAGTACAGGTTAAAGAAAGGATGAAAGCACTAAAATGGAATTCACATACATCTATAATAGGCGGCACGGTGGCGCAGCGGTACTGAGTCAGCGGGCCTGACTACAGGTGCTGTCTACGGAGTTTGTACGTTCTTCCTATTCGGGGCGTGGCTGCGCCTTGCGGCTGCAGCTCACCGGCAGTCTGTCTGTCTTTTTTCTGTCTTTGTCTGTTGTTAGCGTTTAAATGTATGTATTGACCTATTTTTAGCTGTGTATATGTGGGGGGGTGGGGGGGGGGGGGGGGGTTAGGGGGGTGGGGGAAACCTTTTTTCTAAATCTCCTCCTCAACGGAGATGTGACCTTTTTCCATGTCGTATCTCCGTTCGCGCTACGGCCTAACACCGTGGAGTTGGCGGCCTCCAGCTGGGAGCGACCTTGAAGGCTCCGGTCGCAGGGCCTGGACTCACCATCTTACCTGGACTTACCGCAGGCTCTGTGGACCGCAACTTCGGGAGCTCGCAGGTCCCTGGCTGGCGACCGGCTTTCGGGAGCTCCAGCCGCAGCAGCTTCGACCGCCCCGAATCGCGAGGCTCGATCGACCCGTTCGCAGGACCTTCATCGCCCTGCGTGGCTCGGCCGCGGCACTTTCCATCGCCCGGTGGGGGCTTAGGACCTTCATCAGCCTGCTCGGCTCGGCCCTGGGACCTTCCATCGCCCGGCGGGGGTTTCAAAAGTCGGGAGCCTCGATCGCCTCGAGGCAGCAGTTTGACTGCCTGACCGCGGGAGAAGAATGAGGAGGAGATAAGACTTTTCTTTGCCTTCCATCACAGTGAGGGTGTGCCTGGAGGAATCACTGTGATGGTTGTCTGTGTTAAACTGTAATTGTGTGTCTTGTGTTCTTTATTGTTTATTGTCAACCATTTACTGTTTATTGTTTATTGTCAACCATTTACGCCGGACCCTGACGTGAGAGGACGCTGGCGCTGTTTGTTCGCCGCTTCTCCGTCTGGATAAATCTTTTGTTTATTTATTTACTTTTTATGTTTTATTTACTATGTAAAGCGTCTTTGAGTTTCCAGAAAAGCGCTATATAAATTAAATGTATTATTATTATTATTATTATTATTACCTGTGACCGCATGCGTTTTCTCTGGGTGCTCCGGTTTCCTCCCACACTCCAAAGATGTACTGGTTTGTAGGTTAATTGGCTTCGGTAAAATTGTACATTTTTTTCTAGTGTATAGGATGGCGCTAATGTACATGGTAATCGCTGGTCGGCGCGAACTCAGTGGGCCGAAGGGCCAATTTCCACTCTGTATCTCTAATGTCTAAAGTCTTAGGTTGGCCGTTCCTGAATATCATCAACCTATGAAATAAAAGTATTTAATTTCCTCTACGCTGCCGAGCATGCCAAGATGGATGATATATCAGGTCGGGTAGACTTGCTCGATTCGCTTTTGATTGTAAGTGGCACATGAGAATATTACCCATCTTTTCCTCACAATATGAAATAGTTGAACAAAGGCCATTTTGAATGGATAATGGATTGATCAGAGGAAGGTACAGAATTCAGTGCTTTATTCTGATTTTACTCATGGCATTGAATTAAATGAAAATACCTTTCTTTTATTTTCATTTTTAAAGTGGAGCTGCCATGACAACATTGTTGCTACTGTTTTCTTACTTTAGTTTAGAGATACAGCGTGGAAACAGGCCCTTCGGCCCACTGAGTCCATGCCGACCACGGTCATCTGTACAGTAGACCTATTCTACACACTAGGGATGATTTACAGAAGCCAATTAACCTACAAACCTGCACATCTTTGGAATGTGGGAGGAGCTGGTGAGGCCACATTTGGAATATTGTGAGCAATTCTGGGCACCATATCTGAGGGAGGATGTGCTGGCTCTGGAGAGGGTCCAGAGGAGGTTTACAAGAATGATCCCAGAAATGAATAGGTTAACACACGATGAGCATTTGATGGCACTGGGCCTGTACTTACTATCGTTTAGAAGAATGAGGTGGGACCTCATTGAAACGTACAGAATAGTGAAAGGCTTGGATAGAGTGGATGTGGAGAGGGTGTTTCCACTAGTGGGAGAGTCTAGGACAGGAGGTCATTGCCTCAGAATTAAAGGATATTATTCTAGGAAGGAGATGAGGAGGAATTTCTTTAGTCAGCAGGTGGTGAATCTGTGGAATTCTTTGCCACAGAAGGCTGTGGAGGCAAAGTCAGTGGATATATTTAAGGCAGGGATAGATAGATTCT
Organism: Rhinoraja longicauda; assembly: GCF_053455715.1. NCBI lineage: Eukaryota > Metazoa > Chordata > Chondrichthyes > Rajiformes > Arhynchobatidae > Rhinoraja > Rhinoraja longicauda. The sequence continues at coordinate 27,038,894 of NC_135974.1, read as the reverse complement.
TGATTAGTAGGGTGTCGGGAGTTATGGGGAGAAGGTAGGAGAATGGGATTAGGACGGAGAATTAGATCAGCCATGATTGAATCATTGAGTAGACTTGATGGGCCGAATGGCCTAATTCTGCTCCTATCAGTTATGATCGAATGAAACCGGAGTACCTGGAAGAAACCCATGCCGTCACGGGGAGAACGTACAAACACTGTACAGGCAGCACCCAGTGTCAGGATCGAACCCGGGTCTCTCGCGCTGTAAGGCATCAACTCTGCCGCTGCACCACTGTGCTGCTACATTTCCATTGTCTCTGATGTAGGTACGCCAATATTAATAAAGTGCAAACAAATGCAATGCTATAAGCTTGGGAGAAAAGTGTCTGGATCAATGTCTTTCTAGTTGTGTTCTGTTTCCCACTTATTTCAATTAAAAAAACTTTACTTTGTAGTGTAATAATCATACACATTTGAACTTCCTCTTCAGCCATCGGGAAACAAAAACACTATGAAAAGAATATAGGAATTGTAATTGTGGAATGCTGCAAGCATTCAGCAAGGCAATTGGGGAAACCAATCATGTTAATATCGGATCTATAAACCTTTCACTGCACAATCTCCAACTAAGAAAAAAAACACATCCTCAATTCAAAGTGCTGCCTGCCCTCTCAGGTAGACCTAAAATATCTCAATGTAGTACATAAAGATAGGGAAGTCATCTTTGTGCTTAAACCAATATTTAGCCATTACTCGATATTATCTAAAGAGTTCAATTAGTAGTTCATCTCATGTTTGTGCTTTATGTTTTAGATGCTTTATTGTTTAACAATTGCTGCAGTGAGTTGGCCATAAAATACATCAGACCACATCAGCTGCTGTACAATCCAAGTTCATTGACAGAGTGTATGTGGCAAAAATTGAAATGACCTTTGCCATGTGTCATGATTTAAAAAAAAACATTATGTGAGAAATTGTGGCAATACTGATCAATCATACACTTTGCAAAATCAATAAAGTATTGTTGATACTACACCTTGTGGGATGAAAAGAATAACGTGGAATATCAGAATTACTTTTGCACAAGTCTGAAAGCATCATGCTCCTAGTGTGTCCATGGTTCTAGAGTGAACAGGTGATCGTTGGTCATTGTGGACTTGGTGGGCCGAAGGGCGCATTTCCACGCTGAAATCTCTAAACTAAACTAAACATTAGATAGACACAAAATGCTGCAGTAACTCAGCGGGTTAGGCAGCATCTCTGGAGAAAATGGATTTTTTAATATATCAAATGGCCACAGTTTAAGAATAAGGGGTAGGCCATTTAGAACGGAGATGAGGAAAAACTTTTTCAGTCAGAGAGTTGTGAATCTGTGGAATTCTCTGCCTTAGAAGGCAGTGGGGGCCAATTCCCTGAATGCATTCAAGAGAGAGCTAGATAGAGCTCTTGATAGCGGAGTCAGGGGGTATGGGGAGAAGGCAGGATCGGGGTACTGATTGAGAATGATCAGCCATGATCACATTGAATGGCGGTGCTGGCTCGAAGGGCCGAATGGCTTCCTCCTGCATCTATTGTCTATTGTCTATTGATATAAATTAAGATGTCTATCGTTGGTATAAACCCGCATCTGCAGCTCCTTTTTATTAAACTAAACATTATATAGCTAACAATATTTTGTTCTCTATAATATTATTTAAACTAGGTTGTAACGCTTACTGGAATGTAATGCTCACTGCCACAGATTACTTGTTTTAAAATATATATTGGCAAAGCTAAACTCCTTTATTTTTATGAAAAGAGAAACCTTTTTGACTACCTTTATTCCTATTTTTCTTTAGGTCAAAGTGCTGCAATTGAGACTCGTATAAGATCTGCCTAATTGTAACTGCGATGTTTTGAATGTAATAGTTGCTTGCAACGTTGTAATCTTGTCCTTAGGGTCTGAAGTCTGAAGAAGGGTCTCGACCCGAAACGTCACCCATTCCTTCTCTCCCGAGATGCTGCCTGACCTGCTGAGTTACTCCAGCATTTTGTGAATAAATTTATCCTATCCTTTCTCTCTTCCCACTTTCTCCTCCCACGTTCCCCTCACCACAATCAGTCTGAAGAAGGGTCCGACCCGAAACATTACCTATGTTCTCCAGAGATGCTCCCTGAACTGCTGTTACTCCACCACTTTTTTTGTCTTTTTTTTCTGTAAACCAACATCTGCAGCTCTATCTACAACTTTACATTGCCTTTTTCTGCCTGATTGTCATCCTGCATTGCGATTGCATTCATTGTGAGAGAGTCAGAGGGTTGTAAATCTGTGGAATTCTCTGCCTCAGAAGGCAGTGGAGGCCAATTCTCTGAATGCATTCAAGAGAGAGCTAAATAGAGCTCTTAAGGATAGCGGAGTCAGGGGGTATGGGGAGAAGGCAGGAACAGGGTACTGATTGGGAATGATCACCCGTGATCACATTGAATGGTGGTGCTGGCTCGAAGGGCCGAATGGCCTACTCCTGCACCTATTGTCTATTGTCTATTGTATCACAAAATGCTGGAGTAACTCAGCAGGTCAGGCAGCAAGATGCTGCCTGACCTGCTGAGTTACTCCAGCATTTTGTGATACATTCAATTTGTACCAGCATCTGCAGTTATTTTCCTACATTGTGATGTTTAACTACCTTAAAGGTACAAAATGCAAAGTTGCTATATTTCTTCACTCACTGAAAGGAAAATAAATTGCAAATCATTGCTGGAAAATCCATCCTTTAAGACAGTATTAGCTTCAGCTGTGATGGCGTCCATGGTAACGACGTTGCCTGCTGACAACTAGTCTAGCCCATGGTTTACAAGGGCTCCCTCTAGAGACTCTAAGATGAATTCTGGATTCCTGTCAGTGCACCTGTACTTCCGACGGGTCGTTCCAAGCATGCTATTTTTTCTTGCCAATACTAATACAAGGAGTTTTCTCCAGTGATAGTATTGTTTCCCTTTCAGTGCCTGGTCATGTCTTTTGGGAGTTTGGGCACAAAGAACTCTGTGGAACCGTTTGAATATTTACTGGGCATTTCTGACAGGAAAGTTTGAAAATCATTGGTCTAGCTTCACTCGTGAAGAATTGCCATATGGTGAGTTGAACAAACGTTGCCAAAGCTCGTGGAATATTACTCCAGCATGAGTCACTGACTTCAGAAGGGGAGGGAGAGCGTTGGAACTGAGAAAAGAAAGCGTGGGGGATTTTTATGACTTGTTTTATGATCCAAGTGCACAGATTATGAGATACTTCATGCTAAAGTTTTCCCTTCCCTACCATGGATCAGGCTATCCTGTCCCATTTATAATTCTTGGTAAACTCTATGAACATCTGTTTAATGATTAGTTGCAAAGCCCAGATAAAAATAAATCTTGATCTCGCTCAAATGTGCTCTTGACCCAATTCTGGAATAGCCATTAGTTTTAAAATAACTTCTCTTCATTTTGACACGAAAACCGGGCATGTTTCCACTGTCCACAGAGAACATTTACACAGGGGTCACGGAACCTGGGGGTCTGTAATATCTACAAATGAATCACATTTCTAAAGGTTTCAACCCAAAACGTCACCTATTCCCTTTCCCCAGAGATGCTGCCTGACCTGCTGTGTTACCCCGTTTTTTTTGTGTCTGTCATATTTCTAAATGTTTATGTACTTAACAATGCATTATCTGAGTTGCAATTCAATGCAATGCAACACTTCAATGCAATGCAACACTTCAATGCAATGTTTGCACTGTTTCCCCTTGACTGGGTTTTAGTCTTCTGGAAAACAGTGCAGGAGACCTCTCCAGACCCCTGAATAGTAAGATGACACAAAAAGTTGGAGTAACTCAGCAGGACAGGCAGCATCTCCGGAGAGAAGGAATGGGTGATGTTTCGGTTCGAGACTGAAGTTGGGTCTCAACCCTAAACGTTACCTATTCCTTCTCTCCAGAGATGCTGCCTGTCCCGCTGAGTTACTCCAGCTTTTTGTGTCTATCTTTGGTTTAAACCAGCATCTGCAGTTCCTTCCTGCACATCTCTCCTTCCCCTGAATAATAAGGCTTGAAGCCTCTTGAATAGTGTTAAGGTGGGATGTGGCATTTACTTTCATAAAAGTCTTTTTATCTAATTTTTGTTTCCTTAGAAAAAGATCATTGCGGGATAAACATCTTCTTCGGAAAAGTTGAGTGGACCATAGCAGGTCGTTATTTAACAACACAAAATTGGAATATGCTGCTAATCCCATCCCATTTTGTTCCCTCCGAACACATTTTTCTCGTTACCAGTGGAATCATTTGCAAAGCTGGAATGGGGGAAGCCTGGAGATCGCAGTATGAGTTTTGAAAACCACTGAATGTGTGCCAAATGGTGGAGACTGGAAATATGTCAAACAAATGTTTGTAACCACGTGGAGACTCCCAAAACAATAACAGTTGTTTTGCCTTCTCTCTGCATGTGCCGCCTTGTTTTCAAGGAGATTGATTAAAAGTGTTGTTGAGGGAAATAGCACTTGCTGTAAATAGCATCCACCTACAGAGCAGTCCCCTACTAATGTTGGAAACAGAATGGATTTGCATTGGAGAGATCCACAACAAACAGACGATGTTTTCCAGATTTAGATTTCACTTAGACTTTTCTCTTAAATCGTTCTACAATTTACCTGGTGTGATTAATGGCCAGTCAAACCAGAGCTGCTTTTGGAAACACCAGGACCTCTCATTTCAGGGGGTTACTTAATGTCAGTGACTACTTTTGTTCCCCCCCCCCCCCCCCCCTCCCTGCACACCAGTGTATTTCCTTTGAATTGAGAAAAAATTTCTGTTGGCAGGTAACCAACGAGCAATTATCTTCGATCATGTTCAGCAAAAATCTTTATATAATCCCAGTCTTTAAATAGCATATTTCAAGTTGGCAATCCAAGTGGGTTTCCAAAGTCGTGAAGAAAACTAAAACCTGTCCAACCCAAGTGAAGTTAAGAGAGACTGATCAAAGAGTTTACATTTAAGGAAGGTCTGAAGGGGAGGGAGAGAGAGGAACTGAGGCACTTAAGAAGGAACGGTCAACCTACAAATGTGTCTCAAAGGAGACGGTCCATGCGTGATGGACCTCTGCCCCGAGTTCTTCCTTTCAAACTCCAGGAAGCGAGCCGATGTACGTGGATGTTGGGATGAAGGATCTTACCTACTGAGTCGATTTTCTCATAGGGAACAAAGGGGTCATGTTCAAATGTGTAGGAAGGAACTGCAGATGCTAGTTAAACCTGAAGATAGTCGCAAGAAGCTGGAGTAACTCAGCAGGTCAGACAACATCTCTGGAGAAAAGGAGCAGGTGACGTTTCGAGTCTTGACCCTTCTTCAGACCTGAAGAAGGGCCACGACACGAAACATCAGTTATTCCTTTTCTCCAGAGATGTTGCCTGACCCACCGTTACGCCAGCTTTTTGCGTCTATCTACGATCATGCTCAAATCTGTTTCCCACCAGCAGTATTGCAGACACACCTTCCAGGACAAATGACTTGAGTGGGACTGGGAGCAGCGAAACTAAGTTGATTCCCCTACACTCCGATGGCAAAAAATGTTGAGGCCAATTCCAACAACAGATGGTTAAGATCAGAAAAATCCACACAAATTAGGAGTTGTTCTATGTGGGCAAACACACCATGCATCTCAACTTAGCATCTGTTTGTTTTTAAAAGCGACAGGCATAAAAACAGATCATTTCTGAAGCAAAATGCTTGATCGCTCATCCCAACCGATTAGGTCTGGTTTCAGTTACATAATTAAAGGATTCATAAGTTACAGATAAATAATTATCAAGATTAGAGAAAGGAGAAATGATTTGAAATGGAGTGATCTGTTAGTATTCAGACTTGTTCAGTTAAGAGAAGATTAAGAGAAGTCAAATTAACACCAAATTATGCTACCTATAGTCTCTTCTTAGGCCCCCTGACCATGGGTGATGCATCCTAGTTGGCTGCTTGCTCCACACCTCGGCTAGAGCAGCGTCGCTTGTGGCTGAAGAGACCAATGCGGGAGTGACGGTCTCTGTCACAAAGGTCACATTTGTGCGTGGTCTCTGGTCTGTTGAAGTTGCTGCGCTCCTTTCTGCGTGCTCGCTTGTCTGCCGCTGCGTTCATCAGTTTCTCTTCCCCCGTTTCGAGATGTTGGTTCAGGGTACCTCTCCACCTTGTACGGTCAGCTGCAAGGCTCTCCCAGGACTCCACATCGATGTCGAACACCTTCAAATCTCTCTTGCAGACATCCTTGTAACGTAGCTGGGGGCGGCCGATGGTTCTCCTCACAGATGTTAGCTCTTCATAGCAGATGTCTTTTGGAATACGGCCATCCTCCATGCGGTGGACAAGGCCCAGCCACCGCAGCCTGTGCTGCCTGAGTAGAGTGTACATACTCGGAAGGCCAGCGCCAGACAGAATCTCAGCGTTGGACACTCTGTCTTGCCAAGATATTCCCAGGATACGGCGGATGCTTCTAAGGTGGAAGGTGTTGAGTCTTCTCTCCAGTCTGGCATATGTAGTCCATGTCTCACTGCCGTACAGCAGCGTGCTGTTGACACAGGTGTTATAGACTGCTATCTTTGTCTTCACTGTCAGCTTTGGGTTGGTCCACACTCGAGTTGTGAGGCGAGCGAGAGTTGTAGCTGCCTTCCCGATCCTCTTGTCAATCTCTGTGTCCAAGGAGAAGTTGTCGGTGATGGTGGAGCCGAGGTACATTAACTGATGGACGGCATCGAGTTCGTAGTCGTCGATGGTGATGACAGGAGGTGCCTCTGTATCCTGTTCAGGCCGTTCGTCTTCTTCAGGCTGATGGTCAGCCCAAAGTCCTTGCAAGCCCGATAGAAGCGGTCCATCAATGACTGTAGTTCCTGCTGGGTGTGGGACACAACTGCTGCATCATCGGCGAACAACATGTCTCTGATGAGAGCTTCACGTACGTTTGTCTTGGCTCTGAGGCGGGTGAGGTTGAAGAGGCTGCCGTCTGATCTAGTACGTAGGTAGATCCCCTCTGTTGCGGTGCCGAAGGCATGTTTCAGGAGCAGAGCAAAGAAAATCCCAAAGAGTGTGGGAGCGAGGACGCAGCCTTGTTTGATGCCACTGCGGATGTCGAAGGGCTCCGAGAAACTGCCATTGAACTGCACTGTCCCCTTCATGTTGACGTGGAAGGATTCTATCATGCTCTGCAGTTTTGGTGGGCAGCCGATCTTTGGGAGAGCCTTGAATAGGCCATCTCTGTTGACGAAGTCAAACGCCTTGGTGAGTCAATGAAAGCAATATATAGGGGCATCCGCTGTTCTCTGCACTTCTCCTGGAGCTGGCGAAGGGAGAAGACCATGTCTACTGTTGACCTTCCAGCTCGGAAACCGCACTGTGACTCTGGGTAGACACGTTCTGCCACCTTCTGCAGGCGGATCAAGATGACCCGAGCAAAGACCTTGCCGACGATGTTGAGGAGGGAGATGTAGTTGTTGCAGTCGCTTCTCTCGCCCTTGTTCTTGTAGAGGGTAGTGATCGTGGCATCCCTCATGTCCTGCAGTACAGCTCCTTCTTGCCAGCACTGGCAGAGGACTTCATGCAGAGGAAGCAGTAAGGTAGTCTTGCAGTGCTTGATCAGGTCAGGGGGAATCCCGTCACTGCCTGGGGCCTTGCCTGAGGCCAGGCTGTCGATGGCCTTGCTGAGCTCTTCTACCGTCGGCTCTCCGTCTAACTCATCCATGGTCGGCAGGCACTCGATGGCATCATGGGCTGAGGGGGACACAGTGTTCCCTCTCCAGTAGAGGTCGGAGTAGTGTTCCACCCATCTCTCCATCTGCTGGGATTTGTCTGTGATTACTTCCCCAGTGGAGGATGTGAGGGGGGCTGTCTTGTTCTGGACTGGTCCTAGTGCCTTCTTAATGCCATCGTACATTCTCCTGATGTTCCCTGTTATGGCGGCCGTCTGGATGTCCTCACTAAGCTGTGTCCAGTACTCATTGACGCAACGCCTGGCAGTCTGCTGAGCCTTGCTCCTGGCAGCCCTGAGGATCTGCAGGTTGTTTTCGTTGGCTGGCCGCTTGTACTCGGCTAGGGCGGTGCGCTTGGCTTCGGTGACGGGAGTCATCACGGTCGACTTGGCCTCAGACCAGTCGTGTGTCTTCGAGATCTACTTCCCAAAGCTAACCAAGGCTGTGCGATGCATGGTGTCCCGCAGAGTTTCCCACTTCTCTGTTGCAGAGTCTCCAGGACACGAGGTGCCAAGTTCCCTCTCAAAAGCCTCTGCAAACTGTTGCACGAGGTGTGGATGGGGCATCTTGCTGACATCGTTGCGGGGTTTCCCCTGCTTCTTGGTACGGTAGAACCCCTTTGGTTGCAGCCTGGTCTTGCAACACACTAAGGAGCGGTTTGTGTGGCAGTCCGCACTGTGGTAGGAGCGTGTGTGGAGAACGTTCTTGAGGGCGGCACGTCTGACTAGGATCAGTTCCAGTTGATGCCAGTGCTTTGAGCGTGGGTGCCTCCAGGATACCTTGTGCTGGGGATTTGTCTCGAAGTATGAGTTGGCGATGCACAGGTCATGGTAAGTGCACAGCTCGAGCAGTCGCTGTCCGTTCTCATTCATTTTGCCCACACCAAACTGCCCAAGGCAGGAAGACCACGATTTGTGGTCTGCGCCCACTCTGGCATTGAAGTCGCCCAAGAGAAGAAGTTCTTCCTTGCATATAGTAAAGATGGAGATTCATGAGCAGAACAGTTTACTTCAGTCATGGGTTTGCAGGAGGCATGAACTAGCTGAGAACGATACCCATAAGTATGCAGATGTCCAGAGGTAACAATGGATTCACACATTGCTACAAATCATTCCTGCACTTTTACAATATCTCTTTACCAAGGGGAGTGGGTATAATGAACAAGCTGCCAAAGGCAGGTACCATGACAGCATTTAAAACAAACTTGGACAAGTACATGGAGAGCAAAGGTTTAAACATAGAAACATGGAAATAGGTGCAGGAGTAGGCCATTCGGCCCTTCGAGCCAGTACTGCCATTCAATATGATCATGGCTGATCATCCAAAATCAGTACCCCGTTCCTGCTTATTCCCCATACCCCTTGATTCTGTTAGCCCCAAGAGCTAAATCTAACTCTCTCTTGAAAACATCCAGTGAATTGGCCTCCATTGCCTTCTGTGGCAGAGAATACCACAGATTCACAACTCTCTGGGTGAAAATGTTTTTCCTCATCTCATTCCTAAATGGCCCACCCCTTATTCTTAAACTGTGATCCCTGGTAGTGGGATATGGGCCAAATACGGGCAAATGGGACTCGTTTAGATGGTGCATCGTGGTCTGCATGGACTGGTTGGGCCGAAGGGCCTCTTTCCGTGCTGAGTAACACCAGGACTGTGACTATGAAGTTTTATATTAATTTTTGAATAGTGTATGCTATGTTTTCTACAAAAAGTAGCAGGCAGCTTGTAGTAAACGTTAGAGTACCTTCTTGACATTGGACATAAATTCACAGTATGGTTCTGAGGTGCAAATTAATAATGTAACCTGAGAGTTTGACATTGACAAATGACAGCGTCCTCGATAAGGTCAAAGTCAACATGGCACCTCGCCAAATAATGACAAATCTCTGTCAGGAGGGCTCAGCCTGTGAGACCTGCTACTGGTTATGGAAGGTCAAAGCCCAGCTATGTGCTGAGGAAAGAAAAATAGCCAATTGAGTGGCTGGGGATGGAGTTAGGGTTAGGTGGAAGGTGAATGGGTGGGAGATTTTAATGGAGCCAGATGAGGCCTGGATGCTGAACAAATAGAGATGTGTATTCTTTAGCAACTATTCCTCTCAGGAGCTAGGTTACCCTGCTTATCACCACACAAACTTCCATAACGCATATTTAATGGCGACACGGTGGCGCAGCGGTGGAAATGCTGCCTTGCAACGCCAGACACCCGGGTTCAATCCTGACTACGGGTGCTGTCTGTGCAGAGTTTGTACGTTGGCCCTGTGACCACATGGTCAGTTTTCTACTGAGTGCTTCGGTTTCCTCCCACATCCCAAAGACATACAGGTTTGTAGGTTAATTGGCTTCAGTAAAAATTGTCGGTGCGGACTTGGTCGGCCAATGGGCCTGTTCCCACTTTGCATCTCTAAACTAAACTAAACATATGCTATAAGAAAATAACTGCAGATGCTGGTACAAATCGATTTATTCACAAAATGCTGGAGTAACTCAGCAGATCAGGCAGCATCTCGGGAGAGAAGGAATGGGTGACGTTTCGGGTCGAGACCCTTCTTCAGACTTCTTCAAACATATGCTATACTTTTGTAAAATAAAATTACAGTCAGAATTCTATAACTCTCTGGTGACTATGAATTAGCTAATTATAACCTTGTGCCATAATTGTGTGCAGGTGATACTCAAACATAGAGTCACACAGCCTGGAAACATTCCCTTTGACCCAACTTGCCCATGCCGACCGACATGCCCCATTTCCACGAGTCCCACTTGCCTGCATTTGGCCTATATTCCTTCTAAACCTATCCTATCCATGTACCTGTCCAAGTGTCTTTTAAACTTGCCTCAACCACCTCATCTGGCAGCTCGTTCCATATACCCACCACCATTTGTGTTAAAAAAGTTGCCCTGTTAACTCTTTTTCCCTCATTACCTTAAACCTTTGTCCTCTGGTCCTTGATTCCCCTACTCTGGGTAAAAGACTGCATTCACCCTATCTATTCCCCTCATGATCTTATACACCATCAGGTGGGCCAAGTGTATGGCTTTTGTGTAGCCCCGACATACCCTCTCTCTCTATCCCTCCCCCACCCAAGTCGCACGAGCTTCTCTTTTTCAATCAACAGCTAACAATGGCCTGTTTCCTTTATCGTCGTTACTTTTTTGCATATCTTTCATTCATTGTTCTTTATCTCTCTACATCATTGTCTATATCCCTCGTTTCCCTTATCCCTTAACCAGTCTGAAGAAGGGTCTCGACCCGAAACATTACCCATTCCTTCTCTCCAGAGATGCTGCCTGTCCCGTTGAGTTACTCCAGCTTTTTGAGTAATTCTTCACTTTCTGAGTATTGCTGGCCTCCCTAACATGCAGGGTGCAATCTAAAGCATTTTGCTTCCAGTTGCTGTGACTCGAGGCAGTAAGTCATGTCTTGATATAAATGTAAAATTGTCCCTAGTGTGTGTTGGGTAGTGTGAATGTGCGGGGATCGCTGGGCGGCACGGACTCGGTGGGCCACAGAACCTTTTTCCGCGCTGTATCTCTAAACTAATCTAAAAAACTAAACTAGACTAAAACTAAACTAAGCCGTATATAGATCAGGAAGCTTGTTTCTCAGCAGGACATTCTGTACTCTGTCCTGTAAGAGTGTTAGTTGAGTGTCTTTTGTCTCTCAACCTTCAGTCCTTTGGTTCCAGTTCCATAGTTTCTTTGATTTGTTGGTTATGAGATGTTCAGTTTTTAGTTAAGGTCTATGGCTCTGTTAATGCTTTGCTCTGATGCCATGTGACCGTTGTTCTTGAATAAAAGTTTTAAAACGCTACCACCGGACTTGGCAAATCATTGAGAATTCAGTGATCCCACGTCTTTGCCACAGAACGATGTGGAGGCCAAGTCAGTGGATATTTGTAAGACAGAGATAGATAGATTCTTGATTTGTACAGGTCCCATAGGTTATGGGGAGAAGGCAGGAGAATGGGGCTAGGAGGGAGAGATAGGTCAGCCATGATTGAATGGCGGAGTAGACTTGATGGGCCGAATGGCCTAATTCTACTCCTATTCCTTATGATCTTATGTATGTTAATGCTCAACATTATGACAACAGTGGTAATCACATCATTCTGCAGCAATGCACTACAGCACCTGCATTGGAGCCAAAGAGTGGTTGCAGGTGATGTATCAAACATGCGTGTGCAACCTATGTACTCAAGTAGTTGACAAACAAGGAGTCTCACACAATGCCACATAAAGCCTGATGTAGCAAATCAATGCTGCAAGTTAATAATATGTCTCGTGCTGGGTCACTCCAGATAAGCCCTGTAGCCCACCCAAGCTTCGTGGTGGTCTTACATTGACTATTGTCTATTGTCTATTGACATACAACTCATCATGATAAGGGCATAACCTTCGCCACCAGTTATAAGGTAGGGTGGTATGGTGGCACAGCGATAGAGTTGCTGCCTTACATTGCCAGAGACCCGGGTTCGATCCTGTCTACGGGTACTTGCCTGTTTGGAGTTTGAACTTTCTCCCCGTGACGTGACCTGCATGGGTTTTCCCCGGGATCTCCAGTTTCCTCCCACACTCCAAAAGTGTTCAGGTTTGTCAGTTAATTGTCTTGGTATAATTATAACTTGTCCCTAGTGTGTGTCGGATAGTGTTAGTGTGCGGGGATCGCTGGTCAGTCCAAACTCGGTGGGCCGAAGGGCCTGTTTCCATGCTGTATCTCGAAACTAAAAAAAGCTGAAGAGAAAGAAGCGCCGGAGAGGGAGGAAGAGGAGCAGGAAGTGGAGGAGGAAGTGGAGGAGGAAGTGGAGGAGGAAGGAGAAAAGCAACCACTGTCTAGCCAGTAAGTGAGAGAACATTAATCATGATGCCAATGAATGCAAATACAATTCAAAATTCGCCCACTCCTAATCTTCCTTTCATTATTGATCACCACAACGTGTGCTTGGCCACGTTACAAAAGGAGCTGATTATAACAAACAACTCACCTCAAATTCATAAATCGTCTGCCAACATATTGGATAGAACCATTTATTGATCACTGGTGATTGCTCCCTTAGTGATTAGTTTAGTTCAATTTAGTTTAGTGATAGAGCATGGAAACAGGCCCTTTGGCCCACCGAGTCCATGCCGACCGGCATTCACCCATACAGTAGTTCTATCCTGCCCACTAGGGACAATTTACAGAAGCCAATTACCATACAAAGGTGTGTGTACAAGATTCAAAACATTCTCTGTCACCTCTTCAGCAGAACTCATGTCCTGAGGAGATGGCTTGTCTATTGTCCTTCTCACCTGACCTGGCTATAGAACCTACATCCTTGATATCTCAATTTGAGCTAATCCTACCTCTAAACTTTGCCCCAAATTTACTTCTGGTGTCATTAGCTCAGCTGATTGTTGTCTTTCAAAGTTTTGTCCTACTTTGTCTCGCATCTTTCCTGTTCCACCAATGTCTAGCCAGATTGGAGTTCTAACGCAGGCAATTTGGACTAGATTCGGGGCTTGTCGCTGTACAGTATAAAGCAGACGCTAATAGCAGAAAAATTCCTCAATACTTCAGCCTTAAGCTGGCAAAATATCAGATATCGCTCTGATGACTTCTACCCAAAGCATATTACACTAAAACACGAGAATAGACCTTCGCAACTCTTATAATTTTGGCACATTTTAAGCAATGTCTATTACAATTCTTTTAATGTTGGTACAGCAGAAAATGTCATATAACAAGGGGTGCTAATTAGGTCATTGTCTAGATTTTTATACAAGTGGAATTTTTTTTGTTTTTTTACGATTACTTTCACAGTTAGTGATGATTTATGAGTTGACCCTGGGTTAAAGTGCAAAGACGAAAAGAACTTGAAGATTTAAAGGAATAACCCAACTATGTTTAGTTTAGTTTAGAGTTACAGCATGGAAACAGGTCCTTCGGCCCACTGAGTGCGCGCTGACCAACGGTCATCCACACACTAGTTCTATGTTATCTCAGAGGCAATTTACAGAAGGCAATCAACCTACAAACCTGCATGTCTTTGTGATGTGGGAGAAAATCCACTCCGTCACAGGGAGAACGTACAAACACCATACAGACAGCACCCGTCGTCAGGATTGAACCTGGGTCTCTGGAGCTGTAAGGCAGCAACTCTACCACTGCACCACAGTGCCACTCTAACCCAACTGTGTGTAAAACAATTTCAAGAGTCAAAATAGAGCAAATAGTTGCTGAAGAAATAAATGGGTGGAATTCAGAGCAGAATAATGCAGGCACTTCAACTTGCCCGTCACTTTGTTGTTGATGGTGGTTTATCTCTCAAATTGAAACCTGGCTGAGGTGCATACTTTTTTAAGAAATGGAAGGTTGATTTCAAGTGTAAAATGCCCATGAAATGGGATCATGACTTTACAGCATTTATAGCTGCAATCTCATCAAACCACCTGAGGAGCATCATCCGTCCTGAGGCTAAGCGTTTCCTTGGCAATGGTGAGAAGGTTGAGGTGCAACCACACAACTGTCCTCTCTCTCAGTAGATGTGAAGAAGACTTTTAGCCTGAACTTAGTTGTTGGATCATGCCAGGTGACAACAGCAGATACATACCACACTTTACCTCTGGATTCCAGACTTCACGGACACTTTCAACTCAAGAAGAGTGGACACACTACATCATTTTTACTTTCCACTCCCGAAGAAAAAAAAGAGGCGGCACGGTGGCCCAGCGGTAGAGTTGCTGCCTGACAGCGCCAGAGAGCCGGGTTCGATCCAGACCATAGGTGCTGTCTGCATGGAGTTTGTACGTTCTCCCCGTGACCGCATGGGTTTTCTCTGGGTTCTGCGGTTTCCTCCCACACTCCAAAGACGTACAGGTTTGTAGGTTAATTGGCTTTGGTAAAAATTGTAAATGGTCCCTAGTGTGTGGGATAGTGTGATCGTACAGGGTGCGGACTAGGTGGGGCGAAAAGCCTGTTTCCACGCTGTATCTCTAAGTGGCACTAAACAAATGTCATTCTCTTCACATTATGAGCAATTGTACTTGCAGTTCAACAAAGCTGATGGATTATGAACCTGTCAATGGTTCAGAGAGTGATAGACTTCACTCAAGGAGCACCTTAAGTCCTACAGATAAATCTAGTGCTTTCCCTGATTTAGAAAGTTTATCACTCCTTGATTGAGTGGATCATGTTGACTACGAATGGAATTCCTTGTGGACCTTGTAATGCATCCTGGAAGCACACACAACAAAGTCATCCTCGAAGAGTCTACCATGCCACGTTTACTTCAGCCAGTGTATCAGATAGACAATTGGTCTTGGCACCTTGCTTCAGTCAGGGTACTGGTAGTGCTGAGCAACTTAATTACATCTGTAGTCATGCTCTTTCCTGGCACTTGGACAGGAATGAAGGCTTGGTGCTCAAGACGAGATTCCACTCCTTGAATCACTCAAATGGGGCCATGCTGTACTCTTTGGTGTGGGTCCCATGCTTCGTCATCATGCCTGGCAAGCTACATGATCTTGCAGATGGCTGAGATTGATTAGCTTTGCTGAATTATCATTGACCTGAGCCATTGGTTCAATCCGTGCACTTGGCCACTTGACATTTGGACTCACACCAGTGGTTGGCTCACAACAGTGTTGTTGGCTCACAACAGTGTTGTTGGCAGCACATTCTGGACTTCTGCACATCCACAGTGCACACTGTTTCACTCCACGCCTGGGCTAAACACTTAGACCTGAGGCAATCCAGAACTCCCTGAGCTGAGGAGACGGGTACATTTGCCATGCCCCCAACTTTATGCCAGCTATGTCTCAGAGCATCAAGCACAGCTCCATTCCTTCGTCCAAGACCACAGGAATTCATTGAAAATATAAGTGAAAGCAGTTGGTTCATTTTGTTTTATATTAATATTAGCGTTTTAATGAATTATATCAGTCAAAATGTTTTAACTGAATGCATCGATTACAAATATTTTGGTCAAACTAAAAAAAGGAATATTGCTCAACTTTTTCTCTCAGGTATTAAATGTCAGGAACATGCGGAAAAAACGCAAAGCCCAAAAAGCTGATCAGGCCATTTGATCAGCTCAGTGGTTTAGCAGTAGAGTTGCTGCCTCACAGCACCGGAGACCCAGGCTCGATCCTGACTATGGGCGCTTAGTTTAATTTAATTTAGTTGTCTGTATAGAATTTGTACACTCTGCCTGTGATCGCGTGGGTTTTCTCCAAGTGATCGGGTTTCCTCCCACACTCCAAAGACATACGTTTGTAGGTTAATTGGCTTTGGTAAATTTGTAAATTGTCCCTAGTGCGTAGGATTGGGCTAGTGCATGGCGTGAACGCTGGTCAGGGCGGACACGGTGGGCCAAAGGACCTGTCTCCATCTCTGAAGACTAAAGTAAATTTGTGGGTGAGGCTTTAGATAACGGCAACTCCAATCCAGTCACTGCTCGGTCTGCTTCATGGAATGAACCTGGAAACCCGACAGGAATCAGTGGCCATGAAAAGTGCGTGAGCATAATGCTAACACGGAGGTGATCACAGGGAACCATTGGATTCCAGCAGCATCCAGTCCACTAGCTCTAGTCTGGCCCTACAGATGCTGCAAGACCTGGTGGCTATCTCCAATGTTATTGGTAGGAAAATAACTGCAGATGCTGGTTCAACTCGAAGGTATCACAAAATGCTGGAGTAACTCAGCGGGTCAGGCAGCATCTCAGGAGAGAAGGAATGGGTGGCGTTTCGGGTCGGGAAGTCCCGCCCCCTCCCCTGACATCAGTCTGAAGAAGGGTCTCGACCCAAAACGCCACCCATTCCTTCTCTCCTGAGATGCTGCCTGACCCGCTGAGCTACTCCAGCATTTTGTGATACCTCCAATGTTATTGGTTTCCTTTTTAAAAAGTCTAATCCTCACTTCACATTCACTTCAGTAGAGTCACCGTGAAATATTAAGGATTTTCTGCTGACTTATTTCTTTTCACAGTAATAAAAATTATTTCTCATTATTCACGAATCTTGCTTATGTTTTGTCTTTAGGGTTGTTTAAGTGTTCAATATATTAATATATTAACAAAATCAGACATTCTTTAGCATGATTGCCATCAGGGGAACAGTTATTAAAGATGCAGAACATACACAGTATAGGACAAATATGGTCACTTTGTTAAATTGGGCTAGAACATATGCAGTAAATGGTAGGACACTAGGGAATAACAGAGAAACTCTGGGTCCAAGTGCATGCTTCCTTGAAATGGATATTACAGGCCGATAATGTGGTGAGGAAGGTGTTTGATATGCTTGCCTCATAGCTCGGGGCATAAAGGAGTAGCAATATTATGTTGCAACTGTGTGAAACACCTTTGAATTGGCCCTTGAAGGTGAAAGGTTCAAAGGGGATTTTTGGGGTAAGTATTTTACATAGAGAATGATTGATATCTTGGATGCGCTGCCAGAGAGGGTTGGAAACCCATTCAATTATTATGTTTATGAAGTATTGAGACAGAAAGTTATATAGAGAAGGCATTGAAGGATACAGGGTAATAGATCAAATGGGATGAGTGTACATAGACAAAAAAAATAGCATGCACGCGGTGGGCTGAAGGGCCTGTTACTGTGTTGTACAACTCCTATGACTTGATAAATAAAGCAATGGAATTGAAATTAAATGTATTTTAATTCCCTCGATTTCAATAGGTGAAATAATTAATTTACAAGAGTGAAGGATTTCGACATTAGCAGGAAAGGTGTAGGACTTGTAATGAGTTGGTAAGTGCGTATTTCAATAGACAATAGACAATAGGTGCAGGAGTAGGCCATTCGGCCCTTCGAGCCAGCACCACCATTCAATGTGATCATGGCTGATCATTCTCAATCAGTACCCCGTTCCTGCCTTCTCCCCATAACCCCTGACTCCGCTATCCTTAAGAGCTCTATCTAGCTCTCTCTTGAATGCACTCAGAGAATTGGCCTCCACTGCCTTCTGAGGCAGAGAATTCCACAGATTCACAACTCTCTGACTGAAAAAGTTTTTCCTCATCTCCGTTCTAAATGGCCTACCCCTTATTCTTCAACTGTGGCCCCTTGTTCTGGACTCCCCCAACATTGGGAACATGTTTCCTGCCTCTAACGTGTCCAACCCCTTAATAATCTTATGTTTCGATAAGATCCCCTCGCATCTTTCTAAATTCCAGTGTATACAAGCCTAGTCGCTCCAATCTTTCAACATATGACAGTCCCGCCATTTCCTTGTTGAAATAATTCGCCTTTCCATCCCTGAATTACTTTTTGTGATGAATTCACTTTAAAGTGGAATTTGCTAATATCATTCTGCCTTGGAGCTCCACTGTCCATCTATCGGTGTTTTCCAATTAAATTAAGAAAGTAAATATAAGGTACCACATCAGCTGAAAGTTTGTTCAATGAGAATGACTTCTGTAATCTATTATTTTATTCTATTTGCTTCATTCAAAGTAAATAGTGCTGTACAATAATCAAGTCATTTAATGCACCTGGGCTCCTGTTGGGTTAAACTGAAAATTGTATGCGAACCGGATGCTGGAAATCTGAAATGAAACAAAAAATACTCAACAGGTTGGGCAGCATCTGTGGGGATGAGGACTCTTTGATCGCACTAGGAATAGATCATCAATCTAAACCATCAAAGGACACAAAGTGCTGGAGTAACTCAGCAGCGTCATGCAGCATCTCAGGAGAACATGGATAGTTGACGTTCTAGGCCGAGACCCTGCTGAAGAACACCTTCTGTTTTAATCTCTGGGTTTTGTTCCAACTATCTGCCCATTAGATCCCCCCTTGCCTGTGTCCATCAATTTACCTGCCAGTCTAAAGAAGGGTCTCGACCCAAAACATCACCCATTCTTTTTCTCCAGAGATGCTTTTTCTTCACAGATGCATCAGGGAGTCTCCAGACTCCAGCCTTTTGTATCTGTCTTCGGTTTAAACCAACTTCTGCGGTTCCTCCCTACACATATTACCTGCCATGCCTTGTCCTGCCTCTTCTCTCTCCCAGCTTCTCTCTCCCCTTTCACAATCAGTCTGTTGAAGAGTCCCAACCCGAAACATCATCAATGCATGTTCTTCAGAGATGCTGCCTGACCTGCTGAGTTATTCCAGTACTTTGTGCCTTTTTGTGTATTAACCAGCATCTGCAGTTCCTTGTTTCGACATAATCTAAAACATTAATTCTTTCCTTTTCTACATTTGGTGCCAGGGCGACACACACTATTGGTTCAGCGACATTCTGGTGAATCTGATGAGACATTCAACAAAAAACAAATTACAAAACCGAACAGATTATATATGGATAGTGGACAGGACAGCATTGAAATAGATGTGGTCCTTCCCAAGTCTTAAGGTATCACACTGAGGCAGTTCAAATGGATCTTGAAAAGGTGGTTTAGGGCAGCACAGTGTCACAGCGGTAGAGTTGCTGCCTTACAGCGCCAGAGACCCGGGTTAGATCCTGACTACGGGTGCTTGTCTCTACAGAGTTTATACGTTCTCCCCATGACCCCGTGGGTTTTCTCAGAGATCTTCGGTTTCCTCCTACACACCTAAGACATACAGGTTTGTAGGTTAATTGGCTTGGTATAGATGTAAATTGTCCCTAATCTGTAGGATAGTGTTAAAGCGCGGGGATAGCTGGGCGGTGTGGACACGTGGGCCAAAGGGCCTGTTTCCGTGCTGTATCTCAAAACCAAAAAGAAGAGAAAACACCAAGCTCACAAAACAGTGGGTAGCTTAACTACTAGGTCTTTTGATGCATTTTTAATGTGACAGTAAATGTCACTGATGCTTGGTTTAATAAAAGTAAATTTCACAATATTCCATTTTTGGATCTTTTATTCCCCACCCACATGTAATTTTACTTCTCAGCATTACAGTGTATGTACTGTAAATTGTCTATGAATACCACCATCCCCATTGAGATTAGGGGCATTGTGAACGGAGTAAGTATCTTCCCACTTACTCTCACTGTTTTTTTATTCTATCAGGGGGGTTTCTGCCAAATTGCAAAAATTAATCACTCTGAAAATGAACTGACTACCAATGTAGAATTGGACAATTAAACTCCCAGCACTTGGTAGCATTGTGTTCAGCTTGAGATGGGTATAGTTAAATGCTAGGCAGCCACACAATAAAGAAGATTAAATATTTTGCTTTGCAAGGAATGAGTCAGAGCCAGTTTTTAAAGAGTTAGTTTTTAACTTGTTGCCTGCAGTAAAAAAGTCATCAATTTTAAAGTTGTACATCTACACAGACTACCATTGCAAAGTAAAAGAATTAGCGACCATGAAATCATGAGGATTCTGAGTTCTTACTTCGCATTTTAAATATTTTCTTAATGACTTTAGGCGGCACAGTGGTATACAGCGATAGAGCTGCTACCTTTCAGTGCCAAAGACATGGGTTCGATCCTGACCACAGGTGCTGTCTGTGTGGAGTTTGCACTTTCTCCCTGTGACAGCGTGGGTTTTCTCCAGGTGCTCCGGTATTCTCCCACATTCCAAAGACGTGCAGGTTTGTAGGTCATTTGGCTTCCGTAAATTACCCCTCGTGTGCAGGATAGGATAGCACGAAGCTAGGTCTGAGTTTGATGATCGATGATCGGCACGGACTCGGTTGGCCGAAGGGCCTGTTTCCACGCTGTATCTCTAAACTTTAATTATTTCTCTCAAGTGAGTGGCGACATGTTGGTGCAGCGGTAGAGTTGCTGCCTTACCGTGCCAGAGACCTGGGTTCGATCCTTACTACGGATGCTTGTCTGTATGGAGTTTGTACGTTCTCCCTGTGACCTGTGGGGACTTTCTCCAGGAGCTCCGGTTTCCTCCCACACTCCAAAGAAGTACTGGTTTATATGCTGACTGGTTGGATATAATTATAAATTGTCCCTTGTGTGTAGGATAGTGTTAGTGTGCGAGGATCATTGGTCGGCGTGGATCCGGTGGGCCGAAGGGCCGGCTTCCACGCTTTATCTCTAAACTAAACTAAATTAAACTACTGGAGCATATTAAGACATATGGGCAGCACAATGATACAGATGGTAGAGCTGCTACCTCATAGCGCCAGAGAACATGGTTCGTTCCTGACTTCGGATGTTGTCAGTGCGGAATTTGCACATACTCTCTGTAACTCCGTAGGTTTCTTCCAAGTGTTTTGGTTTCCTTCCACATCCTAAAAGCTTGCAAGGTTGCAGATCAATTGGCTTCTGTAAATTTCCCATAATGTGCAGGGAGTGGATGAGAACAAGGGATAACGTATAACTGGTGTGAAGAAGTGATCGATGGTCCGCATAAACTTGGTGGATCGAAGGGCCTCTTTTCATGCTATACCTTTAAACGTAAACACTTACAAATTATAGCCAAATGTGTCTAATTCCATCAATTAATTTCCGTTAAATGTTGTTTTTGCATGAGCCACAACTGCCTCCTCTGGCAGTTCATTCCATATACCCACCACCCTCCGTGAAAAAGTTGTTCCTCAGGTCTCTATCACCTTAAATTTCCCCCTCTTACAACTCATATTTTTGCTTAGTTTTCCATATGCCTTTATCAGTTTAAGGGATGAATTATAGCTATTAACAATTGACAGGATCATAAGTAACTCTGTAAATATTCCACTAGTATAATAATCACCATGATGATAATAATAGAAATTGTACCTTGCACGTAAAAGACTGGTTGAGCACAAAAAGCTGGAGTAACTCAGCGGGTCAGACACCATCTCTGGAGAAAAGGAATAGGTGACGTTTCGGGTAGAGACCCTTTTTCAGACTCTGACTTCTTCAGTTCTGACGAAGGGTCTTGATCCAGAACGTCACTGATTCCTTTTCTCCAGAGATGCTGTCTGACCCGCTGAGTTACTCCAGCCTTTTGTGCCCATCTTCAGTTTAAACCAGCATCTGCAGTTCCTTCCTACACAAAGACTGGTTGGGGGTGGGTGTGGCAGAGAAGGGGGATGTGGGGACAGTGTGGATGTACAATTCATTTAACTGAGGAAATGTTTTGAAATCATTTATTTTCGCACAATGGTCGGATGTTACACTCCATGTGCCAAGAATTAGGGGAAAAAAATCAATTTGAGCATGTTTCAAATACTTCAAATCCTGCTGGATATGAAAGTGATTAATCATGTTTGAACTATTTATTCATTTGTGTTCTGCTGAACACATTACTTAATGTTTGCATTCTACACCATTACCTCTATTTCACCAGCTAGTCAAAAGCAAGCCCACAGAACAAAACCAATTCCCCTCCAAAATATCTAATCCAGGCTCGATACCTTCAATATCACTAATGATCAACATAAAAAATCATTTTTATTTTACATGCAAATACTCAGAGAAGCAAATAAGTGATCAGATATCCATAATTTAGTTACTAAAACTTATCATCTGTACCACAGAAACATTAACAATTAGTTTACCATACTGAAGAAGGATCTTGACTCAAAATGTCACCTATCCATGTTCTTCAGAGCTGTTGCCTGACCTGTTGAGTTACTCCAGTACTTTGTGTCCTTTTGTGTACTAACCAACATCTGCGGTTCCTTGTTTCTACATTAATTTACAATGTTATCCAATTTCAGATTTATAGATGACTTGCTTTACTTGATCTGAATAAATCTTGTGCCTTTGGTTTTACAGTTGAGAAAGGACAGCTGATTAGCCTTACATTATCTAGCTGCCTGTGTAGTTAAGATGCACAAGTGAGCATCTTTTGATATTTGTTCACCAAAATCAAATACTTCGTACAAACACAACCTAAACTGTATCAAGCGGGTCATACTCGCTTCGAGTGACCACCGATGATGAAACTGTATCAATCATCACAACAGCACCACTTAACTGTTAAAAAAAACTAAAAACACACTATTGCTAAGATTTCTATGGTGTAAAATTTAATCATTCTTTAATACCAATAGTGTAAGACAAATGTCTAGGAAGGAACTGCAGACGCTGGTTTAAACCAAAGATAAACACAAAAATCTGGAGTAACTCAGCGGGTTAAACAGCATCCCTGGAGAAAAGGAATAGGTGACAATTCAGGTCGAGATCCTTCTGCAGACTGCGCACATGATTACTGACGTATTAACATTATACTGCACGGATTTTAGTCAGTGGAAATCTATTATATTCTTTGTCCGTTACGAAGGGGATATTGCCGACATATCAAAGTAGAGGTTGCATCATACAGTTTGCGTGCAACAGTAGTTCAGTCCTGTGGCTACGAGAAGTTTTGCATCAATGCAAGTTTTTCTTTTAACTCAGTTCACTTGTGTATTTTTCCAGGCGCGTCTAACTGATGTACTGACTTTGACATGCCATTTTGTTACATGTAAGAATCAATTTCTTGCTTCAGATGTGAAGCACTAATGTAATAATTCAAAATGAAAGGTGATTTATTTTTAAAAAGTCAACCTGGAATCGTTTCAATCTGTTAAACCATTTAGATGCAAAACCTCAGGACCAGAGGACACAGCAGCACATCCAAAATATACAACTGGAACATACAGGAGAATGCATCACTTCCTTCAAAGAATGCTGAGTTTCAGCCGGGCTCTGAGGGATGTCATGGTCAAACTCTTTTGAGAATCAGGAATAGTAATGAAAAGCAGCCTCGCTAATCCTGTCTACCGTTGCTGGTTACTGAAGTCAGGTATTGTGTGTTTTACCACATGGCAGCTTGCAAAACAAGAAGAAACATGCAGTGCCCAGACAGGTTGCTGGATCCAAGAGCCAGGAGCCAACCTTTCTCCCTTGCCAATCTCCATACAGCCTCTGAAAGCGTAATGCCTCTCAGCATTTAAGTCTGCACTCAGCATAATGTACTCAGCATTTAAGTCTATTTTCTTGCCAAGTTTTCTTTTTAATTCAGAAAGTCTTCCTTCTTGAATAGTTCCATCGAAAGAAATAAGCAGGCTTAGACCATTAATGGAGTCACGCAGCATGGAAACAGGCCCTTCGGCCCAACATGCCCATGCCGACCAACGTGCCTACATCAATCCCACCCGCCCATGCTCGGCCCCACCTTTCCCATCCATGTACATGTCCAAATGTCTTTTGAATGTTGTTATAGTACGTGCCTCAATTACCCTCACTGACAGCTTGTGCCATATACCCACCAACCTTGTGCGAAAAACTTGCCCCTCAGGTTCCTATTAAATCTTTCTCCTCTCACCAAGTGTCACGTTATCCAGTATCTTGGTCGCACTGAAAGTAACTAATTCTGTCTCTCCAGATGGAAAATTGAACACTTACCATCTCAATATCATTCAGTGATGGCCATTATTTATTAACTCCCTCCCTCACCAGCATGCTTGCATTTGGCAGCCCAGGTAGAGGCAAGAAAATGACTCAAGAACCAAGAGAGTCTGAAGAAGGGTCTCGACCCGAAACATCACCCATTCCTTCTCTCCCGAGATGCTGCCTGACCTGCTGAGTTACTCCAGCATTTTGTGAATAAATCGATTTGTACCAGCATCTGCAGTTATTTTCTTACACTACAGAGAGTTTAAAGTGTTTTGTTGTCTTATTTCCCACAATTGAACAATGGAATTCATATTTGCAGCAGCAGCACAACAGGTTTGTGAACATAGTACTCAATAGATTATACAACAAACAAGAAAAAGTTTGTTTTTTTAAAAAACAATATAGAACAAAAATAAAACAAGCTGAAAGTCCCTAGTGCAACTGAGGCAGTTTGTAGTTTGCAGTGTTGTTGGAGTTTGTAATGTTCAATAACGATGGCTGTGGGAGTAAACCTGGACATTGCAGTTTTCAGACCCCCATACTTTCTTCCTGATGGTAGGAGTGAAATGAGAGTGTGGCCTGGGTGATGTGGGTCCTCAATTAATGGCAATTGGCAGGAAGGGAGTGTTTGGTTATAAATGACAAAGACAATGACTTCATTAAATTCAGCAATCAAATTTTCAGTGTCATAATACAGGGAAAATTCACATGTATGTATGTATGATGCAATATATTGTTTCTGACATAACACATTCCTTTAGTACTGCTTTGAATTAAGAAACACTTTAAAGGAGATTTTATATGTCTGGACTGCAATGGAACTGATAGCCTTTCAGTCATAGCAACTTGGTTGGAAGATATGAAATGAATCATCTCTGTCCATTGCAAATAAAGTCCTTCTGCTTTTTCATGGCGCTGAACTCCAGGCAGGGTTGATGAGGTACAAACCATGTCAGAGGTCGCCAAAAATAGTCAGCTGGAGTAATTCAGCGGGGACAGGCAGCATCCCTGGAGAGAAGGAATGGGTGACCTACATGTTGTACTTCGTGGTCCGGTACCTGTTGTACCTTTAGTGACTCTGGACGGACCACAAGTACACGTGTATAAAAGGTTACATTGCTGGAGCTCAACTCCAGGCTGTTTATTCCGTGGCCACCTGGATCCAGAGTGACCGCCTAATCACACCAATCACTTATATACACAGCCATACAAAGTAGTCCTTGGATACACAAAGTAGTCCCAGCAATATCACAACATCCCCCTTGTCTTATATATTACAACATCCCCCTTGTCTTATATAAAATGGTTTTCTTTACCATTCGAGGGCTAAAATATATTTAACAAACAAAACCAAACACCATTGCTTTTTGCAAACAAAACCAATAACACAACTAAACACAATTAAACACAATTGCTTTTTTTCGCCATCATGGTGGTCACTCCTCTGCGGAATTTCACTCATCGCCGGGTGGTCACTCATCTCCGGGTGGTCACTCATCTCCGTGTGGTCACTCACTCTGTGTGGTCACTCCACAGATATATACATATACAAAAGCATCAATTTTCACAACAACAAAAAAAATCATAATTTTTTTTTTTTTTTTAATTTTTTTTTAATGACTTGTGAACCTTTTCCGCTTGGGTTTCTCTTTACCGTTCTAGGCAAATCACCAAACCACTGCCAACATGTTGTACTCCGTGGTCCAGTACTTGTTGTACCTTTGTTGTGACTCTGGAAGGACCACGAGTACACATGTTTATGATGTTATCATGGTGGAGCTTAACTCTAGGCTGTTTATTCCGTGGTCATCTGGATCCAGAGTGACCGCCTAATCACAGCAATCACTTATATACACAGGCATACAAAGTAGTCCTTGGATACACAAAGTAGTCCCAGCAATATCACAACACTACACAGAGGTCACCAGATCGTTTCTGTCCTCATCAAATTGAAACAAGTCAGAAGATTATTAATGATTGCATCTATTTCATTCCACTACATGATTAAAATATCAGCAGAGTATCTCTGCTTTCCAATCGGGTCTTCAAACAAAATTCAAAACAAAATATTGAATAGATATTTAAGTTTCACTTCAAGTAATGGCCAAGTGTTGGCAATGTATCAGTGGATCCCTAATTGAAAAATGCTGTACTGCAAATATATTCAGTAAGTTTGGTAAAGGAATTGATGCCACATGAAGTTTAATTGCTTTTAATCTCATTGTCCTGCTTCCTTTCTCCGATGCCTCTTGAAATGAGAGCCCAGGGTAATTCTGTGAAAAGTCCTTCATGGCCATGAAGAGAAGGAAAAACACCAGGCACATTTTAATTGTCATTTTCTATGTTTGACCCTTGCACACAACCAACTGCACGAGGACACAGGAATGCAGATGCTGGAATCTCGAGTAAAACACAAAGGAACTCGACGGGCCAGGCAGAAGAAGGTACCCGACCAAAAATGTCACCTATCCATTTCCTCCACTGATGCTGCTTGACTCGCTGGGTTCCCCCATCCCTTTGTGTTTTGACTTAATGGGGAGCTGGCAGTGGGACAAGGTTAACCACTCTAAAATGGAAGCAAAAACAAAGTGGGGATGATTAAGGTATTGAATAATGAATATTGGAAGAAGTCTTGGTTTAGTGAATTTCCGTAACAAAATACCATTACAATGATAAGCGATATGCAATTTACAGATTTTGTTTTCCAAAATTCCGCTTATGCCTTTGTTTGGCTCCGTACTGAGTGCCAGTTGTTCGAGAGTGTGTGACTCACCACCAGATAGACCTCTGGCCTTATCTCTAGCGGCCTGTCAATAGTGAGCCTGGAATTCCTCAGTATCTATCTCACCTTCCCTCTCATTCGTAAAGAAGCATTGCTAAGATTAGGCACCCAATAACTTATGTATAACAAACATACATGATCACAAGTTCAACATTATGCATCAGTGTTCGAGCACGCAACACTTAGCAACCAAAATAAAACAATCAGCACAGTGGCGCAGTTGCTGCCTTACAGCGCCAGAGACCTGGGTTCGATCCCGGCTACAGGAGCTGTCCGTACCGAGTTTGCACATTTTCCCTGTGCCTGCAAGTATTTTCTCCAAGATCTTCGGTTTCCTCCCACACTGCGAAGACGTTCAGGTTTGTAGGTTAATTGGTTTGTCAGAGAGGGTTCTCTTGAACTTCTACAGGTATGCAGTAGAGAGCATATTGACTGGTTGCATCGTGGCCTAGTTCGGCAACTTGAATGCCCAGGAGCGAAAAAGACAGCAAAAAGTTGTGAACACTGCCCAGTCCATCACCTGCTCTGACCCCCCCCCCCCACCACCAACGAAGGGAAGGGATTTACCAGATTTCGCTGCCTCAAAAAGGCAGCCAACATCATCAGAGACCCACACCACCCTGGCCACACACTCATTTCACTCCTGCAATCGGGAAGAAGATACAGGTGCCTGAAAACTGTAACGTCCAGGTTCAGGAACAGCTTCTACCCTACAGCCATCAGGCTATTAAACACTACAACCTCAAATAAGCTCTGAACTACAATAGACTATTATTGCACAATTATTGTTAGTTTTTTGTGTGTTGGTATGTATGCGTATATATATGTTTATATATATATATAGAAGGTATTTATTCACAAAATGCTGGAGTAACTCAGCAGGTCAGGCAGCATCTCAGGAGAGAAGGAATGGGTGACGTTTCGGGTCGAGACCCTTCAGATATATATATATTTATATATATGTATATGTGTGTATTTGAGAGTATGTGTATCTATACACACACTGAACTATTCTTTTTTCTCTCGTTTATTATACTGTTTACAGTGTACTATGTTTACATATTCTGTTGTGCTGCAGCAAGTACGAATTTCATTGTTCAATCCGGGACATATGACAATAAAACACTCTTGACTCTTGACTCTAATTGGCTTGGTATTAATGTAAAAACATTGTCCCTAGTGTGTGTAGGATAGTGTTAATGTGCGGCGATCACTGGTCGGTGTGGTCGCGCTGTGTCTCTAAACTAAACTAATCATATCAAAAGAGTCATCACTGATATCTCTGTATGCAAAATATCAGCTGTGAGATTTACTGCTTTGCTTATTACAAATAGGGCTTGTTAGAAATGCAAGAGTCGAACTAACACTTCACCGTGATAACTAACTTTCGGTCATTTATCTCTGCTGAATAAATGTTGCTCCTTGTGCAATGCTGCTCACCTCTTCAGAGAGAAAATGGGGGAGAAAGCCCAAAGAGGGAAGGATGAACAAACCTGAGCAGCAATACTGCAATGAGATACATCAAGTTAGATCAGGTTAGTCATCCTGATCAGTCACCCCACTATGCACACACATATAGTTCACCTTTCTGGATTGTGTGAAAAAATGGCTGTGAAATGTATCCATTAGGAGACGGTCAAGAAAGAGCAATAAGAAAATGCTCCAGTCCGTAAAGTGCTTAAAATTATGCGAGTGCAAATTGAACATTGTGTCAACATATTGCAACATCTCCTAATGCAACCCAGTTAAATCACCAACATTGCCCTTAAATAGCAAGTTGCGATTTACAATCATTTTGGTCAGTCATCAAGTTAACCTAACATGAACAAAAAGAGGAACAAAGTGCTGGGATAACTCAGCAGGTCAGGCAGCATCCCTGGAGAACATGGTCAGGTGACATTTCAGTTCGGGACCTTTCTTCAGACTGATTGGGGGGGGGGGGGAAGAAAGCTGGAAGAGAGGAGGGGCAGGACAAAGTACGGCAGGTAATAGGTGAACACAGGTGAGGGGGGGGGGGTTAATAGGCAGAACGTTGGACAAGGTCATAGATTTAAAAAACAGGTGTGAGACAAAAGGATTTAAGAGTTAGGAATTGTGAAGCCAGAGGAAGGAATGTAGGTGGAAGGTGAGGGGGGTGGGGAGACATAGGTGCAAGTCATGGTATGGCACTGGGGGGGGGGGGGGGAGGGGGAGACAAAGGGGGGTGTGGAGGAAGAAATGAAAGGGGGAAAGGGGGATTATTAGAGGTGACCTAAAATTGGAGAATTCAATGTTCATATCTTTGGTTTGTGAGCTACTTAATATAAGGTGCTGTTCCTCCAATTTGCGTTTGGCCTCCGTCTGGCAATGGAGGCGACCCAGGACAGAAAGTTGGGTATAGGCATGAGATGGAGAGTTAAAATGGTTACCAATCGTGAGACCCCGAACGCCTTGGCGGACCAAGCCAAAGTGTTCGGTGAAATGGTCGCCGAGTCTTCGCTTGGTCTCGCCGATATACAAGAGGTCTTATCTGAAACACTGGAGTTGTCGCCCGTCAAGTTACTCCAGCACTTCGTGTCTTTTTTTGTAAACCAGCAGTTCCTTGTTTCTACAAAATAATATTAACTTTCATCTGCAATTGAGCCAGTATCTTACCCACAGTTTTCCAACCGAACATATCACAAGTTGGTCATCTTTTAGCACCATCTGCTGGACATTCATCTTGTGTGATGGGTCGACCAGGGGAACGATCAGCAAGAGACTCCACCACAGATGACAGACTATAACATAGTTTACAAAAAATGCAGACAGTGCCAGACATTTGTCAAGTTGTTCATCTTTACATATCCAACACAATATCGAATGACTTCAGATAGACACAAAATGCTGGAGTAACTCAGCGGGACAGGCAGTGTCTCTAGATAGAAGAAAAGGGTGACATTTCGGGCTGAGACCTGTCTTCAGACTGAAGTCAGGGGAGAGGGAGACACATTGATAAGGAAGTGTAAGTTGTGAAAACGGGACAAAGGGGGTGGAGGTCAAGGAAAATGTAGAATAGATCATTGTTAGCTGGGAGGAGATAACAACAAAGAAAACAGAGATAAAATGTAGTCGGAGACAGTCATACTAGTCGGAGGCCTCAGAAGGGAGAGGGATGGAATGACTTTTGAATTACTTCAATGCTTGGCTCTCCTATTGTAACTGAAAGCATTGATTATTCTGAGTACAATTAAGGTTACATTCTCAGCAACAATTTTGTGGCTTTGTATCAGTTTAGCTTTGAAATGTGACCCCAATCAATGGTTCCAATGTTAACATTTTAATGGGAGAGAAAATATCGGGCCAAAACCTCAGCAAAATTAATTGACAGACTTCACTCATTTTTATGGAAATAAATAAAATTGTCTGAAGAAGGGTGCCGACCCAAAACGTCACCGATCCATGTCCACTGGAGATGCTGCCTGACTGGTTGAGTTACTCCAGCACTTCTGCGCAAGGTTCCAGCATCTGCAGTTCCTTGTCTCCCCAAATAAAACTAGATGTTGGAATCTGAGACAAAAACAGGAAAAGCTGGAAGAACCCAACAAAACAACCCAGAATATATGGAAAAGGAGAAATAGTCAACCTTTCTGGTCAGGGATCCTTTGACACGAGCTTCAACTTCGTGGACTTCGTAAGTTCATAAATTCATAAGTTCTAGCAGAGCAGAATTGGGCCATTCGGCCCATCAAGTCTACTCTGCCATTCAATCATGGCCGATCTATCTTTCCCTCTCAACCCCATTCTCCTGCTTTCTTCCCATAACCCCCGATGCCCGTACTAATCCAGAATCGATTGATCTCTGCCTTAAAAATGTCCATTGACTTGGCCTCCACAGAATCACCACAGTGGGTGAGATGAGCATCCACCTTCCCCACACCTCAGGTGCAATGTGTAAAGGTCTGACCAGCAGCGGGGATATGGAGCAGCCAGTTGGGGTTTAGCATAGTGTAGGGAACGCACTCAGATTCAAAGATGCTTCCCTGAAAGTACTAGGGTGGAGAGGGGTGTGCAGTCAGGAGCAAGTTGAATGTACTTTTTCCTTCAAAGTGGGAGCAAAAACATGTGATTCCCAGCAAGATGCAATGGTTGCAATAGCTGAGGAGACGAACAGCAATAAAAGTCTGGTCCTTGCCCTGTCTCAATACGCAGGGGGGAGAGGGGGGGGAGAGGGGGGAGAGGGGGGGGGAGAGGGGGGAGAGAGGGGGGAGAGAGGGGGGGAGAGAGGGGGGGAGAGGGGGGGAGAGGGGGGGAGAGGGGGGGAGAGGGGGGGAGAGGGGGGAGAGGGGGGAGAGGGGGGGGAGAGGGGGGAGAGGGGAGGAGGGGGGGAGGGGAGAGGGGAGGGGAGGGGAGGAGAGGGGAGGAGAGGGGAAGAGAGGGGAGGAGAGGGGAGGAGAGGGGAGGAGAGGGGAGGGGAGGAGAGGGGAGGAGAGGGGGGAAGAAGGGGGGAAGAAGGGGGGAAGAAGGGGGGAAGAAGGGGGGAAGAAGGGGGGAGATACTGTATAAGTGAAGGTCTGGAATGTTGTAGTGCTGTGACATGGCTGAGTACAGAGAACTTATTTTTTGCAGTGACAAATCTACCACACATTAGGCCCGATCGTACTAAACAGTGGACCACACTGAGTCAGTACACAAGAGTTGCCACGTTTTAGATTCCCGAGGAACCTGGTGCACTCCTGCATGAACACAATTCCCGTGGTGTAGTCATGGCATAAATCCTTGTGCTTTGTAGAAAATACCCGTACACAGTCAAGTACTTAAATTTAGTTTAGAGTTAGTCGAGTGAGGAAGAGAATATTGCTCCTTAGCCAATACTGCTAAGTACACACACAGCAGTTATATGTTTTACTCTACTTCTGAAATGGTTGCATTGGCTTCAATTAACTGCAGAAGGGTAACGGCCAACTCCAATTATTTTCTCCGTTGATATTTGCACATTACAGTAACCACGGATCTTTGTTTGGGAAACCTAAGTTGATTTTTTTCACCTCTTTAACAGCTGACCTTTTCTGAGATCTGCTAACGGCGTGGAGCAAGGATTAAAGTTGGAACCTTTCTGGTCTGCCTCGGTTCCATTTCTGTTTAAAAAATGCCTGCAAAAGGAATTGAAA
Source organism: Rhinoraja longicauda (assembly GCF_053455715.1). Taxonomy (NCBI): domain Eukaryota; kingdom Metazoa; phylum Chordata; class Chondrichthyes; order Rajiformes; family Arhynchobatidae; genus Rhinoraja; species Rhinoraja longicauda. The sequence goes on along the minus strand of NC_135974.1, from coordinate 27,007,006 downwards.
GTTCATTGCAATTTATAGGTTCAGACAAAGGCACAAAAATGCTACAATGGGTCAGCAGCATCTTTGGTCAAGTCACTGCCATTTCACCAGAACAGTTTTTCTCTCCATTTCTGGATTTGTCCAATCTCACACTTGCTGTGTCATATTTTCCTGCCACATTAAACCTGTAAGCAAATTGACTTCTACGCTGGACTTGCTGGGGAGCCCACAAAGTCAGCCTCGAAAGTCGACTATGGGAGCGGATCTGCTGGCTCCAGCCGGGCCGCAGTTGTTCTTTTGAGTATAGGAGCAGGGAGGTTCTGCTGCAGTTGTACAGGGCATTGGTGAGACCACACCTGGACTATTGCGTACAGTTTTGGTCTCCTAATCTGAGGAAAGACATTCTTGCCATAGAGGGAGTACAGAGAAGGTTCACCAGATTGATTCCTGGGATGGCAGGACTTTCATATGAAGAAAGACTGGATAGACTCGGCTTGTACTCGCTGGAATTTAGAAGATTGAGGGGGGGATCTTATAGAAACTTACAAAATTCTTAAGGGGTTGGACAGGCTAGATGCAGGAAGATTGTTCCCGATGTTGGGGAAGTCCAGAACAAGGGGTCACAGTTTAAGGATAAGGGGGAAGTCTTTTAGGACCGAGATGAGAATGTTTTTTTCACACAGAGAGTGGTGAATCTGTGGAATTCTCTGCCGCAGAAGGTAGTTGAGGCCAGTTCATTGGCTATATTTAAGAGGGAGTTAGATGTGGCCCTTGTGGCTAAAGGGATCAGGGGGTATGGAGAGAAGGCAGGTACAGGATACTGAGTTGGATGATCAGCCATGATCATATTGAAAGGCGGTGCAGGTTCGAAGGGCCGAATGGCCTACTCCTCCACCTATTTTCAATGTTTCTATGTTTCTGTCGCGGAAGTCCTGATGAGGCCAAGATCGGTCGCTTCACCTGGCCTGGGTGCCGCATTTTCAGGGGACTTCACAACTGTTCAACCTCCAGCCAAGACCAGCTACCAGAATAGATTCTGAACTCAAAAAAAGCAGACCGCTGGAGGAACTCGATTGTCCATTTCCCTGCACTGATTCTGCTTGAACAATGTTTCAGAACGGGGAACTTCTTCAGACTGGGGAAAGGGTTACGATTGGAAACGCTATCTGTCCTTTTCCCTCCACAGATGCTGCCTGGCCTGCTGAGTTCCTCCAGCCGTGTGTTTTATGCCCAAGATTCTGGCATTCGCAGTGTCTTTTGTCTAGCTTCTCAGCAGTTTGCACAGTGTCATTTAATGTAGCGGGATGAATTTCATTGTATGGACGTCGCACATGTTTGCATGGGATACACTTCAGAGATGCGTCATCGCACCAGGTCTTACCAGTAAGCAAATAACCTGTACTTTGCCATCCACTTATCACAACAAACACATCAAATGAAGGTATCATAGGCAACATAATCGCTGGCACAAGACTGGAAAATTATCTGGTTTATATAATGCCAATGGACGCCTACGTCTTTGGAGTGTGGGAGGAAACTGGAGCATCGGGAGAAAACCTTTGTGGTCACAAGGAGAGCGTACAAACTCCGCACAGACAGCACCCGTAGTCAGGTTCAACCCAGGTCTCTGGCGCTTTAAGGCAGCAACTCTACGGCTGCACCAACATGCCGCCCTTTCAACTCTGGCAAAAAGGTTCTGCCTCTCTACCCTATCTATGCCTCATCTGTGCACCCGATCAATACTACAATGTCCTACTCCAGTGTGAATTACCCCTAGGTATTCCAATTCTTTTACCAGGATGGCGTCGGCCATGTTTTGCATTGGAAGCAACTGCTTGGACAATGGATGGCCATGGACACTCAGTGTTCTTTCCAATCGTGCCTTAAGTCTGCTCAAACAATGGCAAGAGCAAATTCTGAATATAACTGGAAGGGCAGATCTTATGTGAGAAATCCAATTAGATTTTAAAGCATACAAATTCATAATAATAATAATCTTAAGTATTGTTTGCTGCTGATAGGAAAATCAGATAGTTGATGAGAAAATGAGTCCCAGGCGAGTATTACTGAAAATAAAATCTGTTTGCAAATTTTCCGGCCACAGTTTAATCAGGCTAATCTGCATATTTGTTTCAGTGTGAATTTTCCAAGAACTATATTTGAGGCGTTTAACCACAGAACACAGAGTACAACATTTACAGCATTGTATAAATCCAGGATCATCTATATCCCCCAAAACTTATAAAATATTATCAAACCGGTTTAATGGCAAGTGACTAATTTCCTTTCCCTCATCTGCAGAATGGGCACAATTGTCTTTAAAATTTCCCTTGCTTCCTAAGGGGAAGTACTCAGATAACTGTACTAAGACTCAGTTTATATTTGAGTCAAACTTAATTTCAAAGTTGAGCAATCAGTTGCTGATTTATTTGTGATTCTTGGAGAAGGAATGGAAACAGAAAACAGTTCACCAGGTACCATGCAGGAAATTAAACCCTGTAGGAAAAACATCTGAACAATGAAGAAAGTACTCACAATATGGAGCAAGAAACTACCAGAAACCTAAATTGTTTCTTAGTCCTTATATATAATATAATGATAATGATAGCTAACAATTTCTTTAACATAAAGGAATCAAGAAAAGGATTAACAATGAATCCTTTTAACAATTAACAATTGTTTAACAAAAAGGGATTAAAAATGTACTAATAACAAATTAAACATATACAAACAGAAGCTTGTCAATAATCTGAATCAGTTTCAAGTTTTGTGACAGGGACCGAAACAATGGCTTGTCAATATTTAGTCGGACAAAATCTTACAAAGGTGTGTTGATTTTATTGAGGTGAATGATTTTATAGAGGTGTATCAAATCGTGAGAGGAATAAATCAGGTAGATGCACAGAGTCTCTTGCCTAGAGTAGGGAAATCGAGAACCAGAGGACATAGGTTTAAGGTGAGGGGGAAAGATTTAATAAGAATCTGAGGGGTAACTTTTTCACACAAAGGGTGGCAAGTGTATGGAATGAGCTGCCAGAAGAGGTAATTGAGGCAGGTACTATTGCAACATTTACAAAACATTTAGACAAGTACATGGATAGGACACGTTTCGAGGGATAGGGTCCAAATGCAGATAGTTGGGACTAGTGGAGATGGGAGATGTTGGCTGGTGTGGGCAAGTTGAGACTTGAGAAGAAAGGTCTAGACTGACATTTCACTGCAAGGTCTTTCAGACAAGACATTAGATCAAGCCCATGACCATTGTTTGAAGTGTTTATAAAAGAGCCCGAGGAACTATGTTGAGCTAAACACAGGAGTTACTCTTATTTTCTTATACTACCTAATGTGGCAAACATTACTTGCACATTTAAAGGGTCATTATTACATTGCTGCTTGCACTCTTTACTGCAGTGATGACATTTTGAAAGTATTTAATTGTCTGTAAAGCATTTTGGATGATCTATAGGGGAATTAATTTTTTTTTTCCTTTTCACTCAGCTAATGGTATATTTAACTGAGGAATTGCTGAAATCGAATGATGAATATAAAGACACCAAGATTTAAATTTTAAAGTAGTTATCCCATTTACAGTATCCAGGAATAATTTGGAATAATCTTATGTATTCATCTAAAGTAAAAAAAAGACTCAAAATGTAAACTAGAAAGTCACATTTCCAACTACTTAGTTCAAATGACTACGGGGCAAATACAAGTCAGCTATGTCTAAACTGATGAAGTACCTTCAACCTGATATGTTGCCTGTTTCTCTTTCCACAGATGCTGCCTCACCTTCTGAAATTTTCCAACATCTTGTGGTTTTATTTCAGATTTTTAGCATCTGCAGTTTTTAAAAATATTTTTATTTTTCACCTTACTTTTGCTGTTTAGATAGAATGTTTAGATAGAATTTCAATATGTGCCAAATTAATTTGCTGCTAACTTTAATTAATTTGCTTCAGTAATTCATTTCAGTTTGCATTCATTAAAAATATATATCATTTTATGGAGACTATATGTCTCCAAATTCAGGCCATTGTATTGATATGAAGCTCTCTCTTCCCAGCTAAGGAATGTCTCTAAAGTGACTCGATTCATGGGTCTTTAGAAGGGTCTTGACCGAAACATCACCCATTCCTTCCCTCCAGAGATGCTGCCTGTCCCGCTGAGTTACTCCAGCTTTCTGTGTCTATCATATGAATTATGCTGGCTGCCATGGCAATTTCCCTACCCTGACCTGCTGTCTTGATCCCACTCCCTCCACAAGGTCACCATCACTGTTGCCCATTGCACTTTCTGGTCCAGCTGCCTCTATGCATTGTGTTGAACTGAGTTACAGGGCTGAAGGCACAACGTACTCTGCCCTGACCTACCGACATGCTGAACTGGAGGTGGGAGTTTGGTTTCAACTCCTACAGCAGTGACTCAGGGGATGTGAGAAAGCGTTGGGCGGGGGTGGTTGTGAGAACGGGAGGAAACAAAAGTGATAGAGAGAAGGCGGCAGGAAGAGAGAGTGAGAGCAGGGAGGTAAGAGGCAGGGAGAACAGCCATAGAAAGGGGTGAATGGGGCGAGAGGAAAAGAGGGTGAGCAAAAGAGAGGAGGGCAAGAAAAGGGGGGGGGGGGAGAGAAAGGTAGGGGAAGAAAGAGGAGAGAAGAGCACAAGAGAGCATGGAGGAAGAAGGTATGAGCAGATAGGTTTATTCACAAAATGCTGGAGTAACTCAGCAGGTCGGGCAGCATCTTGGGAGAGAAGGAATGGGTTACGTTTCGGGACGAGACCCTTCTTCAGACTATCTTATGAGCAGATAGGTGATGTGATGTTTCCCAGAATAGGAGATACAGAATAGTATTTTATTAACATAGATACAGCAATATAGTGTATCTTCAGAGATACTGCGTGGAAACAGGTCCTTCGGCCCATTGAATCCGTGCCGACCAGTGATCACCCTGTACACTGGCACTATCCGACACACTAGGGGGCAATTTACAATTTACAGAAGCCAATTAAACTATAAACCTGTACGTCTTTGGCGTGTGGGAGGAAACAGAAGAACCAAGGGAAAACCACTCAATGGGGAGAACGTAAAACTCCGTACAGACAGCACTCGAGGTCAGGGTCGAACCCAGGTCTCCGGCGCAGTAAGGCAGTAACTCTACCGCTGCGCCACCCATTCTCATCTTCCTCTCTTTTCTATCTAATCTTCTTTTAAACAATCTCCTCACCCCAACCCATTTCATTCCCACGTGTCACTTGTAGGGTCTCGACACGAGACGTCGCCTATTTATTTTCTCCAGAGATGCCCCGTGAAGTTACTCCGGCATTTTGTGTCCACCTTCGGTGTAAACCAGCATCTGCAGCTCCTTCACACACATTATCTATTTTGATGAGTCCCTGGATTTAGTTGGAAAGTGTGGTCACTGTGACCAACAAATATTTGTCTTATTTTAGGACTACGTGCATAGTGCAAGTCTGGTTGGGTATAAAATTAAAACCTACTCTGACCACGGCCAACCCAAAACTTTATTCGTGGACTCTATGAATCCCATCCCTCAGCTCCTTTCACTCCCATGGGCTCAGTCTATCCCCATGGTCTCATTCACCCAGGGCACAGGCACAGAGCCAGTCTCCCTAGGCAGCAGGCCACACACGATCTACCACATTGCCATTGAACTGCAACCCACCTGCTGGACCTGGATGTAGTCACAGCCACCATGGGTTCCTCATGAGTTCCCTGCCCTGTCTCTGGATCTGAACGTGCAGTTGAAGCACAGTGAAGCATCAATGCCAAAACCTGTTTAAAGGGACGGTTGCTCCGATCTATCCAGGTGAAAGTCCAGTGGGGAGATCTCAGGGTGTAACTCAGGCATGGGCTCGTTCATTTAATGAGAAGAGCCAAATGGAATTGAAATTATGAAATCATTGGCAAACATCCTTGCCTTTCACCCTATCATGGTGGGAAAGTCATTGATGAAGCAGCTAAACATACTTGAGTCAGGAACTATTCCAGTGATATTCCAGCTCGGAATAACTGATCTCCACCAAGTAAATATAACTTCCTTTGTGCAAAGTACAAGTTGAACTATTGAAGTCTTTTACCCTTCATGGCCATTCACTTCAGTTTTATCAGGGCTTGTTGATGCCACACGCAATGTCTTTGTGTCATTCTCACCTCACCTCTGGAATGCATGTTTTTGAACCAGTGACGAGGTCTGGTGAAGCTAAAACGAGGCCGCAGTGAGCATGTTGACCTATGTTGTAGGATTGAAAATGGTTTAAGACTCGTGCTATCAAAGGCGACCAGCAAGTGTTTTTAATTTTGTTGGATCTTGACTTAAAAGTTATCTCTTTTTTTCATGGTGGGTCAGTTCAAAACTTTGTATTTTGTTTACACTGTAGTTAAATTCCATGTTTGGCTGTTATTCTAATTCTGCTTTGGACGGTAAAACCACCGGCGTCCATTGAATTGACCAGACCAGCTCATCTCAAATTATTCTAAAAATACACACAAAACTAACAGTTCCATTGTAAATATACTTGGTCACATGAATGAACTTTGAAATATCAATGCCACAGAAGAGAGCATTTGAGAAGACTGAAGATTAAGTGTGCAGGGGCTTGAGAGACCACAAGATGGAATTTCTAGAGGAGCATTGCAATGTCCAAGGGCATCAGTTTAGTTTAGTTTAGAGATACAGCGCGGAAACAGGCCCTTCGGCCCACCATGTCCACGCTGACCAGCGATCCCCACACACTAGTACTATCCTACACACATGAGGGACAATTTACATTTATACCAAGCCAATTAACCTACAAACTTGTACTTCTTTGGTGTGTGGAAGGAACCCAGAGATCCGGGATGAACCCAGAGAACCCGGAAAAACCCCACGCAGGTCACGGGAAGAACGTGCAAACTCCAAGCAGACAAGCACCTGCAGTCAGGATCGAACCCATGGGTCCATGGCGCTGAGGCGGCAACTCTACTGCTGCTCCACCGTGCCCCCCAAATGTTAGTCAAATGTTCATACCACAGGCTGGCCTTAAAAGCACAAATGGTGGCAGAAATGTTACTTCACATGAATGCTCAAGAACAAGTGGCAATACAGAAGGTTCAGATAAGAGATGACCATGGAAAGTAACTATGGTCCTGCTGCAGGGAGTGAATCACAGGGAGTCAGTCATAAACCTAAAAACATACGTACCGCTGAAAGCAAGCTCTCATAAAATTGCTTTTTATTGTCCGTGTAACATATTATCATTTTCTTTGCTCTAAAAAGAGCATAGTATTCAAAGGTTCAGAGGTCTGTTTATTGTCACGTGTACCAATGAAGGTACAGTGAAATATAGCACCGACACCAACAATTAACTGAATTAACACCATGTTCACACGACATTTATTTCTGTTTTTGCAAAACACACTTTACACAATGGCCAGCCCTTTGAGGACTAAACAATCATTTTGTTCCTTTTAATTAATCATTTGGCAAATTCCAGGTCTCAAGTATGAGGCGACCAAACTTAATCGAACTGACTAATCAGAATCCAGTTCTAAAATCAATACCAAGCCATTTTAGGCACAAGAAGAATTTACACTTTTTGAGAAAAAATCATTTTAGTGGAGCCACTAAAAGTCCACACCCAAACACAATTACACTGGCATTTATTGATAAAATCCCAGTCAGTGAGGGATAAGCAAAAGGATCCAATCAATTAATAATTTAGTTCAGAAGTTCCAAAACGCTTTCATGCTGCACCTCAGTTTTAGTTTAGTTTAGTTTAGAGATATAGCGTGGAAACAGGCCCTTTGGCCCAGATTTTACACTATCCTACACACTTGGGACAATTTACAAAAAAAATTTTCACTGAAGTCAGTGAACCTACAAACTGTCTTTGGAGTGTGGGAGGAAACAGGAAAACCCACGCAGGTCACGATGAGAATGTGCAAATTCCGTGCAGACAGCACCCATAGTCAGGATCGAACCCGGGTCACCAGCGATATAAGGCAGCAACTCTACCGCTGCACCACTGTGCCGCCCTTCACTTCAGAGAAATCTGTATCATTTGTATATTATGCCTTCCCCCACTAGTCCTCCATCTACAAATTATCCGCTAATTGTAAACAGTGAAGCAGTGAACAAAAACTATTCACTCTTGTAACTGTTCCTCCTTTTGCCCTTATCATGTTGTCCACCGCTTCTCTCCAACCAACTCTAGCCTTCCACGCCACCTGACTATGATATTTCACAGGATATAAAGTAACATGCAATTACAACATTGAAATCAAGCCCAATGCCTGATATTGATCAAGACATATTGAACTTAAGGAGGATAGGGGGCCGGGTAACTAAAAGTACAAGGTGGACAGATTCATAGAGCTCTATTGTTTGTGCATATTCTCAGAGATACCTATATTATCATGATTCAATACTTGCCATTCTGAGCAACAACACAGACCAAGATTTTTTTTTAAAGACCACCATCCTACAAATCCAATGGAAATCTATGCATGACATGCCATTGTATATATACCTAGTCACATGATTTAATTTAGAAATCATAACGCCCCAGAAGACAGCATTTGAAAAGACCTTGGGCTGGAAAGACCAGAAGGAATTTCCAGAGTCGCATTGAAAGATCTAAGGGCAATTGATGTCGTACCTGGAGGACAATGGGTTGATCTTATCAGCCCTCTCCATTTAAATAGAAGAGTATTTTTGCATCTGTTGTTTGCTCACACAAAATAAATAACCAGGAGAGAGCAATAAAGGATATTCAGTGCACATTTTCTGAGCAGCAGTTTCTATCCGAAGGAGTCTTCTTACAGTGGAACACACTATTTCACATTAACTATTCACATTTACATTAAACATTCAAAGTTACCCAACAACCAGTGTAGCAAAAATCCTCCTGCATTTCAACAGAAAGGGCAGATGTGTTATTTATGAGTTAATCCCTTGGTCCTCAAGGTGTTCCATTTCTAGACCTCTTATGATGTCCAATCTCGATGACTTTGCACAATCTAAAGCAAGAAATAAGTATACCTCCCCTACGCTTATTGTTTTGTCCTGTACAGGTGCTGTGGAGGGAGATTTTCCTTTTAGGCAATGGCAGTCCAAGAACTTTATTACAAGCCATTCCTTTCACAAATACCACATGTAGATGATTGAATTGAATGTGATTACAAAGGGTTCCCTCTCACATTATTGTGGCAATCACTTAAGAAAAAAAGACACAACGTGCTGCAGTAACTCAGAGGGTCAGGCAGCATCTCTGAAGAATTTCGGGTCACCAATCCACATTCACCAGAGATGCTACCTGACACGTTCAGCTACTCCAGCACCACGTGCCTTTGTTTTGTAAACCAGCATCTGCAGATCCTTGTTTCTTCTTAACCACTCCAGAAGACAGGTGTTGAAATTAACTTCAAACTCCACACAGTCTGAGGCTAGCTACCCATATTCATCAAACTCCATTTCACCAAATTGATTCATGGGTTAGCAGTAATGGAAAACATGCCAATTTGTTTTGTATTTAACTTTACATCAAGAAATTTGGGAAGGTTTATCACCAAAACCATAATTCTGTCTTTCTAAATTGCTAAATCTTTCCTTTCTACCATAGACCAAGGTGGCCTCAAAAGGGGTCCTTCAAGAAACAAGACCCTCCCTTGAAGATAGACACAAAATGCTGGAGTAACTCAGCAGGTCAGGCAGCATCTTGGGAGAGAAGGAATGGGTGACGTTTTGGATCGAGACCCTTCTTCGGACTGAAGAAGGATCTGGACCCGAAACGTCACCCATTCCTTCACTCCCGAGGTGCTGCCTGACCCGCTGACTTACTCCAGCATTTTGTGTCTACCTTCGATTTAAAACCAGCATCTGCAGTTTTTTTCCCTACACAGACTTTCCCTTGAGGTCACCTCGTTCACCACCTCATCTCTCACCAGTTCTTTCTGCCAGAAGGGTACTCTAAGCGGGCTTGACGAATTGATTATATTATGTGCACATTTTTTGAAAAACTGATGTGTTATTCTAGAATAATAGCTTGCATTATGTGGTGCTGGTCTGCACATTTCAATCATCTATCAATGAAAACGGTACATTTTTTAAGAGCAGTCATGGGTCACTGGAGCTGAATAACCAGTACATTATCTATCCCATTAACCTCAGTGACCTTGATAATATTTACAAAGAAAAAGTGTCTTTATTGATTGGCAACTGAAAAACTTTCACGGTCTGAGGAGGTCTGATTTCTAGCCAGCACAGTAAGGATTTTTTTTAAAGTGCTTAGCACCTAATTTAACTAGTTTAGTTTAGAGATACAACACGGAAACAGGGCCCTCGGCCCACCGAATCCGTGCCGATCAGCGATCCCCGCACTTTGACACTACCCTACACACACTAGGGACAATTTAACATTTACACCAAGCCCATTAACTTACAAACCTGTACGTCTTTGGAGTGTGGGAGGAAACCGAAGATCTCAGAGAAAACCCACGCAGGTCACGGGGAGAGCATACATACTCCGTACAGACACCGCCCGTAGTCAGGCCTCGGGTCTCTGGCGCTGTAAGGCAGTAGCTCTACCGCTGCGCCACCACCCTGCTGTTTAAACTATATTTATCTACATTTCAAATATATGTGCAACATAATTTTTCTGCGCCCAATAGATTTGAAGGAAACTTTGTTTCTTCTAAATTTGATGAATTTCTCGTCACCATTATTCTCAGAAGTGGTTAGGGCTTGCGCGTCCAAATGAGATCACTTATTTTGCAGAGTGTTTGGCATGTCCAAATATTTTTATTGGAGTTAGCGAGAAGCTGAGACAATTGCATGCAAAATGGTGCTAAATTTCAGCACAGTAACATGGAGCAGGAAAGCTATGGCAGGATATAAGAAATTCAGTAGTACAGTCACAAAAGCCAACACATTGACAAGCTACAGGGACAATATCCACAGTGTGCTACCAAACCTTGGGACCAAAATACAAAGGCAAAGGACTAAAAAAAAGGGGCACATTGACGATGTCCACGGAAAATTTGTCTCGCCAGTTTAACTTCCAGAATACATCTGCCTGCATACTTCAGAGATCATAATCTGTAATGGAACTGTTCATACTTTCTGTGCTCATTGTTATTTATTTTTTAACACCATTTTAGTTTTAGCTTAGCTTTAGAGGTGCAGTGCAGAAACAGGCCCTTCGGCCCACCGAGTCTGTGCTGACCAGCAATCCCCATACACTAGCACTATCCTCCACATACGAAGGACAATTTACAATCTATACCAAAGCCAATTAACCTACGTCTTTGGAGTGTGGGGGGGGGGGAATCCGGAGGACCTGGGGAAAACCCACGCGGTCACGGGGAGAACGTACAAACTCCATGCAGACAGCGTCCATATTCGGGATCAAACCCAGGTCTCTGGCACTGCAAGGCAACAACTCCACCGCTGCCACTGTGCCACCCCTTCAGGATGCCATTTAGCCCCTCAAATTTATGCCAGCTCTCAGAGCAAACCCATGGATACAATGCCTCCACTTAATTCCATATTACCTTTCGTCACTCACACACCTCTTCCCCTGATTTGTAGTTACGGCGACCAACCTACATGTTCTAGGGATGTGGCTGGAAACTCAAGCACTCAGCGGAAATACACACAGTCATAAAGAGAACGTGTCAACACCGTACTATCAACACCTAAGGCAAGAATCCGGTTTTTTAGAGCTGAGCGCTTATTTCTTGCGACACTGTGCCATGTAACATTACCCCAAACCATGACCCTTCAAAGCATTTTGATGAACAAGTGGCATACACAGATGGATTTCAAAGGGTCTCCAAAGAGATTTTCTTGCTCTAAGAGAAGTGAACTTCATGCTTAGAATAAGAGGAAAATACAGACAATATGGCTATGGTGAACAGAATGAAGTTCTGCACCAGATTCTTAATAAAAGGGCAGACAACAAACTCCTGTGAGTGGTAATGATTCTGGATCAATGGCTAGGGCACACAAAGATAGAGAATAGAAGCAATGTGCATCTCCCATAAAAGATATCAAATGTGATGGAAGTTATGAAGGAACAGAAACATTTAAAAACATATGGGGCCCCAATTAATAAGATGCAAAATCTACACCACACGATAAAACAACAATAATTAATTAACATAAAAAGCTTTTGATATTTTTTGAATTCATAAATCAATCATAAATGATGGTTTACAATACAAAATCGATAATTCATTGCATGAAACTCAAACTTTAGCTGGTTTGCAGAAATGAAGTAGCATAAGATTCTGTGGAACTAATTGTTGATTTTTAAATTCACACTCACTTGCTATTTTGCCTGGCTCCTGTGCTCACCATAATTATTTATTAGGTATTCAGGTGGCCATTCAACTTTCTCCAGGCCTTTACTAATGTTCATTGAAAACCAGTTCCTACAAGTAATGACAACGGCTATAAAAATGGCCTCACTCTCCAAAGTGCGTCTTCAGACTTAACAGGAAAATCGGAACTCGTGGTAAGGTGGCTGCAGTGCTAATGCCTTCTTAAATTAGTAGTTTGTATTAGATGCAAATTTGTCCGTCATAATTTGGCCAGAAACATTATTCCAAAACTCCTTGGTTTCTTGCTCAAAGTGAAGACTCATAAACTGAAGATAGACGCACAAAAAGCTGGAGCAACTCAGCGGGGAGAGGCAGCATCTCTGGAGAGAAGGAATGGGTGACGTTTCGGGTCGAGACCCTTTTTCAGACCATTGATGATCTAGACTTTAAGTGAGCGCAGCAAATCCAGACTTCTGCTGTCCAATGAGAAATTCAAAATAACCACGTAAATGTCTATTTGTTCAACTTCTGCCAGAATAAAATGGCGTGGAAATCAATGGCACAGTCAAGAGCTTGCAACGTTGAGCTAGAAAGTTAAGGCCCAATTGTTCTTTGTCCTCAGTCACAACGATACACAGTAAACACCTTAACCACCACTATTCATATTAAAGTAATGGGGTCATTCTGGATGCCGCAATATATTAAAAATTCAAATCACCTGCCTTATTCTGTTCATACTTGGTTGTCCAAATCGGGAAAAGTTTCAAAAGCAACACAATAAATACAGTTATTAAGATGTTCACCAGACATAATACATGTACCTATCATTTAAAAGGCAGACATACATATATTACCCACATTGGGCACAGGGATAATTTTCTGTAAACTATACTGCCCACAGGGGGTTTATAACTGGAAATCAAACACTCAGTCTGTAGACAATGTGCAGTTAATGGAGGCCACCAATGGAAGCCATTAAAACAAGTGTGCAGTTTGATCCTGTTAGTAAAGCTTTTTAAAAAGCTCAAAAACAACCACTGATCAAATGGTACAGATTAGTTTCACCCATATGAATTATTTTATAATAGTAATGAAACAACAAAGACTTGATGGTTTCTCTTCTATATGTACCAATACTATGCAGTTTTACCTGTCAGAAAAACTATGACTTCCCCATTCTTTGTGCTATTCCCGAGAGATGGAGTGAATATTCAAGGTTCACAACTATCATGTCACTTAACTGAAATTTAACCTTTCTTGTTTACCCTCAAGTGAAAGTAAAACTCTGAAAGGTGGGCTGCGAAACTAGCACTTTTCTGAACGGAGCTCCCTTGACTCAACATTCAAAAACACAGTTAAGAGAGATGGCGAGAAGTTGTGGCATAGCGTTCATTTTGCCAGAGATAACGTTGCAAATCAGCATCATTGTTTCAGCCAGCAAAGCTCGAATGACCCGAGCCGGAAGAAGCTTCAAAAAGTACTTTCTGATCACAGAATAATAGTATTGATAGTTTGCTATGCTGTTTCTTTACTACGGGAATCTTTAAATGCTTGTGTTAGCTGTCAAGTGCATGCTTAGGCTCTGGCACATTCAAAGCACAAATGAGTGCATAAAGTAAAATAATCAGGGAAATTTACTCTTTGGACAGATCAAATTATGAACTAAATTTTAATGTCAGTGAAGAAGATGCCCTAATGTAATTAAATCACAAACAAAATAAGGGGATGAGGGAAGGGAACCAAATATTACACACATTTACATCAGTGGCTGAATAGATTTATACGTCAGTGATCCCTTTATCTTCAATGGATTTTTTTCTGGGCCTCGCTCTTTTGAACAGTGCATTGATTCCCTTTTTAGTTGGTGTCATTAAATCTAATCAATTCTAAAGCAGCTGGTTACATTGTTGGTGACGTTCACTGCCCAATGGTTATTCCTAACCATAATTTATATAACAGGTTCCTTCAAACTCACATTAGTGATCGGATGTTTACACTGAGGGCACATGTAGTACATGCAGTATAGCATGGACACAAAGAACTGCAGATGCTGATTTATCACAAATTAAAGACACAGAGTGCTGGAGTAACTCAGCAGGTCAGGCAGCATCTCTGGAGAACATGAATAGATGATGTTTTGGGTTGGGATCCTTGTTCAGACATGATGAAGATGCAATATAGCATCCTATGTACCTTGTGTAGGAAAATAACTGCAGTTGCTGGTACAAATCGAAGGTATCACAAAATGCTGGAGTAACTCAGCGGGTCAGGCTGCATCTCTGGAGAGAAGGAATGGATGACGTTTTGGGTCGAGAGCCTTCTTCAGACTGATGTCAGGGGAGCGGACGGGTCCTGCCCCCTCCCCTGACATCAGTCTGAAGAAGGCTCTCAACCCGAAACGTCACCCATTCCTTCTCTCCAGAGATGCTGCCTGACCTGCTGAGTTACTCCAGCATTTTGTGACACCTCCTATGTACCTTGAACTCTTGAAATTTCACCACACAATGACCAGTGGTATTGAATCTCAGAGGCAAGTACAACATATGAATGCTATTACATTGCGTGGCTTGTGCATGTGGATAAACAATGTTTTGCCCCATAGCATTTGGGCCACCATCTTGAAAATGTTAGTCGATCAATAACGAGAAGACGTATCTCTAGATTCTGTAACCACGATGAAAATGCACAAAACATAGTTTGCACAATCCAAAATGATTGGGCAGTAAAATGGGGTGGATGCTTGAAAGACTGAAGAAAAATGTATCATTCTAGTTTAGTTTTTTTAGTTTAGTTTAGAGATACATCGCTGAAACAGGCCCTTTGGCCCACCAAGCCCACACTGACCAGCGATTTCCTGCACAAACATTATCCTACACACAATAGGGACAATTTTTATATTTATAGCAAGCCAATTAACCTACAAACCTGCACGTCGTTGGAGTGTGGGAGGAAACCGAAGATCGGGGAGAAAACCCACACAGGTCACGGGGAGAGCGTACAAACTCCATAGACAGCACCCGTAGTCAGGATGGAACCCGGTTCCCTGGCGATGCAAGGCAGCAACTCTACCGCTGCGCCACCGTGCCACCCATATAACCTACTACCAAGCATGGTGAATGGAAAGAGATCAATAACCGAAACTCAGATTAACATTATGGTACAAATAAAATAAAAGAATGATAAAGATAAGCATATTTATACATATATTTTATCAGTGGCTCAATGGTTGCAATAGATTGATGATTCTTCTACCATTAATCTATTCTTTTCTAGCCTCCTACTTTTGAACAGTGCATTATTTCCCTTTTTGACTGGGTGTCATTAAATCTTATGACTTTGAAGCAGCAGGCCACATCTCTGGTAATCTTTGCCACCCAATTGTTTTCCACCAGCTGGTCATTTCTGTTATGGTAGCATTTCAGTTCATCAGTAGTTGAGACCGTCAAATAAATCTCCTAAATTGTTGGACGTGATTCCCGACTGGAGTGGGGTCACAGACCTCAGAATCTACGAGGTAAGCTTGGAGTAGTTTGGCGGCGAAAATCTTCTCCTCAGGTATTTCAGGATGTACAGCGGAAGGCAGCTGACCAGAGTGATTACCGAGACTTTCCACAGGAAGGGTAATGTGATGATAAAGTAGATATCTGCAACAGAAAACCAAGTTGTGCATTAGTTACAAACATACCTGGTCCAATGCTACTGTCCTTTGTAAGATGCACCAAATAGCGTCCGTGAATTAAATTTACAGAATGTTATATATAGGACAAGTGCTCAAAATTCAAGGCTTTACACTTCTCAATTCCAGCACCACTCGCCATGAGGGTAACCTAACCCACATCCATCCTATTGTTCTTGAGTTTGACTTGATGTATTTATGTATTGCACAGCCACTTCCCCACAGTTATGAGGCTTCTGAACGGTCCGTCCATGAACTAACTAGGTTACTGTCCGATTAATTTCTACCCCTACTGCGGACATTGGACTTTGTCGATGGGACTGGTGCGCTGCAATGCTGAGAACTATATTCTGCAATCTGTATCTTCCTTTTTGTCCCTATAGTGCATGAGTTTGACTTGACTGGATGGACGTATGGTATTATCTGATCTGTTTGGACAGCATTCAAATCAAAGTTTTAACTGTACCATGTACAAGTGACGATAATAAACCTAGACAAAAATCTAAACAAGTTGTAACATTGCATGAAACAGTCACCAACAGTGAATAATGCTCCAGAATGAAATTTCTGAATGTCAAAATCTTGAACTAGCAACCACCCTCCTCCCATCTTCCTTCCCAAGTATAACTGACTCCGTCTGCACGAGTGAAAGATTCTGGTCAGTTCTTCAGATATCTTCACGTCCCCTTCACTTACATTCATGATCCTCGGCAACTTTGATGTTCACCTGACTCCAAGCTACTGATTCTTTCTCACTTTCTTCCTAGAAGTCATTTCCAAATAAATTGGCAGTTTTGAGTTAAGTGTATCACTGTCTAATATGGGCGACCTCTTATTTTTAAACTGTAACTCTGGAAACATCTTCTCCACATCTTCGCTGCCATCTTCTTCTTCTTCTTAAGCCCTTTGCTCCTCTAGGGAGCATAGGCCATTGACAAATGTCCTCCACCTTACTCGGTTGTCGGCGGTTTTCGAGATCTCCCCAATTGAGCCCACTCCCAGACATTTCTGCCTGGACACCTCTTCTCCAGCTGTTCCTGGGGCAACCTCTTTTCCTTTTGGATTCCATTTCAGGGCTTGCCGGGTGATGTTTGTGGCAGGTTTTCTGAGGGTGTGTCCAATCCAACTCCATTTTCTCCTTCAAATTTGTAAGTCAATGGGATCCTGGCTTGTTCTTTTCCACATGTCCACATTGCTTACTCCAAGCTACTGATTCTTTCTCATTTTCTTGCTAGAAGTCATTTCCAAATAAATTGGCAGTTTTGAGTTAGGTGTATCACTGTCTAATATGGGCGACCTCTTATTTTTAAACTCTGGAAACATCTTCTCCACATCTTCGCTGCCATGACCAGGTTTAAAGGTTTCAACGTCATAACTTATTCAGTTCAATTCCTTCTCCCCCTGTGGTCCATCAGCTGATATTAGCCCATGGAGGCATGTGGTAGGAGGGTAGGAGTAAACTCTCCTCACAGAGGTTTGAGCAGAGGGGGGAGGAGGGGGAGTTGGGGAAAGGGCTGACAGTGAAAACAGCTCCCATTTCAAATAAATACCCTGAAATGATGGAGAGTGAGAATAAGGCAAAATTAGAAACAATGAACTGCAGATGCTGTTTTATCAAGGAAAGACACAAAATGCTGGGGTCACTCAGCAAGTCAGACAGCATCTGTAGAGAAAATGAATATGTGACATTTCAGGTCGAGACCCTTCTTCCGACTGAAGGTCCGAAGAAGGGTCTCAATCCGAAACGTCACCTATTCATTTTCTCCAGGGATGCTGTCTGTCCTGCTGAGTTACTCCAGCTTTTTGTGCCTATCTTCGGTTTAAACCAGCATATGCTGTTGCTTCCCACACAGTACAACATCCTCACCCTGACAGATGGAGATGGTCATCTGTCAGAACCATGGAAGTGTAGGGATTATGAACGTAAGAACCCCCGCACACTCTCCAAACAGCCGCCGATGTCACTGGGACAACATCCCACTCAAGACAATGGCATTTCAAGTTAATCTTCTTGCAATCTTATGTACCGGGCGACTTTGGGTTTAGTACAATAGCTCCACCGTCACAACAATCAGTGCGGTGAACTTAATTCCCCACTGAAACATTTGTTCGTCACAATTATTTTGTTTTCCATTCGCCACGACAATCGAAACCGCTTCCACTTACGTGAATACTGAATAATTGAAAGATTTCAGCAAATGAATAGAAACTGAAAAACCAGAATAATTTTCCATTTCCGCCGAATGTTTCAATTCTTGCTAAGGTCATAATTGTGGCTGTGAATGTGTAAATATATTTATAACGACTACATTTATTAATACATAGGATAGCTCTATTCTGCGACACCATTCACTTTAGTTTCTTCTAGACCTGTAAACCGCGGCTGTCAGGAACCGAAACAAAACATCAACATCACATTACAACGTACTTGAGCTACACCAGGATCATCGCTCGACCAAGAAACCTAGCCTAAAGCCAAAGTACTACCTAAAATGATTATACAAATTAATGCTTAGGATAATAACTAACTCCATATGTAATAATCAGCTACCTACATGTTTACAAGCACACGAAAAACAAACCTGATACAAGGATATCATTGGGATTACTAAGTGAGAACCTCCTTTCACTGCTGTTTCGTTGAGTTTGGCCCATGACACCTCGGGAAGGCTCAACAGTTAGTTCTGGCATCCCAGAACCACCCCCCTCAATATCTGCTCTCACCACCTATGCTACCAGTATCTACTAACAGCTGGAGCAACATTGGTAAACTATCATTCTGAGTGCTAGCGGTAGTCTTCAGAGTACAATGACTTCAAACTGCGTTACATGGCAGTTCGAGCATGGGCACGCAACTTAACCATGCCGCTTTTGTTTATTTACAAGGAGATTGCATCATCAGTCTTCCAGCAAGCTAATTACTTTAGGAGGCTCTGCATTAAACATGTCCATTGACTGGTGTGCCATCATATCATTTCCAATGCAAACTCTGTGGTTGTCAGAGAAGAACTTTGTTGGAGGAACATAATCACTAGCCCCGAAGGGAGTTTTTTTAGTTTAGTTTAGAGATACAGCGCAGATCCCTTTGGCCCACCGAGATCGTGCCGACCAGCGATCCACATATACTGGCACTATCCTGCACAATAGGGACAATTTGCAATCGTTCACAAAGCCAATTAACCGACAAACCTGTATTTTTTGGAGTGTGTGAGGAAACCGGAGCACCCGGGGAAAACCCACTGGTCACGGGGAGAAGGTATAAATTCTGTACAGACAGCACCCGGCGTCAGGATGGAGCCCGGGTCTCTGGCGCTGTAAGGCAACCACTCCACCACTGCTCCACTGTGCCACTCTTGCCTACATGGTCCATAACAGAACTTTGTAGGAAGATTAATCTTTCAAGCTCTCTCTGATTGTGCCTAGGTACATAGGACACGCTCTCCAGGAGGTATGTCCCATGTTCTTCATGAACCTATCTACCTGTGCTGCCACATCCAGGGATCTAGAGACTTGTACCTCAAGGGTCCTCTGTTCTTCGGCACTTTCTAGGGCCATACCATTTACTGTGTTTGTCCTACTCTTGCTTGCTTTCTGAAAATACATGTCATGTATTTGTCATGGTTGTCTTCCATTTGCCATTGTTCCAGCTGATCTATATCATGCTGCAGTCTTAGAAAACTTTCCTCGCTATGAAAAACTCCACAAATGTTTGTATCATCAGCTTCTTTTCGGTGCCAATCTTCTTTGGAGTTAGGATTAGTTGTGACCAAAATTTGCCCTTTCCAACACACAGAAAATTAGATACACCAGCAACAAATTAATGTGTAAAAGTTGTCCTATTGCAACTGGCCTTCATAAGTTCTAGGACGAGAATTAGGTAAATCGGAACAATCAAATCTACTCCGCCATTCAATCATGGCTGATCTATCTTTTCATCTCAACCCCGTTCTCCTGCCTTAACCCCTGACACCCGTACTAATCAAGAATCTGTCAATTTCTGCCAATTATCTGTCAATTATCCATTGGCTTGCCTCCATAGCCTACTGTGGCAATGCGTTCCACAGATTTAACACCCTCTGACTAAAGATACTTTCTAAAGATACATCCTTTCATTCAGAGGCGATGGCCTCTGGTCCTAGATTCTCCCACTAGTGGAAACATCCTCTCCACATCCATTCTATACAGGCCTTTAACTATTCGGTCTTTGTCAATTAGGAAAGTTTATATTTATATTCTTACAACTGAAGTTGAGCTCACGTTGCAGAAACCAATGGTCTCATGAAACAGTGCAGAATAAAAAACAGATGAGTAGGCAATAATAGTGCATTGGTGCAAGTTGTTTCAAGATTTAATGAAAGATAACCTGGATCATTGCCAGTTTTTCAGTACGTCATGCAAGACTAGTTGCTGCAGGATGCTTTTGCAAACTGTGTGGGATGTGAAGACGCAAATTAACCAACAGATCAGAGGGTTTGTGTAAGATAGAACTGCAGATGCTGATTTAAATCGAAGGTAGACACAAAATGCTGGAGTAACTCAGCAGGCCAGGCAGCATCTCTGGAGAGAAGAAATGGGTGCCGTTTTGAGTCGAGACCCTTCTTCAGACCCAATCCTTCTCTCCAGAGATGCTGCCTGTCCCGCTGAGCTACTCCAGCATTTTGTGTCTATCTTGGAGGGTTCTACAGCTTCCATTCCTGACTAATCTCCCGTTGCAATATGATTTATCCAAAGGTGGCTAATTTCCAATAGACATTAAAGGGGCATTAATGACCATGATCTGTTTTAGTCCGGAGCTGGGAGGCAAGTCAGTTGGGTTGCTGATCCCAAGTGCCACCTGGTGGTGGGATCAGGAAATACACAGAGTTGGGGAATGAGTTGAGTTGAATATAGTTTATTGTCCCGTGTACTGAGGTACAGTGAATAGCACCACAGTATCTGTTGGAGTAGAGATTTATGAGAATGGAGCGATTGTAATGCGTGATTGCAGATGGATGCCTTCTTGGATCTGGAGAGTATGATCCCGACTCTTCCTCAGGATCATGGATAAGCATTGTGCATCTTTGACTGGATAAACCTCAACGACTGGTATAGATTTATTGTTGTCATTTGACCGAGAGAGAGTAAATAACTTTCATTTGTGTACTATCCAGTCAAATCATTCCAATATGCCATACATGATTACATTCAAACTATGCACAAATACTGAAGGGAAGGCAAAGAGAAAAATACCAGAGTGCAGAACAGAGTGTTACAACATTAAAGTATTCCAACTACAGAGAAAGATCAAACAAAAAGAGTGCATGGGCCACAATGGGGTAGATTGGGAGATCTATCCCCTTAGCTTATGAAGATCAGGACAATAGACAATAGGTGCAGGAGGAGGCCATTCGGCCCTTTGAGCTAGCACCGCCATTCAATGTGATCATGGCTGATCATTCTCAATCAGTACCCCGTTCCTGCCTTCTCCCCATACCCCCCGACTCCGCTATCCTTAAGAGCTCTATCTAGCTCTCTCTTGAATGCATTCAGAGAATTGTCCTCCACTGCCTTCTGAGGCAGAGAATTCCACAGATTCACAACTCTCTGACTGTAAAAGTTCTTCCTCATCTCAGTTCTAAATGGCCTACCCATTATTCTTAAACTGTGGCACCTTGTTCTGGACTCCCCTAGGACCAGAGCATTAGCTTACGAATGGGGCAAGATGAAAGGAATGTGTAGGAAAGAAATGCAGATGTTGGTTTAAACCGAAGATAGGTCGGTCTCGACCTGAAACGTCACCCATTCCTTCTCTCCAGAGATGCTGCCTGTCCCACTGAGTTACTCCAGCTTTTTGTGTCTATCTCAGATGAAAGGAATGGTACATGGAAAGGAAACTGCAGTACCTTTTTAAGAACATGGCTGCAAAGTTCATGAAAATACCTTTTTGATGTTGACCTACCAATAAACTCATGCAAGAAGACAAGAGAAGCGATGTAACAGCTGAGGCTGAGAAGTTCTGCCACGATCATGAGCCAGTGCCAGGTCTGGATTGTGAGTGCCACCATCAGCAACTCGGTGAGAATGAGCGAAGTGAAGGAGATGGCCACTGCATGCACGAACTCCGAATCAAACAGCAGCAGAGCGCCGTACATGATGATTCCACCTAGGAAAACAAAAAGTGAAGAGAAGTAAGACTCTTGTTTGGCTTGTGTTACAGGCTGATAAGTATGGCTAATTAAATCAAAACATGCCCATGTAAGGAAAGCAAATTCAATGCTCGCATTTATATCAGGAGGACGAGAATACAAAAACAGAGATGTAATGCTGAGGTTCGAAAAGGCGCTGGTCAGGCCGCATTTGGAGCACTGTGAGCAGATTTGGGCCCCATATCTGAAGAAGGATGTACTGGCTCTGGAGAGGGTACACAGGAGGTTTACAATAATTATTCCAGGAATGAGTGGGTTAGCATATGAAGAGTCAGTGTGTTTGACAGCACTGGGCCTGTACTCACTGGAGTTTGGAAGGTTGAGGGGGGACCTCATTGAAACTTACAGAATAATGAAAGACATAGATAGAGTGGATGTGGAAAGGATGTTTCCACTGGTGGGAGAGCCTAGGACCAGAGGTCATAGCCTCAGAATTAAAGGGTGCTCTTTTGGAAAGGAGGTGCGGAGGAACTTCTATGTAGAGGGTGGTTAATCTGTGGAACTCATTGCCACAGAGGGCTGTGGATGCCAAGTCAGTTCGATATTTTTAAGGCAGAGATAAACAAATTCTTGATTAGAACGGGTGTCAAGGGTTATGGGGAGAAGGCAGGAAAATAGGATTAGGAGGCAGAGATCAGCCATGATTGAATGGCGGAGTCGACTCGATAGGCCGACTGGCCTAATTCTACTCCTATAACATGTGGACTTGTGACATACACTTTTGCCTGACAGCCAAAGGTTGTGGTTACAAGTCTTGGTAAAGACCAACGCTCCAGTGAAAGTACTGACAGGGTACTCCACTGACAGTGACACCACAGTGTGGAGATTCTAGACAAGGACCTGTTTTTTTTCAAAGGGATACAAAACATCATATTGCATTCTTTAAAGCAGAGTGGAGGGAATCTTGGTGCCTTGATCAATAATAAAGTTCATCACAATGTTATTTGTGGGATCTTGCCAACAAGACAAGAAAGCTGAATTAATTCCTATACCTAAACTTCAACGAATATCACTTCAATAGTTTGAAGCCCATCAAAGTCATTACAACAATATATATTAAGGCATTGAGATGAGTGGAAAAAGTAAATTGGCTGGCCAATAAAGTAGTGTTGTTAGACAAACAATCACATATCATATCATATATATACAGCCGGAAACAGGCCTTTTCGGCCCTCCAAGTCCGTGCCGCCCAGCGATCCCCGTACATTAACACTATCCTACACCCACTAGGGACAATTTTTACATTTACCCAGCCAATTAACCTACATACCTGTACGTCTTTGGAGTGTGGGAGGAAACCGAAGATCTCGGAGAAAACCCACGCAGGTCACGGGGAGAACGTACAAACTCCTTACAGTGCAGCATCCGTAGTCAGGATCGAACCTGAGTCTCCGGCGCTGCATTCGCTGTAAAGCAGCAACTCTACCGCTGCGCTACCGTACTGAATATGCTGGAGGCTAGCGATGGAATTACACTCTCCCCAACATTTTATGTTCTTGCGTAAATATAAACCTTTATGTATTTTGTTTTACATGCATTTATTACAAAATGCCATTCCCATACCTTGGTATATACTAATCAAAACCCAAACCAGAAATGTTTTGAAAGACAGCGGTCGACCCTGAAATAGAAAAGGGGGAAAAAAAAATCAGTGTCAGAGATGCTGCTGCACGTTACAGTTACAGCTCAATGATGAGTCAACGTTTCAATATTCAGAGTTCACATCATTTGGTGCAGATGTTAAGTGAAAGAAAACCTAAATTTTGAATGTGTAACTGAAGTGTTCACGGTTTCACGGCGGAAAGCTCTCCAATTAGTTTAATTTAGAATTCTTTGAACACAAATCATTTGACACATTTAGTAAGTAACGCAGTTTTTGCGTGTTGGGAGTTTTTAAAGCAGCATTAAATTCCTGGAACTGCCGTTTCAACTGTATTTGCGGCAGCAGAAGTTTCCATTGTGATGTTGTTCATTTAGATTTGCATTTTAAAAAATCCGTCAGCAAAGGTGTTAAGCTGCCCCTGTCAGATAGTTGCTGAAACAATCATTTTCAACGCTAGTATGATGCCACACTGTTATCTAAAGTCATGCCAATGGCCTTTGAAAACAAAGATTCAAAAATTATTTAATTGCCAAAATAATATACGCGGGGATTATAGATATCAACTCATGGAAGTTAACTTTGCTGTTCGTTTAGTGTCTCAAACAAAATGCAAAATGCTAGAATTATTGAGGCACAAAAGCCTGCAGATATGGGAATCTTGAACAAGAAACAAAATATCGGAGAAACTTAGTGAGTCAGGCATCAGCTGCGGAGAAAGACGGGCTGCCAATGTTTTGGAATGTCTACTTCCCTCCACAGATGCTGCCTGCCATTCTGAGACCTTCCACCATTTAGTTTTACGCTAGAGTTAATCCCTGGTATCTGCTGCAAAATATTTCAGGTTCTTTTTGCTGTCATGTGCACAGTTAAATGCTGACGGCCAGAGGAACAATTGTGGAGATGGTGAATTGAACTCTTCCACTTTGCTTCGGATGGAGGTTTATTGTACTGTACTCCGTGGCCTTTGCCCTGCTACCCCAGCACACAACAGCATAGAAGATGGCACTTGATAGAGCATCTGCAATGTCTAACTTCTTATACAGTGCATCAGCGTTCATTGGGGGCTATGGGGACTTGTGAAGGTACATCGTACTTCCCCTGTTCAAAGCGAGCACGGAAAGAATTGAGCTCGTCTGGGAGTGATGCATCAATGTCACTTTGTAGAAAGTGATGGCGTGCAAGCTCCCGAACCTCCATCCCAACCTTCAGTTGAACTTTTGCTTCAATTTCAATTTAAGCGCCTCTTTCTCGATGGCCTTCTAATGGCTTAATCTGGCTAAACCCATTTACAGTGTTCATGTACAAGTACGTTTAACTAGATGTTGCAAAATGCTAAAAGAACTTGGAAAAAATGTAACACAAAACATACAAGACACTTGCAATCAGACCTCCCAACATTTGATTTTACAAATTCAGAATTTTGATGTCTAAAATTCGGAATTTTACATCAAAATTCATAATATGGCGCGTAATGCAACTTTTCAGCAAAAAACAAGTATGCACGCCAAATGCGCGTACGCGTTGCGCTACATTCATGTGTGAAAAACGACTGTTATTTCCAACAGTCTGTAGTTCTTGGACTACATGTACAATGTCAGGCCTACCATGGATATATTCTGCTATTTATAGAAAGGCTATTGAACAGAAATACTTTTTACAACACAAAGAAAAAATTGTTTTGTTTTGTTTTCTCTATTTTTTCTTACACAAAATGTATGATTAAGTTATGAAGAAAGAGTTTCATTTAAAACTGCACAAACCTAATTTCATTGAAGACATACTTGCTCCAGTGGTCTTCAACAGCACATCACAACAGTCCATGTCCCCCCCACCCCTCCCCACCACCCCCACTACCCTCACTCCCGACGACCCCCCCTTTCACCCCCACTCCCACCCTCCCCCCCACCCGCCTACCCCCCATTCCCCCCCACTCACGCCCGTCCCTCCCCACCTTTTCCCCCCACCTCCACTCCCCCTCCCCCCACCCCCCTCCCCCTCTCTCCCACCCCCCACTCCCCCCCTCTCCCTTCCTCAACCCCCACGACCCACTCCCCACCCCCCCCGCACCCCATCCCCTCTCTGGCGAGCCCAGCGGCAAGGCGAATCGGGGCCAGTGGCGAGGTGAGACCAGGCCAACGGCGAGGGGAGGCCAGCGGCAAGGCGAGGGGATCCCAGCGGCGAGGGGAGGCCAGCAGCAAGGCGAGGCCAGCGGCGAGGTGAGGCGAACCCAGCACCGAGTTGGGGCCAGCAGCGAGGTGAGGCCGGGCCAGCGACGAGGCGAGTCGGGGCCCGAGGCGAGTCAGGGCCAGCCGCGAGGCGAGGCCGGGCCAGCGGCGAGGCGAAGCCAGCGGCGTGAGGCGTGGGGTGGGGCGAGAGGCAGGGTGAGCGGCGAGGTACGTGTTTTGCGGAAAAATGTGAGGTGAAATCGGAATGGCGGAAATGAAATAAGAAAACGAAAACTTTCCGCCAAATTCGGAAGGGTTGGGAGGTCTGTCTGTACAATGACAATGAAGATAATAATTCCATTAATGTACCTTGGCAAGATCTTTATAGAGTTCTGGATAAAGCATTGCAACTTCCGATTTAACATCTTTGTCCAAAACAAGAGAGAACACTGGAAACATGGTGTAGATTGTGGAATACCTGAGAAGAGAGATGTAAAATATAAACTTCCAGGTGCACAAGGCCCTTTCCTTCTTTGGTACAGTAACTGCGATATTAATTACCTTTTAAAAGTTATTTATTTGACCTTAAAAGGTGGTTGACAACTAAGGCTGTATCTATCAGGTCTCGTTAGCTTGGTTGCTGAACTATTTTCCGGCCACATTATGGTCTGCACAGATCAGTACAGAATATAATAATAATAATAATAATAATAATATTCATTTATTGTCATTGCAACGAGTACAACAAAATTAAAAAATAGCCAATCCTGACGGTGCGTACAAACATATATGCAATAAATGCAAAAACAAATAAATACATAAATACAATTATATTAAGTACAAGATTTTTTAACGGTGTTGCCTAGTGCAAAGGTAGTGTTCAGTTCTCGTATGGCCCTGGGGTAAAAACTGTTCTTAAGTCTGTTTGTTCGGGATTTGATCGACCTGAAACGTCGACCAGAGGGCAGATGAACAAACAGACGGTGGCCGGGGTGGGATGGATCTTTTATTATTTTGCCTGCTCTACTGAGGCAGCGTAGGCTGAACAGGTGCTCCAGGGAGGGCAGTGAGCAGCCGATGATCTTCTGGGCCGTCGTGATGACCCTCTGAAGGGCTTTCCTGTCCTTTTCTGAGCAGCTGGCATACCATGTGGTTATACAGTATGCCAGCACACTCTCGATGGAGCAGCGATAGAAGGACAACATGAGCTTCTCCTGCAGGTTGGTTTTCCTGAGGATCCTCAGGAAGTGGAGTCTCTGCTGTGCCTTCTTTACTGTGGTGATGGTGTTGGTAGACCAGGTAAGATCCTCTGCTATGTGCCAATGCAAACTGAAGGAACAGCACCCCATATTCTGCTTGGGTAGCAGACATCCTAACAGTATGAACACTGAATTCCCCAATGTTAGGTAACATCCACACTCCCCGCCTTCTTCCGTCCCCTCCCCACCCTCCACTTCCCCTTTCCCCTCTCTCCTGCTCGCACCCATTTCTCCCCTCCCCTTCCACCCATATTCCTTCCACTGGCTCCACAACTTGCAATTCTTCTATGCTTATCCCATGCATCTCCACCCTTTGTCCAAATATCTGCCTATCAGCCACCACTCCCACCCCCCTCCACACACACACCTGTATCCACCTATCCCTCACCAGGCTTTGTTCTGGCACTCCTCTCTTCCAGCTTTCTCCCACTCACTACAATCAGTCTGAACATGGGCCCCGACCTGAAACATCAACTATCCATGTTCTCCAGAGATGCTGCCTGACCCGCTGAGTTACTCCAGCATTTTGTGTCTTTTTTTGTAAACCAGCATCTGCAGATCATTGTTTCTCCAATCCCTGTTTATTACAGCTTTGGCAAGCTATCTTATCTGCTTCAATAATTACAAAATCATTACTAACAAATATGTCTACAAAAACACATATTTCCACAAGTTCAGCAATATCAAAAGTATTATATTCCAATAATAAACTGTCTAGCATAGAGGAATTGAGAACTAGAGGGCATAGGTTTATGGTGAGGCGGGGAAAAGATTTAATAGGAACCTAAGGGGTAACATTTTTTACACAAAACGTGATGGGTGTATGGAATAAGCTGCTGGAGAAAGTAGTGGAGGCAGGTACTATTGCAACATTTAAGAAACACTAGACCAAGTGGACCCATTGGGCCCAAGCCTCTCCTGCATTGTGCAGCACCCTGTCCTCCCCCCCTCCCCTCTCTCCTCAACCCCCCTCCCCTCTCCTCTCCCTTCTCCCCCCTGCCTCCCTCCCCCTCCCCTCCTTTTAAACTTAAAAATGTGAATCACTTAAAAAATATAACACCGATTTCAATAAAACTACTTGCATTATCACTAAAGTGTCAATGGTGAGTAAGGTGGGCCTAAAATTGTCACGCTATCTTGTACCGTTTTGGCTGAAGTTCAGTCACAAACAAGATAACAAACGAGAGTTTTAGTATATAGATTTCGACAGGTACATGGATAGGATAGGTTTAGAGGGATATGGGACAAACGCAGGCAGGTGGGACTAGTGTAGATGGAACATGTTGGTCGGTGTGGGCAGGTTGGGCCAATGGGCCTGTTTCCATACTGTATCACTCTAATACCAGGTGTATTGTAACCAAAGTGATTTTTTTTTTACTTACCCTATAACAAGGAAACCTTGGTACAGAGGAATAGATGCAAAATAAAACACTGAGGAGAAAACAGCCTGTGGAAAGAAAACAAACAGAGCCATTTTAACGGGCATCAGGGTTTGCAGCTGCTTGGGGAAAAAAAACATTATTACAGAAATGATTAGTGAGCCAGTTGTGCATTTAAATCACAAATGTGATCTTCTCCAGCTGGCTCTAACTTCAACATGCTCCAGGGCTTTGGTCCAAGGAGCAGGAGAATAAAATGCCACAATGCAACGTCTGGTACCACTGAACAGCTGAAGTCAGACTGACAAAGAGGGAAGCTGAAAGTATCCCGTCGACTGAGTGTTCGGACGAGGAGGCCGTTGCTGGCAGTATTTAAAAGGCCACTTTAACTTTGTTTCGTCAATGGCCAAAATCCATAACTCCCTTGAATTTTACTAACACGACACAATGTTTTCATGCATATGGTGGAGGGGCAAAGAAAAAAAAAGCTTCTCATCTACATTTCAAATCGTATACTTCCAAAGATATAGGGGCAACATGGTGGCGCAGCGATAGAGCTACTGCCTTATGGCACCGGAGACCCGCGATCGATCCTGACTACGGGTGCTGTCTGTACGGGGTTTGTACATTCTGCCCGTGACCTGCGTGGGTTTTCGCCGGGTGCTCCAGCTGCCTCCCACACTCCAAAGATGTGCAGGTTTGTAGGTGAATTGGCTTGGTAAAATTGTAAACTGTCTCTAGTGTGTCGGATAGTGTTAATGTGCGGGGATCGCTGGTCGGCACAGAGTTGGTGGGCCGAAGGGCCTGTTTCCGCGCTGTATCTCTAAACTAAATTAAATATAGTGAGTCTAATAATTTATGAATGAATAACAAAAGTCGGCAGATGTTGGAAGTCTGAAATAAGAAGATAAGATATGGAAAGTACAGAGGGAGTGCAGTGAGAGGGTGGAGATAATAATTGTCCACGTGAGAGTGTTTCTTTTGCTGGCGTCTATGGGAGGGAAGTGAATGTTTATAAATTATGGGTGATCTTTCTCGAGGAGTGTAAACAGAGGAAGTGAGGGATGTAATTAGAGGAAGTGGGGGGGGGAGGGGGGGAGGGAAGGGGAAGAAGGGGAGATGGAAAGAACATGGTGTCACTGTGAGATGCAGAACATAGTAGGTGCGGGGAACCTGGCCGGAATCCTTAGCCACTTCTCCCAATTCCCAGTTGCTTTTCCTTCTGTCAGACTCATACCTTGAGTCTTGGCACTACTGAAGTTTGTAACAATTCCAAATATGACTGAAAGATAACTGGCCCTGTTTACACATTGGAATAATTTGTGAACCTTCCTTCGGGGACCAGGACACAAGCAATTGGAAAGCAGTCCGATGAGAACACACCGTTCAATGTTGTAGAGCAGATGGATCTAGGAGTCCAGGTACATAATGCCCTGAAAATGGTATTGCAGGTAGATCGGGTGTTCCAGAAGGCTTTTGGTGCATTGGCCTTCATCAGGCCGTTTGGCCCATCAAGGGTATTGTGAATAGAAGTGGGGATTTTATGGTACAGTTGTACAATGCCTTGGTGAGGCCTCACTTAAGAGTATTGTGTTCAGTTTTGTTCACTCTGTAATTGGAAGGATGTTATGAAGCTGGAAAGAGTGCAGAGAAGATTTACGAGGATGTTGCCAGGTCTCGAGGGCTTGCACCTTAGGGAGAGGTTGGGCAGGCTAGGACTTTATTCCTTGGAGTGCAAGAAGCTGAGGGGTTATTTTATAGAGGTGCATACAATCATGAGGGGAATAGACAGGGTGAAAGCACAGAGTCTTTTACCCAGACATGGAGAATCAAAAAACAAAGGACATAGGTTTAATGTACGAGGGGAAAGATTTAATAGGAACCTTAGGGGCAACTTTTACACACAGAGGGTGGTGGGTATATGGAACGATCTGCCCGAGGAAGTAGTTGAAGCAGGTACTATATCAACATCTAAAAGACATTTAGACAGGTACATGGATAGAGAAGGTTTAAAGGAATATGGGCCAAACGAGGGAAGGTAGGACCAGCATAGATAGGGCATCTTGGTTGGCATGGATGAATTGGACCAACGAGCTGTATGACTCCATGGCTCCATGG
This sequence comes from Rhinoraja longicauda, assembly GCF_053455715.1. NCBI lineage: Eukaryota > Metazoa > Chordata > Chondrichthyes > Rajiformes > Arhynchobatidae > Rhinoraja > Rhinoraja longicauda. The sequence goes on along the minus strand of NC_135974.1, from coordinate 26,976,324 downwards.
CCATGACACTAATGGGTGCACTAACACCAGCTAGTTTCTTCCTTTCCATCTTCAGAATTGCTGAAGTACTGCGGTATCTGAGAGTGTGTAGATGGAAGGAAGAAGTATGATTAAAGGCTGGACTAGAACTTTCAATCTTCTTTTTTTAAATCACAATTGAAAAGAACCTAATAATTTAAAAACATTGTCCGCATTCAAAGTAGAGCTTACACCTTGCATTTGCGACGTTGTCCAATATACAAAGCACTGACGTCAGCCATTGTCTGGCAGTCAATCTCGTCAGCAGTTAAATACAGTCGTAGAGCACGTAAACAGGCCCTTTAGCCAACTCATCCAGGCTAATCAAGATGCCCCATCTAAACTGGTCACATTTCCCTCATCTGTCTCTAAACCTTTCCCATCCATGTATCTCTCCAAGTGTCTTTTGAATGTGATAGTACACACCTCAACTACTTCCTCTGACAGCTCATTTCTTATCCCCACTATCCCCGGAGTTAAAACGTTGCCCCTCAGGTTCCTATTGTGTAATGCCAGTCTCACCTGAAACCTACGTTCTCTGGTTCTTGATTTCCCTACTCTGGGGAAACAGACTGTGCATTCCCCTCATTAATTTATACACTTCTATAATTTATATATATATACACTTTAATTTATACACTAATAAAGATCGCCGATGTTGATTAGCAAAAGGCCAGGATGGACATAGGCCAAATCAAAGGATATTTTTATGGCAGAGATAGATTCTTGATTAGTACAGGTGTCAGGGGTTATGGGGAGAAGGCAGGAGAATGGGGTTGAGAGGAAAAGATAGATCAGCCATGTTTGAATGGCGGAGTAAACTTGATGGGCCGAATGGCCTAATTCTCCTATCACTTATGAATTTCATGAACAACCCTCCTGCACTCCTTGGAATAACGTCCTAGCATGCCCAAACTTTCCTGCTAGCTCAGGCCCTCAAGAACATAGGGGTTTAGTTACCTGCATGGTGCTGATGCACAAGCTCCTGTGGATGACAAACTGGCTGAGGGCAGCCGACCTCTTGTAGCTGTTGCGTCCGTGGACCATCAGTAACCTACCAAGGTGTTTGAACTGAGTTATGGAGAAGTCTGACGCCAAAGATGCTTGCTTTCCTTCCTAAAGAAATTTAGAAAAGTATACCATCTTGTTTAGTAATACAAATTTAATCAAAGTGCAAATTAAATATAGTTTCCAACAAGTTTATTGAGGCAATGAAGTCAACTGTCAGAGGGTAATTAATCTGTGGAACATTGCCACAGAGGGCTGTGGAGGCCAAGTCAGTGGATATTTTTAAGGCAGAGATAGACAAATTCTTGATTAGAATGGGTGTCAAGGGTTATCGAGAGAAGGCAGGAAAATGGGATTTGGAGGCAGAGATCAGCCATGATTGAATGGCGGAATAGACTCGATGGGTCGAATGGCCTAATTCTAATCCGTGGACTTGTGAACTGTCTTCTCACTTAACAAATGCAGCAGAGGTGAAAGGAGAGTGTTGTAAGCCAATGAACCATTCCTTTCAATGTCTTTAGTGTCTGCTTTAACAGATTTGACTTTTGATCTTAAAAACTGAAAGATTACAGTAGTCAACCTTTTGGTCACAAATTCTGCTCAACCATAAATCGTACCAGATAATGCAAGTAAATTACTGTCAACCTAACCTATATCAGGTAGTATTTTTGTGGCCAAGAATTTCGGGCAGCACGGTGGCGCAGCGTCTTACAGTTGCTGCCTTACAACGCCAGAGACCCGGGTTCGATCCTGACTAAGGGAGTCTGTATGGAGTTTATACGTTCTCCCCGTGACCACGTGGGTTTTCTCCAACACTTCAAAGGAGTGCAGGTTTGTAGGCTAATTGGCTTCGGTAAAAGTGCAAAATTGTCCCCAGTGTTTGTAGGATAATGTAAGTGTGCGGGAATCGCTGGTCGGCGCAGACTCGGCGCGGGCCGAAGGGACTGCTTCCACGATGCATCTCGAGGGCGGCACGGTAGCACAGCGGTAGAGTTGCTGCTTTACAGCGAATGCAGCGCCGGAGACTCAGGTTCGATCCTGACTACGGGTGCTGCACTGTAAGGAGTTTGTACGTTCTCCCCGTGACCTGCGTGGGTTTTCTCCGAGATCTTCGGTTTCCTCCCACACTCCAAAGACGTACAGGTATGTAGGTTAATTGGCTGGGTAAGTGTAAAAATTGTCCCTAGTGGGTGTAGGATAGTGTTAATGTACGGGGATCGCTGGGCGGCACGGACTTGGAGGGCCGAAAAGGCCTGTTTCCGGCTGTATATATATGATATGATATGATATGATATGAAACTAAAATAAATATCAGTGACATTGAAAAAGATCTGAAGAAGGGTTTTTGACTCAAAACATCACCAATTTGTTTCCTCCAGAGATGCTGCCTGACCCATTGAGTTGCTCCAGCATTTTGTGTCTATCTTCAGTATAAACCAGCATCTGCAGTTTACCCACACATCTGTGGTAATTATTTTTATTCAGGATGGCAGACACAATATGCCATCCTAACATCTTCTTGTAACATCGCCGGGAGAAAGAAAAAAATACAAAGATCTTTTCCTTCGAGTACTTTTATTTGAAACTTATTCTTTTGACCATTTCCGCTGAGTGCTGACACTGGTAAATAAATATTCCCTAGACTGGTTGCCAAACAGTATTTCCCATTTCCTCAGATTTCAGAAGGAATGTGTCTTTGCTTACATGCTGCTGCCAAATGAAAATTACTGATCTCCTTTTCTCCTTGAAAGTTGCCTCTAGTGATCAGTCTCTGTCACTTGATTCCTGTTTCTTGTGACCCATGGTCTCTCTGGACTGTGACCTTTTGCTTTGAAAATAATTAGTTCTCCTGTTTGGTTCAGAACTCAGATTATTTTTATATATAAAGCATTAGCAGTACGATACATCTGCACATTGATGCCGAGATTAAGATTTTCTGCGCTGTCAGCAAAGCTGTTGAATGTACATCCCCAGCTCCTCAAGTTCTCTCATACACATAATGCTCAGTTTAATATCCTCGCATTGCACCACCTATCATGCACAGGTAGGCAGGCACTGATAAGATTGCACTCTGCCCTATAGCAATGTCACCAGCTCCTGGGTTTACCAGAGGCCCACTATAACTCCAAAACAAAAGACGCAAAGTGCTGGAGTAACCCAGCAGTTCAGGCAACATCTCTGGAGAACATGAATAGGTGATGTTTCGGGTCGGGACAGGTCCCGACTCATATTGTCACTTAGCCATGTTCAACCCGATCCGCTGAGTTACTCCAGCACTTTGTGTCTTTTTTTTGTAAGCCAACGTCTGCTGTTCCTTGTGTCACCATCTATACTGAGCAGGGGTACAGTGGCGCAGCAGTAGAGTTGTTGCCTTACAGCGCCAGAGATCCGGGTTCGAATCTGATTATTGGTGCTGTCTGTACAGAGTTTGTACGTTCTCGTGACTACATGGGGTTTTTCCCGGGTGCTCCGGATTCCTCCCACATTCCAAAGACGTGCAGGTTTGTAGGTTCATTGGCTACTGTAAATTGTCCCTAGTGTGTGTAGGATAGCGTTAGCGTACGGGTGATCGTGGTCGACGCGCACTCGGTGGGCCGAAGGGCCTGTTTCCACGCTACATCTCTAAACTCGCTGAGACTCCACTTAAACTGAGAACCAACCGTAGACCAAGAGCAGATCACACCAGAAGAGGCAGTGGTAGAATACGGCAGGTTTAGCAATAAAATCAGAAATACTCAGCAAGTTAGACCGAATCTCTGCCTCTCTTTCCTCAGATGTCGTGCGCATCCACCAGTTTCTCTTTTCGTTTCAGATCTCCGACATACACAGTATTTTTTACTTTTATTTTGCCGTGGAAATGATTCTTTGTTGCTTTTTGAATCAGAGCTTATCTAACATCACTTGCGCTACTCACACCACCTTCGCAAAAGTAAACCCCTCGAAGCACTTTGCATGATAAACTATACAATGGTGTGTGCTGCCTGTGGATTAGGATAGTGCAGAGAACATAAATCACAGGATAAAATGCTGTAGAAACACATTAGCTTGTAGTTCGGAAACGTGCAGCGTGGACGGGCCCATTCCTGGGCCAAGCCAAAACCAACAGGTTGAGTCCAAATCAAGCAACTTGCTAACCAAATGGGTGAAGTCTTAATTTTCAACTCTGCTGCAGGCTGAATGTAGGGGTTCTCCAAATGCACAGGGGAGTTTTCACAGCACACCGGTTGGATTCCCATTAGTTCAGCCTCTCTCTGAAGACATAGAAAATAGGTGCAGGAGTAGGCCATTCGGCCCTTCGAGCCAGCACCGCCATTCAATATGATCATGGCTGATCATCCAGCTCAGTAACCTGTACCTGCCTTCTCTCCATACCCCCTGATCCCTTTAGCCACAAGGGTCACATCTAACTCCCTCTTAAATATAGCCAATTAACTGGCCTCAACTACCTTCTGTGGCAGAGAATTCCACAGACTCACCACTCTCTGTGTGAAGAAATGTTTTCTCATCTCGGTCCTAAAAGACTTCCCCGTTATCCTTAAGCTGTGACCCCTGGTTCTGGACTCCCCCAACATCGGGAACAATCTTCCCGCATCTAGCCTCTCCAACCCCTTAAGAATTTTATATGTTTCAATAAGATCCCCCCTCAGTCTTCTAAATTCCAGCGAGTACAAGCCCAGTCTATCCAGTCTTTCTTCATATGAAAGTCCTGCCATCCCAGGGATCAATCTGCTCTCTTCATTTCAAGCATAGTAGGATAGTGTTAATGTACGGGGATCGCTGGACGGCACGGACTTGATATGATATGATATGACATGGGGGCACTGGTTTTGTCTTTGTGCACTATTATTTTGTTTGTTTGTTTGCGTTATGTATGTGTGTTTGTGTGCGTGTGCGTGTGCGTGTATACATGTTTGTGTACATATATACATGTACTGAATTTTTTTTGTGTATTATATTGCTTACAGAGTACTATGTTTACATAGGTAGACACAAAATGCTGGAGTAACTCAGCGGGACAGGCAGCATCTCTGGAGAGGAGGAATGGGTGACGCTTCGGGTCGAGACCCTTCAGACTGATGTCTTACTATCTCCGACTACATTCTATCTTTGTCCCGCCCCCTACCCTGATATCAGACTGAAGGGTCTCGACCCAAAACGTCACCCATTCCTTCTCTCCTGAGCTGCTGCCTGACCCGCTGAGTTATCCAGCATTTTATGATACATAGGATGAATGTTGTATTCTGTAATTATAAGTAACTTCTACAAACATAACCCTACCCCTTCCCCTCCCTCCCTCCCACTATGTCATTTAACCAGTTCCACAGTTCACAACTTGTATCCCTCTTGATCACACCTTCCCTCGCGAACAATGGAGCTGCTGCGTCACAGCGCCAGAGATCTGGGTTCGATCCTAACCTCGGGTGCTGTCTGTGCAGAGTTTGCACGTTCTCCCTGCGTGACCGCATGGGTTTCCTCCGGGTGCTCCGGTGTCCTTTCCCAAAAACGTGCGTGTTTGTCGATTAATTGGCCACTGTGGAATTGCCCTTAACGTGTTGGGACTGGATGAGAATGTGTGATGACATGGAACTGGTGTGAATGTGTGATCGATGGTCAGCGTAGACTTGGTGGCCTGAAAGGGCCTGTTTCCATGCTGTGTCTCCAAACTAAAATCAACGTGTTTCGGATTAAAACCCAAAACAACAGCTACATTTGCTCTCGATCCGTATATTTAAATTACAGACTCACCTCCCCCAAAGATTCCAGTACACGGTCTATCATGCTTTGGCTAAATTCAGAAATTGGTGGGTTGGCACCATATTTCCAGCCTTTTGCACAATTGTGTAGATTAATACTCCACACCGAACTGCTGCAAAACCTCACCTGTTCTTTGGAGCTAAACCCTCCTCCTCCACAACTAAATATGTAATGATGTGCAGCCGGCACAAGAGATGAGTCTCATTTCATCTCTGCTGCTCATGGCAAATCCATTTGGAATTCAATATTTACAGTTGATCTGCCCTGGATCATCATGTACAAGCAGTCTAACAGAATAGGTGAGAGTGTGTGGAACGTGCTTGTGAATCCTCACCTTGCCTTCAATCCCCACTCCACAGTCCGCAGCTTGGATCATGCTCACATCGTTACCTCCGTCCCCTGCGATGTAAATGGAATAAAACAAAGCAAGAGCAACTTTAAATCCAAGCTTCTCAGTTTCCAGTGGCATAGTTTAGTTTAGTTTGGAGGTACAGTGTGGAAACAGGCCCTTCGGCCCACACCGCACCGACCAGTGATCCCCGTATGTCAACACTATCCTACAGACACTTTTACATTTATACCAAGCCAATTAACGTTCAAACCTGTACATCTTTGGAGTGTGGAAGGAAAGAGAAGATCTCGGAGAAAACCCACGCAGGTCACAGGGAGAACGTACAGAATGCTGTAGACAGCATCCCTTAGATGGGATCGAACCCAGGTCTCTGGCGCTGTAAGGGTTGTACGGCCGCAACACTACCGCTGCGCCACCGTGCCGCCCACACCGTTACTGAGTTTGGAAAGTTATGCTATTCTTATTTAATATCAGGGCAGGCTAGAGAAAATTTGATTGAGAATGATCAGCCATGATCATAATGAATGGCGGTGCAGGCACGAAGGGCCGAATGGCCTACTCCAGCACCTATTGTCTAAAATTGTATTGGATCATATAGGATTAATGTTAAAAAGTGAAGAGAACTCTTCTGCTGTGGAATGTTCTTCTGCAGCAAGTGATGCATCTGTAATAACGGGAGTCCTCGGATCTGATCACACTTGCTCTACCATGCTTGCACTGTTTAGTGAAGGATGGCCATAACTAACTGACGGAGGGATAGTGCCACAGCCATCATTGTACTTGGTTGTACAAACAAGGAACATCAGATGGTGGTTTACAATTTTAAAAAACACCAAGTGCTAGAGCAACATAGCGGGTCAGACAGCATCCCTGGAGAACATGGATAGACAATAGGTGCAGGAGGAGGCCATTCAGCCCTTCGAGCCAGCACTGCCATTCAATGTGATCATGGCTGATCATTCTCAATCAGTACCCCGTTCCTGCCTTCTCCCCATACCCCCTGACTCCGCTATCCTTAAGAGCTCTATCTAGCTCTCTCTTGAATGCATTCAGAGAATTGGCCTCCACTGCCTTCTGAGGCAGAGAATTCCATAGATTCACAACTCTCTAACTGAAAAAGTTTTTCATCATCTCAGTTCTAAATGGCCCACCCCTTATTCTTAAACTTTGGCCCCTTGTTCTGGACTCCCCCAACATTGGGAACATGTTTCCTGCCTCTAACGTGTCCAACCCCTTAATAATCTTATACGTTTCGATAAGATCTCCTCTCAGATAGCATCTCAGGTCAGGACACTTCTTCAGAATCAGATTGTACGACACATGGTGACACATGGGAAACCCCAGTCTTACTGGGATTTGCTGCATTACATGAATAAACCACCTCTCAACTTGTTGAATCATCCATGCATTTTAATTTTTTTTAAACAATTATTTTAATCATTGATTTTAAGAGTTTATTAAAATCTTAAAGTTCTTGACACCTTTGACAAAAAAACGAAGCTCTCCTATTTGCCAATGCCTATGGTGCATTATGGCTCGAAGGGCCGAATGGCCTACTCCTGCACCTATTGTCTATTGTCTACGGTCTATTATATGTGGCCCATGGTCCAGATAAGGCTTGAGTAAGGGATTCTTCTGGTCCACCTTTAAAGCCTGGGTCCATTCTTGGACTAGCTGGCCACTTACGGTGGTGTGAACGTACACCTCATTACCTGCTTGCACGTTTATATCTGAGAGGGAAGTATTTCATTCCCAACTTTCCCCTTAAAACTAGAGGCTTGCAACAGTAATCCTAGGCCAACCCCAGGCCAGTCAAATCAAAAGGCCAAAGCATATGGAGAACCAGGGGGAACGTTGTAGGAGCAATGACAAATGGCAGGATACAACATCGCTGTTGTGTACTTGGCTGGGAGTGGGAGCAGGGAGTGTGGCAGAGAACTGAAGTCACAAAGGCCCCCCGAGCTCAGGGTGTTGTCCAACAGTGTCATCTAGTGTCCAGTGAAGGAAGTACAATTCCTTGTGGAAGTGTTATTTTCCTTGCTCTGGGTACTACTGCACAGTGGAGCTACTGCCTTACAATGCCAGAAACCCGGGTTCGATCCTGACCTCGGGTGTTGTCTGTACAGAGTTTGTACGTTCTCCGTGACCGTGTGGCTTTTCCCCAGTTTCTTCCCACATTCCAAAGACGTGCAGGTTTGTAGGTTAATCGGCTTCTGTAAGTTGCCCCTTGTGTGTGTACTGAATGAAAGTGGGATAACATAGAACAAGAGTAGGGGTGATCGATGGGCCAAAGGAGCTGTTGCCATGCTGTATCTCTAAACTAAACTCGTTGAGACTCCAACTAAACTAAACTAAAAACTCCTCCAATGCACTTTTCTACCCAGCTCTTCTTAAAATTCCTCTCCTTAAGCATTTTTTTTTGATCAACTCTCCCAACATCTTATACTTTTTATTGCCAAATTTTACTTGCCAACAATCCGGTGAAGAGATTTGGAGCACTTGATTACTTTCAAAATGATAAAGTAAGAGAACAGAAGTTTTGCATGAGTGGCCCATGTAACTGGCCCCCGACTGTAGTCTAACGCACAAATCATACAATGTGGCAGGAAGGAAGGAAGGAAGGAAGACTCTTAGAAAGAAAGAAAATTAAAAAAAGAAAACAAAAGACGAAGACCAGACGTTGTACGGCAAAATTATTTGTTTCAAATCAGCTGTTTAGCACAATGGCGCAGTGTTAGAGTTGCTACCTTACAGCGCCAGAGACCTAGGTTTGATTGTGATTACGGGTGCTGTCAGTACGGAGTTTGTGCATTCTCCCCGTGACCGTGTGGGTTTTCCCCGGGTGCTCCGGTTTCCTCCCACACTCCAACGACGTACAGGTTCCTAGGTTAATTTGGCTTCTGTAAATTGTCCCTCGTGTGTGTAGGATAGTATTGATGTGCAGGAAGTTGTGTAGGAAAATAACCGCAGATGCTGGTACAAATCGAAGGTATCACAAAATGCAGGGGTAACTCAGCGGGTCAGGCAGCATCTCAGGAGAGAAGGAATGGCTGACGTTTCGTGACGAGACCCTTCGTCAGACTGATGTCAGGGGAGGGGGCGGGACAAAGATTGTGTGCGGGGACCGCTGGCCGGCACGGACTCGGTGGGCCGAAGGGCCTGTTTCCACGCTGCATCTCTAAACCAAGCTAAATGATTCGTGTGCTTAAATTCACATGTTGACTGTTGGGAAAATCTTAAGTGGAGAAGAGAAAACAAACCTGACATTTAAATGCGTGAGCCTCAATAGAAAATAGTGAAAATGTGAAGAAGTTGGTGCCTCTCACCTACTGCACATGTTAGTTTGTGGGTCCGTTGCTGTAACATGCGGATGATCTGTGCTTTCTGTGTGGGAGCACATCGACAACACACAACAGCCGGGCACTGACAAGCAAGTTCCATAAACTCGCACTCATAGAACTTCAGGCACACCTACAGGAGAAAGAAACCATTGGTAACAGAGAGGTATTTGACACAAATTAGATTGTACACATTATCTAAAGGTGATCAACATGTATTTAGTTCAGAGCTTTCCTCTAACACCATTCTGTAAGAGACTGTTATACAGGGCAGCATGGTGGCGTAGCCTTACAGAGTTGCTGCCTTACAGTGCCAGAGATCCGGGTTTGATCCTGACTATGGGTGCTGACGGTACGGAGTTTGTACGTTCTCCACGTGTTAAACGAGAATTTTGCCCAAACAGTCTGTGACCCAGAGTGCTGTGGCCATAGCACTGTGTTTAAAGCCCATGGCGCTGTGGCCGGTAGCGCTGTTTAAAGCCCATAGCACTGCAGGTGACTGCTCTTTGTTTAAATCCCCATGCGCTAAGACGACAGAGCTCTGTTTATACCTTTTCGTGCCAAACTGGCAGTGCTGTGTGTATTACCTTTGCACGCCTGTTTAGATTTAGAGATACAGCGCAGAAACAGGCCCTTCGGCCCACCGGGTCTGCGCCGCCCAGCGATCCCCGCACATTAACACTATCCTACACACACTAGGGACAATTTTTACATTTACCCAGTCAATTAACCTACAAACCTGTACGTCTTTGGAGTGTGGGAGGAAACCGAAGATCTCGGAGAAAACCCACGCAGGTCACAGGGAGAACGTACAAACTCCGTGCAGACGGCGCCCGTAGTCAGGATCGAACCTGAATCTCCGGCACTGCATTCGCTATAAGGCAGCAACTCTACCGCTGCGCCACCGTGCCGCCCATTGCTTTGCCCTCCTAACAGCGCTTTGTTCCCAAGGGGGGGGGGGGGGGCTTGGTGGGATGCAGTCCCCTGCCATTGGTTATAGTTTGAATTTGGGAGCAGCGTTATTGGCCAGGACTTACCGGCGGTTATTTCAACGGCTGATTTCTTACCTGTACAAAGGCAGGCGCCAATAAGCCAGACGTTAGTTTATGTACAAGAGGGGTTCACCGACAGGCTGAGTCATGATCAGCGCCACGGACGGAGGCAGAGAGAGAGGGAGGTGTGCTGCTGTAAAACGGGCCCCGCGCATACCGAGGCAAGTATTGTTTTTGTTCTCTCTCCTGCCAATAAAACTGATTTGTAACTGATTTGAGCCTTTTTCTGTTCTACTCGTCAGATCCTTGAACCTGTTCCCCTGTAACACCCCGTGACCGCGTGGGTTTTCTCCGGGTGCTCCAGTTTCCTCCCACACACCGCAGGCGAACAGGTTTGTAGGTTAATTGGCTTCGGTACAATTGTGCAGGATGGTGTTAATGTGCGGGGATCGCTGGTCGACGTGGACTGGGTGGACTGAAGGGCCTGTTTCCGTGCTGTATCTCTAAACTGTTAGATTTACAACAGGTCTAATGGTTAACCCCGCCAATAGCTGACCTGTAATACTGGCGCAGCCAATGCCGTTTCATTGTACAAATCTCATGGGTCAGTCAACCTCACGGGTCCAATCTATGGACACTGACACATCCATCATCTGCAAATGTTAACGTGATTTGAAGTTGCATTGGTGGATGCCTGCGCATGTGTTGCTATGATGTTGCCCTAGTGAGACCGCACCTGTAGTACTGTGTGCAGTTTTGGTCTCCAAATTTAAGGAAGGATATTCTTGCTATTGAGGGCGTGCAGCGTAGGTTTACTAGGTTAATTCCCGGAATGGCGGGACTGTCGTATGTTGAAAGACTGGAGCGGCTAGGCTTGTATACACTGGAATTTAGAAGGATGAGAGGGGATCTTATCGAAACGTGTAAGATTATTAAGGGGTTGGACACGTTAGAGGCAGGAAACATGTTCCCAATGTTGGGGGAGTCCAGAACAAGGGGCCACAGTTTAAGAATAAGGGGTAGGCCATTTAGAACTGAGATGAGGAAAAACTTTTTCAGTCAGAGAGTTGTGAACCTGTGGAATTCTCTGCCTCAGAAGGCAGTGGAGGCCAATTCTCTGAATGCATTCAAGAGAGAGCTAGATAGAGCTCTTAAGGATAGCGGAGTCAGGGGGTATGGGGAGAAGGCAGGAACGGGGTACTGATTGAGAATGATCAGCCATGATCACATTGAATGGCGGTGCTGGCTTGAAGGGCCGAATGGCCTCCTCCTGCACCTATTGTCTATTGTCTAATGGGAGCTCTGCATGCTGCCGCATTATTCTTCCTGTGTACAAAGGGTCTGGCCTGAAGATCGACTACTGTATCTATTTGTGCTGCGCAGAAGACGAGTCAAACCAAAATAGCTTGAAAAGTTCCAATCTTAATCAACATTTAAAGCAACATTTTGCATATAACTCAATTCCACATCTGTAGTTAGATGAGGTGTCCATTGATACCATGACGTTATTTTTAAAAACAAAATTAATTAATTACCGGTGCATTTAATCCCCCTTGTACAACAGGCAAGCAGAGGCCCAAAATGATGAATTTGTATGCATGAATAAACTTAATTTTAGGGAATAAATCGTCCACAACTCTGATACAAACACCAAAGAAGAATGATCAGCGTCTTGGAATCTATACCCCAATGCTGTATTCCACAGAACTGGGAAGATTATTTTATAGATCGTCTTATGTGGTGATTTTCTTGAGGTGTACAAGATCACGAGAGGAATAGACAGGGTAAATGCACAGTGTCTTTACCCAGAGTAGGGGAATTGAGAACCAGGGCACATTGGTTTAAGGTTAGGGGGGAGGAAGATTTAATAGGAACCTGAGGGGCAACTTCTTTTTACACAAAGGGTCAGTGTATGGAACAAAATGCCAGAGGAGGTAGTTGAGGCAGGTACTGTTACAATGTTTAAGAAACATTTGGACAGGTACATGGATAGGACAGGCTTAGAGGGATATGGGCCAAATGCAGGCAGGTGGGACTAGTGCAGATCAGGCGTGCTGGTCAGCGTGGGTAAGTTGGGCCGAGGGGCCTGTTTCCGCGCTGTAAGAGTCTATGAAGCTATTAGCAAACAGTGAGAGAAGCTGAACTATCAATGTCAATAAATAAATCAACATAGCAGAGGTTAATGTGAAACCTTGAATTGCTTTAAAACAAAGTTTGTGAAATAAATTGTACTAAATACCCACATCTAGGGAGTCTCCAGATATGACCAGCGCACAATCATGTTTCCTTCTGAAAGCATTAAGTTCCAAGTGGGCTTCTCCTCGATTAGTTATCTAGAAACAAAACATACCAATAGTACAGATTCATCCAAAATGGGCGGCACGGTAGCGCAGCGGTAGAGTTGCTGCTTTACAGCGAATGCAGCGCCGGAGACTCAGGTTCGATCCTGACTACGGGTGCTGCACTGTAAGGAGTTTGTACGTTCTCCCCGTGACCTGCGTGGGTTTTCTCCGAGATCTTCGGTTTCCTCCCACACTCCAAAGACGTACAGGTATGTAGGTTAATTGGCTGGGTAAATGTAAAAATTGTCCCTAGTGGGTGTAGGATAGTGTTAATGTACGGGGATCGCTGGGCAGCATGGACTTGGTGGGCCGAAAAGGCCTGTTTCCGGCTGCATATATATGATATGATATGAGATGTGCTGGACATTCACGGCCAAGCCATAAATATATGAGCAACAGAAACTGGATGCGTATAGATGAACCCACTTTCTATAGAATGTCGGAGGTTGAGGGGGGACTTGATAGAAGTATGTAGAATTATGAGAGGCATGGATAGGATAGACAGTCAGGAACCTTTTTCCCCAGCGTAGGTGGACACAAAAAGCTGGAGTAACTCAGGCAGTATCTCCGGAGAGAAGGAATGCGTGATGTTTCGGGTCGAGACCCTTCCAGCGTAGAAATGTCCAACATTAGAGGGCATGGCTGTACGGTGAGAGGGGGGAATGTTTAGTGGAGATGTGCGGGGCAAGTTTTTTTTTTACGCAGAGAGTAGTGGGGACATGGAACGCACTGCCCGGGATGGTGGTGGAGGCAGATCGGACGGTGGCGTTGAAGAGGCTTTTAGATGGGCGCATGGAAGTGCAGGGAATAGAGGGGTATGAATCATGTACAGGCAGATGAGATCAGTTTAATTTGGTATCAAGTTCGGCACAAACATGGTGGGCTGAAGGGCCCTTTCCTGTGATCTACTGCTCTCTGTTCTATAGAACTGCTTCCAGGATAGAGTCACAGAGTTACCGAGTCATACAGTGTGGAGAACAGGCCCTTCTGCCCAACTTGCCCAAACTGACCAATATATCCCACCTACACTATTCCCACCTACCTGTGTCTCTCTAAACTTGTCCTATCTATGTACCTGTCTCATTGTTCCTTAAACGTTGCAATAGTCCCTGCCTCAACTAGCTCCTCCGGCAGCTCGCTCCATACACCCACCATCTTTGGTGTGAAAAAGTTATCCTTCAGATTCCTATTAAATCTCACCCCCTTCACTTTAAACCGATGCCCTCTGGTTCTCGATGTCCCTGCGCTGGAATTAATGCCCAAGAGAAAAGTGTCCGGGAGATATTCTACGAACAAAATGAAAAACATCCCGTGGTTCTATTTTTTAACTTCATGACTTGGACCACATTTCCTTTCTAGTAGCCGTGTGTTGACACGTTACAAGGAGCGAGCATGTTGCCGCCGAGGGTGAAATATGTTCCGAATTAGTTGCGACATTCTTTTGCCTTGAAGACAGAGCTACTACACGGACTTTCATTTGCTTGCTAATAGGAAGTTATGCTTCAGCTGGAGTAAGGGTCAAGCTACAAAGAAGCCATGGAGGAAAAGGGGGGAGAGTGAACAAAATAGAACAATGCTATTTTTGAATTCCCTTTGCCATTATTGTATTCACAGCAACAGAAATCTAAAGAGGTCTCAGAATTAAAATGTAAAAACTTGGAAAGTTTAAGCAAAGATTGTCATTAACTTTAAAGTGTTTTTCCTTTGCATCTTTTCAGAGAATCATATGGAAGGAAAGTCGCCATATTTAGTTTAGTTAAGAGATGCAGCGTGGCAACAGGCCCTTCAGCCCACGCTGTTCACCCGTATACTGGTCCTATCTTACACAGTAGGGGCAATTTACAGAGGTCAAATAACCTGCACGTCTTTGGAATATGGGAGGAAACCGGAGCAACCAGAGAGAACCCACGCGGTCACAGGGAGGACGTGCAAACTCCGTACAGACAGCACCTGTAGTCAGGATTGAACCTGGGTCTCTACCGCTGTAAGGCTGCAACTCTACCGCTGTGCCACTGTGTCACCCCTTATGTGCACCAAATTCTCTGGTCGTGATTTATTGGGGGCATTTTATTGAATCTACAGGTTCACAAGTTATAGGAGTAGAATTAGGCCATTCGGCCCATCGAGTCTACTCCACCATTCAATCATGGCTGATCTCTGCCACCTAATCCCATTTTCCTGCCTTTTCCCCATAATCCTTGACACCCGTTCTAATCAAGAATTTGTCTATCTCTGCCTTAAAAATATCCACTGACTTGGCCTCCACAGCCCTCTGTGGCAATGATTAACTACCCTCTTACTAAAGAAGTTCCTCCTCACCTCCTTTCTGAAAGTGCGCCCTTTAATTCTGAGACTATGACCTCTGGTCGTCGACTATCCCACTAGTGGAAACATCCTCTCCACATCCACTCTATCTAGGCCTTTAATGGTGAACAGACAAAACTGTTGAAATTCAGCTCATTTTCTGCACTTACTGAAGTTGCAGTCTACATTATCTACTCAGTGAAGTGCAATGAAAGCTCATCCTTCAAACCTTCAGCATTGAATGCTACTGTGCCAAGGCAATTTACAGTTTGGATGCAATATCACTGTGAGAAAATAATGAGCTTCACTCCCCTTCCCAGGTAATAAAGAGGATGGTTCAGTGCAGGGAAAATAATCTGTGGCAGCCAACTCTCTGCTGGCCCCTTCTGGTTGATAGATAGTTGGACATTGCCCCAGGCTGTACATAAAAATATTACAACACGCAAATATCAGAGCTATTTATTATCACTCCTGAAGACAATGGCAGTGTGAACTGTGAAGAGGATGCTATGAGGATGCAGGTTGAGTTGGATAGGTTGGGTGAGTGGGCAGATGCATGGCGGATGCAGTATAATGTGGATGCAGTATAATGCAAGGTTATCCACTTAGGTGGCAAGAACAAGAAGGCAGATTATTATCTGAATGGTGTCAGATTAGGAAAAGGGGAAGTGCAACGAGACCTGGGTGTCCTTGTACATCAGTCACTGAAAGTAAGGATGCAGGTACAGCAGGCAGTGAAGAAAGCTAATGGCATGTTGGCCTTCATAACAAGAGGAATTGAGTATAGGAGCAAAGAGGTCTCTCTGCAGTTATACAGGGCCCTGGTGAGACCGCACCTGGAGTATTGTGTGCAGATTTGGTCTCCTAATTTGAGGAAGGACATTCTTGCAGTTGAGGGAGTGCAACGTAGGTTCACAAGGTTAATTCCCGGGATGGCGGAATTGTCATATGATGAAAGAATGGAACGACTGGGCTTGTATTTACTGGAATTGAGAAGGATGAGAGGGGACCTTATAGAAACATATTAAATTATTTAGGGATTGGACAAGCTAGATGCAGGAAACATGTTCCCGATGTTGAGGGTGATCAGAACTAGGGGACACAGTTTAAGAATAATGGGTAAGCCATTTAGAGCTGAGATGAGGAAAAACATTTTCACCCAGAGAGTTGTGGAATTTGTGGAATTCTTTGCCTCAGAAGGCAGTACAGGCCAATTCACTGGATGCATTCAAAAGAGAGTTAGATAGAGCTCTTACGGCTAGCGGAATCAAGGGATATGGGGAGAGGGCAGGAACGGGGTACTGATTGTGGATGATCAGCCATGATCGCATTGAATGGCGGTGCTGGCTCGAAGGGCCGAATGGCCTACTCCTGCACCTATTTTCTATGTTTCTATGTAAATATAGCAAAGCTCAGGATCTCCAGCAATGGGACAGCTTACAATCATGCTTCTCCTTCCCTTTCAGAAACTGCAATATCATTTCTTGAAAGAAATGCTGGTGCTGGCACCACCCTTTTGAAAGGAATACATTCAACATAGAACAGTGCAGCACAGGAACAGGCCCTTCGGCCCACAATGTCTGTGCCGAACATGATGCCAGATAAGCGAATCTCCTCTATATCTCTCAATTCCCTGCATATCCATGTGCCTTTCTAAAAGCTTCTTAAATGCCACTCTTGTGTTTAGCTCCATCACCCCCGGTTTAAAAGATTACTGAGCTCAATGTCATCTAGTGGTTTGGGTATCCAATGGTGACAATGAGAAAAAAGTGTGCAAATACTTACTGTTCGGAAAATGTGGATATCTTGATTCCTAGTTACCAGGTGTGCATTTTTTGCTGTGCACGTTGCTGTCTCAAGTTTATCTCCAGTGAGCATCCAGACCTACACGGGAGATGTAAGGAAGGTGTAAGAAAAGGAAGATCCATCCATATCCAAAAGGAAACTGAAAGACATGAAAACTGCTAATACATGCAACATGATATGAAGTGTGCATAACTCTGAGAGCTGTCAGAAACATAGGGATGAGCAAATGCACTGAGATCATTGGATATAATGGTTCAATGGCTCCTTTATTATCACGTGTACCGAGGTACAGTGAAATTCTTTTTTTTTTTTGCCTGCAGAAATTATTTATTTTGCACACAGGGGCAATGGTAGAATTGCTACCTTACAGCACCAGAGACCCGGATTTGATTCCGACCAAGGGTGCTGTCTGTTTGGAGTTTGTACATTCTGCCTGTGACCGCATGGATTTTCTTTGCATGCTCCGGTTTACTCCTTCACTCCAAAGATGCACAGGTTTTTAGGTTAATTGGCTTTGGCAAAGATTGAAGATTGTCTCTAGTGTGTAGGATAACGCTAGAGTATGGAGATTGCTGGTCGGCGTGGGCTCGGTGGGACAAAGGATCTGTTTCTACGTTGTATCTCTAAACTAAACTAAAGATCAGACGAATATTGCCCTACTTAAGTATAATAAGTGCATCATACATAGAAACAGCCCACTGAGGCTGTATGCAAGAGTCGCCAGGTTTTGGCGCCATTTCACAGCTCTTCAGTGGTTCCTCTACCTGCTTCCTCCATGCTTCCTAAAGGAATAGCTCATATCAGGTAGAGTTCAGGGTGCAAAAAAATTTCAGCCATATCCTTATGTTTCAGATCTCCAACAACAAAACTTAAGAATGAGGGGGAGGCCATTTAAGACTGAGATGAGGAAGAACGTTTTCACGCAGAGAGTTGTGAATCTGTGGAATTCAATGCCGCAGAAGGTAGTGGAGACCAATTCACTGGATCTTTTCAAGAGTTAGATATAACTCTTAGGACTAACGGAATCAAGGGATATGGGGAGAAATCAGGAACGGGGTACAGATTTAGGGTGACCAGCCATGATCATATTGAATGGTGCTGCTGGCTTGAAGGGCTGAGTGTCCTACTCCTGCACCTATTTTCTATGTTTCTAAAACATGCTTGCCCAATGTAAACCAGACCTTAAGAATTCAGACAAAAGTTAGGCAAGGCAGAACTTTGGCTCTGCGGTTCCATGGGCCGGAGTTTCGTACCTTTATTCCAGCATTTCTCAGCATTTCCAGGGTAGGCCTGACGTCAGTCTGCAGTTGGTCTTCCACCCCAGTCAGGCACAGCAGCTCCATTTCCATCTCCAAGCTCTCAATAACCGTAGCGACTTTCAACGACCGATCGTGCACACTCAGCTTTGCTTGAATGTAACGATTCTGGAGAAAATACATCTTTTACATTCATTTGTTCATTCAATGTCACGATAAAGTTTTGATACAACATGTCAACGGGGCGGCACAGTGGCGCAGCGGTAGAGTTGCTGCCTTGCAGCGCCAGAGACCCGGGTTCGATCCTGACTACGGGTGCTGTCTGCATGGAGTTTGTGCGTTCTCCCTGTGAATGCGTGGGTTTTCTCCAGGTGCTCCGGTTTCCTCCCACAATACAACGACGTACAGGTATGTCGGTTAAACTGGCTTCGGTAAAATTGTAAATGCTCCCTAGTGAGTAGGTTGGTGCTAGTATACGGGGTGATCGCTGGTTAATGGGCTGAAGGGCCAGTTTCAGGCGCTGTATTTCTAAAATCTAAACTTGGTCAGCAAAAGGCATGACTACTTTGACATAAAGCCACATATTTTCTTCCCTCTTAGAAGACGTTCTGCCATACCCTGGAGCACAGTCCCATGGACGAGCTTGGGTCTTACTACATGGTCATTATCCAGGTGTTGTTGGTGAGCAGCAGTCTAGAGATGCCTCTCGACCAAACCTCAGCCTGCCTTCATCCAACGTACAGACTTCCTGAAGTGATTGCTAAATAGCATTCAGGAGCTAGAAATGGGTTTGTTACTTATTTTAATATCAGAAACTGATTGGTGACCCCTCTAAATGGAGCTATTGAACATTGGTTCAGTTCTGTGTATTTAAGATGGGAGGGTAGATGGAACACCAAGCTTGCTATAACAGCACCATCATCTAATCAATGTTGTAGGTGATCACTGTCATCATTTGGCTGCTAATGATGGGGGGTTTTCTGCATCTGGAGTTATACCCACATAAAATCCACACAAAACAATCCCCCACCCCCCACCCCCCATAAATATATTAAAATGAAACCATTTCTATATCGTTCAAAAGTATGTGCAATCTGTATCTAAATATCGAACCCCATGGATGTCAAATTGTTTCCATGCAGAAGTTTGGATTAATTAAAATGTTCTTCTGAATACAATTGCTAAGCCACTGGAAGATATGTTTTAATAAAAGAATTCATATGGAGAGCCGGTTATAGGTTCAAAAGGTCTAGGAGCAGAATTATGCCATTCAGCTCATCGTCTACTCCGCCATTCAATCACGGCTGATCTATCTTTCCCTCTCAACCCCATTCTCCTGCCTTCTCCCCATAACCCCAGACACCCGTACTAATCAAGAAGTTACCTCAAAATCCTGGTACTGTTCCTCTGTTAGGGACTTCTTGGCAACAACCAGAACCCTAAGTCCTTCTCTGGCCATATTGCCGCACTGTAATCAAGTAATGTTCAGAACAACAGAAGAATAATCATATTCTTTACATTTATTATTCAGAAAATTATCTGCCAGAAACATAAAGCACCCAAGAAATGACATCCTATATGTTTAGTAGCAACCCCGCCCCCCTCACCCACCCACTTACTTCACCTACTTATGTATATTTCTACCAGCAAATTCATACACGGATGACAGAAAATGCCATGTAGAAACATGAATTAATGAGAGTTTTTTTATTGATTCGGTTATTGCTAACAATCTATTAAGAATTATTTTCCATGGGTATGGGCTAAAATATACTCAATGCTAGGCTGATCATGTTTTAATTCTGAACACTGGTTTATCTGTCTTCCACTTAACCTTCTTGGTCAGTGGAAGAGGACAGAATTTTGGGCACCATGATTCTGCTACTGTGAACACAGGAAATAGTCCTAGCTTAAAGGAATAATCAAGTAGGGCCCAGGTGCATCACAATCAAGGAACAGGGGGATGGAAAGAGCAGTCGGCACAGTGGCACAGTGGCCTTTCAGCACCAGAGACCCATGTTCAATCCTGACTAAGGGGGCTCCCTGTGTGGAGTTTGCACGTTCTCCCTGTGACGTCATGGGTTTTCTCTCGATGCTCTGGTTTCCTCCCACATCTCAAAGATGTGCAGGTTTGTGGGTTATTTGGCTTCTGTAAATAGTCCCTGGCGTGTGGGATAGAACTAGTGTATGGGGTGATTGTTGGTTTGCATGGACCGAAGTGCCTGTTTCCATGCTGTATCTCTGAACTAAACTAAAACTGTCAAACTAACTCCAGGAACCCCTAATTTTTGTTGCAAGTGTCTCCAAAGATTTAAAAGGCAATGGCTGTGAGCATAAGGCCACAGCATTAACCCCATTGTCATCAGGTGCAGAAGTTTACAATCTTGTTCACAATGTGGGAAACATGTCTTTATAAATACTGAAAATCTTTCTTATATATTTTTATACTGCTTCTGAACATATTATTGTTACTTCGATACTCTGAAATAATACCAGCGACCTTTTTTACGGGGAATTTCCTATAACACTGATGAAGAAAATGAGGAAGAATATGTACCTCTTCTTCAAGCCAGTCATTGTACTGAACAATTCCCATCATGACCACGTCAGCTCCTTTCATGTAGAACATAATCTCTCCTGTGGATTCATCCTGAACAAGAAACACAATTACAATTGATATCAGACAGTTAAATGAGCAGCTAGAGTACTTTGCACATCCCCACCTCTCTTCCACCTTTCTTTCCCCACCTTCCTACCATCAGTCTGAAGAAGGGTCCTAACTTGAAAACGTCACCTATCTATGTTATCCAGGGTTGCTGCCTGATCCCACTGAGTTACTCCAGCACTCTGTGTCTTCTTTTGTAAACCAGCATCCGCAGTTCCTTGTTTCTAGCTCGAATACTTTGTTCACTGCCAAATTCCTACAGGGACACAAAAATGGCCGGACGAGGAGAGGAGAGGAGAGGAGAGAGACGTTGGTTTGCGGGAACCGCCCCTGTGCGTCGAGTGAGCGGGCCCACCTGACTTTGGACTTTGAATAAAGGTGCCAAAATGGTGGCGCCCACATGTGCAATATATGCAAAAAGAATTTCACTGTGCAGGTGCTTATGTGATAAACAAAGCACCATTGGGATGATGACTGTAATGAGCTTCACAAAACTGCTCTTGCCCCTTCCAGCTCTTCCCCAACTAAAAGCCGCCATCTTACATTTTTAATAGCCAACGCCTTTCATTAAAATTATTGCTTTAATATAAAAGAAGTGCCAGGGTACTTCAAGAATGCAGAAAGAAATGCCGGGACAGTGGGTAAAAGTACACTATTTTGGGGGAGAGTTAAGGGGTCACCAATTGGTTCACGGAGAGGGAGTGGTGATGAAAAGAAAGGTTTTTGAGAGATTCTAAAGGAGCAGTTTGGGAAGCAAGCACAAGGAACTGCAGATGCTGGTTTGCAAAAATATGCACAAAGCACTGGAGTAACTCAGCTGGTCAGGCAGCACCTTTGGAGGACTTGGATGGGCGATGTTTTGGGTCGGGGTCCTTCTTTAGACTCAGTTTAGCACATCTTTCAAAGAGGTCAAAAACACTTAAGAAGCACGTCATTTAAAATGTTGGCTGCGTTAACAATCACGATGGGTCATCTGTATGTGAAACATGAAACCGCCGTAGTTTCAATCACAAACAATGACATACATTTGCCATGGCACATCAAAGGAATACTCCAGGGAGAGCTGACAAATTAACACAATCATACACCCAAACCTTTCCTCAGGAAATGCTGGATGTAAAGATGAAACACAATAACAATTTACTTTTGTGCTTTACAACTGCAGAATTAATAAGGTCCTGAACTACTATCATCCTCATTGGTGACCCTCGAACTAATCTTGGATCGGACTTTACTGGCTTTATCTCGCGCTAAAAGTCATTCCCTTATCATGACAGACAATCTGTACGCTGTAAATGGCTCGATTGTAATCGTGTATTGTCTTTCCGCTGACTGGTTAGCACGCAACTAAAGCTTTTCACTGTACCTCGGTACACGTGACAATGAACTAAACTAACCTGCCCTCTATTCATTGCTGTCTTCCTGCACCCATTTTCAGTTGACTTCAGCAAAGAATGGAATGTTCTTTTAAAACAACTGGGCTACATTCTGGAGTTCCAGTGAGGAGTGCTTGAAAAACTATACTTTCATAAACATTCTGCTTGCACTAAGTGCTTATCAATAGGCAGCCTTGCAAAATATGTTTAGCTGAGATTAATGTAACTCAATGTATTCCTGAACTTCATGATACATTCCCTGCAATGCATACTTCTCTGTACATGGTGTTCTGCTTTGTCTAGAGAATGAGGTGTCCACACTACCAGAAAGATAATTAATCAATATTGAATGTCCCATTGTTATTTTAAACTGGCCCTGCTACAAATCACTCAGATCAGTAGGTGGGGCAGGGAGGGTGGGGGGAATGGGCAACTTTATATACAGAAACACAGTTAAAGTTATACATTTCACGCCTTCAAGCTCAGTTAATTAAATTATTTTATTATCAGTCTTTATTTGTGCAGACCTAAAACTTTAAATTAAGTTTGTAGGAAGGAACAGCAATAGGTGGTTTACGCTGAAGACACACAAGGCTGGTGTAACTCAGCGGCAGACTCTTCAGACTAAGTGGGTCTCGACCCGAAACGTCACCCATTCCTTCTCTCCAGAGATGCTGCCTGTCCCGCCGAGTTACTCCAGCATTTTGTGTCTATCTTTAAATTCAGTTGGTTGCTCTGGAATACGGCTTACGAACCAAGCAGAAATATAATGCATGTGATTGAGTGTGTAGCAAACATTGCTTGTGATTATAGAAACAGGATGTCCTGTCAGGCTGGAAGCAACGGCTTTTTCAAATAAATACTGATTTCGTTTAAAAGTTGGTGCAGACGAGTTATTTCCCCACCCAACCAAGCTCAACCGGACATTGTTACATTACTAATGATGCCTGCCCGGGTTGTCCAGAGTGTGGCTCACTGTGGACAAGTCAGACAAAGACGAGGATCGAAGGCGAGGAAATAGAGAAGCTAAATTGTGGTGGTCAGTGTTTGCTCAATGCGTGTAAATACCAGAAGGACATCGGCATTATCCATTAACACAGGGCGGAAATGGTACAGTGATGATGTGAGATTTCTGGCAACTTTGTTTGAAGTGATCAGACAAGGGGAGATTTATCACAGTCAGTTCATCACGTCTCACGGAAAGTGATTTTCTTCTTGCCCTTTATTATTTTAGGGACAGAATCCTCAGTGCTCGTTAGAGGGAGCGTTTAAGTCTGAACCACTCTGTGGGATAATGAACTGAACTTCTAGAGATAGAAGCAATCTGATAGCTCAATATTTGGAAATAACTAGTAGGGGGAGCCAAAGGGATTTAGATGGTCGGACCAGTGAGGATGTATTCCTGCTCAAAACGTGCTGAATAGACATCTTTAAATAGTCTCCTTAGTGAAAGATTAACTGCTGATTATGGCCACATAGGTGTCATAGTCATACAGTGTGGAAACAGGCCCTTTGGCCTACCTTGCCCATGCCAACCAACATGCCCTATCCACATGAGACCCACCAGTCAAAAAACCCACCTTTCAACATAAGGAGGGTATCTTATTGAGTCATAGTGATACATTGTGGAAACAAGCCCTTGTTGAGTCATGGAGTCATGGAGTCATAGAGTGACACACTGTGGAAACAGGCCCTTCGGCCCATCGTACTCAAACCAGCCAACATGTCCCAGGCACACTTGGCCCACCTGCCTGCATTTGGCCCATATCCTTCAAATGAGGGATACCCTCATCCTATCCATGTACCTGTCCAACCGTTTCCTGAATGTTGGGATAGTCCCAGCCTCAACTACTTCCCCTGGCAGCTTATTCCATACATCCACCACCCTTTGCATGAATTAGTTACCCCTCTGATTCTTATTAAATCTTTTCCCCTTCACTTTAGACCTATGTCCTCTGGTCCTCGATTCACCTACTCTGGGCAAGAGACTGTGCTTCTACCCGATCTATTCATTTCATCTTCTATGTAGTTTTGTAACATCTTAATAAATGTTTTGCCATTTTGTGGAAGCGTTTACTTGGCTTGGTCAGCTTCGTTCAGCCTCGCTGCACCTTTGACTGCAACCATTAGCCATGGCGAGCGACTGCTGCAGAAGAGAGAGCTGGATAGAGCTCTTAAGGATAGCGGAGTGAGGGGGTATGGGGAGAAGGCAGGAACGGGGTACTGATTGAGAGTGATCAGCCATGATCGCATTGAATGGCGGTGCTGGCTCGAAGGGCTGAATGGCCTACTCCTGCACCTATTGTCTATTGTCTATTGAAATGCACCGGAAAATGCAACAGCAACTGAGCTGCGCTGCAAATGTGATTAGGAGTGAGAGACAGGGAATGAGTCATGCAAGGAGGTGTGGTGGCATGTGGGTGCGGTAGAACCTCCTGATGTCACCCCACAGTGTACCTCTTCCCACCAGCCTCCCATTTCTCACCTGCCTTTGACCCACTCGTGTTTAAATTTGAAAGATAATCAATCGTGGGCTGTTTTTGAATTCACAATCTGGTTCACAGAATGAAAAATAGCAAACATAATTGCCAAACCACAACACCTTATGAATTATGTAGGAAGGAACTGCAGATGATGGTTTAAACTGAAGATAGACACAAAATGTTGGAGTAACTTGGCGGAACAGGCAGCGTCTCTGGAGAGAAGGAATGGGTGACATTTTGGGTCGAGACCCTTCTTCTTCAGGTCTCGACCCGAAACGTCACCCATTCCTTCTCTCCAGAGATGCTGCCTGTCCTGCTGAGTTACTCAAGCATTTTGTGTCTATCTTCACCTTATGAATCATGTCAGCCTCTCATAACGACAAGGCGGGATTATTCAGTGAGAGGGCCAGGTGTGGTTCAATGATCGTGCGAAGCATCACATATCCATGTTCTCCAGGAATGCTGCCTGACCCGTTGAGTTACTCCAGCATTTTGTGTCTTTCCTTGGTAAATCTGCATTTCCTTGTTTCTCCATTTTAGCGATGTTGGACATTTAACAGAATAAAAACAAACTTGTACCTATATAAATAGTCAACATGAACTCTAAAAGCATTTTGTAGCCCATGAGGTTCTTTGGAAATAGAGTCCTTATTTTACAGAGTTCTTATTACCACAGCCGATAGACTGGTGTATAGACTATAGACTAGGGCAGCATGGTGGCGGAGTGGTAAAGTTGCTGCCTTACAGCGCTTACAGTTCTCGGAGAAAACCTCAGAGAACTTTGGTTTCCTCCCACACTCCAAAGATGTCCAGGTTTGTAGTTTAATTGGCTTGGTATAAATGTGAAAATTGTCCCTAGTAGTAATAAGATTGTGTTAGTGTGCGGGGATCGCTGGTCGGTGTGGACTCAGTGAGCCGAAGGGCCCGTTTCCGCACTGTATCTCTAAACTAAACTAAACCTACATGGCAGGCAGTATGTGCAGTGATCTTCTTCAGATAATATGCACAAAACCAATCACTTGTTAAATAAAAGGCGTCATAGTCATTTACCACAGATGCGTGATCGGAGTCACCTGGCAACAACAAATGATGCTCTTAATTAGATAGATGCATATATTTATAATATTGCTTACTTTGTTTGAAACAAACTCTGAAAGTCAAGTCTGAAAGTTGGCCCAAAAATTAAATAATAGAGTTCATGGATGAGTTGAAATCAAAATTTATCCAGTCTCGGTCAAATTAGAGTAAACTAAAAGCAGTTTATGTTTAGACAAATGTAGACAAATGCTCCAGAGTTTAAATAGACACTTTTTTATGTATCTTACCACAAAGCAGCACAGGAAATGGCAGATGAAAATATTAACATGGTCAGAGTAGATGACAAATATTGCAAGCTTAATTTTGATGCTAAAATATCACACCATGTACAAGCTACAAGCTTTGCTTTAACTAGCAGGATTTTTCAAGCGTCCTCTGGTGGGCACTGATAATGTGATATGATTGACTATTTAAAAATATTAAGGAGAAAAAAAAGAGCCTGAGGAAAAGCAGGCACATGCACAATGGTGACACGGTGGTGCAGCGGTAGAGTTGCTGCCTTGCAGTGCCAGAGACCCAGGTTCGATCCTGACCATGGGAGCTGGAGCTGTCTGTACAGAGTTTGTACGTTCTCCCCGTGACCTGCATGGGTTTTGTCCAGGACCACTGGTAGCCTCCCACACTCCAAAAATGTACAGGTTTGTAGGTTAATTGGCTTGGTATAATTGCAAATTGTCCCTAGTGTGTGTAGGATTGTGTTGGTGTGTGGGGGATCGCTGGTCGGCGCGGACTCAGTGGGGCGAAAAGGCACCGTTTCCATGCTGTATCACTAAACTAAACTAAAAACAAAAAAAATGTAATTGAATTTATTGAATGCGCCACTCTACAAGAGGAGCTAGAACATTTGATGTTTAATACTCCCCACTTTCTACAGTGATCTGATCGCATCCTGTGTCCCTGGCAAGGGAGGGGAAGCACCAGCGAGGGACTCAGTCTCCATCAGCAGCCCTGGTTGAGCTCACAGCTCAAAGTCAAATATGCACAGGATCACCAATACTGCCACACCTCTTGCAGTTCATGGACTCTCTCCCATCTTCAACATGTGGGAGTTTAACAAGAAGTTGCTGGAAATACACTGCAGATCTGTCAGGGTCTACACAGAGATAAACAGAGTCAATATCTCAGGCCATTCACCCTCTGAGGCCTGAAGATTAATTCTGTTCTTCTCCTCACACTGGACACTCAATATTGGGCGATGGACATGGTGGCGCAGCGGTAGAGTTGCTGCCTTCTAGTAAGCTCGTTTAGTGCAAGATAAACGCCAGTAAAATCCGATCAAAGATAGTCCCAAGGGTTTCCAATGAGGTCGAAACTCAGGACTGCTCTCTAGTTGTTGGTAGGATGATTCAGTTGCCTGATAACAGCCGGGGAAGAAGCTGTCCCTGAATCTGGAGGTGTGTGGAGGTACAAAGCTTGAAGAATGCTCACACTTCCACACCCTTTGCCTGTTGGGAGAGAGGGGAAGAGGGAGTGGCCTGGGTTCATGGATGATGGAAAAAGCAAAGGTAAATTGATGGATAAAGGAATAAGGAATCTGATCTGCGTAGGAAGGAACTGCAGGTGCTGGTTTAAACCGAGGATAGGCACAAAAAGCTGGAGCAACTCAGCGGGTCAGGCAGCATCTCTGGAGAAACGTCACCTGTTCCTTTTCTCCAGAGGTGCTGCCTGACCCGCTGAGTTACTCCAGCTTTTCGTGTCCATCTAAGGAATCTGATCTCCCTGGTAAAGACATAGCAGATCATTTTGGCTTCTTTATCGACACTTACTTTGACAATGATTCCCATGCGTTTGCTCTCGTAGGTAAATGGGAACACCTGCAGGATGGTGAAGTTCAGAATCTGTCCACCTGGTGTCCTCAGCTGCATGGAGGACTGGTTCCTGCCCACCAGAGTCAGGCCCACACACTCTGTCCACTGCACCAGCGAGACCTAAAACACACAAGCAATAGAAACATCAGCTGGGCTGCCAGATGTCAGAGTTGAAAGGTCACTCAGCTGCGGAGCTAAGGGGGAGGAATAATTGATTGTTAGCTTGAAGAAAACTAATCCACTGAGTTACTCCAGCACTTTGTTTTTTTTTTTGTAAACCAACATCTCCAATCCCTTGGATCTACATTTTACTCAGAACTGCAATTCACCCTCATGCACCAGCTACTCATTACTCATGATCTTGGATTACAAAGAGTGTAAGAAAATAACTGCAGATGCTGGTACAAATCGAAGGTATTTATTCACAAAATGCTGGAGTAACTCAGCAGGTCAGGCAGCATCTCAGGAGAGAAGGAATGGGTGACGTTTCGGGTCGAGACTGAAGAAGGGTCTCGACCCGAAACGTCACCCATTCCTTCTCTCCTGAGATGCTGCCTGACCTGCTGAGTTACTCCAGCATTTTGTGAATAAATACCTTGGATTACAAAGAGAAATTTACCGGTGGTAATTTACTTTCGCAGAAAGGGCGGCACAGTGGTGCAGCGGTAGTGTTGTGGCCTTGTGGTGTCAGGGACCCGGGTTCGATCCTGACTACGGGCGCTACCTGTATGGAGTTTGTCCATTCTCCCTGTAACGGTGTGGGTTTTCTCCAGCTGCTCTGGTTTCCTCCCTCGCTCCAAAGACGTACAGGTTTGTAGATTAATTGGCTTCAGTAAATTGTAAATTTGGCCCTGGTGTGGGGTGCGCTGGTTGGCACGGCCTCAGTGGGCCGAAGGGCCTATTTCCACGCTGTATCTCTAAAGTCTATTGAACCACCTGTATCAAGGTAACACAGCCAGCCAACCTTGTAATACAGCTAGAAGGCCTCTAACCTTAGTTTATTCTTGTCACGTGCAGAGGAACAGTGAAAAGCTTTGGTTTGCATGCTGTCCAGTCAAAGACTAAAGGATGAAGGGTTTAAAAAAAACATTTAGTGCACACATATATCATTGAAGTCTGGTTGAAGATAGTTCAAAGGTCTCCAATAAGGTAGATGGGAGGTCAGGACCGCACTCTAACTGGTGAGACTTCCTCAGGAGAATTAACACGGAAATCAGCAATCAGTTCAAATTAGCAGCAGTGACAGCAACTTAGAAATGTGAAGTGCCGCATGCACTCAGAGTAAAGGTATAAGCATATTAATTATCTGTATACAGCATTAGCAGAACTAGGCATATCAGTTTTCATAATCAATCATCAATGGGTAGAAGGCAGTGAAGTACAAACGTCCTAATGACAGATATAATGGTATAATAACGAAAACAAAATACAAAATTGCTGCCACTCGTCTTCTAAGCAAGAGGGGAGACATGCAGGTGGCACGGTGGAGTAGCAGTAGAGTTGCTGCCTTACAGCACTAGAAACCTGGGTTTGATCCTGACTACAGGTGTTATCTGTACAGAGTGTGTACGTTCTCCCCGTGACCGCGTGGGTTTCCTCCAAGATCTTCGGTTTCCCCCCACTCTCCAAAGACATACAGGTTTGTAGGTTAATTGGCTTGGTATAAGTGTAAATTGTCTCTGGTGTGTGTAGGATAGTGTTAATGTGTGGGGATTGCTGGTCGGTGTGGTCTCAGCGGGCTGAAGGGCCTGTTTCCGCGCTGTATCTCTTAAACTAAACATTCAACCCTGGATTGTCATCTCTGCATTCACAGTCATTTGAGATACAATAAAATGAATTCATCCAGATCTCACCATTCTCAAATTCTTTAGGGCTTTACATTATTTTCTTTTGTCTGAAATAACATGTTCAGCAATAGGCAAGATCAGCTGCAATCGCCCATGTCGACTTAATGCTGTTCAAAGTCATAAACTTACTTCAAGTCTCCACATCACTGACATAGACTTCGATTGTGTTTACTTCCGGCCAGTTATTTTAACTCTTGAATCCCCTCTCTCTCTGTCCCAGCCCCACTGTCAACGTTGTACTACTTTCACTGTCGCCCTGATGAGTTTCACTGTCTATATAACTCGTTATCACCTACCCCCCACATCCAACAACGGACCATTGTGGGCTCCACCTTTCCTCGATCATTTTTGCATATTCATTTTTTACTTGAACCATCTATATCTCTCGGATCCTGTTCCGCTGACTCTCATTCTGAAGAAGGGTCTCGACCCGTAACTTCACCTATCGTTTTTCTCCAGAGATGCTGCCTGTCCCGCTGAGTTAATCCAGCTTCTTGCCACTATCTTTGGTTTAAACCAGCATCTGCAGTTCCTTCCAACTCGCACGAGTAGAGTGTTGTATCAACATAGCCACCGACCTCCCCACTGGTAAATGGGTGGGTGTTTGGGGAAGTTAGAAAAGGCAAGGATAGTGGAAGCTGAGTTCACTATGGGCAAATCGTCTGCTGGAAAGTAATAGCCTCAGTGGAAGTGCTGCTGAACCTGGGACAAATCATGCTGGGAATTGCCTTGGGAAATGTTCCAAATTCTCTCAGCTGAGCAGCAGAATCCAATAGAAATTCACATCCATCATGTCTCTATAGTATGATTTGAATCAAATCCCATAATAGTAGTCAGAGCGACAGTGGAGGGAGCTGCTATCTGGCTTATCTGGGAAAGCAGTCAATGGCATCAACAAGATAGGGAATAGTGCCACACCAGGCAAGCATGCAACAAATATCAACAAGTATCTCCTCTCATTTAAGGCTGGGAAGAAAATGGTGGCAGACCATTTGACCATTGCAGAAATTGCTCCGGTCACAGAATTGATCTTCATAGCACCTCACTGTTAATAACATGCTAAATTGGGGAATTTTTTTTGCTTTCTGTCCTTTAACCATTCCTCTACCTATGGTGTTATTTTATCTCAGCCTAAATATTTAGCAATAGTTATGTGTTGTAATCCTACTGTTGGCTGGTTGTAATCCACTGAGTTGGGACCTTCTTGGCTTCCAAACCCAATGCTCTTGGCCTTATTGGTATTGAGTTTTCCCGAGCTGGAAGATGCTGTGAAAACAACTTCATGAACTTGTTGGACACACGAGGAACTGCAGACGCATGTATAAGCCTGACCGCGGGAGAAGACGGCAGGGGAAGAGAAAAATACATTCTGGGCTTCCATCACAGTGAGGAGGGACTGGAGGAGACTCACTGTGATGGATGTTTCTTTTGTTTGGTGTTAGTTTATGATTGTATGTGTTATTGCATTTTTATTGATTATTCTTATTGGTCTTATTGTTGAACTGCGGGTAATGTTTCATTTCATTACACATTTATGTGTATGTGACAAATAAACGACTATTGACTATTGACCAAAAAAATACAAAGTGCTGGAGTAACTCAGAGGGTCAAGCAGCATCTGAAATGTCACCTAACCATGACCTCCAATGATGCTGCCCGCCCGCCCGCCAATTTACTCCAGCACTTTGTGTCCTTTTGTGTAAACCAGCATCTGCAGTTCCTTGTTTCGAGGTCTTGCACTCAAGTTTGGATTAAGTCTAAGATGAGGTCTCAAAGTTTGATTCCACTGGAACACACAGTGACCCTCAGCAAACAGGTTATTGGGGAACAATTATTGATAAAAGGTGCATTTTGTCATTTTATTCTGATGAAGTGGAGAGTTTTCTGGTTAAATTTGTCCTGGATATAAATTGGATATACTTAAGCTACATCGCTGAAGTCCCCTGACGTACATATTCCAAATCTATAAGCAAGTTGCTATTTGGTCAGACAGTTTTTATTTCCTCTCTGTTGTTCACTTGAGGTCACATTCAAAATAAAACCCATCATATGTCAAATAGAAGATAGACACAAAAAGCTGGAGTAACTCAGCGGGACAGGCAGCATCTCTGGCGAGAAGGAATGGGTGACGTTTCGGACTGATGTCTTCAGACTGATGTCAGGGGAATGGGAAATACATAGATAAGGAAGCGCAAGGTGTGAAAACAAGACAAAGGGAATGCAGCTCAAGGAACATGTAGAATAGATCATTGTTAGTTGGGAGAACTATGGTTATCTTTACTGCCTGGGTTAGATACTCATCAACCCCAAAAATGACAAATCTGGAAATTCATCAATTGTATTGTAATATTTTAATACTATAACTATGTATATTGTTAAAAAAAGTAGTAGAGATCGGATAGCCTGCTGTCTAGAGCAGATAAAATGCTGCATTTGTTAAGTAACCATTCAATAAATGATAATATGACTTGTCAAAGTTAAAAAGATCTAGTCGCCTGTATATAGCTAACAGAAGAGTCAATGAGAAATAAATCAATAAAACTGGATTTTTAAAAAGCATTTCAAAAATCACGACACAAAGATTGCTACGTAAAGTATGAGCTTCAAAAGAGGAATAGTTTAAGGACAGAAAGTTGCAGGAATCATTGTTATTTTAAGTTAGCATGTTGCTAACAGTGAGATACTATGAAGATCAATTATGTGACTTCAACAATCTACATTCATGGATGAAAGAACCAAGAGGAGACAGAAGGAACTATAGATGCTAGAACCTTGTGTAAAACACAAAGTGGGTCAGGCAGCATCTGTGGAAGGAATTTTTCTGAGTCTGGAGAAGGGTCGCACCCCAAAACGTCGCCTACCCATTTCTTCCACGGATGCTGCCTGACCTGCAGAGTTACTCTACTGCTTTGTGCTTTACAAAAGAACCAAGCGTAATGATACAAAGTAACTTGGAGTAACTTGGAGCCGTCCGGCGCGGCCAGGAATAGGCCGCGGGATTTTCTCTGCCTGGCGGGGGCTTCAATGTCGGGAGCCACGACCGCCCCGACGTGGCAACTTCAACACCCTGACCGCGGGAGAAGACGACAGGGGAAGAGAAAATACATTCTGGCCTTCCATCACAGTGAGGAGGGGACTGGAGGAGACTCACTGTGATGGATGTTTCTTTTTGTTTGGTGTTGGTTTATGATTGTATGTTTTTATTGCATATTTTTATTGGTCTTATTGTTGGACTGTGGGTAATCTTTCATTTCACTGCACATTTATGTGTATGTGACAAATAAATTGACTATTGACTATTGAAGAGGACACAAAGGATCTCCAAAAGGTATACATATAGATTAATTGATTGGACAAGGTAATAAAGTTGATAAAATAGAGGAAAACGCAAGGTTGGGTAGGGCTGAACATCTTTGTCTGAACATTGCCTTGGTCATAAGTTCATAGGTTCTCGGAGCAGAATAATCCCATTCAGCCCATCAAGTCAACTCTGCCATTCAATCATGGCTGCTCTATCTTTCTCTCTCAACCTCATTCTCCTGCCTTTGCCTCATAACCCCATGACACCCTTACTATTCAAGAATCTGTCAATTGCTGCCTTAAAAATAATGTGTAGGAAGGAACTGCAGATGCTGGTTTAAAAATATTCATTGACTTGGCTTCCACAGTCGTCTGTGGCAATGAATTCCATAGATTCACCACCCACTGACTAAAGAAATTCCTTCTCGTCTCCTTTCCAAAGATACGTCCATTTATTCTGAGGCTATGACCTCTGGTCCTAGACTCTCCCACGAGTGGAAACATCCTCTCCATATTCACTCAATCCAGGCCTTCCATTATTCGGCAAGGTCCAACATGGTCCCCTCTAATCATTCTAAACTCCAGCGAGTAAAGGCCCAGTGCCTTCAAATGCTCATCACACGTTAACCCAGTCATTCCTGGGATCATTTTCGACCATTGTGTCGGAGGGAAATGTGAGAAGACAGACACAAAATGCTGGAGTAACTCAGCAGGACAGGCGGCATCTCTGGAGAGATGAAATGGGTGACGTTTCGGGACGAGTCCCTTCTTCAGAGTGAGTCGGGGAGAAGGAGACTAGAGATATGGAAGGGTAAGGTGTGAAAACACCAGATCCAAGCAGACGACGATAAGGAAGTGAAGAATGGTTCCTTGTTAGCCGAGGTAAAGGTGACAAGGAGGCATACAATCAGTAAAATTAATAAGGACAGTGAAACTAATCGGAGAATGATGGATGAGAGGGGATCTTATCGAAACATATGATTATTAAGGGGTTGGACACGTTAGAGGCAGGAAACATGTTCCCAATGTTGGGGGAGTCCAGAACCAGGGGCCATAGTTTAAGAATAAGGGGTAGGCTATTTAAAACGGAGATGAGGAAAAACTTTTTCAGTCAGAGAGTTGTAAATCTGTGGAATTCTCTGCCTCAGAAGGCAGTGGAGGCCAATTCTCTGAATGCATTCAAGAGAGAGCTAGATAGAGCTCTTACGGATAGCGGAGTCAGGGGGTATGGGGAGAAGGCAGGAACGGGGTACTGATTGAGAATGATCAGCCATGATCATGTTGAATGGTGGTGCTGGCTCGAAGGGCCGAATGGCCTCCTCCTGCACCTACTGTCTATTGTCTAGGACTAGGGTGGGGTGAGGGACGGAGAGAGAGGGAAAGCAAGTGTTACTTGTGGAAAGCAAGCGAAATGTGAGAATCGGCACTGCATTTGTAAGAGATATTCGCAACTTTGCCTCCACCTAGAGCTGTGTCTGTAGCTGTTTCCAAAGACCTGCTGCAAGACTCCGGCGTACTCGTTACTGCGATTGCTTATGATGAGGAATGTTCTGTCAGCTCATATGTGGGCCAGCACTGCACAGAGGTCAGCTGGTTCAATTTAACAGGAAGTTGCAAATGACACAGACAATAACACTCGATCATACATTGTAAACTGAGGTACGCGGTCTTTACCCAAGCCTCTGGGAAACGATCAAATTAGTGTGCATCCGTAATCAGATTTCTGCCTTGTCCAACTATTAACAAATTATTCCACTGCTG
This sequence comes from Rhinoraja longicauda, assembly GCF_053455715.1. Lineage (NCBI taxonomy): Eukaryota > Metazoa > Chordata > Chondrichthyes > Rajiformes > Arhynchobatidae > Rhinoraja > Rhinoraja longicauda. The sequence continues at coordinate 26,941,815 of NC_135974.1, read as the reverse complement.
TACTTGGGACAGATTTGACTTGAACAGGAAGTCCCTTTCCATTGCATTCCAATTCTGGACCCTGCCCCTGAAGGTATGCTGAAAATCAGTAGGGGATATCCTGAAGTGTGCTAATCTCCACGGGGGCTCATGTACAGCAAAGATTGAAAAACACTGCACTAATGACCCAGGGCACAGTGAAACCTGCCGCCCACTCAGCACAAGAACAAACATACAAATCTGGAGCAGGAGCCAAAGCCTTGAGCCTGCCCTGTCATTTAGTAACATCATCGCTGATCAATAACCTCAACATTCATACCTATCACCCTCTTGTTTATTCAGAATCCATTTAGCTCTGCCCAAAAACCATTCAAAGGCTACTTGCACCATCCATTGAATATGAATAGGAAGGAATGAGGAAGGACATTGCATGAAAATGATCTGTGAAAAGTGGAGTTGGATAGGTCGGGGCAGCACAGCGACATAGCGGTAGAGTTGTTGCCTTCACAGCGCCAGAGACCCAGGTTCCATCCTGACTACGGGTGCTGTCTGTACAGAGTTTGTGCGTTCTCCCCATGACCTGCGTGGGTTTTCTCCAGGGTCTCCGGTTTCCCTCCACACTCTAAAGACGTGCAGGTTTGTAGGTTAATTGGCTTTGGTAAAATTTGTAAATTGTCCCGAGTGTGTAGGATAGTGTTAGCGTACGGGGATTGCTGGTCGGCGCAGACTCAGTAAGCTGAACGGCCTGTTGCCTCTAAACTAGATCTCTAAACTAAACTAAAATAAACAAATTTTCCCATTTTCAGCCCAGTTAAAGAGGCACTGCAGCATAGAATTTGCGGGCATCACCGATGGCAAGGAATGGGTGATGTTTCGGTCTGAAGAAGAGTCTCAACCCAAAACGTCATATTCCTTTTTTGTTCTGTCACAAAATGGCAAACTCAGAAGTTGTGTTCTGTAACAGGGATCACTTAGTCAGTGTGGACTCGATGGGCCGAAGGGCCTGTCTTGGTGCTGTATCTCTAAACTAAGCTAAATGCTTCGACCATGCTAAAATATCTCCGCGGTTCAGAGACGTTTACGATAAGGCTTTGCGAGATCATCAGCTGTGAGATCGCAAGCTGTGAGATCACTCTCTGGGCACTTCAGGGGCAGAGTCTACAGTGCCTGAGGCCTGGTTGCTTCGCCTGTGAAACAGCTGGGGCCGCGGCGACGGGGATGAGGACGGAAATGCCCAACTGCGAGAGGCAAGTGCGACTGCAGGAATCCAAGGAGAAGTAACATGAAGTGTGGGCAGGGCACGATCCAGCCCATTATCTTGAAATGTGCCGTACATCAGCAAGACTACAAAACATAAGGAAACCCGCAGGAAACGCTGGTAACTCGTTAAGATTTGACAGGTATGCATAGCCTCCCTCCAAGACATACTACACCACCCATTAAGTTCCAGATGGCAGAATGAACATTACCACCAAAACTCTGAAAGCTTCCTTTACGAAAATGAACAAACTGGGTCCTGTTACAGGTCATGGTCACTTTTGTTAATAAATAACATTAACCCACTTTGCTTACATCTTTAACCTTTAGCCTATAACCTGACATTTGCCTACCCCAGATACTACAATACCACATGAAGTCAACAAAGGCTGACTTGAACAATTGTGCTGACAGATTGAGTTGCTTGCTGGAAGTATGACTTTAAAATAACAATTTCCGCAAGTGGTCACCATCCTCTCATTCAGTAACAAAGTTAACCACGCTAACACATCCATACGCTTGACTCCATTGCAAGACCTGGCATATAAACATTGAAATGTGCCTTCAGTTAATAGTCTTAGAAAAATTACAGAAGGAATGAAGGTATCTTTTGGAAAACTTATGAGACTGTAAAATAATAGAAACCTGCATAAAGTTTAGTAAAACACAAACACATGCTTAAAACTGGTTATTGATAAAAATTTAAAAAAACAATTTCCGTTAGAGCATGGATTGAGGTAGGTGCCTTCAGAATGTGTAGGAAGGAACTGCAGATGCTAGTTTAAACCGAAGGCAGACACAAAATGCTGGAGTAACAGTGGGACAGGCAGCATCTCTGGAGAGGGAATGGGTGACATTTCGAGCCTTCAGAAGTTGTAAGTATAGGCATGATGTAAACTTATTATTGACCATTTTTTAATCGCTATTTTGACATGCTCCTATTGTTTATAATTAATTTGGGAGGAATGCATGAGCTAGTAGTTTTCCACAGTATCTGGGTGCCAACCAAACAGTGAAAGTAACACTAGGAATATTGAGCATTGAGAGGTGGTGATTGGAAAAAGCCCCAGGAAGCACGGAGGAAAGAGACTGGTGAATTACAATCAATCAAGTGTCAAGTTGGGTACCGACCGAGAAGGCAATGAAGAGAAGATGGTTCAGATACATGAAGGAAAATAAAGAGAATATGTAATAAAAAGAGAATGAATAAGTACCACAAAGGTCCATACTTTTAAACTGCCTTTCCCTTAAAGTTAAATCATCAAAGGAATGATACAGCCCAACTGTAATTACACTGGTGCCAAGGAGTTTGATGGGCAGTCATTATCAATGATTATGTTGTTCAAATGGTGCCTGACTAACAGCAGTTTGGCGGATTTTTAAATCAGGTTTGAAGCAGTAATAAATAACGGCTTAAAACGTGGTGCATTTCTACTCCTTTTTATCCTGGAGTTATTACTTCTATGGAGACTTTCAACTGGAGCAGCGCGGTGGCGCAGTAGTAGAGATGCTGCCTTACCACGCCAGAGACACTGGTTCAATCCTGACTACGGGTGCTGTCAGTGCGGAGGTTGTACGTTCTCCCTGTGACCGCGTGGCTTTTCTCCGGGTGCTTCGGTTTCGGCTCACATTCCAAAGGTGTGCAGATTTGTTGGTTAATTGGCTATGGTAAGGTTGCAAAATTGCCCCTAGCGTGTAGGATAGAGTTAGTGTACGGGGTGGTCTGTGGTTAGCGTGGACTCAGTGATCCAAAAGGCCTGTTTCCACGCTGTATCTCCAATCTAAACAAAACTGGTAGCTTTCTTGGATTATCCATTTGAGATAAATACAGAAAGTGCTGGAAATAGGCAGCTGGTCAGGCAACATTCTGTGGTGAGAGACCGAGAGGTAACGTTTCACGACAGCATCTCTGCCCCAGAACGAGAAACGTGAGGAAACAAACATGTTTAATGTAGCAGACAGAAGAAAGGGAAGATAGACACAAAATGCTGGAGTAACTCAGCGGGACAGGCAGCATCTCCGGAGAGAAGGAATGGGTGACGTTTCGGGTCGAGACCTTTCTTCAAGAAAGGGAATGTCTGTGATCGAGTGAAGGCCAAGATTGTTCAGGTGACACGATGCTTTCATTAGGATTAGAAAGACTGTTGAGTGCGTGGCTATTTCTAACGGCACAGTACGCCTCAGTGCTATCAGAGGAGCAAGAGACAAAAAAGGAAAAGTAATTCATAATTTTAGGAAAGACCAGGCCAGGAAAGAGCAATTAAAATTAATCAATGAAGCCACGTGAGAAATATGCTGGATAAGCGTTTCTATTGCGATCTTTGGGTGGGAAAGCTTGCTGCATGCATGTTTGACAGTGGTTAGTGTGGTTATGTACACAATACGTTTGGTGTTGGAGATGAAAATACATTAGTATTGGGCAAAATAACGCCTGGTCTGTTAATGATGAGGGAATGGTGTCAGCCATGATAGGTATCCTATATCAAGTGCTGTGAACATTTCCTAATTATTTTGATGTTCTACCTGATCTCTGAAGCCTGAATCTCGGGACCTTGAACCTCAGATGCTGAGATGCTAATCTTTGCATGGAAAAATTGAGCAACATGTATATTCGTTGTTAACCTGGTGATCCTTGCTGCAATACACAGCAGGGTGCCAAGGACTGATCCGGGTATCCATCGCAAATCTGGGTGGCATGGTGGCGCAGCGGTAGAGTTGCTGCCTTACAGTGCCAGAGACCGTGGTTCGATCCTGACCAAGGGTGCTTGTCTGTACGGAGTTTGTATGTAACCTCCCCGTAACCTCCGTGGGTTTTCTCCAGGATCTCAGTTTTCCTCCCACACTCCAAAGAAGTACAGGTTTGTAGGTTAATTGGCTTGGTATAATTGTAAGAAACCTGTCCCTAGTGTGTGTAGGCTAGTGTTGGCATGCGGGGATCGCTGGTCGTCACGGACTCGACGAGCCGAAGGGCCTGTTTCCACGCTGTATCTCTAAACTAATAGTCATCTGAAAAAAAATGACAGACCTCTTTAGACTTTAAAAATACAGCGCGAAAAAGGGCCCTTCAGCCCACTGACCAGTGATCACCCCATACACCAGCACCATTCTACACACCAGCGACGATCTACCATTTATTAGAAGCCAATTAACCTACAAATCTTCATGTCTTTGGAGTGTGGGTGGAAACCAGAGCACCCAGAGAAAATCCACAGGGAGAATGTGCAAACTCCATACAGACAGCACCCATAGTCAGGATCGAGCCTGGGTCTCTGGCGCTGTAAGGCAGCAACTCTACGGCTGTGCCACCGTGACGCCCTGAGGCATCGGAAAAAAAGCTTAAGCTGGTGGTGTGAAGGAGGTGCACCAGTGCCATTAGCCACAGGAGTAGAGGACAGCCTATTCCTTCAAAGAATCTGATGGGACTTGCTTTTCTTCGTTAAATCGTGGTGACATAGCTGAATTCCATTCAAAGGCAGCTCGCCGAAATGATTACAAGAAAACAATGCATTGAAAAATGATTTTTTTTTTCCTGTTGACAAATGCCTCGTGATTGATGAAGGCAGCTTATTTGACCGCGTGGAGCAATCTAGAATTGCTTGGTCTTTGGAGAAGCCTGACTATCAAATTACAGTGCTCCATCATGTTGGAAAGGTGTCCATGAAAAACCTGATGCAAACGTGAGCCCGAGATGACAAAGCTCCAGTGGAGATTTAATGCAGCTGGTTAAAGGCATTTAGCTTCTCTGGGGGATGTCAGCTTTAGATTTGAGATTCTGACTACGGGTGTTGTCTGTATAGAGTTTGTTCGTTCACCCTGTGACGATGTGGTTTTTCTCCAGAAGCTCCGGTTTCTTTCCACTCTCCAAAGACCTACAGGTTTGTAGGTTAATTGGCTTGGGTAAAATTGTAAATCGTCCCTAGTGTGTAGGATAGTGCTCGTGTACGGGGATCGCTGGTCGGCGCGGGCTCGGTGGTATGAACGGCCTGTTTCTGCGCTGTATCTCTAAAAGGTCTAACAGCGTTTTGAGAACGATATAGGTGGGTGACAATCACCAAATTGAGGCAAGTTAATACTTGCGGAGAGGTAAGGGAAGTGAACAGAGAACATTGGAGATAAATAACTTGTTTTGAAAAAAAAATCCCTTAAAATTTCAAAAGCAAGGCACTGTGGTGGCAAGGCACCTTCATGAACTGGGCATTACAGAATGCAGGCTGGCTTTGATATGACAAGCAGTTACCACTCAGATTCTTGGTGATCACTCTCCAGGAGAGAAAATAAAACAGGCAAAAGATTATCCTCCCCTCCAAAATAAATACTAAACACATAGAAACATAGACAAGATGTGCAGGTGTGGCGGCACGGTGGCGCAGCGGTAGAGTTGCTGCCTTACAGCGAATGCAGCGCCGGAGACTCAGGTTCGATCCTGACTACGGGTGCCGTCTGTACGGAGTTTGTACATTCTCCCCGTGACCTGCGTGGGTTTTCTCCGAGATCTTCGGTTTCCTCCCACACTCCAAAGACGTACAGGTATGTAGGTTAATTGACTGGGTAAATGTAAAAAAAAAATTGTCCCTAGTGTGTGTAGGATAGTGTTAATGTGCGAGGATCGCTGGGCGGCGCGGACCCGGTGGGCCGAAGGGCCTGTTTCCGCGCTGTATCTCTAAATCTAAAAAAATCTAAATCTAAAATTCGGCCCTTCGAGCCAACACCGCCATTCAATGTGATCATGGCTGATCATCCACAATCAGTACCCCATTCCTGCCTTCTCCCCATACCCCTTGATTCCGCTAGCCCTAAGAGCTCTATCTAACTCTCTTTTAAATGCATCCAGTGAATCGGCCTCCACTGCCTTCTGAGGCAGAGAATTCCACAAGTTCACAACTCTCTGGGTGAAAAAGTTTTTCCTCATCTCAGTTCTAAATGGCCTACCCCTTATTCTTAAACTGTGGCCCCTGGTTCTGGACTCCCCCAACATCGGGAACACGTTTCCTGCATCTAACGTGTCCAATCCCCTAAATAATTTTATATGTTTCTCTAAGATCCCCTCTTATCCTTCTAAATTCCAGTGAATACAAGCCCAGTCGCTTCATTCTTTCATATCTGCTTCAGAATGCCAAGCATTTGATTGTTCTTATCCCATCGAAGGTGTGAACGGCGGTTATTTGAAAATGGGGAAGAAAAGTGTCTTTATACAATAGAATGAAAAACCAATGAATTGAGAGGTTTATCTTGGACATTTACATTTTTTATGGATGCATTTAAATCCAACTATAAAGATGACGAGCATCATATTAATCACATTTTCCTCCACTAATTTAGAGACTGTTTATCTGTTTGCCTAACATAGAAAATGGTTGTTTTCTACCATTAAATTATCATAAAAGATCAAACTAGTCTCTCACCTTTGACCCAGCGGTGCCAAAGATTTGAAAAGGCACTGAATACTCAATGACCTCATACAATCCAGTTCCTGACCTTTGCCTCCCCGGCCCACTTACACATCCCCTTTCTGTCTTGTCATCCATCACTGAAATCAGAGTGTGCAAGCTTTCGGGCTAAATGCAAGTTGGCTTCAAGCAGGAATGACATTATTATGATTTCACTGTAATTTAGGTGGTGCACTGGGGAGATATTATATTCCTGACCTTTGACACTTCTGGGTGGTTAAACACAAGAGAAAAGAAGCTTCTATATACATCATTCCTTCTGTCCTGGAATGCAAACAACAAACTCTTCTAGTCCTCCTGAACAACAGATTTGTTTTACTGCTTTGACTTGGGGGATATTCTTGCAATACGTAGGTCTGCATTTTGTCGCAGATATCAAGACCTGACAGCTTACTGGTGCCAAATTAAGGGAGGAAACATTAATATCATTTGCGGGCCTAAATCCGCTCACCTCATGTTTAGCACAGCTAATGTCTTTCTGGAGGCCTTTGGAATTGAATTTGATTTACTTAGAAAAAGAATTATCAGTAGAAAGCATTTTAACATTGTCCCATTATGGCTGGTTAGCCAAGAATAAACACAATTGCCATATGTTTAGTTTAGGGATACAGCATGGAAACAGGCCCTTCGGCCCACCGAGTCCGTGCCGGCCAGTGGTCTCCACACACTAGCACTATCCTACGCACACTAGGGACAATTTACTATTTTTACCGAAGCCAATTAACCTACAAACCTGTACGTCTTTGCAGTGTGGGAGGAAACCGGAGCACCCGGGGAAAACCCACACAGTTACGAGGAGAACGTACAAACTCCATACAGACACCACCCGTAGTCAGGATCGAACCTGGGTCTCAGGCACCAAAAGGCAGCAAATCTACCGCTGCGGCGCCATGCTGCACTATCTCTCGGCAATACTAATACAAACCAATGCATTTGCAATCCCAGTTTCATTACAGTGAAGGGTCAGATAATGATGAGGGGGTTGGGGTGGGGAAGTGGGGACTGGCGAGTATATGGGGGGGGGGAATGAGGCAAGCAAGGATCCAGGAATAATATACCCAGGTGAGCCCTAGGAACTGCATTCATAAGTTCTAGGAGCAGGATTAGGCCATTCCCCCCCAACAAGTCTACTCCGCCATTCTATCACAGCTGATCTATCTTTCCCTCTCAACCATATTCTCCTGCCTTCTCCCCATAACCCCTGACACCCTTACTAATCAATTTAGAAACTAGGCGGGCTCCTGTGAAACCTCAAGTGGGTTTATACCAAACTCGAGCCAAGTTAAACAGGCAGGAAAGGATACGGTTAGAGCCATGCATCAGGCATGAGTCACCAGGTAATAATGAAAAGCTGGAACCTTGGGCAATATTTTATCCACTACGCATCCTATAACTATTATCCCACCAGCTGCGATCAGGTTAGGGAGGAAGCCAGCACATTTCTGGTCAGAATGCTCGGGCGTTATGGAGCAATATTTGGTCAAAGGACAGAAAATGGCATTAATATGACGTGTTTGAGAAAAGTACAAAGTTGAGTCATTGCTCAAGGCAGCCATACTTCACTTTTTGCGTCCTAATGCTCCTTTCACCATTCTCAACATGCTAACATCCTTTAACCTCCAGTCCATTAATAATTTAATCACAACATAACCTTTTAAATTCAGCACAAGAGCACGATGATGCAAGCCTGAACCTGAATAAGCCGTACACACATGCACGACTTGCTTTCTGATGAGCTCTTTGCAATTAAACGCAGGGTTATAGTTGGCACTGAGATTTTGCTTCTCCAGTGGCACTAGGTAAGTCAAATAAGGCAAATCATTCAAAACTATTTAAGCCCTTTGCAATTTTGACTTTCACTAAAAAAATTGAGTTAAAGAGACAGTATCTGGGCCTACCAAGAACCACCCATTTACACTAATCCCACCTCAATCCCATTTTTAAATTCTCCCCATTCTTGTCAACTCTTCTGTACTCACCCCCCCCCCCTCCCCCCCCTCCCTCCCAGAAGGCAATTAACCTACAAACTTAGTGTAAGAAAATAACTGCAGATTCTGGTACAGATCGAAGGTATTTATTCACAAAATGCTGGAGTAACTCAGCAGGTCAGGCAGCATCTCAGGAGAGAAGGAATGGGTGATGTTTCGGGAAGTCTCAAGAAGGGTCTCGACCCGAAACGTCACCCATTCCTTCTCTCCTGAGATGCTGCCTGACCTGCTGAGTTACTCCAGCATTTTGTGAATAAAAACCTACAAACCTATACAACCGGAGACAACCGGAGCACCAGGATAAACCCACACGGTCACGGGGTGAACATACAAACTCCGTACAGACAGCACCTGTAGTCAGGATCAATCCCGGGTCTCAGGCACTGTAAGGCAGCAAATCTATCGCTGCGCCACCGTGCCGCCCTATCTCTTGGCAATACTAATACAAACCAATGCATTTGCAATCCTAGTTTCAGTGAAGGGTCAGATAATGATAAGGGGTTTTGAGTGGTGAGTAAATGGGAGAAAAAAATAAGGAGGCAAGCTGGGATCCAGGAGCTATGTATTATATATTAACTATTTACAGTTAAGTAAAATTGGAGAATTCAGTGTTCACGTTCAGTGTCAGGCTGTAAACTACCCAAGCGGAATAGGAGGTATTGATCCTCCAGTTTGTGCATGTCCGCACTCTGACAACGGAGGAGACCCAAATGCTTGAAGATAGTGAAGGACAGAAGACTAGGAGCAAGAGCACAGAAATAAATTAGATTGGGGTTAAGTAAACGGACAAGCCTTTCTGAAAGAGTCTCTTGCCCAGAGTGGGTGAATCGAGGACCAGAGAACATAGGTTTACGGTGAAGAGGAAAAGATTTAATAGGAATCTGAGGGGTAACCTTTTCACACAAAGGGTGGTGGGTGTACGGAACAAGCTGCCAGAGGCGGTAGTTGAGGCAGGGACTATCCCAGAACGTAAGAAACAGTTAGACAGGTACATGGATAGGACAGGTTTTGAGGGATATGGACCAAATGTGGGCAGGTGGGACTTGTGTAGCTGTGACATGTTGGCCGGTGTGGGCAAGTTGAGCCCACACGTGGGCCTGTCTCCACGCTGTATCTATGACTATGAGTGCTGGGAGAAATCAACCCACGCTTCTTTGTTCCAACTGAATTGCGCAAGAGGGAATCTTTTCTAACACCCTGCATCAAACAGGGAGAATTTACATCATGTCAAGGGACACAAACCCCTGTTTATGCAAAATACAAAACAATGGAACAAAGAGTTTAATTGCTTAAATGTTAATCACGCTAATCGCAAATCAATTCAGCAGCATTTTCTGCACCAAGTTTGCAATTTGTCATTCGACAGAACATGCTTTTAAATATTCATGGGCATCGAAAACTGTAAATAGCTAAATCAAATCAAAATGATTCACCTTATTGATTGGACTCAATAACGGAGGATTTTGTTAGTAATAAGTCAAGAAAGTGTCTCGTTTTTACAGCTGTTTTACGAGCAGGAGATTCGGAGGAGAACACAGATTGCATTAATGGTTCAGTGAGTGTATCCCAGGAGTGAATGGGTCACATAAACTAGAATGGACTTTTACAGCGGGCACGAAGCGGTGGTCTGTGAGAGAGTCATTCCACCGCACAGAAGCGGGAAGTAAAACTGCCGGGAGTTGCTGAGACCACCACAAAATAAAATCACTTTGATCTCTGCAAAAAGATGCTGCTTGGCAAATAGTTTCAGGCTGGGACGGAGAAAGGTAGCGCAAGTGTTGCGCATAGGTTTAAGGTGAGGGGGGTGAAGATTTAATAGAAACCTGAGGGGCAACTTCTTCCACACAGAGGATGGGGAGTGTATGGAAAGAGCTGCCAGAAGAGGTAGTTGAGGCAGGTACTATCGCAAAGTTTAAGAAACATTTAGACAGGTAGGTGGATAGGACAGATTTAGAGGGATATATGGGCCAAACACAGGAAAGTGGGATGAGTGTAGTTGGGACATGTTGGTCACCCTTTATGACTCTAAGTCCCATTCTATCACTTTAATCGAACAACTGCCTCTGACAATGGGCACGTTTGTAGTTTCCAGCCTATTTGAAGGTTGTAGTGTTTAACAGTCTAATGGTCATAGGGAAGAAGCTGCTACTGAAGCTGGACATTACAGTATTCAGGCTCCCGTGCCTTCTTCTCGATGGCAAGGGTAAAATGTGAGTGTGGCCAGGGTGGTGTGGGTATTAAACACCACAACCTCCAAACAGACTCTGAGCTACATAGAACTGAGGGGCATAATTTTTGTCTTTGCGCTATTATTGTTTATATATACCTTGGATGGCCACTCACACTGTGCCAACTAAACATAGCACAAAAAGTAAGGAAATTTGTGTTTGATAGATTATTTCTTTGTTGTAACAATGCTTCTTGGCAATAAATCTTATACCGTTGGAAAGCCTGTTTATTTTCCTTTTAAATGGTGCCACATTTGTAAGGAACATGCATTTGTGGGATGAGCAGCAGAGCTGAGTATGTGGGTTGCTCCCATGAAAAATCTGCGAAATCTTCTCTGCCAATGCCAAACAGCTTATTCTGCCATTGACTCTTGTTCGGTGTTGTTTGGTGGATTGGATGATTGAAGTCTGAAGAAACAAGACATATTGGCAATTTAACAATTTATTCATTTAATAAACAGGAGCCTCAGTAGCGTGTGGAAGAACCATACACAGCCACAACAGCCTGGCACCTCCTCCTCATGCTGGTCACCAGCCTGGTCACACACTGTTGTGGGATGGCATCCCATTCTTCAACCAGCATTTGTCGCAAGTCAGCCAACGTGGTTGTGTTGGTCACTCTGGCACGAACAGCACGCCCAAGCTGATCCCACAAGTGTTCAATGGGGTTGAGGTCAAGACTGCTGGCAGGCCATTCCATCCTCTCCACTCCCAAATTCTGGAGGTAGTCTCTGAGAAACCCTGCTCTGTGGGGGCGAGCATTGTCATCTTGGAGGATAGAGTTTGGTCCCAGACTGTGGAGATATGGGATTGCCACTGGTTGCAGAATCTCATCTCGATATCTCTCTGCATTGAGATTGCCTCCAATGATGACAAGCCTCATTTTTCCAGTGAGGGAGATGCCGCCCCACACCATCACACTGCCTCCACCAAAAGATGTTACTCTTTCGGCGCAGCAATCAGCATAGCGTTCTCCGCGTCTTCTCCACACTTTGACCCTGGACTCATCGCTGAACATAACGTTCCTCCACATGTTCAGGTTCCAGTGCACGTGTTGCCGACACCAGCGCAAACGGGCCTGACGGTGAAGGGCAGTCATGGCAGGCCTCCTGGCAGCCCTATGAGACCGGAGATCGGCTGCGTGCAGTCTGTTCCGAATTGTCTGGGCAGAGAGCCGTCGGTCATATCGTCCTGCAAACCTTGACTGCAAATCTGTAGAAGACAGCCTACGGTTCCTAAGTGCTGACAGGGTGAGGAAACGGTCTGCTTCGGGTGTCGTCTTCTTGGGACGCCCACTTCGCGGCCTGTCTCTGACATCCCCCGTTATATGGAACTTGGCCTTCACTTTGGAGATGGTACTAGGGCTCACTCCAAATAATGCCGCAATTTGGTTTTGCGGAACACCAGCTTGAAGTTGCCCTATCGCACGGGCCCTATCCAGATCAGTCAAACGTGGCGTGCCGATTCTTGGAGCAGACACCTACTGACCACTGTAGCAGGGCCCATGCTCACAGGTGCTGCCAATCAGGTGCCAATCAGGCACCTGATTGTCAGCACCTGGGGGTACCAGAAACTCAAAACAAGAGTCAATAGCAACAGGAGAATAAGCTGTTTGGCATTGGCAGAGAAGATTTGGCAAATTTTTCATGGGCGCAACCCATATACTCAGCTCTGCTGCTCATCCCACAAATGCATTTTCATTACAAATGTGGCACCATTTAAAAGGGAAATAAACAGGCTTTCCAACGGTATAAGATTTATTGCCAAGAAGCATTGTTACAACAAAGAAATAATATACCAAATACAAATTTCCTTACTTTTTGTGCTATGTTTATTTGTGAGATGTGTGAACAGTCAAGAGTGAAGAGTGTTTTATTGTCAAATGTCCCGAAACGGAACAATGAAATTCTTATCTGCAGCAGCACAACAGGTATGTAAACATCGTACTCTGTTATAAACCAACAATAAACAACAAAAAAGTTATATATATATATATATATATATATATATATATATAGATATAGATAGATAGATATATTTGCAGTTTTCAATGGCCATGAATATTTAAAAGCATGTTCTGTCGAATGACAAATTGCAAACTTGGTGCAGAAAATGCTGCTGAATTGATTTTTGATTAGCGTGATTAACATTTAAGCAATTAAACTCTTTGTTCCATTATTTTAATCGTGTGGCTTTTACAGAGTTCTTTGTTTACATACCTGTTGTGCTGCTGCAGGTAAGAATTTCATTGTTCCGTTTCAGGACATTTGACAATAAAACTCTTCACTCTTGACTGTTCACACATCCCACAAATAGTTGGCGCAGCAAGACTGGACATCCATGGTGAGGTCCACCCTTTACATTCCAGGTCCCTGAATTTCCTTTACCGCTGTTTGCAAGGTAACGTCAGCGGCAAACCTTTTCGGCGCAATTTTTGGATGTCTCAGCGACTTCATAATTTCATTTTACTAAACCAGACTATCAACATATTCATCATTTTGATCCTTAAACCAAACAGCTCATTGTTTTCTTCCACTTCTCTCTTTGATAAAAACATCTGTGCTTTATAAAGTAAGATTTTGACCAGCTAAATACAAATAACCATTCCTTAATATTCATTTTGTGGGCGGTAGGAAGAGAAGTTACAAAAGGCTTATTGGATTCTCGGAAATCAGAACTTTATATATAGATTAAAAACAGAGCTGGAATGTTTCTATATTTGCATGTCTGCTTAAATTATTGCAAAGCAATGAATGAAAACTCAATGCTAAAAAACTTAAATACACTCAGTTTTAAATATTTAACCCAAAATGGAGCATTCAAGTTTCAGCATTGATTGCATGGCATGGTGGCGCAGCGGTAGAGCTACTGTCTTACAGCACCAGAAATTGATCCTGACCACAGGTGCTGCCTGTACGGAGTTTGTACGTTCTCCCTGTGACCTGCGTGGGTGTTCTCCAAGCGTTCCAGTTTCTTCCCACACACCAAAGACGTACAGGCGTGTAGGCTAATTGGCTACGTAAAATTGTAAATTGTCCCTAGCGTGCGTAGGATAGTGTTAGTGTGCGGGGATCGCTGGTCGGAGCGGACTCGTGGCCCTGTTCCCACACTGTATCTCCAAATTAAATAAACCAAGCATGCAAAGTTGATGTCTGTCATGGGGAAAAATTGCTTTAAATTTCTCTATGAATCATGCAGAACCCTATTGAAGTACACAATACCTCTGCTACAATACCCCCAAATGTGTCGTGATCCCAAGTCTACCCACCTGCAACACCAATTATCGCAGAAGATGGGTGTCATGGGTTATGGCAAGAAGGCTGGAGATTGGGGTTAGGAGGGAGTGATAGATCAGCCGTGATTGAATGGTGGAGTAGACAGGACGGGCCAAATGGCCTAATTCTACTCCTATCACTTATGACCTTCTGCCCTTATGATATCACTGTAGCATCGCAAAATAGGACCTACTACATGGTATGTTTAAAAGAAGAGAAAACAGCATGAGTCTGGACACTTCTTGAAGCAGTCAGCTTCAGCATGACAGCATCTGCCCAACCGGAGAGCAAGACGTTTCCTCAAATGGGGTCCATGCAAGGATAGTGGTGTAAAATGAGTACTTCACTCATGACCAAGTCTGTAAGCCTTTCCGCTGGCTGGGTAGCACGTGACGATGAACAAAACAAACTAAATGCTTCACCCATCAACAAAAACTCCAATGAAAAGAAAGTCAAACAAGTCTCAGAACGAATCAGGCCACTCTATGAATGCCGCCACGAATATTATAGAACAAAATATTCTGAACAATTGAAACTTAAAACCAGCCAACACCAAGTGGAATTTGAGAAATCAAAGGGAAGGGCAAATTACAGAAGGTTAAATGACAATTTCTACCTCACGCTGCCACGGCAAGGCCTCAAGCATCATCAACAATGAGTTGCACCCTGACCACTCCCCTCTTCTCCCCTCTCCCATCGGGCAAAAGATATGGAAGTGTGAAAATGCAAACCTCCAAATTCAGGGGCAGTTTCTTCCCAGCTGTTACCAGGCAACTAAACCATCCGACCAACATCTAGAGAGCGGTCCTGAACTACTATCAACCTCATTGGAGACTCTCGGGACTATCTTTGATCGGACTTTACTGGCTTTATTTTGCACTAAATGTTATTCACGATATTCCCTTTATCACATATCTGCACACTGTGGATGGCTCGATTGTAACCATGCATTGTCTTCCAGCTGACGGGTTGGCACGCAACGAAAGCTTTTCACTGTACCTCTGTGCAAGTGACAATAAACTCGACTGAACTGAACCGTGCTAATCAAGAAGTTAACTCAAAATCCCGGTATTGTTCCTCTGTTAGCGATTTCTTGGCAACAACCAGAACATAAATTAATGGCTAAAGGGAGAAGGATGTGACTCTATTACACAGATGACTGACCTCGTCTGGACTGGCTGCTTGGTAAGTTCGACAAGCATCTTCATAGTTTTGCTCAGCTTCAGCTTGGTCAGTGGAGTCAGGCCCCCGTGACTCATAGACGGGCGTGACGTTGTGGCACAGAGCGATTGCTTTCACTGCCTCGTGAACACGAACGGCAACCGTCTTACGTATTTTCGGAAATGCTGATGAAGATTTATCTTGTGACGCAGCTGGAGCCTGGGGATACACAAAATTAATTCCGAGCTGATTACAGCACCATGATTATATTCATCACCATCGCGGCAAGAAGAATCATGCCAGCCTGAAAGTTGAAATTTGTCTCCAAATATCATGACTTTACATTCAAAAACAATTGTTTTTAAAACACTGAACACTTTTGAGAGGAATGGATCGGGTATTCGCACAGTCTTTAATTAATCATATTTTAGTTACATTTCCGTGATCCCATGTAAAGGCTCAGGTCCCTCAACATCCATATTGAACAAATGGCAGAGTAAGAATCATAGAGTCACAGAGTCACAGAGCTTGGAAATAGGCCCTTCAGCCCAGCTTGCCCACGTCAACTAACATGCCCTGTCTACACTAGTACCACCTGCCTGCGTCTATAACTGGAATAGAACTCAACGTCAACAGGAAGTGATGAACGAAAGATTAAACACGGGTGAAGATTTATCCCCAAATCACACATTTACACCTTTTCCAATATACCTTCCTAACGATTTCCCGTCTGTCATTGATTCACAGCTGGCCACCCCTTCTCCAGCCAACAGGCCTCTCTTCACCTCTTTCACATTTGAGCCCAGAACATGAGCATGACTCACCATAAGGTCTAATCTGTTAATTTATGTCATCGTCCACACAGGGATCAGGGCAATGATTAACCCCAAGGCTAATACAGCTACACAACCACTATCCTGGCCAACTCAAGCAAGATGGAGCCTTCCTGCTCACCATGGAACAGTTAGTCATTGAATATCTTACAGGCGGTAAGTAATCACATTTTGATAATAAAAAGGTTAAACTTTGATAATAAATGTTTAATAGAGAACAATTGAGCTGGACTGAACAAATGAGAAAAGATTGTATCAGTATCATGAAATTTATCAAAGGCTTTTAAAGTTTTCTTGAAGAGGCGCGTAATTATTCATTTGTGCAGTAAACACCAATGGCGCCCAGTCATTCATCACCTGCTTACCTGTGTGTAAGCACTAAATACATGGCTCTCCACTTCATCCATTGAATCCAATCCATAGGACACTGTCCCCAAATGAAGACGCCTGAACTGCATTTCATTTTTTGTAAGGGTTCCTGTGGAATGCAAAAAAAAAGCAAAGTTATCCAATTTTTTAATTCATCCAAGTGCATTTTATTTAATCGTGTGACATATTATTGCACTTGTGAGATAGTGCATGGTTCAGCAAAATGATGAGATGAAAAGTTCCTGTTTTGCTTCTTTTACCTGAAGCCAATTAACTTACGCATCCATGGAATGTGGGAAGAAACCGGAGCACCCGGGGAAAACCCACGCGGTCACGGGGAGAACGTGCAAACTCCGTACAGACAGCACCTGCAGCCAAGATCTAACCTGGGTCTCCGGTGATGTAAGGCAGCAACTCTACCGCTGCGCCACCGTGCCGCCCTGAAGGACAACGCCGGTTTATAAGACAGGCCTCAGAGACAAGGAGAATGGACGCTGCCTTCTGCACCTTGTGTTTAATGCAATGAGTGATACCGAGTACATTCAATGCTGTTTCCAAAATTCACCAGTCAATGGAAGTTATATCTTGTGAGGTTTTACTTTGTGCAATAGTATAAAACATACAACGCCAAATTGGCAATCTGTTTCATATTTAACTTCCTAAATAAAAATGTAAAGCCACTCAAAAAACTGTCTATCTATAAACACACGTTTTATACTAACACAAAATCAAAATCGCCAAGCACATTTTCTCAGCAGGAGTCAGCGGCCCTTTGTTTGTTGTCCATTCTCTGGTTTAAGTGCACAGAAGCCAATTATTGTGTCTTGATTATTTCCCTTTGTTCAGGGGTACAGAAACCAAATGTAGCATGACAAAAAGGCGGAACAGTGGCACAGCGGTAGAGCTGCTGCCTTCTGGCGCTTACAGCGCCAGAAATCTGGGTTCAATCCCAACTACAGGTGCTGTCTGTATGGAGTTTGTGCTTTCTCCTCGTGACCTCGTGGATATTCTCCGAGATCCACAGTTCCCTCCCACACTCCAAAGAAGTAGGTTAATTGGCTTGGTGTAATTATAAATTGTCCCCAGCATGTGTAGGATAGTGTTAATGTGCGGGGATCGCTAGTCGGCACGGACTCGGTGGGCCGAAGGGCCTGTTTCCGCGCTGTGTCTGTAAACTAAAGTAAACTAAATTACTGGCCTATCTAAGATTAATCCACTCTGACTTGAGAGGTTTCAAGAGGCGTGAAACAAGCCATTTTTAGAAATGATCCAGTTTTCTGCCTGGAAACCATTAACTACATTATGATACATTCTTGTAAACTAAATGCAACCATAAGCATACAATTAGATATCTTAGAATACTGCAAGTTTATTTTCATTGCAACATTTACATTAAGCAGTTTAAACAAATACTCTTCAAAATTCACCTCCATCTCCCAAGCTCCATAAAACTTGAAAATTATTTTACAAAAGTCCTCAAAAACCAATTTATTGGTGACCGCACTTTACATAAACAGATAAATTATGCTATTGATGATAAAGAGAGATGAAAGGATCTCGAGGCTTCTCTTCAGAATAAATCACCTTACCACAGATTTGCATTAACTTTCCACAGATGGAATTTTTACAAAACCAAATTTTTAACCTGACCAAAGTAGAACAATAAAGCTCTGATAATCAAGCACACTTGGGGATAGATAGCCTGGACTAGCACATTTTCTGGACCTTTGAGCCCACAAATAAAATGTATTTCACTTTATTTCTCACATTGACATAAACAGGAAGATTAGAATGCATGGGGTACTGGACCAGCTAGCTGACTGGATGGGCTTGGCCCGCTGAGGCTTATGGGATCTCCCGGTTGCTAATCATTTTAACTCCGCATACTGACATTTCTGTCCTGGACCTCCATTGCCAGTTAGGCCACATGCAAATTGGAGGTACAGCTCCTCGTATTTAACTTGTGTATCTTACAACCCAACAGTATAAATGTTGAATTTCCTAATTTTAAGAAACTTCATCCTGCACTCCCCTCTCCTTCCTCCATCCTAGTCGTTTAAGCAATTTGCAGCAATGTATCCCTCTTCACACCTTCTCGAGCCAACAACTGGCCTACCAGGGAACCACCCTGCCTGAGGTCATCTGTTGCCACCCTGATCTGTCCTGTTTTATTCTGTCGCCTCCAATTCTCCCTCCCCCACCTTCCCTCTCCTGACCCAAAAACGTCACCTATCTTTTTTTCTCCAGAGTTGCTGAGTTACTCCGGCACCTTGTGTCTATCTTTGGATGCAGAATTGGTTTTGTTTAGAGATACAGCATGGAAACATGCCCACCGAATCCACAATGACCATCGATCGCCCGTTCACACTGGTTCTGTTATCCACTCCCTACGCATTGGAGGCAACTGTGCCGAGGTAAATTAACCGACCAACCCGCTTGTCTTCAGATGTAGGAAGAAACCCTGAAGCATTTGCATGGATAGGGCAGGTTCGGAGGGATATGGATGAAGTGCAGGCGGGTGGAACTAGTGTAGCTGGGACATGTTGGCTGGTGTGGGCAAGTTGAGCCGAAGGGCCTGTTTCCACACTGTATCGCTCTAGGACCCAGAGGAAACCCACATGAGGACGGTATAAACGGCACACAAACAGCAGCCGAGGTCAGGATCAAACCTGGGTCTCCGGTTTTAGTCTCCATTATAATTCACCAGCATCTTCCTTACACCCACAACACCATCCCCCCGATCGAAGAAAGAGGGGGGCAAAAAGAGGAGATCTCTATAATATCTTTCTTATGCATTGACTAATAAGGTACTTGAAAGAAGGTAACGGGGTAATTTAGACAACCTCGTCAGAAAAGCTTTCTAAACAACTCCCACTCCTTTGATGTTGACAAAATCCGTCACTGATTTACAGAGACGTTATCAGAAAATTGTTAGCATACCTGACCCAAGCCTCAAATGCTCAGTTTGAATCATCATCTTACAACACATCAGGAGGTCATTTACTTCACTGGGTCCATCGTAACACTTCAAAGAGCCAATTGTTGTGTTCCATTATAATATCCGTCGAACCCTTTTTTTGCCCCCAATTTCATCCAATTCCTTTTCAAAAGCCAACACAGATTTTGTTTTTCACAATATTTCTGACACAGTACTTTCAACTCTTATGGAACATTCCCAGCTTTGTCATTATTCTTTTGGCAACATTTTTACCTTTGTGACCTCTTATTACTATCGCACTTGGTCATTACAAATGGAGCCTTTCTGCCCTGGGCCTCTTCCACTATCAGACTTGGGCCTTGCGCAAAATGGAGGAACAGCACGTTCCCTAATTTCAAGTAGCCCTTGCATTCCCTCTCTCTCTCTCTCTCTCTCTCTCGATCCCTCCAGCATTTGCGTCTATCTTCGGCCAACATACCCGTCTTGTCTGTTAGGACAAAGGAAATTCTCCCAAGCTGTTCGGGAATGGTGCTGGACCGTACCACCGTGCCGGGAATTTTGTCATCTCTCCGAATCATCAAACTGTAGACCATCTTTCCCATGTCCAGATTTACACGAATACTAGATGAAGAAGAAGAAACATAAATAAGAAAACAGACCTCTACAGGTTTTCACGTGGAAGGAATTGCAGATGCTGGTTTAAACCAAAGATAGACACAAAATGCTGGAGTAACTCAGTGGACAGGCAGCATCTCTGGAGGGAAGGAATCGGTGACATTTCGGCTACGTTTCAGTCTAAAGGGCCTTGACCTGAAACGTCACCCATTCCTTCCCTCCAGAGATGCTGCCTGTCCCGCTGAGTTACTCAAGCATTTTGTCTATCCACATGTTTTCGTTGGGAACGACTAAGTACAAGCTGAGGGCATTGGAGTCAAATGATTCCTTCAGAAAAACAAATAAAGATTTATCCTATTATCTTTTGATTTTAAATGTAAAATATTGCACAGGTTTAACGGCAGTGGCGTAGCGGTAGAACTGCTGCCTTGCAACAGCGTGGATTTTCTCTGGATGTTCTGGTTTCCTCCCACACTCCAAAGAACTACAGATTAGTAGGTTAATTGGCTTCAGTAAAATTGTAACTAGTTCCTTGTGCGTAGGATAGAGCTCACGTATGGGGTAATCGCTGGTTGGCACATGGTCTGTGGGCCGAAGGACTTGTTTCTGAACTGTATCTCTGAAGTCTAATATTTCAAACAGAATTATTGCACCATTTCCCAATTTACTACAAACAGATCAGATACAAGTGTGTCAATGTCAATACAAAATGCAACGATATTAGGTGTTTGCTGGAAAACATTAAGTTACTGTAATTTCTTGCTGTATAAATATTCAATTCATGATTTTTTGTTGTCATGCTATCGACACTTTGAGGTATGTGATTTCAATTTACAAAGCTGGATTTGGTGATAATCGCAGTGATACACTGCTGAAATATCAATAATGCATTGTGTCCAGCATTTTGATTTACAAAGTGTTACTTATCGAAATGTTTTGCAGGAACATAGCTCTTCCAAAAATCAATGAATTATGTACCATTTCACATAACATCGAAGGACAGTCAGCCTATCCTCCGTAGATTCCCATCCATCCCCTCCCCCGTACCTCCCTGTAAACTATTCTCTCTCACATGGCACAGTGGCACAGCAGTAGAGTTGCTGCCTTCCAGCGCTCATAGTGCCAAGTTCGATCCCGATCACGGGTGCTGTCTGTATGGAGTTTGTACGTTCTCCCTGTGACCGCATGGGTTTACTTCTGTTTCCTCCCACACTCCAAAGACATACAGGTTTGTAGATTAATTGGTTGGGTACAAATGTAAATTGAACCTGGTCTGTGTAGGATAGTGTTAATGTGCGGGGATCGCTGTTCAGCGCAGACTCGGTGGGCTGAAGGGCCTGTTTCCGCACTGTATCTCTAAACTAAACTAATCTAAACACATTTCCATCAATCCATGACTACCCCCCCCCCCCCCCCCCCATTCGTTTCTCCTACAGATACCTACAGCAGAGGTGATGTATGTCAGCCCAATATGGAAACTGTCAGCACAACAGCTGAATATTGGTCAGGAGTACTGCCGCTTCTCAATGTTTTCCTCTTCAGGTAAAGTACAGCACCACTCAGGTTCAATTACTGATTCAATTGGTACACCACCAATAGTGATGTGGCCTCTCATTTTTCCATGGTAAATACAGACAAACAATATTCATTTAACATTTTGCCCACCTCCTGTGCCTCCGTAATTGATATTCTTGATGATCTATAAAAGCTTTTAGATTGATATTCTTGTTGATCTTTTAAGATCTGACCTTAGTTACTCTTTTAGCTTAGTTTAGTTTAGAGATACAGGCTGGAACCAGGCATGGAACCAGGCCCTTCGGCCCACCAAAACCATGCCGACCAGCGATCACCCATACACTAGTTCTAACCTACAAACTAGGGCAAATTTACAGAAGCCAATTAGCCTGCAAACATGCACGTTTTTGGAATAGGGGAGGAAACCGGAGCACCCGGAGAAAACCCATGCGGTCACAACCTCCATCCAGACAGCACCGGAGGTCAGGGTCTAACCCGCCCCCCCCCCCCCCCCCAGATGCTGAGTTACTCCAGCACTTTGTGTTTTCCCCAATGAATCAGTGCTCGGGTCATTATTGTTAGCCAAGAGGGTAAAAGATGTAAACTCCATAACTGGCAATATGGGGCCAAGTTGTGTCGATGACACATGGACAAGGTGGATGAGCTGGGCAATCCAAAATGGGGATGAAAAGCAAGGGACTTAAAACAGATTGACCGTATAGAAACAATTGTCGGAAAATCAGCAACAACATTTACCTGATAGGAACTATGTGGGAAAAGAGAAGAAAGAAGCGAAACAGGTGGAGGTACCAGCGTCCGCGGAAGTGCTGCAGGGAGACCATCACAAGGGATAACACCACCAGTGAAACAAACAGGATCTTCATTATACAGTTCACCTCCAGGTCAAACAGCCCCATCTACAAGTGAACAAAAGTAGAGAAAATTATTTTTCCATGTGCCTCCAAAAAAATAAACACAATACATTGATATTTTCTAAGATATGCAGTCACAAGGAACAGATACTGTGGTGGGTGTATGTAACAAGCTGCCAGAGGAGGCAGTTGAGGCTGGGACTGTCCCAACGTTTAAGAAACAGTTAGACAGGTATATGGATAGGACAGGTTTGGAGGGATATGGACCAAACGCAGGCAGGTGGGACTAGTGTAGCTGGGACATGTCGGCCAGTGTGGGCAAGCTGTGCCGAAGGGCCTGTTTCTACACTGTATCACTCTAT
This sequence comes from Rhinoraja longicauda, assembly GCF_053455715.1. Classification (NCBI taxonomy): domain Eukaryota; kingdom Metazoa; phylum Chordata; class Chondrichthyes; order Rajiformes; family Arhynchobatidae; genus Rhinoraja; species Rhinoraja longicauda. The sequence goes on along the minus strand of NC_135974.1, from coordinate 26,918,976 downwards.
GACTCTATACTGGTTTACAACAAACACAGTGCTAGAGTAACTCAACAGTTAGTGGTGCATCGGTAGAGTTGCTGCCTTACAGGGCCAGAGACCCAGGTTCGATCCTGACAACCTGGTGCTGTCTGTATGGCATTTGTACGTTCTCCCTGCTACCGCGTGGGTTTTCTCCGAGTGCTCCGGTTTCCTCCCACATTCCAAAGATGTGCAGGTTTGCAGTTCAATTGGTTTCTATAAATTGTTCCTGGTGTGTAGGATAGAGCTTGTGCTGATCGGCACGGACTCGGTGGGCTGAAGGACTTGTTTCCACGCAGTATCGAAAACTAAATTTAATACTTATGGGGGATATGGATAGGCGATGTTTCGGGTTTAATCGGAAGAAATCCCAATACATCGCCTATCCATGTGCTCCAGAGATGCTGCCCGACCGGTCGAGTTACTACAGCACGCTGTCTTTTTTTTTTTTAAGATAAGTAGTCATTCCCCTACCAACAAAGAACCATCAAGAGATGGTTTTTATTCACAAAATGCTGGAGTAACTCAGCAGGTCAGGCAGCATCTCGGGAGAGAAGGAATGGGCGACATTTCGGGTCGAGACCCTTCTTCAGACTTCAGTCGACCCAGTCTGAAGAAGGGTCTCGACCCGAAACGTCGCCCATTCCTTCTCTCCCGAGATGCTGCCTGACCTGCTGAGTTACTCCAGCATTTTGTGAATAAATACCTTCGATTTGTACCAGCATCTGCAGTTATTTTCTTATATCAAGAGATGGTTCATCAAGAGACATATCTCATGAAACAAAAATGGAACACTTGACTATAAAGTGGACTTTTAACACAAAAACAAAATCACAAATGATGTATAGACTTTGGCCCGGACCCCAAGGTTACGTTGGGACAGAGTAGTGATCCCAATCTCAACTCAATGAATACTCCCATTCACCAGAGGATGTTACTCCTGCTGCCACCTTGTGGTAGGTGTATGGCATCAGGGTTTGGCCGAAGGTCACCTCTTCAGCTTGGCTATCCTAAAATTAATTGTACCAATTGCAACTCTACTGCTGTGCCAGTGTGCCACCTTCTGTTGAAGGTACTCGCACAATGTTTTTGGGCGGAGAATTCCTGGATTTCATAGAACATAGAGCACTGGCTCTGTACTTTTCCACTACCTATAGAAGACAGTGGTGGAAGAGGGTGTTGTTCTGGCTGGAGGTCTGTGACCAGGGGCATTCCTCCGGGATCTGTGCTGGAACCTCTATTGTTTGTGATATTCATAAACGATATGGACGTAAACTGAAGGAGAAATATGTGGCCACAGCTCTATGCTATATGAAATCCATGAATTCTCAGCCCAACAACAGTGTGGGAGTACCTTCAACAGAAGGGTGGCACACTGGCACACCCAGAGACCTGGGTTCAATCCTGACTACGGGTGGTGTCTGTACGTTCTCCCTGTGACCGCGTGGGTTTTCTCCGGGTGTTTCGTTTTCCTCCCACACTCCAAAGGCGTGCAGGTTTGTAGGTTGATTAGTTTCTGTAAATTGTAAATTGTCCCTAGTGCATAGGATAGTACTAGTGTACGGGGTGATTGCTGGTCGTTGTGGACCCGGTAAGGCCGAAGGGCCTGTTTCCACACTGTGTCTCTAAAGTCTAAAGAAGGACTGCATCAGTTCACAAAGGTGGAACTAAAGTAACCAACGAGGGAAGGAAAATGAGTCACATATTAATAAATCAATCAATAAATAAATTACAACCTCCACAAAACCATTACAACTAGCAGACAAAATAATTTTTTGTTTCATGACTCTGGGGTAATATTTTTGTCTGTTCTGACGCATTAGTACATTTACGTTAACATCGCTCAATTACCTTTTAAACTGAATATATTGGAAGCTGGAATCCATATGGCTACTGTCAAATGTCTTAACATTAATCGTCCGATTACCAAGTTCGCTGTGAGTTAAACTCTTGATAATTGCTCTGGCAATAACACAGAACATTCTACCAGAAGCAATGCATTATTGAGCAAATATGTTTAAAATCTTGTGTACGAAGGAACTGCAGATGTTTCTTTAAACCGAAGATAGACACAAAAATGCTGGAGTAACTCATCAAGTCAGGCAGCATCACCGGAGAAAAGGAATAGGTGACGTCACGGGTCGAGACCCTTCTTCAGACCTGAAGTCTGAAGAAGGTTCTCGACCCGAAACGTCACCTATTCCTTCTCATATTTAAAATCTTTTTCCTTACAATTTGTGCCATCTTTTTCAAGAAACTGTGAAAACTGTTCTAAATGAGACAAATTGTTAAGTATCAAATCACATGATGAAAGATTTCATTGCGATAGTTTCGAACGCATTATATTATTAATTAAAATTAATAGGATATTGCTCTAATTTTCGTTTTCAACATTATTTTTTGCCTGGAGTGAGAAATATGAGATTTAATGTTAATTAATTTATAGCCCAAGATTTCCAAACTATACCTTGTTCTTTGGGTGGGAAGTATTCATGACACTCCGCATTTCTTTGCCTGTGTAGATAACAACACCCACTGCTGTGCCTGGAATGGAAACAACATTATAAAATCATCAATAAGCAAGACCCAGAATGCTTTTTTATGTGTGTCAATAATTCAATATTCAGAGCTGCTTCACATACACACTAAAGATGTGTGCATGATAACTGTGGCTTTAAAAATATCCATGAGACATTACATTTTAGTCAGATTGGAAGGTTAGTTTAGTTTAGAGATACAGCACAGATCCAGGCCTTTCAGCCCACCAAGTCCGCACTGACCAGTGATCCCCGCACATTAACACAAACCTGTACATACCACGGACAATTTATACTTATACCAAGTATACAAACCCAAGCCAATTAACCTATAAACCTGTACGTCTTTGGAGTATGGGAGGAAACCAAAGATCTTGGGAAAAACCCACGCGGTCACAGGGAAAACGTACAAACTCCGTACAGACAGAACCCGTAATCGGGATCGAACCCGGGTCTCCAGTGCTGCAAGCGCTGCAAGGCAGCAACTCTACCACTGCGCCACCGTGCCTCAAGGTCTGAGCTTTGAGTACAGGCTTGTGTTACTGTAGATTTATTATTGTCACGTGCACCAAGGTACAATGAAAGGCTTTGTATTGCATTCTATTCATTCAGTACTATGTGTCAATATAATCAAATCAAACTCAAATACAAAAGGTAAAGGGAAGGGGAAGATATAGAGTGCAGAATAATATAGTTCTCAGCATTGTAGCAGAACTGTTCCATAAATGAAGTCCAATGTCCACAATGGGGGTAAAGGTGAATCAGACAGTACCCTAGCCTATGCAGTGACTGTTCAGTGGGAAAGTAGCTGTTTCTGAATCTGGTGGTGCACGCTTTCAAGCTTCTGTACCTACTGCCTGGTGGGAGCCAGGAGAAGGTGGAATGACTGGGGTGGGACAATTCTTTTATTTGACTTTGATAGGTCTTATTGTGCACAATTAACCAAATTCACATGGCAGTAGAAAGGACATTTGATCAGCAATGATGTTTCTGGGTTTTGACATGGATGAAAAGAGGAGAACGGGTACAAGGTGGTGTGGGGAAAAAAAGTGCAGCCAGGGTTAAAAATGGGAGGGGAGGAAAGGGTTAACAGAGATTTTTACAGTAATTTCCAAAGATCGCAATCTTGGGGATTCAAAAGAGAACTTTGACAGGCTTTGAGTCATCAGCAAACCACACACAGTAGTTTGGACAAAGAGGTGTTTCAGGATTTGTAAATCAGCTGGAGCAATTACCCAATGACTCCATCACAACTAACACTGCGATCTGACTAGTGCGCAAAGGCAAAACACAGGATTGCACTGTCTTTGCATACTGTAAGGCTGCGAGAGAATAGGTCATTATTAGAGCTAAGTTTTGACATTTTGTTCACATAATTCTAACATTGAGATGAGCCATCTGGGCCGTACACAGCAAGCAACAACATTGCACGGTTGATTAGCAGCCGCAGTGTGCAGCGGGTGAGAGGGTGGAGGAGTGGGGGCTTGGTGGCTCCAGAGAGTGGACGGGTCAGATCCCTCATGGAGCCAGGCTACGTGCAACGTACAAGTCAATGAGTAGGAAGGAACTGCAGATTTGCTAGTTTACACCGAAGATAGACACAAAATGTTGTAGTTACTCAGCGGGACAGGCAACATCGCTAGAGAAAAGGAATGGGTGACGTTTCGGGTCATGTCCCTTCTTCAGTGAATGATATAATTTGACAAGCAACAACAGTGGCAGTTTCATGAAAACCCACTCCATACAAAACATGTTCAATATGGGGCGGCGCAGCGGTTGGTAGAGTTGCTGCCTTCCAGTGCCAGAGGCCTGGGTTCGATCCTGACCACAGGTGCTGCCTGCACTGAGTTTGAACCTTATAGTCCGTGACCGCATGGGTTTTCCCCGGGTGCTCCTGCTTCCTCCCACACTCCAAAGATGTACAGGTTTGTAGGTCAATTGGCTTTGGTAAAGATTGTAAATTGTCCCGAGTGTGTGCAGATTAGTGTTAATGTATGGGGTGATCGCTGATTGGCACAGACCTGGGCCAAAGGGCCTGTTTCCGCACTGTATCTCTAAACTAAACTAAATTTCAACTGACTGAAAAATTAATGTATATCCTAAATTGATATAAAAGTATCAACAATTAATTGACTGGATTAATGGAGCAATATTAATGGAAATACTCTCTCTCTAAGACAGTAAAGGTGACACCTTTTACAGGAATCGCAGAATTTGCACAATGTAGAGGTTTGATATATATATAGGAGTGCTTCCAAAAATTGGATTCACCTGAATAATGGGAGTCCAGCTAACTCCATTAACGTGTGCTACAACAAACTATCAAAGATATATACCTGGTGTATTATGTAAGTAGCTGTTACAATGTGCTTTCCCATTTGTTTCTTTTTGATAGACCTTTGGTCCAATGTGATAACAAATGCATCAAATGTACCTTATATGATGAATTGATGCCAACACTGCATATCTAGTGTGTAACAGGCACAAAAAGTTATAAGAATTAATTTCTACATCATTTTCGCCGTTAAACTAACTGAAAAAACTGTTTTTGGATTCTGCGAGGAAATAAAATGTGCATCACATATGTTCATAAGTTATCGGAACAGAATTAGGCCTTTGGGCCCTTCAAGTCTACTTCGCCATTCAATCATGGCTGATCTATCTTTCCCTCTCAACCCTATTCTCCTGCCTTCTCCCCATAACCCCTGACACTCTGACTAATCAAGAATCTGTCAATCTTCGCCTTAAAAATATCCATTGACTCGGCCTCCACTGCCATCTGTGGCAATTCAGTAATTCAAGATTACATCAACAAAAACTATGTAGTTGAGAAGACTTCTATTTAAAAATTCATTTTTGACAGCATGATTTGCTCAACAATAAGCAGTTGAAAATGGTTAGAAAGACATGAATATGAGAAAGTCACTCTTTTTTCGCGAATGAACAGAATTATTTTTTTAAATCACCTTACCAGATGCTATGACCGTACTGGCCCATAATGTGTTTTCAATGCTTAAACTCTCATGAATTGGTGGGTCACTATCCTCCTGAAATACATAAAGAAACGATTTTAATTGAAATGGCTGCAATGCCTTAATGGGATGCTATTACGTACTTGTATGTAAGATTGGAATTATAACACCAATCGGCAAATTAAAAATATCTTAAGTGTGAATATGTGCATTTCTTATCTACTCCTGTGATTGCATTATTCTCCTATTTTACCGAATGTTCTTTGTCTTCAATGTAACCCCAAATCTCAATTGTTATTGATTCTAACCACGGGTACAGAGTTTGTACCTTCTCCCTGTGACTGCGTGGGTTTTCTCCAGGTGCTCCAGTTTCCTCTGACACTCCAAAGACGTACAGGGTTGTAGGATAATTTGGCTTCTGCAAATTGTAAATTGTCCCTAGTGTGTAGGATAGTGCGAGTGTACGGTGTGATCCCTAGTCGGTGCGGACTCGGTGCACCAAATGACCGGTTTCCGCGTTGTATCTCTAAACTAAACTAAAGTAGCAGGAGAGACACTTTTTATGGGAATCACAGAATTTGCACAATATATTTTTATTTGAAAGGAAATATTGTTAAGCCCAAGAATCCTGAACAAAGACCACCCCACCAACCCAAAATGGAACCATTTTCTCACAGACAGCAAAACCAACTCACCCGAGTGAAAGTGCCCACAAAACTGTGGATATCAAGGTTTGGTTCTTCTGCATAAACATAAGACCGTATCTGCAGCAGATCCTTTGTGAAAAAGAAAACAGAGTAAGAAATGTTACATCGACATCTGACATACTAATTCATTGGTATCTCAAGAGTCAAGTCAAGAGTGTTTTATGGTCATATGTCCCAAAACAAAACAATTACATTCTTACTTGCAATAGCACAACAGATATGAAACCATGGTACTCTGTAAAAACCATAATAAATAACAAAAATGTTATTATATATATATATGTGTATGACATCTACATGTGATCGCATATATATACGTATCATATCTCTACATCGGCGAGACCAAACGCAGGCATTCTCTACATCGGCGAAACCAAACGCAGACTCGGCGATCGTTTCGCTCAACACCTTCGCTCAGTCTGCCTTTACCAACCTGATCTCCCGGTGGCTGAGCACTTCAACTCCCCCTCCCACTCCCAGTCTGACCTTTCTGTCATGGGCCTCCTACAGTGCCATAGCGAGGCTCACCGGAAATTGGAGGAACAGCACCTCATATTTCGCTTGGGCAGCTTGCAGCCCAGCGGTATGAACATTGACTTCTCCAACTTTAGATAGTTCCTCTGTCCCTCTCTTCGTCCCCCCCTCCCCTTCCCAGTTCTCCCACTGTCTTCCTGTCTCCACCTATATCCTTTCTTTGTCCCGCCCCCCTGACATCAGTCTGAAGAAGGGTCTCGACCCGAAACATCACCCATTTCCTCTCTTCTAGATGCTGCCTGACCTGCTGAGTTACTCCAGCATTTTGTGATACCTTCGATTTGTACCAGCATCTGCAGTTATTTTCCTACACTATATTCATTAAGAAAAGGCTTACTTGTTAATCGGTCAAATAATTTTTTTAATGATTTCCCAGCACTGTAAACTTTAGGAGTTTCAAAAATGGCAACAAATAAAGAGGGCTGTAAATGATCGGTGGGGATACTGCTACTAATGCAATGACAATGACAGGCCAGCGGGCCAGTTTCCACATTGCGTCACTCTATGACTCTAATACTTTTGTGGGAGGCACGATGAAGATCAATTAGTGCTACCGAAGTTAGATCCAGACTTCGCCATTTGCAGGGCGTTTCCATGTTTCCTGTGACAGTGTGGGTTTCCTCCCACATCCCAAAGATGAGCAGGTCGCGAGGTTAATTGGGCATTGTAAATCGCCTCTGGTGTGTGGGCGAGTGATAGAATCTTGGAGGAGTTGATGGGAGAGTGGAGAGCGTAAAAGGTGCTATTCGTGTAAATAGGTGAATTAGTACATCTGTCGCGCAGCTGGGAAACGGGTACTTCAGCTGACGGAGTCCACTCTGGCCTTCAAGCACACATATACACCAACGCCCAATTAGTGATCAATCGTTAGTGTAGACTGAGTGGGCCAAATAACCTGTTTCCATGATGTACGATTCTTTGACTCTATGAAAGCAAGATGAAGACAGAAACTACAAGGAGAAAAGGACTGCTTAATGTAGTTTGGTTTAGGGACCCAGCGCCAAAACAGGCCCTTCGGCCCACCAAGTCCCCGCGATCACCCCGTATACTAACACTATCCTAGGGCCAATTTACAATTATACAAAGCCAATTAACTTACATAACTGCACACCTTTGGAGTGTGGGAGGAAACCGGGGACTTGGGGGAAAACCTATGCAGTTTACAGGGAGAAGGTAGAAACTCTGTACAGACAGTACCCATAGTCAGGATCGAACCCAGGTCTCTGGTGCTGTAAGGCAGCAACTCTATCACGGCACCACCGTGCGGCATTATTGTATTACCGTACACTGGTGTTGTTCACAACATCCAGCTGCTCCTATGATACTTACAGCTGCAATGGGTAATCTCTGCGTGCATCCGACAGGCAAGCGCATCTTCCAGTCAGTCTCACCGTCCAGCTGATCAGTGCGGATAAAACAGGAACCTGAAACACAGGAAACAGTCACGCATTCAAGCTACAGGTGGGGAATATCTTTACGCACGCTTCAATAGATAGGTAAATAGCTGTGGCTTGGTTTGGTTTATAGAATGGAGATACAGCATGAAAACAGGCGGCTTTGGCCCATCGAGTCCACGCTGACCAGCGATCATCGGTTCACGCCAGTTCTATGTTATCCCATTTTCTCATCTGCTCTTTCCCGCTAGGGGACCATTTTCAGAGGCCGATTAACCTGCAAGCCTGCACATCTTTGGGATGTGGGAGGAAACCAGAGCACCCGGAGCAATCTCATGCAGTTACAGGTGTGCAAACTCCACACACACCATGGGCAGCACGGTGGTGCAGCGGTAGAATTGCCTCCTTACAGCGCCAGAGACCTGGGTTCGATCCTGACTACGGGTGCTTGTCTGGTACAGAATTTGTACGTTCTCATCTTGACCGCCGTGGGTTTTCTCCGAGATCTTTGGTTTCCTCCCACACTCCAAAGACATACAGTTGTAAGTTAATTGGCTTGGTATAAATGTAAATTTCCCTCGTGTGTGTAGGATAGTGTTAGTGTGCGGGGATCACTGGTCGGTGCGGACTCGGTGGGCCGAAGGGCCTGTTTCCGCACTGTATCTCTAAACTAAACTAAAAGGCAGTACCCGAGGTCAGGATCGAACTCAGGTCTCTGGCACTGTAAGACAGCAGCTCTACCAGCTGTGCCACTGTGCTGCCTGAAGAACACAGAAACGTTCCATTGCTGAGCTCAAATTACCTGTGAGGGGGTGCATTTTTTTGCTTTTCCAAACCAACATTCCAGGAAATTTGTTAACTAATTAAAGGGAATTATACAACTTGCACTTAGGGGATGAAAGTATTGCAGCACAGACTGGTGTGGTTATAGGTGAGAAAATGGCTGATGTTATGTTTGTGATACAACCTAACTCAGTATAATTTTACACGGCCCCAGCAGTATAAAGTTCAAGTTATTTTCACTGCTGTTTTCATCATTAAACTCTTTTATCTTTTAGAAGAGTTGCTAATGTAACCCAGGCCCACTTGTCACACAGGTCCCATATCAATGTCAGCTAAGGCACAGTTAACATTAAATCTTCATGGCACGCACTTCCAGAAATGAAATAATATATTCTTTCCTCTTTTGGCCACGAGAGCCCCTTCAGAACTGACCATTATTTTTTAGAAGATATAATCTATGACCGTTGCTGCACAGTCAATGACAAAAAGATAACTTACAGCACTGGACAGCAGTATGTTATTTTTCAGAGCAATAAGATTCTAATAAAGCCAAACAATTTTGCATTAACTGTACCACCTATGGTTTAAGAGGCACTCCACTCAATGGCACAGCAGTGCACTTTAAACTGCTTGGCTTTCTCTGGGCTTTGAAGTGTGCAGCCGAACTGAACTCAGCTGCTGCCGAGATCACGGGAGGTCAGGACACGCTGCATTTGGCACTTCCCTCCACAGCTGGCGGGGTTGAAGTTGTGGAGGGGGAAGGGGTCAGGCTGCAGAGGAGGAACATTGCCCGCCAGCTGTTCCGAGTTCCAGTTGCAGGTACAGGTGGAGTCACGGACGCAGCAACGCTGAGTCAGCAAGTGGGGCAATAGGTCAGATAACAGAATGAACAGCCGAGTTAGTCTACTGGCATCAAACGACTGTGTTAAGTCTAAGCATTGTCACTCTATCTCTGCATGATTTTCTGGGTCTGAAACACATAACATTCTGAATGTGTGGAAAGGAACTGCAGATGCTTGTTTATACTCAAGATATACATAAAGTGCTGGAGTAACTCAGCAGATCAGGCAGCATCTCTGGAGAGAAAGGATGGGTGGCGTTTCAGGTCGGGACCCTTCTTCAGTCTGGGGTCTAAAGAAGGGTCCTGAACTGAAACCTCACGCATCCTTTTTCTCCAGAGATGCTGCCTGACCCACCGAGTTATTCCAGCACTTTGTGCCTACATTCTGAATGATAATCCATAGGCAGGAGATGTTACTTTACAGTAACAATGAGCAGTTACAGTACAGGTCTCAGTTTACTAGTAATACATTTCTATAGCATTCAGCTCATGACAATTAAGTGGCAATAACAAAACACAACAAATATGTAAAGAAATACAAAACCAAAATTAGTTTTTGCAGTAATTGGACATTTTTAAAATCTGTTACCTACTTCACAACCAAGTATATTGGACTATTAGATTGGATGTGATAGTGAAACAAAATGTCATTAATATCACAGCCATATCAGTATTGGCTGCGCAATTGGTTGGATCATTAAAATAATTCTATCTTCGAAACATGGCGCAATGAGGGACTATGGAGGAGATTGGTGGGACTCCTATCAGATGAGGTGAACGAGACACTCACCTCCTTTGTCTGATGTTCGAAGGAAGATCATGTCAGCAGGTACCCTTTGATCCTGTAACAAATGGAGAGAAAACAGGTTACTGAACAGTAAAGGTCACTGGAAGCTTGACCGCGAGAGTGAGTGACTCCATGCACAAATGACATAAACTCAAACGGCAATGCTTTGCTACGAGGGTAAATTGCCTCCATTTTCTTCCTACTTTATAAGACCTCATCATAACTTAGCAAATCCCGACAAATCTTGCCTTCTCTAGAGAAAGGGATGATGGCCTGTCCAGGCTTTCTGATAATTACACCTTTCAGTACTTGTCCGTTAGTGAGCTGAAGGCCACCAAGTCGTGTGTTTCTTGATAGAACCTCCCTCCTTGTCAATGCATTTTATACATACCGATATTGAAATCCGTCTGCTCTTTAAACCGTGATATTGAGAGTTTGTTCATTATTCCTGGTAACTTTTCACATCTTCCCCCACTTGTGTAACAGATAGTTCCCCCCCCTTCCCACAACCTTTGAAGGGACGTGGGTTCAACCACAAATTTTGATGTTTTGCTTTCAGTACCAAAACTTAATTTATTTTAATAATGGGCATCAACGATCTCTGTGGAATACATTCCACCGGACTGAGTGACCGGTTAGTATTATAGTTAGTATGTTAGTATTATAGCCAGGTCTGAAGAAGGGCTTCTATCTGAAACACCACCCATCCTATTTCTCCAGAGATACTGCCTGACCCGCTGAGTTATTCCAGCACTTTGTGTCCATCTTTTGTTTTATAGCCAGTTGGTAAACCATTGTGGCATTTACCTTCCACTTCTATAGACAATAGACAATAGGTGCAGGAGGAGGCCATTCGGCCCTTCGAGCCAGCACCGCCATTTAATGTGATCATGGCTGATCATTCTCAATCAGTACCCCGTTCCTGCCTTCTCCCCATACCCCCTGACTCCGCTATCCTTAAGAGCTCTATCTAGCTCTCTCTTGAATGCATTCAGAGAATTGGCCTCCACTGCCTTCTGAGGCAGAGAATTCCACAGATTCACAACTCTCTGACTGAAAAAGTTTTTCCTCATCTCAGTTCTAAATGGCCTACTCCTTATTCTTAAACTGTGGCCCCTTGTTCTGGACTCCCCCAACATTGGGAACATGTTTCCTGCCTCTAAATGCATGAAGGAATCAGGAGACAAGTTCATTAAAATACTTTTAGAAGATAGCGCTTTCAACTAGATTCACACTGTTCACTCATTCTGTTCTTCCTTCAAAGCATTGAATAAAGCTAATCAAACAATATCGCCCCTTTGGGTTTGTGTTGACTAATTGCTATGTTTTCAGTTTTTAGATTGTTTTTAACTATTTCATTTTTGATAAAGATTCCACTGTCCATCACAATAGCTTCACTTGAAAAAAGTTATTTTAAAATGTAAACGAAAGTACAAACCTTATCCACAATAATCAAGTCCCCCACTTGAATATTTGAGCTCTTGACAACCACAGTACCTGTGAGAGTCACAGAAGGAGAATATATTTTAGCACAGCATTGGTAGTCATCGCCTATATCATGAAGAAAGACTGTGGTTGGTGGTAAATGGATAAGCAGTACAGCAGAATACTAAAGTTCTATCTCTATTATGTTTCACACTGACACTTACAGACTATGTCTATACAGACATCTTATTCCAGGTCAATCTAAGACAAAGCTTTAGATTCACCTCTGCTTCTAACATTACACTTCCATGTTGAAGAAACTGATTGCCATCATAACCATCGCCACCAGTTTGAACAAATTCACTGAAAGATAATTCCTTTAGTCTAAATGAAATCAATTATAGAAATTGATTAAAACATTTTAAAAGAGACACCTGCGTTAACTTTAAGCAATAGATCTGTTAATTGTAAGCGCAATGGTTGACAGTCCTTGGTTATAAGGGAAGGTTACATTAATTTTGATCCTGTTACATTTCTAACACCATTAACAGACCACCACCAACACTTTGCTTTGTCAGTCAATTGCAAAGACATGCAAGAGCAAGCCAAGAAACCATACAACATGGGAATGGCCTCTTAACAGCAATCCGCACACTACTGCACCTCTTCTCTTTCCAAGGACTGCAAATATAGTTGAAAGGGAAAATTAATAGTTAAAATGTACATGCATATGAAAGCTAGCTGGTCACAATTCAAGCTCTTGTCCACGATAACTAAACCAAGTGCATCTGATGGTCTCCAGAGTGCCATGGAAATAAAATCAATTCCTGATCATCCTGAAACCCCTTCTGGAAATTCCAATGGTGGACACTGAATGAGGATAGATTAGGACTTAATTTTGTAACACTTTGTCAAGAAATTGGCATGTTTGGTTGAGGCCCACAAATAGTGGTCAAATCAAAGCTCCAGGGGACTACAGATCTAAAACCTGGTTAACATTATTTGCAGAAGATGGAATTGCAAGAATTTAAACAAAAATTAAGTGTTCATTTTACAAGAAAGATGTGTACATCAAAAGACTATGGTATAATAGTAAAGTTCCTTAATCATTTACAGTTTTAATAGAAATCTCCTTCACAAGATAGAAATCACAAAGATAGAGCAGCCATGCATTGAATGGCAGGGTAGACTTGGTGGGCCGAATGGCCCAACCTGTTCATGTAATTTATGAACTTAACCATTGTAAAAATATTGGCTTATATTTTCACTGAACAAATAACTTGCAAAAAGAAGGTATGTTGCCACTAAAAATACAATTACAACACATCTATTAATACAATTGTTTCTGCATTTTCAACTCACTTTTTATTAAAGGCATTTCAATTTGAAGAGAAACTTAAAACCAGCTGCAACAATAATCTGCAATGCATTACATTTATTACCAGGCTGGTAACCAGTTCAAGGAAGAAATCAGTGGAATTGACAAGGCTCGCCTTGTTTTTATTGCTTAAAACACTTTGTTTATATCTCTTGCAGAAGATTACTTCCCATCACAACTTTAAATTAACAATAACCAGCCCCCCCCTCCCCGGCTTCCTGACAGTCAGGCTGAGAGAACCAACTATTAACACTTCCACTCGACATTTTGTGCTGCAGATTAGGAGCCTGTTAATTCACAAAGATGGTGATTCGGGCCAAATGTTTGAACCAAACTTCTTATAGATTTAAACAATAAACTTCAAAGCAACTTCTCTCTCTCCCCTTCCTCCAATTCCCAAGAAATCTCTGTCATACATGAAGAACTTACATTAGCCAAATACATCAAAAAATAGCAGGTGACAAATAACATTAATATACCGATGTCCATTGCAAAAGTGACAAAATACAACTTTGAGCAGATCTTTCACCACAAGTTAAACAGCAAACATGGGGCACATATTGCGAAGAATGAGAGAATTGCTTTAAAAAAAAAAAGGATATCAGGAATATCCTGGAGCTATAATGTTTCCTCTCCTCTGAACTCACTTTTCTTATATGCACACTCTAGGTAGATAGAGCAGTCTGCAAGTTGTTAATATTTAACTTGAAGAGCAAATGTTGTTCATTTTTTTCTCAATAGCTACTATCTACACTTCAAAGGAAAAGCAAGGGAAGGCATTTGCGGCACAGTGGTAGAGCTGCTGCCTTTCAGCGCCAGAGACCGGGGTTCGATCCTGACTACGGGTGCTGTCGGTACGGACTTTGTGTGTTCTCCCCATGGTCTGCGTGGGTTTTCTACGGGTGCTCTGGTTTCCTCCCACACTCCAAAGACATACAGGTTTGATGGCTAATTGGCTTGGTAAAATTGTAAATTGTCCCTAGTGTGTAGGATAGTGTTAATGTGCGGGGATCGCTGGTTGGTGTGGACTCAGTGGGTCCAAGGGGCTGTTTCTGCGCTGTATCTCTAAACTAAACTTAGCTTACATTTTTATGTTTTCCGAGTGTATGCTAGAGTGCATGAGTGAGAATGCAAGGCAGAGTGCGGGAGAAAGGGAATCTGATGGGGTTTCACCAACAGGCAAAAGTTGTCCTGTAACTGCATTTGACTTGCACTTGGAGAATTGCTTTGCTGCACCATGCAACAACCACGTACGTCAGGCTCACAGTGAGAGACTCCACACAGATCCCCGCTTCAGGAGTATAAGAAAATAACTGCAGATGCTGGTACAAATCGAAGGTATTTATTCACAAAATGCTGGAGTAACTCAGCAGGTCAGGCAGCATCTCAGGAGAGAAGGAATGGGCGACGTTTCGGGTCGAGACCCTTCTTCAGACTGAAGAAGGGTCTCGACCCGAAACGTCGCCCATTCCTTCTCTCCCACGATGCTGCATGACCTGCTGAGTTACTCCAGCATTTTGTGAATAAATACCTGCTTCAGGAGTAGGCAGCTGGCAATCTCAGGAAAGTGGAAAATCTGACCCAGTACTTCACATAGAACATTTTGGCATAGGAACGGGCCCTTCGGCCCACAATACTTGTGCTGACCATGAGGCCTAGTTAAACTGATCTCATCTGCCTTCACCTGCTCCATATCCCTCCACTTCCATGTGCCTAAAACCCTCTTAAACGCCACTACCATATCTGCCTCCACCACCAACCCTGGCAGTGCGTTCCAGGCCCCCGCCTCTCCATTCTCTCTGTAAAAAAACCTGCCCCTCACATCTCCATTAAGCTTTCCCTCTCTCACTTTATAGCTATCCCCTCTAGCGTTGGACATTTTCACCTTGGGGAAAAAGGTTCTGAGGTTCTACAGAGCTGCATCATGACTTCCCGACTCTTGTATTCAATGTCTCCAGCAATGAAGGGCAAAGATACCATACGCCTTCTTAACCACCCTCTCTCCTCTGTCCTGCATGTGGTGATTTGGTGGGAAATTGAGCCTCGTCCCATAAAATAACTGTGTTACATCCACTCACAAAAGCAGAAGTACAACTGCACTTTAGAGGAACGGTACAATTAGTAAAAGCAGATTGTGCTCAGTGCTCCAACCCAACCTTGCACCCCATCTCAGATTGGATTAGTTCCACTACATTGAGATTTCATGGCACTGTTACGGCTTTCAGTCACTGTTAGACACAGCAGCCATCTCATAGAAAAGTGAGGTTATCTCTGAACCCTGTCAACACTACACATCTTTCAGAGTGCTTTGCTCATTTCTCAATACATTTATTCTGCGGGTCTTTTCAACATTCTTCTGTGGTAAAACCAAGTCCAATCAAAACACTAGCATTCAATTTTGTCAGGGCTAACAACAGAGGCTAAAGTCTCTCATTTCTACAGAGATTACCATAAAATTACAATCAAATCAACTGATTCAATAAAGCCGGATATTATTAAACTAAGCAAAGTTACACCGACCCAGTGCTTACAGTGCATCAATTACCTGCAATAAGCCAAGCGTTTAATCTACACTTCATTCAATTTGTAAAAAAACTTAACCCCTCTGCTCTCTAGGTTTTTTGCTCTCTGGTAAAGACAAGACCACAAAAATGTAATCATAATGTATTATGTATAATTTTGAGGTAGGTAAGAGAATAGAGGCTTTTAAGCAATAAAGCAATATCCCAAAACTAAGCCTGGATTTAACAGCACGGCTTTTTACTGAACTTCCGTGGATTTGCAAGTAGGAGATGCATCATAAACCGACAGGAGTGCTCCAAATGGTGGCTCAATTACAATACCCACATAGTACTGCAGAAAGACATACGCTCGCCCCGGCACAAAAAGACCTTTGATTTTAAATGTTGTTCATTTAAGATAAGTCCCACTGTTTTAGCAGCTGCCAACAGGATACAAGAGGCAGGGGCAGGGCGCGAAACACTGACCTCTGGCTGTGAGCTTGCTGTAGATCTGGGAGTTCACTTCTTTGTCTCGGACGTAACATCGCAGCTCCTCCACTGCTTCCCTGATGATCGTGACGGCCAAGACAAAACCCTAAATACAAGTCAAAAAGAAAAGGAAAGTCAGTATTCTTGGTGAGGAGAAACACGTTTTATTAATATGATGGTTCTCTCAGTAAATAAAAAGCCCAAAGAATGGTTTAACAATTTAAAGGAAGGTATACCATAGACTATAACACCTAGGAGCAGAATTAGGCCATTTGGCCCATCAAGTCAACTCTGTCATTCATCATTGCTGATTTAATTTCCCCCTCAACCCCATTCTCCTGCCTTCTCCCTGTAACATATGACACCCTTACTAAGGCAGCGGTAGAGTTGCTGCCTTACAGCGAATGCAGCGCCGGAGACCCAGGTTCGATCCTGACTACGGGTACGATCTATACAGTTTGTACATTCTCCCCGTGACCTGCGTGAGTTTTCTCCGAGATCTTCGGTTTCCTCCCACACTCCAAAGACGTACAGGTACGGAGGTTAATTGGCTTGGAAAATTTAAAACATTGTCCCTAGTGGGTATAGGATAGTGCTAATGTGCGGGGATCGCTGGTCGGCGCGGACCCGGTGGGCCAAAGGGCCTGTTTCCGTGCTGTATCTCTAAACTAATCACGAGCCTGTTAATCTTTGCTTTAAAAATACCCCATGACTTAGCCTCCACTGCCGTCTGTGGCAATGAATCTCACAGAATCACCACCCTCTGGCTTTACTCTGTGGTAATTGCTGCAAGAAAGTAAAAAGCATGGACCTGCAGCTTTTATGGTGAAAGGCTATATTTTAAGGTAATTGAAACATTACAAACTCAACATATCAATGCAGTGCCCGAGCAATTGAGGCCAACTTCACCATTCTAATCCATGTGGTTAAATTGGT
The DNA here is from genome assembly GCF_053455715.1 of Rhinoraja longicauda. Classification (NCBI taxonomy): domain Eukaryota; kingdom Metazoa; phylum Chordata; class Chondrichthyes; order Rajiformes; family Arhynchobatidae; genus Rhinoraja; species Rhinoraja longicauda. Next base: position 26,901,680 of record NC_135974.1, on the reverse strand, counting down.
TACAGCTCGGTAGTATTTTGAGGTTTTTAAAGTCATAAGTCTGAAACTGGATCGCTCAAACTGCTTTTGATGCACAATAGCGTATGAAGTGCCATTTTGAACATTTTGAAAAGATCGTACCTTTACCATTGAACTCTCATTCATCAGAAAATGAAAAAGAGCAACTCATTTCCCAATGCACCCACACGCCAAAGTAATTTCCATATGACATTTTTCCACACATAATGACATCAATGTGCTCAGCATCCATTAGTTTAGTTTAGCTTAAGAGATTCAGCATAGTAACAGACCCTTCAGCCCACCGGGTCTATGCCGACCATCAATCATCCATTCACGCTAGGTCACTGTTATCCCGTTATTCCCACTCCCTACACACTAGGGCAATTTACAGAGGCCAACTGACCTACAAACCCACACGTGCTTGGGATATGTGAAGAAACCAGAGCACCCGTTTGAAACCCACTCAGTCACAGGTATAACTGTAATCATGTATTGTCTTTCCGCTGGCTGGTTAGCACACAACAAAAGCTTTTCACTGTGCTTTGGAACTCGTGACAATAATCTAAACCTATAAACTGATAAAATGTGCAAACTCCATACAGACAGCACCCGAGGTCAGGATCGAACCAAGTCTCTGGTGCTGAATTGGCACTTTATTTGGGATGTACTTTCACGAGACCTACCAAACTATCATTGGCTCATATATGAAGACATTTGTTATTCACATGAGCAGACTCAATGTATTTCAATCTTGGATGTTCTAATCCTTATTCATCAGCTCACATCTGCATGTACAAGTGTGTATAGATGGAAATTGTCCAGTCGTACTGTGAAATAATCAGATGCCAGGCTCCCAGCTTTGTTCACTTCGTCACATTTAGCTCATTGGAGACTCTCAGACTCCTCATGGGAGACCCTCGGACTATCTTTAATCGGACTTTACCTTGTACTATACGTAATTCCCTTTATCATGTAACCGTATGCTGTGGATGGCTCAATTGGTATCATGGAAAGTCTTTCCGGGTTGAGTTGTTAGCACGCAACAAAAGCTTTTCACTGTACTTCAGTGCACGTGACAATAAACGAAACTCTTGCATTGGGATCAATGGGACTCAATAACCACAAAAGTACTGTCATTAACCTAATTATTGGGTGTCAACACAGAGAAAACGAGACATCATTTTCCAAGATCCTTCATGGGTAATGACCGTTGAACGTCCAAGACTTTAAAGCAGGCGCTCAATTCATGATCTACCAAGCAGGCGTGTTCCCTACTCACCTGCATGCAAAAACGTGGACACTTAACACTACAAACTTTAAGCCACTATTAAATATCCCACTACTGCTTGCTCCTCAAAATTCTCTCAGTCTGACATTCCAAGCTTTGCATAAATTCAGCACTTGTATTCAAACTGGGGCCTATCGCCCAACTCATCGATGGAGGTCAACATTCAACCTCAACCCATTGAGGTAGGTAGAGAATAGAAGCAATATATCCCAAAACTAATATATAGCTGAATGTGCTTAATCCAATTCAACAGGAGGCCCACATCATCTGCATTCCCAACACCAGTATTAGGAAGGAAACGCACTACTGCCAGCTTTATCACAGTAAGAGACATCCAATTGAGCAGAGGAAATAGTACAAGGATTCTCTTTGAACCTCATCAAAGAAATAACTTCATGATAAAACCATAGAGATCACAAGGCGAGGATCACCCAAGCTGGAGGGGAATCAATTGGGAAGACACCAAGAACATTTGATTCTCTTTGGGATCACATAGACGCCAAGTACAAACAGAGAAAGATGCGTACACTTATGCAATCAACTCACACAGCTGCAACACCAAACTCCACCCGTCCCATCTGCGGCATAGTCTGTGGTTCCCTCATGGGACTCATCATTGACCTCAGAACCCACAGTGGAAGCAAATTACCCTTGACATAAGGGACTGCCGAAGAAGCAGCAGCTACAATTTTAAATAATGAGTCTGCATATAAAAATAAAACACAATAGACAATAGGTGCAGGAGGAGGCCATTTGGCCCTTCAATGTGATCATGGCTGATCATTCTCAATCAGTACCCCGTTCCTGCCTTCTCCCCATAACCCCTGACTCCGCTATCCTTAAGAGCTCTATCTAGCTCTCTCTTGAATCCATTCAGAGAATTGGCCTCCACTGCCTTCTGAGGCAGAGAATTACACAGATTCACAACTCTCTGACTGAAAATGTTTTTCCTCATCTCAGTTCTAAATGGCCTACCCCTTATTATCATATCATATCATATATATACAGCTGGAAACAGTCCTTTTCGGCCCACCAAGTCCGTGCCGCCCAGCGATCCCCGTACATTAACACTATCCTACACCCACTAGGGACAATTTTTACATTTACCCAGCCAATTAACCTACATACCTTAAACTGTGGCCCCTTGTTCTGGACTCCCCCAACATTGAGAACATGTTTCCTGCCTCTAACGTGTCCAACCCCTTAATAATCTTTTATGTTTCGATAAGATCCCCTCTCATCCTTCTAAATTCCAGTGTATACAAGACTAGTCGCTCCAGTCTTTCAACACCCGGCAAGTTTACACACAAACTTTGTCTCTGAATATGGACACAGGAATGGAGCATTAGGATAATTCAGTACCAGGACCAAGCCGCTTAGAGAGAGTTAAATGAGACGATCTACTGATAATAGTATTGGTTTATTATGGTCACGTGTATGGAGATACAGCAACAAAAAAAAACCTTTGTTTTGCATGTTATCCAGGAAAATTAGACTATACATGAATATACCAGGTAGTGCAAAGGAGAGAATAAACATAGCTACAAAGAAAGTGCAGATAAAAAAATCTAATGGCTGCAATGAGGTAGATTGGAAGATTGGGAATCCTCAGCATACCAGATGTTCGTTCAAGAGACTTATAACGGCAGGGAAGAAGCCATTCCTGAATTTGATATGTGCTTTCAATTTTGTATCCTCTGCTCAAATGGAGAAGGGAGAAGAGAGAATGACTGGGATGTGAGGGGGCCTTAAATATGTTGGCACCATTCCTGAGAAGTGTCAATGGGAGGGGGTTTAGGGGGAGGGGAAGTAAAATTATTGATTTAGATGATGGACTGGGATGTATCACAACTCTGCAATTTCTTGTGGTCTTGGACAGAGCAGTCACCATAGCAAGTTGTGTTGCAAGTGGATCGGATGCTTTCCATGTTGCATCTGTCGAAAGTTAGACGTTAGAGAAACACGGAAACAGGCCCTTGGGCCCACCGCATCTGCACCGACCAGTGATCACCTCGTACATTAACACTATCCTACACACTAGGGACAATTTTACAACTTTACCAAAGCCAATTAACCTACAAACTAGGGACAATCTGCAATTTTTTTCCTCGCTAATCATCTTACAAACCATTATGTCTTTGGAGAGTGGGAAGAAACCAGAAAACCCAGAGAAAACCCACGCAGTCACGGGGAGAACTCCAGCATTTTGTGTCTATCTTCAATGTTTAAATGGTGTTAGGCACAAATGTGACATGAATAACATGAATACCACCTTCCTGCCCCATTATTGTGAAGCACTTGGATTCAAACTGGGGCCTATTACCCAACTCATCGGTGGAGGTCAACATTCAACCTCAACCCATGGTCTTCTTGCAATGCCTTCTTGCAATGCTATTTTGAAGAACAGTCTAATTCATGCAAAGACCTGGCCAATATTTATCCTTCAACCAATATTATTAAAATTGATGATAAGACACAAAATGCTGGAGTAACTCAGCGGGACAGGCAGCATCTCTGGAGACAGGCAGCATCTCTCGACCTGAAACATCACCCATTCCTTTTCTCTAGAGATGCTGCCTAACCCACCGAGTTACTCCAGCATTTTGTGTCTACCTTCAATTTAAAGCAGCATTTACAGTTCGTTCCTACACATTTGATTAAAATTGATATCTGGTCATTATTTCATTGATATTTGTGGGAGTTTGCTTTGTACAAATTATCTGGCCCATTTCCTACATACTTTGGTAGCACTGCTACTGTTGCATTTCATTGAGTGCAAAACAGGTTGGGGCTACCCAAGTCTCTGGAAGACAAATGCGAAGACTTATTTTATCTCTCGTATAACTAATTGCCCTCTTATATTTTGTAGTGAAGCTAATGCACAGAAGACTTACCAATGGAGCCCAATATGTGTACAGGGCACCAAGCTTCAGATCTGGCACAAATTGGGAACATGCCAACAGGAGGAAGTACAGATTGAAGAAATACTTCATCTGGTTATAAAGTACCTAAAAAGAGAAAGAATCAAACATGAAATGAAGATGAGCCAATTTCAAAACAAAGGACATTTAAGTAATCAATGTTAAGGAACAAATTTGGTCAATGCCTTGTCTTGCCACATTGTACCAGCCCCCCCCCCCCCCCCCAAATAAACCTTTCAACAATTAGTAAAGCTGTAAACACTGCACCAACAATAGTTTTAACAGGAATTCTAGATGGAGGACAGAGTTTCTGCTGAAGACACACTATGAAAAGCGGACACAAACTACACTAGAAATTACACTGATTTCAATGGTGAAAATATAGTTCAGGTTTCTGCCCAAACACAAATGTGCCATTTTTCAAACAAACTGCACCATCTGGTCATCATAATAGAAACTTAACTGGACACTATTTAGTTTCTTAAGTAAATTAACTATTTGGTTTTTATAATTTTCTGAAATGTTTCTCCTCGTGATTTTCCACCTTTGATCATTTTCACGTGAAGGTGTACAAACTTAATCAATGGACACTGACTTTGGTCATTCATTCATTTTCAGGCGTAAAATCACGAGGGGAAACATTTCAGAAGATCATTGATACTAAATTGTTAATTTACTAAGGTGCAGCTTCTTCCGAACAACCATCAGGCTATGAAACACTACAAGGTAGACACAAAATGCTGGCGTAACTCAACCGGACAGACAGCATCTCTGGAGAGAAGGAATGGGTGATGTTTCAGGGTCGAGGCCCTTCTTCAGACTGGGCCTGAAGATTCAATCTGAAGAAGGGCCTCGACCCGAAACGTCACCCATTTCTTCTCTCCAGAGATGGTGCCTGTCTCGCTGAGTTACTCCAGCACTTTGTGCCCACCTTCGATTTAAAACCAGCATCTGCAGTTCTTTCCTACACGTTTACTGTTGTGCTGCTGCGAGCAAGTTTTTAATTGTTCCGTTTTGGGACATATGTCAATAAAACATTCTTGACTTTTGATATACCCACAGCCCCTGCTGCTACTGCACTCTTCACAACAATTGACTACCAACATAAAGCAATAAAAACAGGAAATAAAATGCGCGTGCGATCCATAAATCTAGTTTGAAACATTTCCAAAGGCAAAGTGTTTTTCCTGGGATTCAGAAGATGGATTTTTGTGAAAATATGAATGAGCCCATTTAGTTGAGTTTAGAGAAACAACGTGGAGAAAGTCCCTTCTATCCATTGATTCCACACTGACTATCGATCACCCATTCACACCGCTTCCATGTTATCCAATTTTACTCATTCACTCCCTGCACACTAGGGGCAATTTACAGAAAACAAATAACCTACGAACCTGCACATCTTTCAGATATGCAAGGAAACCAGAGGAAATCCACGTGGCCACGGGGAGAATGTGCAAACTTCACAGAGAGCATCCGAGCTTTATATATTCTGTTGCAGGCAAAGACTTGTCGCATTGATAAATATGTTCCACAGGATACAAGATCCAGATAAGAATTATTGCAACACCAATATCTTCCATTCATCACCAATTGAACTGCTGACAATTTACAACCAAGCAAAAACAGCTGATAATGAGATCTTCCATTAATCCAAAGAAATAAGTGAATTCTAAAGAGGAATGAATGATCTGGGAAACATCTGCCTACTGATTATTTAACAGATCCAATAAATTTCTTTGAGTTTCGAGATCCTCAAACTCTACGAAATAACATCCGACACAACTAAGTCAGTTTCTTCAACAGAGAATCCTGGATGAAGGGAGAAGACCCACACCCAGCTTGAAAGAAAACAGAAAATATGATGACAAGGCTAGTTTTTTTACAGTCCGTTGTAAAAGTACAACACTCCAGTCAACATTCAGATCCTGGAATGATTTTAATCCCAAACCCAAAGGTTGCTCTTATTATTTTCAACACAAGAGAAACTCCACTGCAGGACTCCAACCAACATAGGATGCTGTGAAGTGGATGTCATTATCATGGAATGAGTTGGCTTTCTCACCAGGTGAAGGGAGGCGAGGGAAGAGGTTTTCTGAAGGTTCTTTCATCTACCTGTTAATGAAGAACCTGAGGGATGCCTGGAAACAGATCACCTGACATTTCTTTTGGCCAAAGGCAAGGAATGGACTTGGACGAGATATATCACACAACTATGAACTATTTTATCACACTGGATTAGAAAAACAAAAATTAAAAATATATGGGAGAGTCTGTCAGCTCATTTAATAAGGCAATTTTGTTTGAAGAATGTGACTGTGTGGTGCATACAAAATAATTAATACACATGTGCGTACATTTGTACGCATGGAGCGAGAGAAATCTATAAAAGTGTTTTGTTAGCTGGGCCATTGTGCCGATTTAACGATTCGATTTGTTTCAGTCACATACCCCAGGGAGAAAGGTAAAGAAGTTGTATTTCTGATTATTGATGACATTTCGTGGGTATTTCTGCTCTCTTTTCTCTGGATGCCCAAGCCACACGGTGCGAGGTTTGAAATCTCTTCCTCTACAGCAACAACCACAGCATCTATAGGAAAGAAATAGATATGTTTAGAGTGTGCACTTATAAAGAAAACAGTGGTGAGTAATTTTTACCGTTTTCTGTGGTGATACAGTATGGAAACAGGCCCTTCGGCCCACCCAGTTCACATTGACCAGTGATCAACCCATACACTAGTTTGATGCTAAACACTTGGGACAATTTACAGAAGCCAACAAACCTACAGGTCTTTGGAATGTGGGAAGAAACCGGAGAAAACCCATGCAGTCACAGGAAGAACGTGCAAACTCCACACAGGCAACACCTGTAGTTAGGGTCGAACCTGGTTGTCTGGCGCTGTAAGGCAACAACTCGACCACTACGCCATTGTGCCGCTCTAACAAGTGAGTGACAAGGTATTTATAAGTGAAATTAACACTTCATGTTTTTAAAATGACATTCATTGCAATTTCATATTCGCAATCTTGTCAAAGATAAAAGAGATCAATGTAGGCAAAGTGAATAAATGTTTGCACTCAACTTAAATTAGCACCATTTGTACTTTTCTACTGAATAAAACAGAAAATGCCCACAAATGGACACAAAGTGCTGGAGTAGCTCAGCAGGCCCGGCAGCATCTCTGGAGAACATGGATAGGTGACATTTCTGGTCCTGTCCTTTCTTCATTAATCCCAAGAATGTTCTCGAGTAGATTTATTGGGCGCAAGAGTTAAAGCAAATTATTCTGTTTTTCTCAATCATTCCCTCAAGCAAATTAGACTTGGTTCTAAATTAACACATTATACTCAAATTTGAAATCTCGGCAAACACTTTTCTGAATCATTCATATATGCATTAATTTAAAAATTAGGGCAACATGTATCACAAGGGAAAAGTAAACAATTTGTTCCAAATCACAAACAGATCATCATCTACAAAGTGAAAGACTGTTATGTCTTTTCCACAAATAACTAAAATTCTTAATGTTCCCTCAATGGTACACATAAAAATCTGCAACTTTGTAAGGAAAAGCCTGACTAATCACCCTTTGATTAGTAAGGGTGTCAATTGATTATTACGGATGTCGGGGGTTATGGGGAGAAGGCAGGAGGATGGGGTTGAGAGGGAGATAAATCAGTCATGATTGAACGGCAGAATAGACTTGATGGGCCGAATGGCCCTATTCTGCTCCTAAGACTTATGAACTTATGAGCCAGGAATCTTGTGTTCCATTTAACTGTGTCCCTCGTACTACTGCAAAATAAAACTGTAGGCCAATTAATTTTCTTGCTGCTTTTCTATCATCCGACAGTCAAAAAACGATTTGCTAGAAACGAACCGCTTCTAAGAGAGCTCCCTTGGTAAAAAGTGCAGAGAACGTCCTGTTTTTCTGTCAGGATGCACCAACAATTAATCTCCTTGTTCCGAGAGAGATCCAATGACAAATACAGTCGGTCAATAATTCTCTTCATTGTGTAGGCAGGTGAATTTTACCCACACACTCAGTACAAATAACAAATCAATGTCTTTACCAGCATGAATCTATGTTGACATAATACAAGATTGTTGTAGCACAGGTTTGCTTGGTTGAACTCTGTTAAGACCGGAACCCATATTCCTACCAATTGGAGAACGTACAAACTCCGTATAGACGGCACCCGTAGTCAGGATCGAACCTGAGTCTCCGGCGCTGCATTCGCTGTAAGGCAGCAACTCTACTGCTGCGCCTTCTTGTTCAGTCTGATGAAGAGCCCCGACCTGAAAAGTCACCTATCCATGTGACCCGCTGAGTGACTCCAGTACTTTGTCTTTTTTAGTTTCTTCATTGCAGACACTGGTTTACTGCTTGCACTCATCCATGCTTTGATCATGGCTGCGCTAACTGTTTTGTAGACCTGCAGGCCTGATTGATCTGCCGGCTTGGCCATTGCTGCTATTCAAAATAAGAGGACGTTCTTTTAGGAAGGAGATGAGGAGAAATTGCTTTGGAGGGTGGTGAATCTGCGGAATTCTTTGCCACAGAAGGCGGTGGAGCCCAAGTCAGTGGATATTTTTAAGGCAGAGATAGAACATGAGGAATTCCATCCAGAAACGCAGGAACAGATCAAAGTAGTAATGTTATATGAAAGATGTTTACTTCCAGGATTACCTTGCAAAATGCAGCGACCCTCTGTGGCTCCGGTTCCAACATACTAGGAGCATGGAGAACCAGCTGGGAACAGACATCCCGACCTCCTCAATTCACTGTCGCACCGAACACCACAGCCCCACCCGGCTCGGACATGCCCCGCAAAGAGTGGGTCGCCCTGAACCGGCTCCGCACAGTTTAATGCCAACATGCATCGTTGGGGGTTGCGTCCATCAGCAGCCTGCGTGTGTGGAGAAGACCAGCAAACAGCGCAGCACGTCATTTTCGACTGCACTGTCCTCCGTCCCCCTGGTGGAGGGGTAGACCTCACGGCCCTTGACAACAGCACATTGCACTGGCTATAGCGCCTGGAGGGCGTTACATAATTTCTGCTGCCTCAAACGCAAGAAGGAAGTTTGCAAACTTTATGGCAATACCAAAGGGGAAACTAACATTGAAGAAACTGGGCTATTAATTGACAATTATGCAGACTGATGGGGAAGGCACACTTTTTTTGTCTTTATCATTGAATAACTAATTGTACAAAACTGCATAGTCAAACGCAAATTAATTTCACTGCTCAAGCATACTTATGGCGGTAACAGAATCACCTGGATCAATAAACAAAATGGGAGGAACTCAGATGGTCAGACAGCATTGTGGAGGGAATGGACAGATAACGCTTTGGGTTGGAACCCTTCATCAGGCAAGATTCTGAAGAGGTCTTTAGACTTGAGTCAGACTAGACCCTTTTTGAGTCTGAGGAAGTAACCCCATCCTAAACGCCGTCTGTCCATTCCCTCCACAGATGCTGCCTGACCAACTGATTCCTCCAGCATTTTGCTCAAGATTCCAGTTTCTGCAGTTTCTTGCGTCTCCAGTTTTTCTGCTAGTTTAGTTGCGATTTGATCCATTTTTTTAAATTCCCTTTTGTTTTGAAAATTACAAATTGCTGATTTACCAACAGATGCACCAAAGGATATGCATCTTATAATAACACAAAGGGAATAATCCAGCCCAGTGGGGCCATGCCAGCTCCCAAGAAGCAACCCTAATAGCTCCATTCCCCTCTCACTGCCGTGAGGGGAGAGGGGAAAAATAGAGGACCCAGCGTGGGGGGGGGGGGAGACCGTTGTGAGGGGGGAGGAGTTTAATGGAGGACCCGGCATGGGGGGCCACTGTGAGGGGGGAGGGTAAGAACAATGGAGGACCCGGCATGGGGGAACCACCGTGTGGGTGGGGGGAGGAGAACAATGGACTATTGGGGAGGGTGGGAGAACAAAGGACAATGGGGACCCCGGCGTGGGGGAACCACTGTGGGGAGAGAAAAAAAGGAGCCTGTGTGCTTTGTAACTTTGTCAGCGCTGTAGGTTGCTGCTATTTGTATACATTGGGTATGCAAGCAAAGAATTTCACTGTGCCCCATCACATGTGACAAAGTATTCTATTCCATTTCAATTCCCCACACCCTGATAACCTATTCTCTCTCGCACATTTCCGCCAATCCACTTTGATTCATTTTGCCATAACTTACTCTAAATGGTAAATCAGCAACAGGCACATCGGAGCATCTTTGGAATGCAAAAGGAAACTGAAACCACTCAGAGAAGACTTCTTTGAACACAAAGAGAACGTGCAAATTCTGCATAGCCAGGCATCCGAGATCAAGGCCAAATTCAGATCCCTGGAGATGCAATCCAGCAATAACTGCCACTCTAATAATACCCCCCTACATTTCAAAATAATCATCTTTATTAAGGAAAAATGCTATATATTCTCCAACAACATTGGCACTTGTCAAAAGTATGGAAAAGCCTAATGGGTCTGATTAAAGAATTCCTTCACAATAATAATAATTTTTCACAGCCATTCTACAGCAATTGAGGCACTGAAATACCATTCACAGCAGAAATTGATGTAAAGAAACTATTTTTAATTTAAAATGCCAGTGTTATGAATGGAAATGATGATCGAGTCTTCATGGAAATTTTCTGACCTTCATTCATTCCCTCTGACCATTATTCAGTGTTTTAAAATTTCAATTGCTGTAACAGTAACGTAGATCAAACCAAAGCAGACAACTCTTGAAACAAAAATGCCTTGAAATGAAATAAAGTATTCTCTTTGCAAAAATAACCACTTGCCAAGATGATTTCACCATTTTCTTGTTTCATTCAGTCCCGTTTGACTGCAATTCCTTCCAGAAACTCCATATGCTTCTATCCAACTTAATCTCTACTCCCAATTACATTTTTTCCAAAAAAATATGATTGCATTTCTTGGTGTGGCCAGTGTTTGTTGGCAGGTGACAGGGAAAAGCATATTCCAAAAAAAGTATGTGTTCGAAATTTAAATTCCAAGGACTGAGGCTGGAATGAACCCAGACAATTCCATCACATTGTTGAGTTTATTTTCATTCATTGTCATGTATACCGAGGTACAGTGAAAATCTTTCATGCTTTGGGAAAGACTCTGCACGATTACAATCAAGCCCTCCACAGTGTACAGATACAGGGCAACGGGAATAACATTTAGTGTTCTGGTAGCTGTTCTTGTAGAAGGTGAAAGGTTCATTAATTTTCTAGTGTAGAAGAAATTACCAATAATATCCATCAAAAATCCAAAATTTCCATGAAGATTAAAGGAACACGTTCTCAAGTTATGAGTAGAATTAGGCCATTTGGCCCATCGAGTCCACTGCCATTCAAACATGGCCGATCTCTGCCTCCAAATCCCATTTTCCGGCCTTCTGTAAGTTTCAATGAGGTCCCCCCTCAACCTTCTAAACTCCAGTGAGTACAGGCTCAGTGCTGTCAAACGCTCATCATATACTAACCCACATTCCTGGAATCATTCTTGTAAACCTCCTCTGGACCAGAGCCAGCACATCCTTCCTCAGATACGGGACCCAAATTTGCTCACAGTACTACAAATGCAGTCTGACCAGCGCCTTATAAAGACATCTGTGTTTTTGTATTCCCATTCTCCTGCCTTCTCCCCATAACCCCTACTAGACAAGTCTATCCATCTCTGCCTTCAAAATATCCATTGACTTGGCCTCCACAGCCTTCTGTGGCAATGAATTCCACAGATTCACCGACCTCTGACACCATGCACCCGTGGTGCAAAAAAAACAACACACATACATACACATTCTTCAATCCAATATAGAAGAATCCCCGCGTTTGTAGGTGAATTGGGGATTCAGGCGGCTCCTCCCTAAAGCCAGCGAGCATGACTCCAGCATTAGATCATCAGGGAAGGTCTACCTATGACTCGTGGAAGGGTGTCACCCCATGGGCTCGCCGCTCCTTGATTGACACGACAGCACAGATCGATTTTCTACTGGCAGACGATACCGAGTATCAGGAAGTACAGTGTATTGTGTGTGTGGTTGGGAAAGCATTGATGTTACATTCTTAAACCATCCCACTTGTGGGGCTACGTTTGTTTTCAGAGGAGCATCTGTTTCCTGCCTGCGTTGTTGGCCCATCTCTCGTTGTTGGCTTTAATCAGGAAGAACCTGTCGAGAAAAAAACCTAGCGCCTCCCACAGACCGAGCCCTGGGGGCAAGAAACACAATATACCCCACCCTCCTTCTCTCCTTCCTCCCTCCCCCTCACTCTCCCAAATGCAACACAACTCTGAATATTCTTTCTTTCAATCCCCACCCTCGTCTACAAACAATGGACACCTCTACTGGCCAGATGGTTCCGCGCTGGCCTCCCTCCCTCCCTCCCTCCCTAGAGCAGAGGCATTGGCCGGCCGGTGGGTGGGAGCGAGCGAGCGAGCGAGCGCTTGGTGTTGATCATTGATGCGCCGACCTCCCCCTCTCCTGCTCTGGCCCGGCCGCTCAACGCACACCTGTCCTGGGACGGCAGAGGGGGTGTTGTGTGGGGGGTGGGTGGTGTTGTGTGGGGGGTGTTGTGTGGGGGGTGTTGTGTGGGGGGTGGGTGGTGTTGTGTGCGGGGTGGGTGGTGTTGTGTGGGGGGTGGGTGATGTTGTGTGGGGGGTGGGTGGTGTTGGGTGGGTGGGGGGTGGGTGGTGTTGTGTGCGGGGTGGGTGGTGTTGTGTGGGGGGTGGGTGGTGTTGTGTGGGGGGTGGGTGGTGTTGTGTGGGGGGTGGGTGGTGTTGTGTGGGGGGTGGGTGGTGGTGGTGGTGGAAGAGAACCAACCATCCACGGGCCAGGCTCTAAAGCCCAGAGAGACAGAGAGAGAGAGAGATACAGAGGCAGCCTAAACACAGCACTGGTTAAACACACACACACAAGAAATAATCCGCAGCCCTCCCACATCCTGCTCAGTAACAACACAACATCGCCTCTCCCCCAGCCTCAAAGGACAAGGCGTTTGCAGGTGGTCGGTCGCCCCTTTGTCTCCTCTTACCCGCTCCGCTGTTTGGGATCGTGGGGCTTCTTGTGGCGGACAGGCTGCAGCGGAATATTATCCGACATGTTCGCTGCTTCTCTCCCTCTCTCTCTCAAATTGGGTGGTGCGATCTGCTCTCTACCCGACAGCCTCTCTCTCTCTCTCTCCCTCCCTCTCTCTCTTGTTTATCAGTCTGTAAGATCTGCCTCCGAGGGTCAGAGGTACAACGTGGGTACAACCATGGCAACGATTTGAAGGTGTTTCATTCACAGAGGGTGGCAATTACCTCCAACATTTACTATTATAAATCCTCATCCCTCTCCCCACTTACCCCTGGAGAGATTTAACTCTTTCAGGGGATGAGAGTCTGCTAATATTCCTTCCCCATAAAAAACCTGTATCATAGTTAAATCTACACCATGCTTATCCAGGGATGGCAAGCGATGTTTAAATATAATACGAACTGTGGTTGCTACTTTTAAGTGGTTACTGCTTCTATTTTTCCACAAATAAAAAAATCATTTCAAGTCCCCCATTGTCAATTTCTGTGCCATTTCATTCAAAAATTGAATTAAATTTTTTTAATTGAATTTATTGTGAATCCTGAACCTCAATGGATGAAAGAACATTTTAAGCAAAGTAGTGACCAGAGCTACTATTTTAATTTCAGAATAAGGAACCCTGCCTGGCTCAGTTCATGCCATGATCTTTTAATTGAAACCAGGTTTAGTTTATTGTCATGTGTACCGTACAGTGAAAAGCTTTTCGTTTGTGCTAACCCTTTAAGACTGCCCTGTAAGGCATAGCTCCACAATCTTCAAGGAATTTATTTACTTCAAGATTGTTTAGGCTGAAAAGTTAGAGCACAACTCACCCAAACCATTGTTCAAGGTGAGATTTCAGATGAGATATTGGCCTGAAGTTTAGTGTTGAGTTGGTACAGTAAAACACAAATATTTGGCATTAATCTTTGTTGGTATATAAACATAGCACAAAAAGTAAGGAAATTTGTGTTTGGTAGATTATTTCTTTGTTGTAACAATGCTTCTTGGCAATAAATCTTATACCGTTGGAAAGCCTGTTTATTTCCCTTTTAAATGGTGCCACATTTGTAAGGAACATGCATTTGTGGGATGAGCAGCAGAGCTGAGTATATGGGTTGCGCCCATGAAAAATTTGCCAAATCTTCTCTGCCAATGCCAAACAGCTTATTCTGCTGTTGCTATTGACTCTTGTTTTGAGCTTCTGGTACCCCCAGGTGCTGACAAGAATGGGATGCCATCCCACAACAGTGTGTGACCAGGCTGGTGACCAGCATGAGGAGGAGGTGCCAGGCTGTTATGGCTGTGTATGGTTCTTCCACACGCTACTGTGGCTCCTGTTTATTAAATGAATAAATTGTTAAATTGCCAATATGTCTTGTTTCTTCAGACTTCAATCATCCAATCCACCAAACAACACCGAACAAGAGTCAATGGCAGAATAAGCTGTTTGGCATTGGCAGAGATTTGGCAAATTTTTCATGGGCGCAACCCATATACTCAGCTCTGCTGCTCATCCCACAAATGCATGTTCCTTACAAATGTGGCACCATTTAAAAGGGAAATAAACAGGCTTTCCAACGGTATAAGATTTATTGCCAAGAAGCATTGTTACAACTAAGAAATAATCTATCAAACACAAATTTCCTTACTTTTTGTGCTATGTTTATAACAGCCACCTAAAATTAAATGAATGTTACACAATATGGGAACTTAAATGATGAGTTGTTTTTAAAGTAAAACTTTACTTCAGCTTTTAAAGGAATTTGTAACTTATGTCAAGCTCTTTAGTCATAAATGTCACGGAACACTTCACAAGTGTTAACATTTCTGAAAACCATGAAATGAAAGCATTTTAATGGAATCCTGCCGAGGTTTTGAAAACACGTACAGACAAGGTTGTCATAAGGTTTACAATGTTTACAACGCTCTCTCACCAATAATGTCCAGGAATTAAAATAAAAGACTCTGGTCTTGCCTTTGAAAGAAAACGGGCACAGGAGTTTACAATGAGGAGTGAAATGATTTCTTTATTTGTGAAGGATATAAACAGTACCCACTTAAAAGTAGCAGTCACATCTGGAAGCATTACAGAGTGCTGGAGTAACTCAGTGGGTCGTGGAACGTCACCTATCCCTGTTCTCCAGGGTTGCTGCCTGACCCGCTGGGTTACTCCAACACATTTTTGTAAACCCTTTTTTTTTTGGTAAACCAGCATCTGCAGTCCCTGGTTTCTACAGCTGGAAGCATTCTTGTTTCCAAATCTGAGGGTTGCGTGTTCAAAGCCCACTGCAGTCAGAAGTGTACAAATCTAATCTGTTACTCAATTTAAAAAGTAGTGTTTTTATGTATAAACAAATACATAAATGCAAATCATATGTTATGACCATCTGCACTTTGGCTGTAGGTATCCACGGTTGCAGAGCAAGGAATGTTTAAATGTGTAGTATTTGCCTCTCCACAGTCAATAACTCCCCAACTTGCGCACACATATTAGCTTACTTTAGCTCAATAACATTTTTAATTAGTCCAGAATGGTCATTTACCTGAGATATAGGCATCTAAATGCAAGATTATTTTGAGACGCAAAATGGACCCATATTGCTGTATTAAATTCAGGTGTCCAGCACGTTTGAGGTGCTACATCTGCTCGAGGTGTTTATGGGTCTGACAGTTTTCTCAGTATTCTATCAGAAAATCGGTCGCTTCTGTTACTATTTGGTTTAACAGGGGACAGCTAAATTCAGTTTCGTGTCGTTTAGCTTGTCACATGTACCGAGGTGCAGTGAAAAGCTTTTTTTGTTGCGTACTATCCAGTCAGCCGAAAGACTATGCATGATTGTAATCAGGCCATCCACACTGTTTGTGCAGATATAGGTTTAACTGGAATAGATTTCAGTGCATGATAAAGCTCAGTAGAGTCCGATTAAAGATAGTTCGAAGGTCTCCAATGATAGATGGTAGTTCAGGTCGACTCTCTGGTTGATGATGGTACGGTTCAGTTGCCCGAGAACAGCCGAGAAGAAATTGTCCCTGAATCTGGATGAGTGCGTTTTCACTCTTCTGTATCTCTTACCTGATGGGAGAAGGGAGAAGAGCGAGTTAGACTCATCCTTGATTATGCTGGTGTCTCTGCAGAGGCAATATTGATTTTGATTCACTAATTTTGAAAACATAAATGATGTCTCAGTACATTCAGGCATCATTGGCCAGAATGATGAACTTACTGTTTTTAAAAACCCTATGTTTCCACATTTTCAGGATCCATATGCCAAGAAATATACTCATCTATAATGCCTTCAAGTAGAAGCTTGAAGAGTAGTTTTTTTAATATATGATGTAGGCATGCACATATCAGTTCTTTCTTTGGGGGAGGATGTCAATTATTAATTTGGTGGCAGATATTCAGGAGGTTAAATGCATTTACATTATGACTCAAAAATAAGTCTTCCTTTCTTTAGAAAGTAGTGTGGTTGGTGTTGAAGATATTTCTACTGACCTCAACAAACCAGTTGTTCTGAGCAATGGATAGATTCAAAGGTATCCCACTGGATGTATGACTGGGCAACAGGCTGAAGCCACAGAACTTGTCACGGTTCTAAGAGGAAAAGGAGAAGAGGATAAGTGGTGGGAGAGAGATAGTGAGAATGGCAGTGAAAGCCTGTAATTTGGATAACAAACTGGCCAGGATATTCAAGGGACACCTCTCCCAATAAACCTTATTGATGAGGGGGGGGGGTAAAATCAGGGGATCTGATGGGTTCCAAGAGGTGATTTCATTGAATTCTGCTGTTGCTGGAAGGTAAACAAAAACACAGGAAACAGAACAGATGAAGGGTCACCAAGGTTCTCCATCTTGGACAGTGAGCTACATTTTATTCCCTCTGCCTGGGGCAAGCTGATGGTGAGAGCATTGGGTTCTGATAGAATTGCAAGCTTTCCCATTTTGCAGAGAACGATTCACATGTCATTTTGTTGGCACTGTGCATGCCAAGGTGCCGTGCATCGTGCATGAGTGTGGGCACCCTTAATCAAATGGATCATCAATAAGAATTGATTTATTCACAAAATGCTGGAGTAACTCAGCAGGTCAGGCAGCATCTCAGGAGAGAAGGAATGGTGACGTTTCAGGTCGAGACCCTTCTTCAGTCTGAAGAAGGTCTCGACCCGAAACGTCGCCCATTCCTTCTCCCCTGAGCTGCTGCCTGACCTGCTGAGTTACTCCAGCATTTTGTGGATCAGTCTGAAGAAGGGTCTCGATCTGAAACGTCACCCATTCCTTCTCTCCTGAGATGCTGCCTGACCTGCTGAGTTACTCCAGCATTTTGTGGATCAGTCTGAAGAAGGGTCTCGATCCGAAACGTCACCCATTCCTTCTCTCCTGAGATGCTGCCTGACCTGCTGAGTTACTCCAGCATTTTGTGAATACCTTCGATTTGTACCAGCATCTGCAGTTATTTTCTTATAATATCAATAAGAATTGAAATCTATTCAGCTTTTTTGCAGATACAGCTGGTTTATGACCAACGCCAGCTGTATTCTGCAAAAAAGCTGAATAGATGTGTAAATCAATGAGCTAATTAGCTACAAGCACAGAATATTCCCAGATTGGAAACTCTACCATTATCCGGGAAACAACTCTATGGGTGCCTGAACAGAGACCCAGCACCAAACTAAAGGGACAAATTGTGGATGGAGAGACCTCAGGGGGCTCAACAACTCACTAACAGTCATGGTTTTGTGACTTATTCAACACCGTAAAAGCCAACCATGCCGCAGGCACCCAATATACCATCTACCAATAACTTAGAGAAAGAGTGAACCTAAAGATAGAGAGGTAGCCCAAAATGTCACATATTAGACAATAGACAATAGACAATAGGTGCAGGAGTAGGCCATTCAGCCCTTCGAGCCAGCACCGCCATTCAATGCGATCATGGCTGATCACTATCAATCAGTACCCCGTTCCTGCCTTCTCCCCATACCCCCTCACTCCGCTATCCTTAAGAGCTCTATCCAGCTCTCTCTTGAAAGCATCCAACGAACTGGCCTCCACTGCCTTCTGAGGCAGGGAATTCCACACCTTCACCACCCTCTGACTGAAAAAGTTCTTCCTCATCTCCGTTCTAAATGGCCTACCCCTTATTCTCAAACTGTGGCCCCTTGTTCTGGACTCCCCCAACATTGGGAACATGTTATCTGCCTCTAATGTGTCCAATCCCCTAATTATCTTATATGTTTCAATAAGATCCACCCTCATCCTTCTAAATTCCAGTGTATACAAGCCCAATCGCTCCAGCCTTTCAACATACGACAGTCCCGCCATTCCGGGAATTAATCTAGTGAACCTACGCTGCACGCCCTCCATAGCAAGAATATCCTTCCTCAAATTTGGAGACCAAAACTGCACACAGTACTCCAGGTGCGGTCTCACCAGGGCCCGGTACAACTGTAGAAGGACCTCTTTGCTCCTATACTCAACTCCTCTTGTTACGAAGGCCAACATTCCATTGGCTTTCTTCACTGCCTGCTGAACCTGCATGCTTCCTTTCATTGACTGATGCACTAGGACACCCAGATCTCGTTGAACTCCCCCTCCTCCTAACTTGACACCATTCAGATAATAATCTGCCTTTCTATTCTTACTTCCAAAGTGAATAACCTCACACTTATCTACATTAAACTGCATCTGCCATGTATCCGCCCACTCACACAACCTGTCCAGGTCACCCTGCAGCCTTATTGCATCTTCCTCACAATTCACACTACCCCCCAACTTAGTATCATCTGCAAATTTGCTAATGGTACTTTTAATCCCTTCGTCTAAGTCATTAATGTATATCGTAAATAGCTGGGGTCCCAGCACCGAACCTTGCGGTACCCCACTGGTCACTGCCTGCCATTCCGAAAGGGACCCATTTATCCCCACTCTTTGCTTTCTGTCTGTTAACCAATTTTCTATCCATGTCAGTACCCTACCCCCAATACCATGTGCCCTAATTTTGCCCACTAATCTCCTATGTGGGACCTTGTCGAAGGCTTTCTGAAAGTCGAGGTACACCACATCCACTGACTCTCCCTTGTCAATTTTCCTAGTTACATCCTCAAAAAATTCCAGTAGATTTGTCAAGCATGATTTCCCCTTCGTAAATCCATGCTGACTCGGAACGATCCCGTTACTGCTATCCAAATGCTCAGCAATTTCGTCTTTTATAATTGACTCCAGCATTTTCCCCACCACTGATGTCAGACTAACTGGTCTATAATTACCCGTTTTCTCTCTCCCTCCTTTCTTAAAAAGTGGGATAACATTTGCTATTCTCCAATCCACAGGAACTGATCCTGAATCTATAGAACATTGAAAAATGATCTCCAATGCTTCCACTATTTCTAGAGCCACCTCCTTAAGTACTCTGGGATGCAGACCATCAGGCCCTGGGGATTTATCAGCCTTCAGTCCCATCAGTCTACCCAAAACCATTTCCTGCCTAATGTGGATTTCCTTCAGTTCCTCCATCACCCTAGGTTCTCCAGCCCCTAGAACATTTGGGAGATTGTGTGTATCTTCCTCAGTGAAGACAGATCCAAAGTAACGGTTTAACTCGTCTGCCATTTCTTTGTTCCCCATAATAAATTCCCCTGCTTCTGTCTTCAAGGGACCCACATTTGCCTTGACTATTTTTTTCCTCTTCACGTACCTAAAAAAACTTTTGCTATCCTCCTTTATATTATTGGCTAGTTTACCCTCGTACCTCATCTTTTCTCCTCGTATTGCCTTTTTAGTTAACTTTTGTTGCTCTTTAAAAGAGTCCCAATCCTCTGTCTTCCCACTCTTCTTTGCTATGTTATACTTCCTCTCCTTAATTTTTATGCTGTCCCTGACTTCCCTTGTCAGCCACAGGTGTCTCTTACTCCCCTTAGAGTCTTTCCACCTCTTTGGAATAAATTGATCCTGCAACCTCTGCATTATTCCCAGGAATACCTGCCATTGCTGTTCTACCGTCTTCCCTGCTAGGGCCTCCTTCCAATCAATTTTGGCCAGCTCCCGCCTCATGCCTCTGTAATCCCCCTTGCTATACTGTAATACCGACACTTCCGATTTTCCCTTCTGCCTTTCCATTTGCAGAGTAAAACTTATCATGTTGTGATCACTGCCTCCTAATGGCTCTTTTACCTCTAGTCCCCTTATCAGATCAGGATCATTACACAACACTAAATCCAGAATTGCCTTCTCCCTGGTAGGCTCCAGTACAAGCTGTTCTAAGAATCCATCTCGAAGGCACTCTACAAACTCTCTTTCCTGGGGTCCATTTCCAACCTGATTTTCCCAGTCTACCTGCATGTTGAAATCTCCCATAACCACCGTAGCATTACATTTTTGACACGCCAATTTTATCTCCTGATTTAACTTGCACCCTAAGTCGAGGCTACTGTTTGGGGGCCTATAGATAACTCCCATTAGGGTCTTTTTACCCTTACAATTTCTCATTTCTATCCATACTGATTCAACATCTCCTGATTCTATGTCACCCCTTGCAAGGGAATGAATATCATTCCTTACCATCAGAGCAACCCCACCCCCTCTGCCCACCTGTCTGTCTTTTCTATACGTTGTGTACCCCTGAATATTCAGTTCCCAGCCCTGGTCCTCTTGTAGCCATGTCTCAGTGATCCCTACAACATCATACTTGCCCATGACTAACTGAGCCTCAAGCTCATCCACTTTATTTTTTATACTACGCGCATTTAAGTACAACACTTTAACTTCTGTATTTACCTCCCCTCTCACATTGTTCACAATTGGCCCTGCCCTTAATTTCTTTTCCGCTCTAGAACTTCTGTTCCCATTCTTCCGAGAGTCTTTTGCAATATCTCCTGTATTCCCTTTTACCTCATCTTCATATTCACAATTTGTTAACCCCTCCCCCCCACTACTTAGTTTAAAGCCACAGGTGTCACACTAGCAAACCTGCCTGCCAGAATGTTTGTCCCCCTGCTGTTAAGATGCAACCCGTCCCTTTTGTACAAGTCACCCCTAGCCCAGAAGAGATCCCAGTGGTCCAGAAATCTAAATCCCTGCTCTCTGCACCAGTCCCTCAGCCATAAATTCATACCCTCTATCTCTCTGTTCCTGGCCTCACCAGCACGAGGTACCGGTAGCAGTCCAGAGATAACTACCTTCGACGTCCTACTTCTCAGCGTTTTTCCCAACTCTCTAAACTCCCGCTGTAGCACCTCCTTCCTCTTCCGCCCGACGTCATTCGTGCCCACGTGCACAACGACTTCAGGTTGATCGCCTTCCCTCGCTAGGATTTTCTGAAGCCGGTCTGTGATGTGTTGAACCCTGGCACCAGGGAGGCAACAGACCATCCTCAAGTCCCTCCTTGGACAATGGAAACATTTGTGCAAATCTAGCACCAAGTAACATCTCGACTGCAGCAGTGAGCAGAAAATTAGATGGAAGCAACGATTTTCTGCCGTTTGAAGTTTCTATGGGTCAATATGACTTGCCCCCATGGGAAATACAGTCTAGGCAGAAGATCAGGGCCGTAGACTTAATGATGCTTCCAATAAGAGTGTTGCTTGCAGTCGCACCGAGGTACCCATTCAATGAGTATCTCAATAACTAGATGTTGGCCAAAACACTTACGGTTTACAGTAGCATTCTGTGGATTTTGGAAGGTACTTGAGCACTCTCAGTCACTTCCGAAGATGCCGAGTTACATCTCCTGTGACAGTAGATTTGCTCCTTTAAATAAAGAGAAAATCAACAAACCTAGTTCTAGTGAGACTTTTCAATGATTATTGTAATAAACTGTGACTCTTTACAAGTTCCCAAGTTATAGGATAGAATTAGGCCATTCAACCCATCGAGTCCACTCCACCATTCAATCATGGCTGATCTCTGCCTCCCAAACCCACTTTCTTGCCTTCTCCCCATAACCCTTGACACCCGTTCTAATCAAGAATTTGTCTATCTCGGCCTTAAAAATATCCACTGACTTGGCCTCCATAGCCCCCTGAGGCAATAGGTTCCACAGATTAACTACCTTCTGACTAAAGAAGTTCCTCCTCACCTCCTTTCGAAAAGAGCGCCCTTAATTCTGAGGCCCTGGTCCTAGACTCTCCCACCAGCAGAAACATCCTTTCCACATCCCGTTTTATATTATATTAGTTCATTGGGTTGTTTAAATTAATACTGACTAGCTAATTAATTTATTGCATCGTATGGGCGGTGCATTCCCAATCTCGTTGTACCCCTGTACAATGACAAAAGATATATTGTATTGGAATGAAATATTACATATCATTTGGTACATACCCATTTACTGGAAAACATAAGACATGTTAACACGAAGTGTGCATAAGTATCCAGATCAATTTCACATTTGGCACAATTTTACCAAGAGTACTTTAGATCATTTCTGGATGAAGTTGCAATTGCTTCCAAATCATTTAAAAACAATGAACCGTGCAATTTATTTTGTATGCCAATATAAAAACAAAATGCTAAAAATACTCAGCAATTAAAATAGCTTTGATGGAAGGAGGATCAATGTGTCACGTGCCAATGTGTCGCGTCAGTGACATTTCATCACTAGGACTGCATTGTGAGCAGTTCAAATCACTCTATTCCAGGAAGGGTGTGGAGGCTTTGGCGAGCAAGCAGAAGAGGTTTACCAGAAAGCTGTATGGATTAGAGGGGATTACATAAGGAGCAATTGGACAAACTTGGGATTGTTTTCTCTGGAACGCTGGAAGCAGAGGGGAGATCCAAGTGTATATAATAATAATAAGGCATAGATTGGGTTGATGGTCAGAATTCTTTCCATAAGAGTAAGGCGCACATGCACGCACAGTGGTGGGTAACTTGAACGTACTGCCAGTGGTGGTGGTGGAGAGATAAGATATAGTGAAATTTAGGAGGCTTTTAGGTAGGCACATGGATATGCAGGGATTTGAGGAATATGGATCATATGCAGGCAGAGATCAGTGTAACTTGGCATCATGCTCTGCATGGACAATGTAGTCTGAAGGGCCTGTTTCTGTGCTGTAGGCCAGTGTTGCGGTTCTGTTGGAAGCATTATCAGCCAGAGACATCAAATATTTTTCTCTCTCCACACCACTGCCGGATACTTTCCATAATTTTGTTTTTATTTCAGATTTTTAATTTCTTGCTTTCTGGTTTTCCAAATGTGGTTACCTTTGTTACAAAGGAATAGATTCAACATTATCAATAGAAAAAGCAATTGTATTTGAATCTTTTAATCTCAACCCGCTGAGAATGCTTTCCTAAATGTACTTTAATGACAAACACAAAAATACACATCTTGGAGAAAAATAAAAACAGATGTGGGGAACAGGCAGAGGAATGAATTAAGACAGCTAATTCTATTGAGGATTTGTTCGGCAAAGACATAGTGGACCGAAGGACCCGTTGCAGTGCAGTACTATGTTCTTTAGTTTAGTTTAGCGATACAGCATGGCAACAGGCCCTTAGGCCCATCGAATCCGCACCGACCAGCGATCCCCGTACACTAACACTATTCTATACACACTAGGGACAATTTACAATTGTACCAAGCCAATTAACCTACAAACCTGTATGTCTTTTGGAGAGCGAGAAGAAACGGAAGATCTCAGAGAAGACCCACGCAGTTCAGAGGGAGAACGTACAAACTCCATACAGACATGACGCGCAGACAGGATCAAACCCGGGTCTCTGGTGCCGTAAGGCAGCAACTCTACCACTGCACTGTAGTGCTGCCCTCCATTTAGGTAGTTGTGGAATGCTGAATATCTCTCCTACTGTCAGAAGTTTATGATTTACTGATCTAACAATTAAAGTACCTTCACAAAATATCCTTACCTCCAAATAACGCCAGGTTGAACAGAAAACTCAACCAATGAACACCTTTCACATCCTTAGAACTCCAGGATCCACATCGAACTGCAATCACTAGACTTGTGCCATTAAATAAATCTTAAACAGACCGGTAGTGTTATCATGCCGCGCAATTTAAACTGGCAGGAAGAGAGAAACGGCGAGGACGAAAAATAGAATCCAACCCAACTCGCAATCCACTGAACAACATGCACGGGAATTGAGTGTACAGATGTTGAAATTTACTTTGGTTATGTTGTCCTAAAGTAGATAAATTATGAGCATTCTAAGAGTCTGGCTTGAACAATGGCCTACATCAAAAAGGTACAGGGGTTAGAGTGGCATCGGTGAAACTGTAAACAGATGACCTCCATGAGGTCATAAGGTCATGTGATAGTAGAATTAGGCCATTCGGGCCCATCAAGTCTACTCTGCCATTCAATCATGGCTGATCTATCTCTCCCTCCTAACCCCATTCTCCTGCCTTCTCCCCGTAAGTCTGACACCTGTACGTAGAATGTAGAGTGTAGAACAGGAATAAAAACTATCAACCCATTAATCTCCATAGAATAATCCCATCAATAAAACATCTCCCAACAAAGAGGTTATATTTTGTATCACCATATCATATTCTTGGTCACATATTAATTTTTTTAAACTTGTTATTTTGGGTTTTAAAGTGTTACCCGGGTCTAAATTTGTAAGTGGACAAAAAAAAAACAGGATTAATTGCATATTTAGTCAAAAGCTGCACCTGTACTCAAGTTTATGAATGTATTAAATTGATTTATTTGCACTCCAGATTGGCAGATTATCCAAGAGGGAAGAAAACCAGACGTTAATGGTAGCTGTTAAAAATTAGGCACCTATTCTGAACACTACTGAAATGATAGAATGAAAAGTTATACTTTAGATTGCAAATGTAGCTTGGGAGGTTCTGGTGGAGGAGGAATAACTTTATGATTTTTAACGGCGGTGAACAGAAATAGTGAAGTGTTTCATTGTTGGGAGCACCATTCCAACCATGGCCAGTGTAGAAAAGGTCGAGTGGACCTTAAACGAACAAAAGTTAGACTTAATATATCATTAATTACTGACCGACATTGAATTAATAGCTACAATGTACATAAATTGCTTTCGTGGCAAATTTTAAAAATATTAATTCATTGAAATAGAGAAACCTAGCTCCATCAGAATATTTGCAATTTTCATGAATGCAGCACTATTTAATCTTGTTGGTACTTGGAATTTGGATGTAATATGCCATTCATGTTAATTTAAAAACCAAAGCAAAACGTTAAAATCAAAATTTCCTTATTAGTAGAAAACATATTTACAGAGTGAATTACATTTACTTCATCCCTGCATTTGTTCTATTACAATACAACTGTTATTTAGAACTATTACTGACTTGAAGAGTAAAGGATAATATACAATATGGGAGCCAAACATTTCTGTAAATGATACGGAATACAGAAATGATATTGTGTAAATGCAATAAGAAAATCTCAACCACACGTGCAGAATCCACACTTCAACCCAATAATTAATTTTAATTTTACCACAAAATAGTTAAGCCGAAGAGATTTGAATTCTGCAAAGAGTGGCTGCAAGAAAACTTTTTTCTGTGCTCATGAAGATGAAGTCTGACAAAATGTATAGTTCTGATGTAATACCATATTCAACATATTAAAATTAACAAAATGTTCAGTGATCACAATGAATAGACATGTTTCTATAAGTAGTAGCAGGTCTTATTTAATCAGAACCTACAGCTGATCTGTGCTCTTGACTTTATGAATGGAACATTTACCTGCATGATATCTATAAGAGACCAAGATCAGGCAAGCATTCACTTTCACCTTATGGCCTTATGCACGGAGCTTGTTAGAAGGTGCAGTATTTGTGATGAAATACAACCCTTGCTAATGATCTCCCTCTCTTATTCTCCCACTCCTTTCAAACACACACACGCGCACTGGAGTGTTCCTAAAACTATTAAAAGAGATCGGCTAATATAAAGGAACAACGCTGGCATGTTGTGCTTAGAAAGTTATAATTATTTCTCAGCGGAAAATATTGATCACAGTTTTGAATATTATAGTTGAGCTTTTTAAGTCATTACGAACAAAGATAACAACACCTGTGATTGTGACAATGCTATCCTGCATTTATTCCCATATGCCAGAAAGAATCAAGTTTACATTCAGATGTACTAAAGAAAGTTGCTAAAACATTCATGAAAAGACAGCATATTCAAGACAACATAATGTAACAAAAATCCATTTTTCATGTAAACCATTTAGATTCTGTAGATTCACAGTTACCCTATGTCAGTCCTCTACATACGAAAGCACCATGAAACTGAAATCAAAATAGGCCAAAGTGAAGCAGTCATTTCAAATCTTCCAAAGAAAACACTGCACAGAAATGGTAGCTTACTCTTCCACGTAGGCAATTAAATTTTACTCATTCTTCTAAATCCCAAACTATTCCATCTGCAAGCCAAAAGGCAGTCGGTGTCCATTTTGTTCAGCACTCCAGTTGTACATTCAGTGTTAAACTATAGCACGCAGAAAAGGTCAAGAGAATTTTATTTTTAAAAAACAATGTTTCCAATCTGTCAACAAAAGAAAAACAAACTTGGTCCATTTACTGGTGTCCAACTGCACAAGGCATCTACTTCAAGCCAGTTCATATTTTACAAAAATTGGTCATATTCTACAAAAAGTAACCAATATGACCAAAACAAAACAAAACATAAAAACAAGTAAATTAGAAAGTGAGGTAGTTAACAAAATTACTTCAAGTTCTGGGGCCCACCCTCCCCACTTCCCTCATATGCTACAAGTGGGTCTCCTTTGGCTAAAGCACAAATGGTGTACCATCCACAAATTAAACACGTTACCTGGCTTTAACCAGGATATGTTTAAATTGATCAAGAATGCACTCTTGTTTTATCAGTATTAAAAAGAGAAAGGCAAGTTCAGATTTAATTGTGTTGGATGTTCTTAAATTTAATTATCACTTGTAATTTTTTTACATAAAAGGTTAAACACTATCCTTATTAACATAGGTAGTTGGCAAGTTCTTCAAGATCTCACCAGCCAATTGCATGAATTTCATATCAAAATGACTGGGTTTCTAAAGAGTTTCACCTCATGACATTTTCCTCACACCCACCCACTCTTTGAAACCAAATGACATGTCGATTATTAATTTATCTAAGACCATGCATTATTTTCATGTTATTGCAGAAATAATATTAATTCGTTTCAATTCATGTCACGGAAAGTAAAGGATGTGTTTTACCATAAATATTCGTTTTGCCTGCATTTTTTTAATGTCTTCCCCTGATGCAACAACTCATGCCAAATCTTAATTCTGTAGATGCCTGCAGACCACGATGTGTCCCTTTGGCATTCTATATTGTTATTGTGTGTAAGATCATTTTCTGGAGGGCATTGCAGCCAAGCCTCACACTTCCTCCCCGAATCACTATGTACAAAGTTACTGAAAAATACCAGTGGTCTGATCAAGACTATTGTGCCTCTCCAGATTAGATGCAGTGAGGTGAATTCTATTGCTGCACCCAAGTGTTTTGCTTGGGGGAGAGGGGGCGGGGGTGGGGGAAAAACAGCTCATTTATTCCTACATTCCCATCATGGTTAACCTCACTTGTATTGCCAAAACAATAATTGTTTGGTCTTTCTAGCTGAGCATCAGAGGAAGTAGCTAATATAATCTTGGATTGGGAATCCCAAACAACATAAACAAGGAAAAAAAAATTATTGAGTACATCGTCCTATAAAGGCATCGTGTTTTCTTGGATTTTATTTAAAACAAGAGTTCATTCAAGATATTTTTTTGATGGATCAGTCCTCATCAAATTCTAGACAAATGGCACCAATTGACATTCTAGAACAGTTACCCGCATAAATGGTTAATGTATAAACAGCAAAATACAAATTACACACATTCGCAAAGACATATCTATAGTAGTTTATGGAAATGATTCATTTCAATTTCTACTAATTTCAAAACTATCACTAGTTACAGAATTTATTTCAATCTTTGGATTCATAAGGAATTTGCAGTAAAAATTCATGAGAAAGAGGCTGTACACTTCAAATATTGTAAACTCAAGTCAATATTGTAAACGCTTCACTTTGCAAGACCCGCTTTATTTTTTTTAGATAAATCCCAGAGAGTTTTATACACTAAATTTGCAAAGCAATGATTGTACTCATAACATAAATTCAGGGAGAAACCCAGCAGTTTTGTTAGAGACAGCTACAGTAAAAAAAATCTATTTTACATATTTTGGGATTATATGAAAATAGTAGCCATATTGAGGTCTGTGGTTGTTTCTTTCATAAAACCTAAGTCTAAAACCTACTCTACTCTGCACATTTGCTACAGAATGTCATTAATTAACAGCTATTTTGCTTTCTTCCACAAAATGGGAGAAGTGAGGTGTTGGAACATCTTTAGAGCTAGGTTTTTCCGCATCAGTAATTGCTGGGTTGATGCCAGACTGGGATGCATTCATTTTGGAAACTGCAGTGCTGGTGCATACAACAGATCCACTTCCCACACTAACTGTGATGGGAGGGATACCACCATTCTGAATCACGGAGATCTCGTTGGTTTTCAAAGCCAAGCCATTGGTAAGCACGGTGGCGTACTGGCTCCAGACACTTGGTTCAATATTCATTGATGGAACCATTAGATCCCTCGGGAACATCTCGGAAATCTTCTTTGGGTCATTGCCAATCAGTATCATTGGACTGTCTAGTGAAAGTCTTCTCCCACGTCTAGCCGAATTATTCCACATGTGAGTTCCAACGTGGACCTACAAAACAAAAAAGCAAAACGCATTTTAGATACAGAGTGGTTCAGTTATCCAGCGCACGTGCAGAGTTTCAGCAAAAGTCACTCCCCAATTAGAAACAACCAACATAATAGTCTACGAGTTACCTCTGCAAAAATATACTTTTCCCCTCCCTCCTAAAAAGCATGCACTCAAGATGTTTCTGTCGTGATTACATTTCATTAGTTTCAAATTGGCAGTTCTCACCAATGATATACACTTTCCCAATTCTCTGCAAAGGCTCACTACATGTCAAGTGAGGGAGGGAGGGAGGGAAAGGGTCATAACTCTTCACCCAACATTCACACTTGTTCTGTGGCCAGTGCTGGAGTGTGTCAATCAACAGCAACACCTGCATTACTTCCCCCTCTCACCAAGAACAGGAGCAATGAAGCAAATTCCGAGTCTTCTCCCACAACTGCATTGAGATCAGTTAATGCAGCACAAACCAGAGATCAAACCTGTGACTTCTGTCTATATTGCCCAGCACCACCTTAGGTAGCACATATTGAAATATTGGTAGAAATTTGACCAAAATCTTTATTAAAAATACTTGAGTACCAGATTAGCTTTGCCTGAATTTATCTGGACTTTGAGGAAATGCTCGGGCCAAGTCAAAAATCTGTCAGCAACATCTACAATATCCACATGCACAGTTTTTTAAAAAAAACAGGGATCCAGAGTTACCGCTAGAAATAACCTGCTTCTTTGCTGGACAGTAACAGTCTGTGCCGAGAGGCTCAACACCAAAATTCATTGTAATGATTGAGACCACGTTGAAATCATTATAATGATATGAACTTGGGTACTTGCTCTCAAGTTGCCCACTAAATATGCACTGTCAATAGTCCACTCAGAAGCAAGTGAATTTTTAAAGAGCATGACTGTCAGAAGATTAACTGGGAAAATGACATTTTAAAGAGTGGACTCTCAATCCTTCAGCAGTTAATTCATTCAAGTTAAAATGTAATTTTAAAAATTATGTTCAGTCTAAGTTCATGTAATTTTTACTTCCTTTACATGGTGTACAATTAACTTGTTTCCTAATTATACATCCTGGTTTAGGCTCCATGCATTTCAAGTGAAAAATACTACAATCTGAGTAGTCGAAGAGCCTTGCTGTGTCTTACCTTGTTCAGATGGCAAAGGTTATTTTCAGAGGCTTCTGGACTGGATGTCAGATTAGTACAGATCGGCCCCAGAAACTAGAGAAATCTTTGTAGGCATCTGTCAGCCAGGTGAACGGCAAGCAACATTCCTTTGCCACTAACCATTAAAATCCAGGCCAATACTTAGACTTTTAACATGCACTGAAGCATTTTTTTTTTCTTTCAATCTGAACAAGTTACCTTGAGGTTTCCTTTCGTTGTAAAAGCTCTTCCACAGATGGTGCATGCAAATGGCTTTTCACCAGTATGCGTGCGTTCGTGAATCTGGAGAGCACTTGCTGAGGAGAAGCTCTTTCCACAAGTAGGACAGTTGTGTTGTTTAGGTGGGCGACGGGGTGGAGGTGCCAAAATAGGTGGCATGACTGAAGCCACAGTTGATGGGGTAAGAAACTGTGCAGTGGTTGCTGCTGGTCGTTCTCCATGGTCGCTTAGTTCCACTTTAATCAGACAAGGAGGTGCCCTGATAAAGGAACCTGCAGGAACTTGAACGGCACCTAAAAACATACAACAGTTTTTCACTGTTTAGTCTATTATGGGTTGTAAATTATACACGGTGGATCCCTTACTGTAGCTAATCCTCAGTTATCATTCTAGAATTCTCTATCTCAGGCCAGAACACTAAAGCTTCAGGAAAAGCTAGGCAAAATGGAGCCAATTCAAGTCAACAAAATGATATAAGAAACACACATGTAGTAATTCAAAATGTTAACTTTCATTTTTTCTCTCCTGATACTGTCAGACCAGCTGAAAGTTGATAGTAATTTTATTTTTCATTCTGGATTTCCAGCATCTGCATTTTTGAGGCACCAACTTCCCAACTTATTATTTGGAATCAATGTCACTATGACAAAGATATAGACAAGTAACACCAATATACAAATTTAAGATTCAGTTCTGTTGTGGAATGCAAACAGATTTATTTCCTGTTTTTACTAATATATGGCCTACTTTACAATTGCAACACAAGTAGACAGAATGGTAAAGGTAGTGCTTGTCGTCAACTGTCAGCAAGTACAACACCAGGAAGTCATGTTGCAGT
This sequence comes from Rhinoraja longicauda, assembly GCF_053455715.1. NCBI lineage: Eukaryota > Metazoa > Chordata > Chondrichthyes > Rajiformes > Arhynchobatidae > Rhinoraja > Rhinoraja longicauda. The sequence goes on along the minus strand of NC_135974.1, from coordinate 26,870,427 downwards.
TGTACAGGAGTTTATGAGCGTATTTGGAGCATCATATAGCGTTCTGGTCACCCCATTAAAGGAAGGAAGTGAAGGCTTTGGAGAGGGTGCAGAGGAGGTTTACCAGAATGCTGCCTGGATTAGAGGGCGTTACCTACAAGGAGAGGTTGGATAAATTTGGATTGTTTTCTCTGCCAAGTCAGAGGTTTTGGGGAGGCCTGATAGAATTATGAAAAGCAGAGACACTATATTCAGTCAGAAACTTTTTCCCCACTGCGGAAATATCAAAGAGTAAAAGGGCATAGCGTTAAGGTGAAGGGGCGGGTACGATAGTGGTACTTCTGAGGTTGGTAGATAGACACATGAATATGCATGGAATGGAAAGATATGGATATTATGTTTAACCTGGCATATGGCATGGGCCATATGGGCAGGTTCAGCATGGGCATTATGGGCCGAAGGGCCTGTTCCTGTACTGTACTTCAGAAGAAGGGTCTCGACCCGAAACATCACCCATTCCTTCTCTCCTGAGATGCTGCCTGACCTGCTGAGTTACTCCAGCATTTTGTGATACCTTCGATTTGTACCAGCATCTGCAGTTATTTTCCTAAACTAATTTCCTCTGGTTATACCTGATTTATATATCCTTCCACATCCATGTGCCAATCTAAAATCCTCTTACATGCCAATATCATGTGCCTCTATCACCATCCCTGGCAGTGCATTCCAGGCACCCAACATTAAAAAAAGTTGCCCCCCACAATTCCATTAAACTTTGCCCCTCCCACCTTAAAGCTATGACCTCTATTCTTTGACTATGCCTTTAGTCATCAGCTTCAGAAGTTTAAGCGAATTCAAATGGTGGCACGTGCAATGGTACATAAAAGACGCAACAAGGGTCATATCACTACCAAAGAAGTTAAACAAATGCTCTAGATTGCAATTTGCTTGCAGGAGTAGCTAGTGATACAAATACCCAGCAATACATGACTAACATCTGTTGTAATATTTGCAAGATCTAAAAGGTAGCAGGTTCACTGGTACCTCAACCGAAATTTTAAATTAGCAAACGTTCAATTTTTGAAGTGTTCAAACTGAGCAGAATCAGCAAAAACTTGGTGATAGATTCACGAGAAGTAATGGAAGCATGGTAGTCAGGAGTCAGGAAGGCAGACAAGAGAAGTGAAGTGAATGATGATGAGATTTAAAAGAAGAATAATGATACTGGCCAATTTTGTAGTTAAGATTTGAATTTTTACACTCAGTGAGAAGCAGAGGAACAATCCTTTTTTTATGAATGCTCAATTTTTAAAGAGTCGTGTGGGGTCTAAAATGAGTTCTATATCAAAAAATGCAACATGTTGTTTAAACTAACATTTATGACAGCTTACTGAAACAGCAGTGATAAAAAATTTAAAATGTAGGTACGTGAATTACATGTACAAATCCCATGCCTTTTCTTGTCCGATTCTGCATCAGTCTATGGGCAAACCGTAGGATGTGGTATGATAGATAAGACATTTAATAATAATATCACATAGGACAATTCCACATGTTAATTTAGTTACGAAAGTTAGAATTAGGTTGGAATTCAGCAACAGAGCATGCAAGTACAAATATTTTAGATCAATTCTGCATGTCAGCCCCTGGGCAGGAAGGTAAAAACCTAGCAATTTCTACTCGGCTCAAATTAAACAATGGTTACAAGATGGTGGTCTGTCAGAATTCATTATATGAGCAGCATTAACATAACAATTTCCAAATTCACACCATGGTGGACTCAGAAGGGTGCAGGCAGAATCTGTACAAGAGGACAAAATTAAAAGCTGCAAGACCACCTTTTGTGGACCGTCTACGGAACAGGTTCTCAGCTTATGTAGGAAAGAACTGCAGATAGACACAAAATGCTGGAGTAACTCAGGGGACGGGCAGCATCTCTGGAGGGGAGGGATGAGTGATGTTTCGGTCTGGTCTCGACCCGAAACGCCACCCATTCCTTCTCTCCAGAGATGCTGCCTGTCCTGCTGAGTTACTCCGGCATTTTGTGTCTAGGTTCTCAACATAACTAGTTGAGTTCTTTGAGGGAATTGAGAAATATCCAGATTAAAAGGGAAAAGTTTGTTTAAAACCCAAATTTCAATAGATGCACAGCGCGTTGTGTGTTGTTGACAAAACTAAGGCATGCAGTATTACAGTGCTGTGGGTTAAAGCTGTGACCTAAAAACTTCAGTAAAAATGCTACCCTGCTAAAGACCACATCTTTTAGGTGAGACACTAAATTGAGGTTTCAACTTCCCTCTCAGGGAAGGCTGTGGTACAAAAGATTCCATGGTATTTTTTGAATAAGAATGTAGATCTCAGAATTTTGTCCAATAGTTAAAGATATAACTAACTCAAAAGAATTTGGTTAATGGTTTGAGATCCTCACAAGTTGTATTAATGATGTGTACGGAGGAACTGCAGATGCTAGTTTACACTGCAGATAAGCACAAAAGGCTGGAGTAATTCAGTGGGTCAGGCAGCATCTCTGGAGAAAAGGGATAGGCAGCATCTCTGGAGAAAAGGAATAGGCAACGTATGGGTCTCGACCAGAAATGTCACCTATTCCTTTCTCCAGGCAAGCTGCCTGACCCGCCGAGTTGCTCCAGTGTTAAGTGATTGTCTTAGTTGTATTAATGACATGGATATGAATGGGTGGGTCAAGCAATATGTACATAGGTGAGTGGCAGCGTGAGCTTTGAGAAGGATACAGAGAAATTGAGGTATATATTCAGACTAAACAAATGGCCATTAGAACAATTCAAGGTCATCCACTGGAAGATTGAAAAATAGTGGTATTCCGGAATGATTGGTGTGTATTTATAGATGAACCACTGAAAGTTAGAATGCACACACAGCAAGCAATTAAGGCAGAAATGGGTAGCTTGTTATACGATGATCTGAATACTCCCACATCCGGCCTAGCCTACCCAGTGTTCTGACTTTTAATACACTTTGTCATCCAATCAGTAGACTTTGTACCAGGCTCCCGTCACCAACAACACATCTCTCTCCATGCTCATTTCATTAGTATCCTTATCCTTGGGATTGCATCCTACATACTAAGTGAGGCACCAACGTACAAGAGTAGTGGCATCTAGCTCCAAGTATTCAGAGATCTGACATGATCACTTCTAGGGTATGATGTGTAAGTCTGGCCTCCCTACCTATTAATACTATAGAGGAAGTGATCCAAATGCTCACCAGATTAATTCCTAGACTTGGAAAACAAAGTGCTAGCATAATGCAGCGGGTCAAGCCGATTCTCTAGTGGACATGGATAAATGACTTTTCAGGTTGGGTCTCTTCAAATTCCTAGGCTAGCGGGCTCGTTATACAAAGCAGCAGGTTAAGTCTACCCGCTTGGCAGTTTATGTCTGAGAGGCAATCTTATCAAAATGAGCAAAATTCTTAGCGGTGACCGAAAAGATGCAGAGTTAATGTTTCTCCATTTGGAGTGCTTGGAACCAAGTCAAGTCAAGTCAAGTCAATTTTATCTGTATAGCACATTTAAAAACAACCCACGTTGACCAAAGTGCAGTACATCAGTTCAGGTACTAAGAAATGAACATACAATGGCACACAAACATAACAGCACATACATAAACAGTTCACAGCGCCCCCTCAGAGGGCCTCAAACGCGAGGGAGTAGAAATTGGTTTTGAACCTGGACTTAAAGGAGTCGATGGAGGGGGCAGTTCTGATGGGGAGAGGGATGCTGTTTCACAGTCTCGGAGCTGCAACCGCAAAAGCGCGGTCACCCTTGAGCTTAAGCCTAGACCGCGGGATAGTGAGTAGCCCCAAATCGGCCGACCTGAGGGACCTGGAGATAGAGTGGTGGGTTAGAAGATTTTTGATATAGAGGGGGGCAAGCACGTTTAGGGCTTTGTATGTGAATAGGAGGAGCTTGAAGTTGATTCTGTGCCGTACTGGGAGCCAGTGGAAAGGCCAGAATCGGGGTGATGTGGTCCTTTTTACAGGTACCCGTCAGAAGTCTCACTGCAGCGTTTTGGACCAATTGCAGGCGGGACAGGGATGATTGGCTGATCCCAGTGTATAGGGAGTTGCAGTAGTCTAGGCGGGAGGAAATGAATGCGTGAATAATTTTTTCAATGTCGTCAAATTGGAGGAATGGTTTGATTTTAGCTATGGTACGAAGCTGGAAGAAGCTGGCTTTTACCATAGCGTTGACTTGCTTGTCAAACTTTAATGCAGAGTCAAATATCACGCCACGGTTTTTGACATGCGGTTTGACTAGGGAGGATAGGCTTCCAAGGCTGCCCGTTATCGTTTTGATGGAGTCGGGGGGGGGCGAATAGGATGACCTCAGACTTGCTCTCGTTTAGTTGAAGGAAGTTCTGTGCCATCCAACATTTTATGTCCTCAAGGCAGTGCATGAGGCTGATTAAATTTGACCGGCTGTTGGGTTTCAGGGGGAGATAAAGCTGTGTGTCATCCGCATAGCAGTGGAAAGAAATGCCGTGCCTTTGAATGATTTGGCTGAGGGGGAGCATGTATAGAGAGAAGAGAATGGGGCCTAGGATGGAGCCTTGTGGAACCCCACAGGAGAGGCTAGCTGGGGAAGAGGAATAATTGCCTATGTTGATGGAGAAACTCCTAAAAACCAGAGTAACAAAGTAAAAAAATTAGCCATTCAAAACAAAGATGGAGAGAAAATATCTTCTCCCAGAAGGTACAGAATACTCAAGTTCACTATCCAAGGAGGCTGTGAAGACTCAATGGCTTGCATAATATATCAGGAAAGTGGTGGTGAACTAAAATGGCAGTCATGTTCTTACTGAATGGCACAGTGGGCACACCGAGTGAAATGACTCACCCCTACTAATGTTCTTGTGCCAAAGTACACAAATTAGCTGCTACTTGACTACAGATTTAAAATATTTTGCTGTAAAGCTCTGGCATACCCTGATATTGAGGGACACCTCAAATTTCTTTAATAGTCGGTGGCAAGATGTTTGAGTTTGATTACACACATCATCATATCATATCATATATATACAGCCGGAAACAGGCCTTTTCGGCCCTCCAAGTCCGCGCCGCCCAGCGATCCCCGTACATTAACACTATCCTATACCTACTAGGGACAATTTTTACATTTACCCAGCCAATTAACCATGAAAAGCAAATGGTGATAATGGAGAGTTTCTTTTTAAATTGTCAAGGTGGAGGATTACCATTGCCTTCAGTACAATTAGTTGATGGAACTTAAAAGAAATTAAGAGGGAAAGATATAGCTCTGAAATTACACGCACCCATTCCAAAGTTAAAAGTAATTTTTTTTCTGGAAAATGGTTGGCCAAGTGAAATTTATTTTAAAAAAAGGCTGGGTGATTTTCATAGACACAAACAGCTGGTGTTACTCAGCGGGTCAGGCATCATCTCTGGATAAAAGGAATAGGTGACGTTTCGGGTTGAGACCCTTCTTCAGATAGGTGGCATTCATTATGGACTTATTTCTGTGCATCGTGTTCGAATGAGCAGAAAGCAGCACACAATTTGCGGCAGTGGAAAATAAGCTCGGCAAAACGAAGGCATGTACTCAAAGAATCAATGGAGTTAGATTATTGCTCAACGAGTAACTATATACTTGATGTGAAAATTAGTTATTCAAACAGGAAGGATTCCAAAGTTCCAAAATACAAATGCTTGATATTTTAGACTAGAGATAGCAATTAAAATAGCATTTAGTATGCACCTTTCAAAAACTTGGGATATCTAACTAGTTCAATAGAAATTTAAATTTTTGTTGCAATGATAAATATGTCGAAATTTTAGTTAAGCTACATCATTTTGTTTTTACACTTTTAGGAACTTTACTTAAGTGTAGGGTGAAGGGCTGGGTGGAGATGTGGAAAAGTTTCAGATAACACCTTTAGTTATGGAAACAATAGAAAAACAAACAGTACCATCTGTTGAAAGATGACCTAATGGAGGAGTTTAAGGTACAATTAAGTGCTTCAACCAAGACAGAATGCGAGAAGGGAAGAAGGGTTGCCAGTCCCATTTCTATGTTGTATAATTCAACGATTTTTAGATTTTAAGAACTGATGATTCGTGAAAGATTGGAGGGGTTAGTTGTAAGCGGCTTTCAAGAGAAAGCATCAGTCTTTAATGGAGCTTTATTTCCTACTCATCAAACATTGCCAATGTTTATCAGCTAAGTTGAAGCATAGGGCTTAAAAAGGGACATTGACAGCAAGGATAGAAGTTGGCTAAGTAACAGAGGGTCATAATGAATAATGGTCCCAGGGATCAGCATTAGGACTTTTTTTTTAATGACCTGCGTTAATGATCGAGACTTGTAGATGAAAGCCACAATTTCTAAACTGGTGGATGACAAAAAAAAACCAACTTGGTAGTATTGCAAACCGCAGACAGAATAAATTGCAACAGTTAATACACTACAGCAGGTGATGTGGGCAAAGGAAGGCAGATGATGTTTAATGTGGGGAAATGTGAGGTGCGGAATTTCAGAAAGGAGAAGGGGCAATATGAAAGGGTAGTATTCTGGAAGAACATAGAACAGTAGAGCACAGCACAGAATAGACCCGTGGAGCCATAATATCAGTGCCGACCGCAATGCCAATTTAAACTGTACATCTGCCTGCACATAGTCCGTACCTGCACATTCCCAGCCTGCTCACATCTGCCCAAATGTCTCAAACATTGCTGACGTATTCGCTTCCACTGATAGCACATTCCAGGAATCTACCACTCAAAAACTTGCCTTGTAAATCTCCTTTAAATATTCCCCCTCTCACCTCAAAGCTATGCTCTCTGCTTCAAAGGGTACAGAGCAGCAGGATACGGGTTCACAAGTCTTTGAAAGTGGGACACATTGAGAAAGTGATTAACAAAAAGGCATGCACAATTCTGCACTTTATCAATAGAATCACAGAAAAATAAAAGCCTGGCTGCTATGCTCAATCGGTGAAGTGGTAATTTGGCTTCAAATTGAGTACTCTTTAATTCTGGTCACCTCATAGAAAGATGTGAAGCCACACAAAGAGTGAGAAAAAGATGCAAGAGAATGGGATGAAGGACTACATCCTGGGATGAGGGAGTACAATGTGAACAATAGATTGGAGAGGCTACAATTATTTTACTACAAGATGATTGAATGGGGACCTAGCAGAAGTACATAAAATGAGGTGGTTCAAGGTCTTTTATTGTCACATGTATCAATTAAGCTACCGTGATATTCGATTTACCATACAGCCATACTAAAAAAAAGCAACAAGACACACAACTACACAAAAGTTAACATAAACATCCACCACAGCAGACACCCTACGTTCCTCACTGTGATGGAAGGCAATAAAGTCTAATCTTCTTCCCTCTTTATTCTGTGCTTGGATGGAGTGGATACTGGGAGGCCATTTTCATTGATGCATGGATTGAGGACAAGAAATCATTGGTATAAAAGTCAATTAATAGTGACCTGAGTAACGTTTTAAAACAATGATTGGAATCTAGAATGCATTACTTGCAGATGAGATATTACCACTTAAGAATGAGATGGATAAGGAGGTGGCAAGGAAAAATTTGCAGGGCTTTGGGTAGAGGGTGGGGTCATGGTGGAACCAGTGAATTGCCCTTGTATCGGGCAGATATAATGGGCTGAATGTTGCAACCATTCTATGATATTTGCACAAGCAGTGAGGTTGTCCAAGATACTAATGATGTTATACTACACTCCCTAGGCCATCTTTGATTTGTAAAACTGTCAAATACTACTGCACCAAATGAAAGACATTGCTGTATAGAACCTGCTGTACCCATGAGTAAATTTAGATTGAGGGCAGTGTTGTTTTTAAGGTGAATATTGGAGACACCAACAATCAGCCTTCGAGATCTGCAAAAACAAGCAACAAGCTTTGAAGCACGATGTCTTTAAAGCCAACTCAGATTAAGTTGTCAAAATTCAAAATAAATTCTCTTCAGCTAAATTCACAAGATGTTCAGAAGCTGGATTATGAACCAATGTCTTCCAAAGAAGGGACCCAAAGACAATTGTAAAACACTTGTATCTAATGAGTGAAGAGCAGCTGGACAAATGTATCTATTGTTCAGTTACTGTTGCTTTTCAATGCTTCTTTCGGGTTCCCAAAACATCCCGTGTCCCATTTTAATTGTTTGTACTCATATTCCAACAGTAATTACATTCCAAGTCCTACTACAGGAGCTCAGGGTACCATAAAATGCAACCATAAATCAACAATTAACAACACCCGACTAAATGCTAAATATTGTATTGGGTCCTTCCATTGTATCAAGTGAATGGAGCAATGTTCTTTACTATCTACAGGACACAGCACTCAAATATGACAGTTTCAAATAGTTTTAGATCATAAATTAGAATAAATCAATTACTATACAAAATAAATTATTAAACTTATTGGGGATAGAGGCTTAAACAATGAACAAGTGTAGTTCTCCATAATGATGGAACCAAACAAATTAAATACTTTTTTTAATGTTAATTTGGACAGAGGACTTAATTGATGTCCTATTTTTGAAACTTTTACCACGCTAAATGGAGATGATGAGCAATTTCTAACAATCAAACCTGAAAGCCATATTGTTGTGGACCTTATTCGTTTTATGCCTAGATCATAAATTTGCAATAATCTTTAATTTACTGAACCTACCTACAATAATGACGCTGGTTTCAGTGGGAAGTCTTTTGCTGGTGTTTCTGTTACAAGTCCTGTTTCACCATACCACCACCATCACCACACCCCTGCCCAGTTTCTCAATATGTTTTTTGAAGTTGCTTGCAGTACAATAGATTGAGAGTGTATCCAAATGCCCCACATCCTATCTCGCTGACAAAGTGTTGTTAATAGACATTTGATTTTGAAAAGTTCTCAGGTTCAATCTCTGGTCCAAAGTCCACTGATCTCAGCCTGACCAATGGTAGTGAGAGTTTTAGATTGCTCCAAAGCCCCTAGATATTGGTAGTTAATGGAGAATTAAAATAAAGCAGTTTCATCTTCATCAATATTGCAGAGGTACAGAAACAATCCAGGACTAGTTTAGGACACTTACGTGCACACGTACAGTCGTTAATTAGTTACCGAACAACAATTAATGCCCACATTCTAGCAAGAAACAGATAGCTACCAGAGGAAGTCAAACAATAGATTTCTCTTTCCTCTTGATTCCGTAAAGAAGGGTGGGAGGCCAATCACCATTTGTCTTACACCACTTTACACATCTGTTCAGATCTCAACACAAAGTTTCAGCATACTTTAAAAATAGAGATCTGCTTACACAAGTTTTATTTCTTTATATAAAAGTCCCTGATTACTACAATTACTAGGGCACAAACACCTAATCATAGATTATAATTTTCATAATTAATGGAGCAGAGTCTCAAATAATAGACTGGAACTTATTAAATTATTAAAGATTAAATAGCAAAGATTAAACTACATGTTTCTTTCTATACTTACTGCAGTCTCCGTTAGTAAATGGAACACTAGTCACTTCTTCCTTAACTTTTCGATGAATATTGGCTGATGTTAAATCTAATGCAGCATCATTTGTCAGTTCAGATGTCTCGACAGGTTCAATTTTTGTTGCTGGATTTTCACTAGTAAATCCTGGCGACTTGGACTTGTGACTACCATTAAAGCTATGAGCAGGAGATGAAGCTTGAAACAATGCTGATTCTGCAGGACCTGGGCTCCGATTGTTCTGGAATTCTTGATCTCCTGCCGCCGATAAAGAATCATTAGCCATTCCTTCACTTTCAGGGGAGCCGTTCTCACTGGATTTTAAACTGCTCTGTCGTTGCAAGTTCACATTCGAATTAGAGTTAACCATTTTCATCTGACTTTCCAAAGCAGCTATATTGGAGAATACCAGCAGGGGAGAGTTGGCCGGTAAGTCACTGTAAGGCAAAACTGGTTTTGAATACTCAGTTGTAGGCAGCTTTGTACCTTTTTCCCCTTCCAACTCAGATAAATCCATATTTTCATCTGTAAAACTGCTGTCTAGCTCAGCATTTTCATCAGCTAGTGCTGGCTCTGGATCAGAACCATCGTAATAGCCTTCAGGCAGAGGGGTGTTTGAGATCTGACCTCCCATATGCATTCTGATGTGCTGCTGGAGGACGACAGCGTTAGTGAATCTCTTGTGGCAAATTGGGCACGAATGCTGCACTCGCAGAGGCGGCTTTGCCCTATGGACCCCGTAGTGTGTCTTGAGGTTGCCTTTTGTGGAAAAAGCCCTGCCACACACTTTACATTTGAATGGCCTTTCACCAGTGTGGGTACGATAATGCATTTTTAGTGAACTTTGGCAACTTAGTATACGATGGCACACAGCACATTCATTTGGGTCAGTTGATGTTTTGTCTATATTTTCTACTAATTGTTGAAGCTTGGATGTCTCAGATGTTTGGCTGTTATCAAGTATGTTACCAAAAGGTAGCTTAGGCTTGGAGGTGTCAGACATGATGGAAGTAGCCAGATTAGGTGCATTGCCATTCTCATTTGTACACTTAACTTCTATGTTCGATTCGTAGCTGCTGATATTTGATGACAAAGAGGCAGTTTCACTTACTGTGGGAGATCGTCTTTGCAGAAAATCACTCGCAGGTACTTTATCCGAAGTATCATCAAAAGTATTTGACAGATTCATCCCCACGGAGTTGGGCAACGTTTGCAAGACAGGCTTGGTGTCTGACCAATTTGCAGAAGTATCAACAGGTATAGACATACCGTAAGGTATCCCACTGCTGGTTGGAACATTGTCCAAATGTTCAGGAACTGGATAAGGATTCATCCTGATGTGCGGGTACTTCTCCTTGTGTCGCTGAAAATGGACCTTCAGGTTGCCCTTGGTTGTAAAACGATTACCGCAAATGTTACATTTGTACGGCCGTTCGCCAGTGTGGGAACGGATATGAATCTGCAGGGCACTGTCATTTCCAAATACTTTGCCGCAAAATTTGCACTTGTGTTTGAAGAAGGACTCCTCCGAACTGGACTTTGTTTCAAAGACGGCGACGTTTGGGGGCTTGCCTTTCTGATTTCGCGCAGCTGAAGCAGCAGATAGTCCGATCAGTGGGTTGTGGATGGCCACTGTATTTGGAGAGCGTGGCAGCAAGGGATTTGGAAATCTTACAGCCGAGCTGGTAAGGCTCCCATGTTTAAGCCTGGCTGGGTTTTCGGAGCATAAAATGGAATCAGATTTGGAGGTTAGCGAAGTTAGAGCACTAGCAGTTTGGAGAGATGCAAAGTCAGGGTGGTGCAAGCCTTTGTTGAAATGAGTTGAACCAACAGAAGACTGAGGTATATGTATTGGTTTAAAACCTTCTATGGAGTAGCTCTGGCTACCTACTTTCTGCCCGATTAAAGCAGCAGCAGCAGAAAGCTGCTGAGAAAGGTGTGCCCCTAGAGCTTTCAGGGGGTCTGCAGCTGCAACAATGGATGGGTGCAGAGAATGAGGAGCCATCATTGCCACATGGGTGCGGATTTGCTCAGTTAACTGAATCTGTTGAAGTTGTTGCTGCTGCAAACAGACTAATTGCTCGAGCAAGATTGGAATGACATTAATGTTTGCAGTTGCATTGGAGTTGCTGGCAGGCACATTGTCAGGAACGTGCTGAGTCACAGCGACCTTAGTGTTGTGAATCATCTCCAATGTGACATTAGTGTTTGGTATTTTAGACTGGGACACATAGTTCACATCAGAGGCTGGATGTAAACTCGTAGCAGCTTTAGAGGCACATGGTTTTTGAGATTCTACATTATCAACATTCATTTCAGCAGTATCATTCTCTTCATGATCTTTTTCTTCATGACTATTATTGTTGTTAGATTGATTGTTCATTTGGCCGTTTGTGATGTTATCCGGACAAGGTTCTGGGCAGTCTTTTGGAGCCATTTCCCTCTCGCCTTCATTCATAATCAAAACTGGTGGGTTTTTAGTGCAATTTTTCCTGTGCTCAAGGAACTTGGAAAGATCAAAGAACTCGGCACAGCATTTCTTACAGATGTTGGTTTCTTCGGTCCTACATTTCTTTGCGCTTATTTCCCCAACTCCATCATTTTGGCATACTCGAGAAGCTGCAAGGCAATAACAAAAGCACAAGACAGCTTAGTACAAACCAACACTCGTCATGCTTCAAAATAGTGGTAATCTTTACCATACATACTTTTAGTAAGACTTATGAAATAGAGATCCCACTAGATGCAAACAACCATTAAAATTAATCTAATAAATGTATTAGTACACTATTTCTACCACTGCCCCTTTGACAAAAGAAATGATTAGAAAATTCAGCTTCCTTGCTATTGTTGAAGTTGTTAGAAAATGTGCAACAACCAAAACACAAAATGCAAAACACAATGAGTTAGTATTTCTTTCAATCTCTAGGTTTCCTTCCAGTCCTGATAATAAACCATTCACAGATTTACAAGAATAGTAAAGTAAAAAACAGTAAAGTCTCCCCCTGATGAACACAGTTCCCCACTACCCAGCCAAATCACAATGTGCTTCTTGCCATATTTGCACATAGTATTCAACACATTGGAAGCACTGATCAGAGTTCTTAGAATACTGTCTTCTGTGCCAATAGGACAAGTAGAGTTAGGCAAATTCTATTCACAAATCACAATTTTGGCAGCAAAATCATTGGGAGAAATGCTGAAGTTCACATGAGTTTACATTTCATCAACCAGAATGGGCGGAGGGAGGGGATGGTGGAATCCGTGGGTAGTTCCAATGTCCAACAGTATTTTCTTTAAATCTACTGCAAACCAACATTCCTTCAATTTCCTTCTATTCCCCTCATCACAATAGTCAAATGCAACCATGCTAAAACAATTGACTATTTGGAACCCATATTTAGTTAAAAATTATTTAAAAAAATCCAAAAGTTGTTTCTCAGGAATTTGCTTCACCAGGAATCACATGTAGAGGGCCTTTTTAGCCCCAACAAGACAAGCAAGTCCAAACTCAAGAGTACAGCTAAAGATAGACAGTGCTGGAGTAACTCAGCAGGTCAGGCAGCATCTCTGGAGGTAAGATCTTGGGTCGGGACCCTTCTGTAGACAGCTATCCAATTAAATAATGGGCAATATCCAACTGCATTTCCTATTATGCTTCACAAACTATGCTTTAAACTGCCTTCTTAAAGCAGAATCTTTAAACTCTGGAATTGCATTGAAATGTTTAGAGAGAAGCTATATATGCAAAAATGAAGAAACATGACCCGATGTAAACTCCTACACTGCAATTCCAATCTTTCACTCCTCCTCTAGACTCTTCCACACTTCAAACTGTTCAACATTACAAACCCTCTTAATTTATCCAAAGCATTAGGCGTGTGGCAAGAGAAGTCTGATCACAATGAGAAAGGGCCTCACCAAGACAATGCAACTATACAAAGATCCCTCAAAATTATCACAACTGTGCACATCTACATGGGATGCATTACTTGTGTTGGAGAAAAATAGCTTCGACCTCCATTGTTCCCTCAAGAGTAAAAATGCATTGGTTTGCGCTTTTAAAATTTAGCTTGCAAAGTACTTTTTTAAATAGATAACATTCTTTCTACAACATTTAACCACTTGCCTGGAATTTCATCCCAGAAAAAAAACATGACTTTAAAAGGAATAAACTAAAAATTAAACGACAAACAGATCAGTTTAATTACTACCAGTTAAGTCCATTAGGAAATGCCTGAAGGGATTGTCACAACACTAAATCACCATGCTAAATAATCACTAAACATCTGTGCATTTAAGATTAGGGACAGGATAATCAAAATGTCTATAGCTTTGTGCTTCTTCTCACCTTCCATCCCCCTCCAAGCACAAAAGTAACCCCTTTATTTTAAAATCTGTTTAACAATGTTACCTTAACATAAGAATGAATAGCTAGTCACAGAACTAAAATGTACAGTCCTTCATCTGATAAATATGCAAAATACCTTTTTAAAAATTGTTAATCCACCATTTTGCATTTAAGAAAGATCCATTGTCAGAATTAATCTTTGGTCAAATCGCATGAATAAAAAAAGAACATAAGGAAAGCAGAGTGGTTGATAGGGAAGAAAACATTTTTATTAGACACAAGTTAGAATGAATACGGGAGTTTGGTGGCAATGAAGGAACTGGACACAAAAAAAAACGCAGAAAATTTAACCCAGCCCAGGATGAAGAAACTTTTAACCATAATGCCATTTCCTCATATTATACAGCATGGTGGCATGGTAGCACAGCAGTTGAGTTGTTGCCCGACAGCGCTAGAAACCCAGATTCGATCCGGACTATGGGTGCTGTCTGTATGGAGTTTGAATGTTCTCCCCGTGGGTTTTCCCGGGGTGTTCCGGTTTCCTCCCACACTCCAGCTAGGTTAATTGACTTCAGTAAAAAAATTAAAAATGATCTCAAGTGTGTAGGATAGTGCCAATGTATGGGGATCCAGCGAGGACTTGGTGGGCTAAAGGGCCTGTTTCCACGCTTTATCATCCATGTGCATTCTAATGACAAATTGGTGCGCTTAGGTTTCATTACTTATTTTAACTCTAGAGGGAGCTACAATACATTGTAGGTCATTCCTAAAATGCTTCCATGACAACATGAACAAAATCAATTCATGGGATGAACAAAAAAGGGGACATTCTTGAATGTAATTTAGCATCAGTGTTAACTGATAACTATAATCCTGCAGTAGCACCAACACCCAAAAATTTAAAAAATGAACAGCTAAAGAAAGCCATCATCCTGATTTTAAGATAACCAAGGTAATTAGAGCATTGGATATTTTTTTAGAGGGGAGGGGGAGGAGGAGGATTGAAGGAGATACCTACTGTTTGCAGCTATTTGCGAGTTTGTATCGGGTTACTAACAAATATATACAATTACTCCAACTTTCCACACTATCAAAACCTCACTGCAAGCAAACACCCTTTGACACCCACATTCTGATTTCCACCAATTACCAACACCCCATATTAACTGGTCTGCACTGCCTGCAGGTCCTGCCATGCCACAAATTTAAAATCTTAATTCTCATTTATACCTTAATTCTCATTTCCCTTTGCCCCTTCCAGTCTTACTAACCCGTCAACCTGACAACACACTATGATCTCCGCACGACTCCTGTTCTTGTTGGCTGCACATCCATGCTTCCATAGTCCCTTCACTGAGTGAACAGGCCCTCATGTTATGCAATTACTCCCCCAAACCTGCACACTGGTGGTCTTCTTTTAAAATGTGCTCGTTAAAACACTCTTCCACCGAGTTTAAAACAAAATTATCTGTACCAACAGCTTGGTGGGCAAGTATTAAATTTTATTTGATAACACTTGAAACATCCTTTAGGTTTATTATGATCATATTTAATAAGGTGCAGTGAAAAGCTTTGTTTGATATGTTATGCAATTAGATCAAATAATACTATACATAACTAGAGTACAATAGACAGCAAAAAGATTCCAAATACAGTTCAGTATTATAGAACATAATTTTACTGTATTAAAATGCACAAAAAATGTTAAACTTACTCATAAAAAAAGTTACAGAATCCCTCACCCCACCACCCCCATACTAATCCCAACCCAACCCACATGTAAGTGCACAAAATGCTGGAGTAACTCAGCAGGTCAGGCAGCATCTCAGGAGAAAAGGAATGGGTGATGCTGCCTGACCTGCTGAGTTACTCCAGCATTTTGTGAATAAATACCTTCGATTTGTACCAGCATCTGCAGTTATTTTCTTACATATGTAAGTGCAAATCTGCTCGAGGTAAGCTGATTGAACGGAATGGGATCCAAAGGGTTAGCCAAATCAGATGATCACCATCAAGAAACAAGCGGACACAATCAAAACATTGCCAACACCCCACATTTAGAGTCGTACAAAGACTACATCTTATTGAAGTGCATCCCCGACACAATGCAACTATACAACTCTGGAATGAGAACAAAGTGAGCGAAGAGGTGAAAAAAGTATTTGAAATAAAATGCATTTTCATATATCACAAGAGGAATAAAACAAAACAAAAAACGCATTTAAATAATAAGGAAAACTAAACATGTTTAACACATCTCAAATGTATTTTATCATTGATTTTTTTTAAAATACAAAGAGCACCCAAAGATAGACCTCATGACAACAAATGTTAATTGCCAATGCTTTATTATACCAATGGTTTTGTACAATGGACATATTTGTATGAATCAGAGTGCTTGGTCATCAGATACCAAAATTATCAGTGATGCAAAATTGATATAAAAGCCCTTTTCTAAATCCATACAGAGGGAGGGTGAAGAATGCTATCATATTACAACTTCATTATTCTGGAATGCTACACGGCAATCTAAATCAATCAATGCATCCCTAAACTTAATTAGCTTTCATCAAAATGTAATCAAAATTTAAGTAGGAATAATCATGTGTGAATTACTATTTGCATAAACGAATCAGAATAATGTTTCTCAATGGAGAAATTGTCCAAAAAAAACAACTTTTACTGTTTTTATTTAAATAGAAGTGCTGCATGCTTTCAGGGCTGCTGCTTAGTCCTTTACTCAACACTCTTTATACCCATGACTGTGTGGATAAACCCCATCTACAAATTTGCCAATGCCACCACTGTTGTTGGCCAAAGCATGGGAGTTAATGAGTTTAGTGTACAGGAGCGATAGAAACACCTGGTTGAGTGCTGCCAAAACAACAACCTCTTGCTCAAAGTCAACAAAAACGAAAATATTTGTTGACTTCAGAAAGTTGAATTCTGGAGCAAGTTTTCAGTGGTTGGACAGCAGTGGAGAGATAGCAGCTTCAAATTCCAGGGTGTTAAAATCTTGAGTGAGCTGTTCCAAATCCAGCACATGGATGGAATCACTTCAAAAGCTCGCCAACACCTCTAATTTCTTAGAAGTAGAAAGAGAATACTCTACCAAACCTCTATTGGACCAATATGAGAATTTGGATGCAGTGAACATGATTCAACTACAGAGAATGAGATTCACTCTGATCCATCAAGGGCACAGCTCTCCCGACTATTATCCCTGCTATTATTAAAAGCATCCACACGAGGTGCTGCCTTAAGGCGGCAGCATCAATCATCCTCACATTCTGGGCCATGTCCTCTTCTCGCTGCCACCATCAGCTAGAAGCCTAAAGTTCCACACCACCAGATTAGGAAACAGCTACTTATCTCCTACCCATTAAATTCTTGAATGAACTGCACAACCCTAATTCTACTCCAGCAATGGAATACTGCCATCACTGCAGACCAGTTTTCTACATGCTTTGTACCGTCTTTTTTTTTTGCATTGTCTTGCATAATTTATCTATAACTTATGTTATGTGCGGTGTTGGAGTCTGTGATACTGCTAGAAGATTTTCATTGTACCTGTACTGCACTTTACTTGTGCTTACGAGAAACTCAAACTCTTTAAACAATGGGATTTTCATGATTAGTTTACTGTTAACAAAACAACAATCAGGAACTTGTCACTTGATCTGCAGAAATTTTCCATACACATTCATATGGTTTATTGTGCAATATTGACGAGAAAAAGCAAGTTGAAGCAATCGGACCGAACCCATTTAGCCAATAATTGGTAACCATCAACATGTAGCAGGCAACTTCCTAAAGCAAACATTGAACAATAACTGTAGGGAAGTAAGCAGAAGGGGAAAAAAAAAGAAGCATGAAGAAGCCATTCAAATCTCTGGAGCCCAGGGCGGCATGGTGGTGTAGCGGTAGAGTTGCTGCCTCACAGCGAATGCAGCGCCGGAGACTCAGGTTCGATCCTGACTACGGGCGCCATCTGTACAGAGTTTGTACGTTCTCCCCGTGACCTGTGTGGGTTTTCTCCGAGATCTTCGGTTTCCTCCCACACTCCAAAGACGTACAGGTATGTAGGTTAATTGGCTGGGCAAATGTAAAAATTGTCCCTAGTGGGTGTAGGATAGTGTTAGTGTGCGGGGATCGCTGGGCGGAGCGGACCCAGTGGGCTGAAGGGCCTGTTTCTGCACTGTATCTCTAAATCTACTCTACCATTGCACATCTGAAGAAGGGTCTCGACCTGATACGTCACCCATTCCTTCTCTCCAGAGATGCTGCCTGTCCTGCTGAGTTACTCCAGCATTTTGTGTGTATCTACCATTGCATACATGGTTGCTCCATCTCACCCCTCACTATAGTCTCTCCACAACATTTTGCATCCACCAGCATCTATTGCATGTCTTCCACATAATATGCATCCACAGATTTCTAGATTGAAGTAGACATTGTCTATAAGAACTTCAGGTTTCCAGGCATAAATATATCGCTAACAATTTGTCCAGGACCAAGCACAATGAAGCTATGGCCAAGAAAGCACACTAATGTCTCTACTTCCTCAAAAGACCAAGAATGCCCAGCTTGTCTCCAACAACTCTTGCCAATGTCTACAGATACACTGCAGAAAACATCCTATCAAGATGCATCACAGCTTGGTTTAGCAACAGCTCTGCCAGCAAGAAAATAGTGGAGTGGTGGATTTAGCCCAGTTCATCACACTGACCAGTTTCTCCCCTCCCCCACCAACCTCTAATCACTTCCGTCTACACTTCACGCTACCTTGGGAAACAATCAAGGAAATATACACCTCGCCCACTTCATCCCTTCTCCTCTCTCTCATCAGACAGAAGACAGAAAAGCTCAAACAAACAGATGTTTTTTAAAAAAAACCATTGTGGCCATGTGCACGAACGAGGCTTTTGATTAAATTTTTAAAAACTATTTCTTAGTTACACAATCCCGAAACATCATAAAAACCTCTAAAAAGCCAGGATTCCATGGCATTTGCAACAAGATATAAAAGCTAAATGTTGTTTCTCTAAACCTAAACAGTCATGCCTTGCTTTCGAGAGCAGGCCATTGCCTCTCCTCTAAAGTAAGCAACTAAATGCACTTCCTCTCTATCCACCCTGACAAACAATTGTCCTTTGGAATCCCTCGTGTTCACATATTAAGGCTTTTTCTATCAAGTGTACTATTTAGGAGGAAAGCCCGGCCATAAGATTCTTTGAATCTGGAAATTCAAAGAATCTTACTGCAAATCATGTGGCACCAACTCCTTAAAATAACTTTGAAAAAATGGCAGTGATGGTCAATGAGAGACCTAACCACCAAAGGTCTTACAAAATGCTGGAGTAACTAAGCAGGTCAGGCAGCATCTCGGGAGAGAAGGAATGGGCGACGTTTCGGGTCGAGACCCTTCCCGAAATGTCGCCCATTCCTTCTCTCCCGAGATGCTGCCTGACCTGCTGAGTTACTCCAGCATTTTGTGAATAAATACCTTCGATTTGTACCAGCATCTGCAGTTATTTTCTTATATGACCTAACCACTAAGGTTGGCCCCTGGTGCCACAACCTGGCATCAGGTGGAAACAATACGAATTATGTGCATGTGATTAATCTCTGTTCACTTGATTGGGAACCGGACCCACACGTCCTCAAAGAGCTGTAGGCAACTGAAGATAGACACAAAAATCTGGAGGAACTTAGCAGGTAAGACAACGTCTCTGGAAGGAATAGGTGATGTTTCAGGTCAAGACCCGAAACGTCACCTATTCCTTTTCTCCAGAGATACTGTCTGACCCGCTGAGTTATTCCTTTTTGTGTTTGTATTCGGTTTAAACCAGCACCTGCAGTTCCTTCTTACATGGTTGGTGGCCAATACTGGATCTAACCTGTGGGGCATAATTGCTTCCTGGTCTAAAACTCTAGTTTTTTTTAAAAACAAGAACAATTGCTTGTTTGGAATCACCCAGCATCATACTGACATGGCACCAATTTCTTTCCCCCACAATTTTCCCCATGAGTCCCACTGCCAATCAATCACAATAGCCATATTCTCTTCCATTTCACACAAGTGCAGACCCTAGCCAGCTCAGGACTTGCAGGCAATAAAACAAAGCTAACAGGTTTATTACCATTGTTAAATGTAAACCTGTAATTTTTAATTTGTACTGAAGTGCCCTTAAATCACAAAAGCTGTTTATTTATTTGCTTAACAATGCATTCTTCTACGATATAGCCCAGACGACAAGAACCAGGAATTTGCAGTAGTCCACCCATCTATACTATTAGAAAATGCTTTTGTTTAGTCTTCAACCTGACCACCCGTTATAAAAGAGATGTTCATGTCTGTTAACATTGCAGAATTGTAATCTAATTGGGATTTTGTCAAGTACAATAGAAATAACTTTTGCCAACTATACTGGATTCTACTTATTTTTGTTACTGAACTTAGTTTATTCCAACCATCTAAATGCAATTACTTCTTCAGGAATTGGACAACCCCTTTCAACACGAGACACGCGGTACATTTTGTGATTAAGTATACCTGCCAACAGCTCATTTGCAAATGCAATATTAGCACTGGTGATTCCAAACAGGAAGACCATTCCAGGGCAGTGAACTTTGAAGCTTTCATGCCTCATTGACTAAGCGATGCTCATCCCTTCTACCAAAAAAAAAAAAAAATCACCCTTGAGCCGCAAGAAATGTTGTACTAGAATAAAGATCCAGCACATTTCCCCAACAAAGAATGAAACATGGTAGATAACTTGTCAGGGCCATTTCTAGAATGCCATGCTTGGCATTTGGAGGATTTCCACCTATTAAATGTGGAGAGACAGTGACATGAGGGTTCCCTCATTGCTCCCCTGCAATATCTGCAGTGGTGCCATTTATAATGCATTCACAGAAGAGTCCAGGAAAGAAAACCCTACATGCTTCAATGAAAAAGTGCTCCATCAATTTCAAATAACTACCACAACCTGCCATTGGCACCTGCACTTTTACAAGTGCTCTCCTGGGGAAAGACTTATTGACTAAATTAGACGGACCAGTTGCAACCTTGTAGTCTCCTCATATTTACACATCCCTCCGAAATAACTTCCTTTACTTCTTCACATTTACCATTCTCTTTCAGTCAAACACAATCACCAGATCTTGTTATCCTACTTTATTTGTATTGAAGATAGAAACTGGTGAAGAGTGTTGGTGTCTTCAACAAGCTTTGCTGAAAGTTCAGCAAACAATTAGGAAGTCAAATGACACATTGGCCTTTATTGCAAGAGTAGAGACTTATTGCTCCAATTATATACAGCCCGAGTAAGACCACATCTGGAAGGCCTGCCCAGCAAGGGGACATAGTGAGCAACGGTTCATTAGATTTGAGTCTTTATGGGTTTGTTTTATGACCAGAGACTAAACAGGCTGGGCCCATAAACTCTAAAAGAGAAGAATGAACACTAATCTCATGGAGACAAAATTCTTAACAAATAAAAGCAAAGAACGTTCAGAAGGTGGTCAGCCGGCATCTGTGAAGAGAAACAGAATTAAGTTGCAAGTCTGAGACCCTTCATCAGAAGTGAGGTCCTCATTATTCTTAAGGGACTGGACAGTGTAGATGCAGAGTTCATGTTCCCCCACTCTATGCTGGGATGTCTAGAACCAACAGTTCAAATGTTCCAAAATAAGGAGTTGGGCCATTCAGAACGAAGTTGAGAATTACTTCCTTCATGCAGAGGGCATTGAATATGTAGAGTGCATCAGTGGAGGCAATGTTGCTCAGTATATTTATATATGTTATCCCACTTTTTAAGAAAGGAGGGAGAGAGAAAACAGGTAATTATAGACCAGCTAGTCTGACATCAGTGGTGGGGAAGATGCTGGAGTCAATTATAAAAGACGAAATTGCTGAGCATTTGGATAGCAGTAACAGGATCATTCCGAGTCAGCATGGATTTACGAAGGGGAAATCATGCTTGACAAATCTACTGGAATTTTTTGAGGATGTAACTAGGAAAATTGACAGGGGAGAGTCAGTGGATGTGGTGTACCTCGACTTTCAGAAAGCCTTCGACAAGGTCCCACATAGGAGATTAGTGGGCAAAATTAGAGCACATGGTATTGGGGGTAGGGTACTGACATGGATAGAAAATTGGTTGACAGACAGAAAGCAAAGAATGGGGATAAATGGGTCCCTTTCGGAATGGCAGGCAGTGACAAGTGGGGTACCGCAAGGTTCGGTGCTGGGACCCCAGTTATTTACGATATACATTAATGACTTAGATGAAGGGATTAAAAGTACCATTAGCAAATTTGCAGATGATACTAAGCTGGGGGGTAGTGTGAATTGTGAGGAAGATGCAATAAGGCTGCAGGGTGACTTGGACAGGTTGTGTGAGTGGGCGGATACATGTCAGATGCAGTTTAATGTAGATATGTGTGAGGTTATTCACTTTGGAAGTAAGAATAGAAAGGCAGATTATTATCTGAATGGTGTCAAGTTAGGAAGAGGGGATGTTCAACGAGATCTGGGTGTCCTAGTGCATCAGTCACTGAAAGGAAGCATGCAGGTACAGCAGGCAGTGAAGAAAGCCAATGGAATGTTGGCCTTCGTAACAAGAGGAGTTGAGTATAGGAGCAAAGAGGTCCTTCTACAGTTGTACCGGGCCCTGGTGAGACCGCACCTGGAGTACTGTGTGCAGTTTTGGTCTCCAAATTTGAGGAAGGATATTCTTGCTATTGAGGGCGTGCAGCGTAGGTTCACTAGGTTAATTCCCGGAATGGCGGGACTGTCGTATGTTGAAAGGCTGGAGCAATTAGGCTTGTATACACTGGAATTTAGAAGGATGAGGGGGGATCTTATTGAAACATATAAGATAATTAGGGGATTGGACACATTAGAGGCAGGAAACATGTTCCCAATGTTGGGGGAGTCCAGAACAAGGGGCCACAGTTTAAGAATAAGGGGTAGGCCATTTAGAACAGAGATGAGGAAGAACTTTTTCAGTCAGAGAGTGGTGAAGGTGTGGAATTCTCTGCCTCAGAAGGCAGTGGAGGCCAGTTCGTTGGATGCTTTCAAGAGAGAGCTGGATAGAGCTCTTAAGGATAGCGGAGTGAGGGGTATGGGGAGAAGGCAGGAATGGGGTACTGATTGAGAGTGATCAGCCATGATCGCATTGAATGGCGGTGCTGGCTCGAAGGGCTGAATGGCCTCCTCCTGCATCTATTGTCTATATTCACACCAGCAATGAAGAGATTATTTTGAAGTTAAGGGAAATCCAGGGATATGGTGATGGTGATATGAGCAAGAAGGATAAATGGCGCTGCAAGCAAAAAGAGCTCAATGGCCTCTTCCAGCTTCTAGTTTCCATGTTCAATGTCCTCTACCTATACCGCATCTCAGATCTTTCTCTTTAACATCTCAAGCCTTCACCACTTCCCTGCCTTTGAAAATATTCAATCTTTTTCCCAACCCTGATGCCTAGAACTTCCCCTTTGTTTTTTATTTTAGATTTTCAGTATTTTGTTTTTGATTGGCTTCTTGTTTTTGTTCACATTTTCTAAATTCTAGTGTTTGTGACATCACCTGGTCCCAAAAAAAGGTTTAAAATGTATCATGTGAGAAATGCTCTTAAAAGTGACCAGATCAGCAATCTGACCCTCCTTAAATAAAGAGTCACATATTGCTGAAGAAATACAGAGAGATTTGTCTGTCCAAGGTAATGGCCAAACCATTCAAGCCATCTACCATGCAAAATTTCCAATCACATGCCAAAGCACATTTAAAAAAAGGAGAAACATCTGTTTGTTTGTTTAAAGAACTTCATCCAACATCACCATCAGCCCTGTACAGCCAAAGTAGTACTTTAGAGTGTAGTCACTGTTATAAAGCACAGAACACTCTAATTTTACACAAAGCAAGATCACAAATAAAGCAAGTACTCTGGTGAATCAGGACACGGGAAGAATGTTTTGCTAAAGTAAAGCAATAAGCAAGATATTCCCCCGATCTGTTGAGAATCTAGACATAACCACCACAATGCCATACTAATCCTGGTCTATGCCAGCTTGTAGTGCAGCAATCATATCAGTCCTGTTGCCCTGCTCTTTCCCCACAGCCCAACATATTCTTCTAGCAGGAGCCCATCAGTCACCCTCACCAGCAGTGAAGTACAGACCATAAATATTGGATAAAAGGAAGATTTCTTCACATTGCCATTTGTATCTTTTTTGTAATCACTCACTCCTGATGCTTGAACCACATGATCTATAATTTCAAATTACTTCACAATATTATGTACAAATGAACTGAGGATGCTGGTTTATACCGAAGATAGACACAAAATGCTGGAGTAACTAAGCAGGTCAGGCAGCATCGCTGGAGTAAAACATTTCAGTTCCTCGTCATATCTTTAGTTCCTCTCTCTCCCAACTCTCAGACTGAAGAAGGGTCACCCATCCTTTTTCTCCAGAGATGCTGCCTGACCCACTGAGTTACTCCAGCATTTTGTCTATCCGTATCAGTATTTTTTGCACCAAAAATCACCAATTTCAGCCGTTTAACATTTTAACCTGCAGAACCCGAAAGCTGTGCTATTGCAAGTTGCATATCAGCAAACACATTCAATTGCGCCCGGTCTTGAATCAGGTCTTATACTAAACAGACCACAACCGTGGACTCTATTTCAAAACTACCCTTGGGACATCAAGATTGGGAAAGGCACACTATCATGCAACTTATTTCTTGGCACTGATGACATTGTGTCATCATTGAACTGGACAAAGGCTATCATCACATATCAGAGCTATTCAAAATTACATTTCCTTGCTTAACCCTTTATTGCTTCCATTTCACATTCGACAAGAGGCTAGTGGGTAGGTGGAACAAGCCACCAGAGAAGATAGTCAAGGCTGGATTGGAAAGGTTTTTACAGGGATGTGGGCCAAACACATACAGCTGACGTGGCACAGCTGGTAGGGCTGCTGCCTCAGCACCACATACCAGACGTTCATCCTGACCATGGGTGCTGTGTGTGGAGTTTGATCATTCTCCCCGTGACCACGTGGGTTTCCTCCGGGGGCTCCAGTTTCCTCCCATATCCCAAAGACATGCGGGTTTGCTGGTTAACTGGCCTCTGTAAATTGCCTCTGGTGTGTAGGGAGTGGGAAAGTGATGTGACATAGTAGAGTGAAGGGATGATCGGTGATAGAATCAGTGGGCCAAATGGCCTGTTTCCACACTGTAACTTTAAATTAACAAAACCATTTACAGATGGCTTGAAGTTATCCAATACCTTTTGTCAAGTAGATGATGTTCGTGTTAGATTTAGCTCTTAGGGCTAAGGGAATCAAGGGATATGGGGGAAAAACCAGAACGGGGTACTGATTTTGGATGATCAGCCATGGTCATATATGCTCGAAGGGCCAAATGGCCCATTGCTGCACCTATTTTCTATGTTTCTATGGCAACATTAGCTTTCGTTTCTAGACCTTACCATGTGAAAAGGGAGAGGAAAACCATAGCCAAGCATTATCACTCCTGATCACTGGGTAGTAAGTTGACCTGGACATGCACATATATTGACATGGCAAGAACAGAAATAAATCAAGCTCCTATCGTGCAATCTGCAGCAATTTTACAATACTTGCAAACTTGACAAGCAACAAAAAAACACATTTCTGAGAGTCAAGAACCAGGGGACACAGGAACTGAATCCAGCAAAGTCGTCTATGGTGGGAAGAAAATTTGACATCAACCCAGGAAACTGAACGATTTCCCCAAATGGAATTAGACATTATGCAGATTTAATGATTAGTGTATTAATAATCATATAGTTGCCAGAATAAAATCAAATGTGTTAAACAAATTGTCCAATTATACATAAATTAGAAGCAGGCCATTTAGACATGCAAGAGATATTCCAGCCACTGCACTAACAGGACTCCCATCTTCCTCTTCTTCCACCACCCCCCCCCCCCCCCCATCCTAAATAAGTGCCTCCCCACTCTGACAAAACTTTACCATTCACTAACAGTTCACATCACTGTTCATGTCACTCATGCATAACACTAAAGCTGACCAGTAAAACATACTTCCTGTTAACCTCTTGTAACAAGATACCACATTCAAGTCCTTAGTTCCCCAATATATACTTACAAACAGAGCTGAGAAGAAAGCAGCTGAACTCCGTAAGCAAGTTAAAAGCCTGAGAAGAAACAGTTGTCTTTGTCTCATTAGTGAGGCTCTCCGAATTTCCTGTACAGATTGTAATCAGTGTTCTTACCCTCACTAGAAGCTGCCATTTGGGTCCTTGTTAGCTCTGATTTCTCAGATAAGGTCAAATAAATTAAAGCAATTCATTGATTTGGAAACAGTCAAGTAGAACGGACATGCCATATTGTGGTCTTTTACAGTACACATCAATCCAGTGCAGAGCAGAACAGCAGCAGGTCTCACAATGGAAAGCTCATTCTTAAGATGCATTAAACCTTGAAGCAATTAAAACCTGGAGTTTAAAAGTAGTAGTCTTTTCCTGAGAGGGGGGCTGTATACTGTCATTGACAAATTATAGAAGTACAGTAGCAAAGAAAAATCACCCATTTCACTAAGATCTTTGCATTATAAACAGCTCAAATATTGCAAGTTCATGTTCAAATAGTTTAAGTATGATTTTTTACCGACAAGTATTTGATATGCTACTTGATAACTACGCCTCCAATGATAGTACTTGAACCTGCTTAACAAGTCGCCAATCAAGAATGCGTTACAGTCATCTCAAACTTGCAAGTCACTTGCAAGGCAACAATTCAAAAACAGCAAAATGGATTGAAGTAAACCAAAGCAAAGAGCGCTTGCTGCCATCATTAATAAGTTTTGATTTTTATGGATGAGAGTAGGAGACACAGCGTAGCACTGACCAGTGTTTCACGCTCCACTTCACACAGAGGTCAAACACTCTCTAATAATATAGGTTGCTTTCCGAAATGTGAGCATGCCTGGCTTTAAACAATTAACCAATAGTGCACTTTTCCAATAACAAGCAAAATGCTCATTCGACAGCTTAACAATTAAGTCTAAAATGTATTACCTCCAGCCAATGTCAATGTTTAATTAGACCACAGAGCATAGAAGAATAAATCAAAAAGAAAATTCAAAAGAAGAAAACATTATTGTCCCCCTTCCATTCTTTTATCTAGATCCTAGAATTTCAAGAATGTAATCTCCAAGCATCCTGTAATCCAATAAATGTTGGGAATGCACCAAACTCAGCAGGGATTTGAGATCCAACTGTTGCCAAATGGTATTAAGACAAAAAGCATTAAGTGATTTCAACAGAGCCGATGTGAAGATAAGGGCTGCATTATATTTAGTCAACCCACAGAACAATTAAAAAGTTGTTCAAACTAACAGTTCAAATAGCATACACCTGCACTTACAGCGGGAACAAAACACTCCAAGAAACAATAGTTTGTAGGGGTGGGGGGGAGGGAGAGAGAGAAACACTTGAAACATAACTTGACAACATTCAAGTTTTTAAACAAGCTAAATTATTAAAAGAAACATCAACTCCTCAAGTAATTTGAGTTGCTAAATTAGTAACAAGAAACATTTCTGAAAGAGCGAGGATTTAAAAATGTATACTCCAAATCCTGAAATAAGACTCAGGAATTAAAATAGTGCTACAATCCAAGGGAGGCTGGGGGTAGGAAAGAGTAGCAAGGACAATTCCAAGTGGAATTGCTCTCATTTCCCATTTGAGACCATGTCAACACCTCACCCAGCCTCAGGCAATTTACAGTTATGATAACTGTCACTTATGATTCAGATGATTTAATAAATCAGGCCAACAATGCTTTTTTATTTGTCTCCCAATTTAGCAGTATTAAATTCAACTCCCCTTCATGTTGTGCCTCTGCTCCCTTTTAGCTTTAAGTGCTCAATTTTGGGTTTTTTTAATGCAAAATTAATACAGAAAGCACATTACTGCAGTTAGCAAAGCCAGGACCAATAACTAAACAGCACTTCAGAATACAAGAAGTGCTAAGCATATAGTGGTACTGCCTCAACTACATGCCTGCATTTTCCATCTTGATGTTTCATACCGACCGATACATTGCCTGCACCCAAAATCAACCGTACTTAAATGGCACAAAAGTAAATTGGCACTTGCACCCCATTTGTTCATCCAGCAGAGGCATTCTAAATGTTAGCACATTCTGTCAACTTAGAAAGTGAAATTAGAAGATTAACAGTCACCATAATATGCTGTCAAAAACTAAACTTAAATCTCAAATGGAGACTTAATCACCTGTTGGGGGCAGAGTACTGAAAGCTCTCTGGTAAACATCTGCTCTACTTGCACACCAGTTGCACCATAACTGCAACTATTAAGATTAACACAGGAGGGCACCCAAGTCAAGCAAATAGTACAAAAGCATACAAAAATATGCATATAATCATGAAGTTAAAAAACATACAATTGGATACAATTATGAACTTATTGGAGGAACTCAGTAAGTCCAGTAGCATCTGGGGAGGGAATGGACAAGAGCCATTTCATGTTGTGATCCTTCTTCAGTCTGATTAAGTGGACCGGAAATGTCGCCTGCCCATTCCCTCCCTAGATGCTACCTGGCTCATTGAGTTCCTCTAGCACTTTCCATTTTGCTCAAGATTCCAGCATCTGCTGTCTCTTGTGCCAACACTTTTGATATTGCAGCCAAAAGAATATTTATCAACTCCTTTTCTCAACTGGGAAATGCAGGGTGCAGCAAGATGCACTGTCAGTAACAATTTCGCTTCTAGCTGTATTAATGCTACGGTATAAAACTATTCCTCATGAAAATATTTCAAGCATCAGCCGGTGTAGAAACCGAAAGCACATCATTAAAACATTGCAGCCAACCTGAAGAGTTTCACTCTCCTGCTTTCCTGGCTGTGTTGGGGCACTTGATACCAAAATGCGAATTAGTTCCATTCTTCAAACTTGAAATCACAAAAGTTAGAATTGGGGAATGTGGGAAAACATGAAAATATTATGGCAATCAGCAATTCCTTTGTGATGTTAAAATGTTACAAAGTACTTTGCAGGACCCCAAAAAATGTTGATATTGAGGCAGGCAGGATAGCAGGACAGGTAGCCAAAAGCATGGACAAAGAAGTTTAAGAAGCCTCCTTACAAGGAGGTAGAGATATTACGGATTCCACTGCATATGCACCCAGATAGCTGAAGACAAAGTTGTCAATGGTGGTGAAAGGTGGTCTAATAGGTTGGAATCTGTAAGATATCAGGGGGCTGAAGAAGATTAGAGAGATAGCAATTGGGTTTAAAAACAAAGCCGAAAATTAAAAACAAACAATCCCCTAGCTGGCAAAGGCCAGATGGAGATCAGTGTGATGGACAAACGCAACTGACGAGCCTGGGTTTAGGCTGCAGAGGGTTTGCTGAACTTTTTGAAACTTTAGAAACCAAGTTTAAATTATTTATTTTGTTGATTTGCTTACCTCCCCCTCTCTTTGGTGCAGTGACTCCAGCTGAGATCTACTTCCACAGCTGCTGGCAGACTCTAGTACCTCACTTGATTCAAATGTAATCATTCTTCATACGCTAGCACAACAGTGGGGGGGGGCTCCAGGCTATTCTTCACCAGGAGTGTACAAAACAAAAAACACCCCCAAGCCCAATCAGTCAACAACATCCTGTTTATAGCAAAATTCATTCAAAACCAGAGGGGGGAAAAAAAAAATCAAAGTCCTATAATTTTTTTCCTCTACCTTGCCCAGATGCAATATAGCAAATGGTACCATCTTTAATTATAGCAGCACTGGCCAAGAATCAAGCTTGAGGCTTTCTGGCCTGTATGGTGCAGTTGATATAATGTGGTAAGTATCGTGCAAAAATGTTTAAAAAAATATATATATAGCTAGGCAACGGGTTCTGACCGAAGAAAGACACAAAATGCTGGAGTAACTCAACGGGTCAGACAGCATCTCTGGAGAAAAGAAATAGGTGACGTTTCAGGGTCAAGACCCTTCTTCAGACTGTCAGCTTCTGATGCATCAGCCTCACAGTTAAGTGCAAACACAAAGTGGAATTTATCATGGCTACGACTGCCAGGAGAAAAACAGCATTGCCACAGTCAGGTTTGGTGAATCGAGTCTCGTCCAATCTAGGTGAATCTGGGGTGGCTACTCTTGTCCAAGTATATCACTAAACCCAATATAAAAGCAGTTCAATTTGTTAAGAGTGGGTGTGAGTGATTCAATTTGGATAAAACCAATAACAAGACGTAGCTTCTTTTTTACTGCTTTGGAAGCTTGCAAAACAATTTCTACGATAAGCACAAAAATATTAATGACTCAAAAAAATGATTAGTCATAAAAGTGCAAGAAAATTACAAGCATTTCTAAAGATGCTCATAATTTTGGATAAACCATAACTAAACATCCACATTTTTCATTATTTACCCAGTGTATTTTAAGTTGCAGTAAAGTTACTGAAGGTTAAATGTTGCTTGCTGTTACTCAACACGAGCCATTTAGTTCTTTAATCCAACGCTCTTTAGTCCTCACTTGGTGGAGACTTACCTCAGTGAGGCTCAAGATAATAACTTTCTTTTTAAAGACTGATGAGAACTTATTTTTCAAAAAAGCTTCCAACAGATGCTGAATGACTTGATGAAATACCTTCGAAAAAGGGAATTGGAAACAATGAAGACCCTGTGCATTTCCAACTCTTGTTCGTACTAAGGAAACAGTACTACCCACAAAAGATTAACCAATTCAGACTAAAATTGGATGCTCCTGGTAACCACTTCCAATATACATGTATATCCACCAATAAGCTTTAGTTGGTAAACAGGCTATTCAAAGTCATGCTTAACACTACTGTGGTGTTAACAGTAAACTAAACAACGCAAAACCCTGCTGCCAAGGTCAATTGATTGGAAGCCCTAATTGTTAGCTTGACATCAACTTGCCACCCAGTGGGCCCAAGAAGGCAAAGGTTACATCAGCAGTTTCATGAAGATGTTGGTGCTCTTGCAGAAATCTCCTGTACTGTATGTCACTGAAAGGAAAACTAAGACATGCACAAGCTTTGCCTGCTATTTATCCACGGCAGAAAACAGGCCCATCAAATTACAACTACTAGCACCTGTGGTTAGAACTGAACACTAACTTTCCTTCCATAGTCAGACTAAATGTTAAAATACAAACCATACCTATTCCTTGAAAGAAAATCTCCCACATACTCTTCTGGGAATTGCCAGTTGTAACAATTTATAGGCTCTGCATAAACCAATTAGTTTTATAGACCATTTGGTGTACATCTCCATGGCAATTTTGGGTTGGATTAATATAGACAGGAAACTATCGGGATTGGTTTGAGAGTTATAGACAGTTCTGTGCCAACATTAAAAAAAACAATATAAACATGCAGTTCTACAGGCATTTAACAAACTACATCATTCCACGCAACTTTTTTTCCCCACTAGATCCATAACCCGACTAACACAAATAATTTAAGCTGATTGCTGACATCACTTTTCATCCTTAAAAATGATTTAAAAACACATTAACAAATCTTTTCTATGGTCTTTGGATTTAACAGAAGACTTTGTAGATCCATTCCAAGTAGTCAGAATTATACCCTAAATTTAAGAAAAGTTTTCTGTTGGTTCACCACAAGTTGCAACATTTCATGCAGAATTACAAATTCAGCATATCAATTTAAAAGGGGGGAAAAAAGTCTTTCTTGACACAAGTTAATCATTTTCCCAAGCTTTAAATTTCCGGAATAAGATAAAAATTGAGAAAATATATCCATTCTTGGAACATGCTGCCCGTCAGGTCAGCCTCGAACGAAATCGGAGAAGGATCAGAATGATGTCAACACATGTCTTCCAATAATTTGGGTCAATTAGTTTTTAAAAGGAAGGCTGAAATGAAGCCTTACGGCAACTTATTTTCCTCTCCCCAGGCTCAAGGCTGATCCACTGCCGGGCTCATCAAATTAAGAAATAATGAACAAACAAGAAATGTTTACAGTGCTTTTTGGATATAATTCCATTGAGATTCAAGACAATATCAAACTTTTAGATGGTTATTGCCAGTGGAAGTCCCACAGCCGAATAATCTTTTAGAAACACATTTACATTTCACATTTCCAATAATCTATTTACTTCAACACGGTTGGCTAGATAGAAAACAATGGAAGAGTGATGCAGGATATACGCTCTACAATCACTGAGTTTTATAACAACTCTGCTCAGACAATTTACATGGAACAATTTCAACAATGGAGACAACTGAATATTTAACATCCAAACCCACATTACATTTCTCATCTAATGCAGCAAGATAAAACAGAAAAAGGAATAGTCTGGAAGTCACATTGATAGGTACAGAACAAGAAAGACAAGAGGTCTCAAAATTTAGCTCTACAAGGTCAAATTTCTGGGCTCTTTGCATTTCCTAATCAATTAATGTCCCCGAGAGAGAACTTGGAAATATTTCCCCATTTACATTTGCTCAAAAAAATGGAAATGATTACTTTGCATTTTTCAAGTCTACAAGCAATCTTAACCCTAGCAGTTTACCCCATTTGTTTCCAGTTCAACTCTTCAAAGTCATTTACTTTCCATGTACACAATTTTGAACAAATTTAAAACTAGTTATTTTCTTTTTCTCCCCAGCTTTGATTAAAGCTCCTGCTTTAAAACACCCGCTTTATTTTGATAGGACCATAAGTTTAATTGTACACCATCAAATTAAAAATAAAATGATATTATGACAAGTTTTGTGCTGCATCCTGGTAACTGAAGCTCCAAGTGAAAGATGGGATATATTGTACCACTGGTTTTCCGGGATGGGCTGTTTACAAATGGAATCTGGGGAAGTACACAAAATAATTTCAAAGAAACAAAAACAAACCAAAGAAACACCAATAAACATTCCTGAAAATACTGCAAAATTTCAAATATGATAGAGAATGCTAAAGTTCCAATTTTTGGCATTTCCCTCGCGAGAAGGAAGAGGAAGCAAAAATATGCCACACTTACTGCACTCTGCACCCAAAAGGTAGCAAAGAAATGGCTCAAGGTCACAATATTTTATGACCATTTTTTGAAATATTCCCGCAAAACCTACCCAGCACCCCAACCATGAGAATCGTACTTTAAATTGGTCACAAAAATAGTTAGGGATTGTGCAACAAAGAGCTAACATTTCCTTTAAGCTGTGAGGTAAAGAAGCTCTTTTTTTAAAGTGACTTTTTAAAAAAAATTACTGAGAGTTGAGGGCTTGTACTGTATAACAATCAGCAAGGCATTTTGTTATAAGCAAGCATAGGGAAATGTTTCCGCTTCCTATTGCGAGCAACAGATTGGTCTCAATTACATTAAAAAGCATTCTCATATAGTCTCGCAAATATTAGTATTCCCATCCATTTATTCCAGTCTTGAACCTTTCAACTTAAAAAATGATCCAACAAAATTTCTGGGAGACATGTTTGACGACAGCTTTTCTTCCAACGTAGATTTGTGCAAAGTTGAAAAACAAGATCATAAAGGAGTTAAATAAAGCAAACATCTTTCATGGTAAATTACTATTGTAAAAGCTACATGGAGCAGAAATGTTTGATCCTCACTGTTGCATCTCAAAGCCCAAATATTCTTAGTAATAATGAAATGTTGTAAATGTATTTATCCACATATTACATCAACCTTTTGGGAAAAAAAATCCAATAAATACACATTTCCAAAGAAATTAATCATTTGCGATTCACTTCATATAGTTCATCCAAAAATTCCTCCCCTCCACTCTGAATGCCTATTCTTCTCACCCTCGCCACCTCCTTCCTCCTCCCTTCTTTTCACTGGATGGACCTGGGATACTCAATTAAAATGCAAGAACAAAATTTACACACACACTTCAATTTCCTAAGATGATTATTGATCAAAATTAAAAAGCCATTTGTCCATTTAATCACATTTTCACACTGTGTAGCTCATGCATTCACCTTAATTGAAGCACTTTCTTCCAGGAAAGAACGATGATGAAAGATTAATCAAAATGATCACAATGGAAATGAACATATTGGAAATTGGAAAACTGTTCACGAATGTGCAACATTACTGTAAATGTGGTCAATATTCATTTTTCTGGCTTGTAATGTTGTATTTGTGCATTGGTGCATTTTAGCTTAATCCGACATTCACTTTATTTACACTTCACTCTCCCAAGTAAAATAATGAATTCCATGTGTGGTGTAAACCATGCACATAAGAGGGGAAAATGTTACTCAAGTCTTGAAAAATGGTCAAAGATTCATTCAGTATAATTGTAGAAAAAATAGCACTTTTAAAAGCAGATCATCTATTACAGAACTGGGACGCTGTCAAAATTGACAAAAGATGCACTATATTTTATATCATGCTGCCAATCACAATATATACATCTGCACTGCTACCTAGATTGTTGGCTTTAAATCGAAATGTTTGTTACTTTGTATTTTCATCTTTGACAATTAACAAATAACGATTAGCACATAAATCAAAGTAGTAATAAAACTTTCGCAGTGCTTGTCCCATTTGCAATGTTTTCAGTTTATTGAACCAATGAATCAAATTTGGCAAGAATGCAAACACAACAGCATTATTTTCTATCGATGTATTGAAATGTGACAGTTTACATCATTAGAAGTTGGAGGAAAGACAACTACCTTTTCAATGTATTCTCCCAAAAATATTTCGTTATGTACAAAATCGCACTGAAATTTAAATCTTCAAATAAAGTTAAAATAATAGATTTAAGAGGAAACAAACCATATAGACACACCATGAATAGATGGGCTAGGGTGGTAGGGCTAAGTAGAGTACACAAATTGGAAGATTAAAGGAATGACCACTTAAACCACAACTCTCACAAGCCTCCCCCCCCCCCCCCCTCTTCCTTAACAATATCAATCTTCCTCAAAGCACTCTGTACGCCAATACTGCCCACTGCATATAGTGGGAGAAGGAGCATTGCTCCTGCTTTTAAAGCCAGTGCGCCGTTAAGCTTCTTTGTGACAGGGAGGTACCCAGGGGTTTTGCAAGCTTTTGTGCCATGTGTTAGTACATATATACCAGCACCACCATTCCATCCCCCACCTGAACACAAGATGTAAAGCACCAGAGGAGAAGTTACAGAATGGTTCTTCAGAACAAATTAACATTCAAAATGCTTCTTTAAGGATTTGCCACTGCAAACAATGGGTGGGCCACAGGATAGTTAAGCATTTGGACAATAACAAATGTTTTTTTGGGGGGGGGGGGAGAAGGAAGGGGAGAAAGAGAAAAAAATAGTTCTACCACCAACATAAGGCTTGTGCAAGTTACAATTTACTTTTACAAGCAAAATGATTAAAAAGTGTGTTGGTGAGTCTGGCCATCCTTAGTTCTTGCACACAACAGCAATTAACTGCAATACTAATGGGCCACAGCTGTATTACATTACAGAGATATAAATAAACCCCCTTCCAGAGGGAAAATGGGGGCTGATAAATTTGTCAGAAAAAATATTCCCTGCGCAAATAGGCCTATTGGGCGAAAAAATGCAAAATGCGTACACCACATCGTCACTAGAATCCTGCCATCATTGAGATAATTAACATTAAACGTAGTTAGGACGTTTTAACGCTCAGATATGTACCAATGCAAAAGTGCTCCACGTGTTCCGAATTAGACCCCCATCAATCATTTATGATCAACGCATTTTAAAACAATCTGCAGTTACATTTTTTTAAAATACCAATTTAGAAAGATTTAATCATGCATTGTTGATGAACGTCCCAAAGAATACCCACCCACCTTTAAACATGGGAACTATTTACAATAAGGTAGTGCGTGTGCGCCTTTTGGAAAGAATCATTGACATATTAACACAGACTGATCTCACACCGATCCACTAGAATTGATCACACTCTGTTGTAACCGTTTTAAAACAGGGTATCGCTGTGTTACGAATTAAAGTTCGAATATCGCACCATGCAAATCCAGATCGGTCTCCAGGCTGGAGGTATCGCAGGTCTCGTTTTTAACGGTTTGCCTTTAACCTGAACATCCACTGCATTTCAACTGCAACTTCTGTGACATTAAAAAAAAAATAGAACAAATGCGTCCATTGAGTGGCTGGAGGAAGTCGGAAATCAAAGATGGCTGTAGGTCATGGCTCGGAGTCCAGGGTGATCACGATCTTGCCCTATTCCTCAACACACACACACACACACACACACACAAAGCTACAGCCACCTTCGCTAGGAAAACCAGCTAAACGCTGAGGAGTACCAGAATGAATCGGGGAGGCAAGAAAGTTTTTCTTCCCCAAAAAAAGTTTGCAAAGCTTTATTTCCCTCTTTTTAAAAAACAAACAAACACAGCTACATGGAACTTTTATTACACATTTGAATAGTGCCATCGCGAAGCGCAAGCGTCAACCTTTCCTTTTAAAACAAGTTGCAACATCAACTGGTAGCCAGCAGCGGAAAGCCTAAAATGACTACAAAATAATAAAGGGGCAGGTAACAGAGAGAGAAAAATGAAATTTGAAACAAAATTGTGACAAGATAAGATAGTATCTTCTTTGTGTTACATGTTGTAACTATTTAAACCTACCTCGATCAATAGGAGTGAGTCACGCAAAGCATGCGCACAGCCAGGACCCGTCTCATAATTGGGTCAAAATACCCCCCAAAAATAATCCTTTTGCAGTAAAACTAAACCCCGGCCATCACACACGGGGGGACGGGGTTCAATTTAATGCGAGGACACGGGGAATGGGGATGTGCTGCATGGATTTAATTCGAGGTGTTTTCAGCCGGTCAGTGGTCAGAGCCCGGGTCTTGCTCCCTCCGGCCATGGCAAGCAATGGTCATTTTCTCTCCTCTCCATCTCAACTCCAACCTTTGAAACACAACTGATCAACTTTTTTGTTTTTGTTCCCCTCACCCCACTCAATTGAATTCCATCCCACGTTCGCTCCCGAATGATAAACTGAAGAAACTATCCCCAATTTTTCCAGGGGATATTTGCTGATATTCGCATCTGATAACCAGTTCAAAGGGATGAGACCCTTGCAAAAGGAAAAAAAATTCTCTCTCTCTCTCACACATACAACACAGATATTCTTCCTCCCCCATTATAATCTGTTGATCAATCAAATAAAGTATCAGACATGAATTGGAAACTCTTGTGGGGGGGGGGGGGGGGTTTGTTTTTTTTTCCTCTCCCAATTTTCACCTTTAAAAAACAAATATAAATATAACGCACTCACCGTTTGCAACTATTATTAGCTGTTCGTCCGAGTTGATGTGCTGGGGTTTCGCCTGCTTGCGACGCGACATGGTAGATGCATCAGTAACAAATACAAAAAAAAAAATCAAACAAATTCTTGGAGTTGCCAAATTACTCCATCAAGTGGAGTGCGCATGTGTCACGGTAATTATGATTATCAATAATGCATTGCGATTTATCATCGCCTCCTGACGGCCGATTGGCTCCGCTCCAAGCGCCCCCACATTAGGCTAATGCAGGCGGCCGCGGGAGCGCGCAATCGTGCCCGCGCCCCCGAGCCAGTGCACCCTGGGGACTGTAGTGCAGCTCCAGCCCAGCTGCCCCCCTCTCCCTCCTTCTCCTTCTCCTCCCTCCTCCTCCTCCTCCTTCTCCCTCCTCCCCTCCTTCCTCCCTCCTTCTCCTCCCTCCTTCTCCTCCCTCCTTCTCCTTCCCTCCCCCTTCCTTCCCTCCTTCTCCTTCTCCCTCCTCCTCTCTCCTCCTCCCTCCTTCTCCTCTCCCCCTCCCTCTCTCTCTCTCCCCCCCCCTTTTCCCCCCTCTCTCTCCCCCACTCTTTCTCCCTCCATCCCTCTCTCGCTCCCTCCCTCTCTCGCTCCCTCCCTCTCTCCCCCCCTCTCTCCCTCCCTCTCTCCCTCCCTCGCTCCCTCTCTCCCTCCCTCTCTCCCTCCCTCCCCTTCCCTCTCTCCCTCTCGCTCCCCTCCCCTATATATATATATACTGTGTGTATATTGTATATATCATGTTTATATCTATATCTGTATATGTATAAACACTATATATACAATATACACAGTATCCACACACACAAAAATATATACATATATACAACAATCTGGAATATATGTGCATATTTACATACATAATTGCATATTATATATTATATATATATATGCACAAAAATCTAGACTAATAATATAAGCAGAGCATATAATATATTAGTGGCAAAGTAAAGCACTCCTTTGCTTTCAGTTTCAATTTTATTGCAAATTATTTGTGTGCATGTGTGTGTATATAGAAATGCATATATGCTATATAAATACACGATAATCTGCTATACATATATTTACATAAATAATTGCATATAAAATATACACACACAAATATAGTATATAATATGTGTGTGTGTGTGTGTGTGTATGTATATGTATATATATATATATATATATATATATATATATATATACATAGAGCGTATAATATATATATTGGTAGCAAATCAAAACGTTAATTTGCTTTGAGTTTCAATTTTATTGGAGAATATTTGTGTTTGTATATATTTATGTAAATAATTGCATATAAAATATATATACACACAAAAGTATATATATATATATATGCAGATTACATATATATACAGAATTGCATATTATTTTGTGTGTATATATATATATTTTATATTAAATTATTTATGTAAATATATATATTGCATGGGTGTTTTTTTTCTACACACACACACATATATATATGTGTGTGTGTGTATAATGTGTGTATGTGCAATTATTTTGCATAAATATATTCACTTGGGATTAAATTAGCTTTAATGACATGCAACAATTAAAATAATCTGCTCCAATTAGTGGTTGTGATCCAAACCCTGAGAGCTGTGATTGCCACACTGTTTCTGCTTCTTCTTGTTGCAGTTCAAGTGGCAAATACATATATACTCACGCAAACATAATCTTCAATAAAATATATTTGCATAATCTGCATATGACATATACACAAGATAATATATTTATATTTTTGTTAAAAATAATACTTTAAAGATGTTTTCAAAATAATATAAATATATTATTTGTGTGTATATATTATATTCAGATTATTTATGCAAATATATATTTTTATTGCAGTTTTTGTGCATATATAATATGCAGATTAGAAATGTATACATATATATTATTGCAGATTATTTTTGTGTGTATATATAATATGCAGATTTTTAATGCAAATATATATTTTGTTGAAGATTGTTTTATGTGTGTACATACATATATTTGCAAGATTGTATTTGATACTTTTCCTGCAACAAGGAAAAAGCAGAAACAATGTTGCAATCATAGCTGTTGGGGACTGGATCACT
Source organism: Rhinoraja longicauda (assembly GCF_053455715.1). NCBI lineage: Eukaryota > Metazoa > Chordata > Chondrichthyes > Rajiformes > Arhynchobatidae > Rhinoraja > Rhinoraja longicauda. The sequence goes on along the minus strand of NC_135974.1, from coordinate 26,831,156 downwards.
TAAACACTAATTAGAGGAAAATATTTTAATTTTTGCAAGTCAATAAAGGCTGATTTAATCACAATTGAAAATACAATGAAAGTGCCAACAAAGCTGTTACAATTCTTTGCTGATGCTCATGCATTATAGAGGTTAAAATGTATGGTAAACAGGAGGGGAAATGGCAATGGAAAAGGTTAGATATGATCAAAGAACAGGACTTCAAAAATATCTAAGGGTCAGGCAAGTATTTCTGCATTGCTGGTCAGGATGCAGCAGCTAGGTTGGTCGGAAACCATTTTGCTGCAAAGGGAATGGAGGGCATCAAATAGATGAGTGCACAGAGGCAGAGAATATGCACAGATAGAGGGGACAGAGCCATGGGGTGATCCAGTCAGTGAAGATTAGGAGAAGATGGAATGGTGGAAATTTTGAATGATTTCTAGATGCATGCAAAACCTGGACATTACCTTGAATTTTTAGGGATACTAAAGTTGAACATTTTAAAGGAACAAGAGGTGGGAGAGGATTCAGAGTCAACAGTTGGTGCAGAGTTTGGCCTGGGGGACAGGTACAGCTATAATTTTCAATGTACAGATTTTCAGGGTTTAGAAGTTATGGGACTAGCAAAGGCATTTTTGAAATGGTTGGGTCTGAATAGAACAAATTAGAAATATTTGGAAAATGGGGCTGAAATGCAAAAGAAGTAAATTGATGGAATGGAGAATATTGAATTTGGAGGTATCACAAAATGCTGGAGTAACTCAGCAGGTCAGGCAGCATCTAGGACAGAGGGAATGGGTGACATTTCGGGTCGAGACCCTTCTTCAGACTGATGTCAGGGGGGGGCGGGACAAAGAAAGGATATAAGTGGAGACAGGAAGACAGTGGGAGAACTGGGAAGGGGGAGGGGGAGGAGGGGGGGGAAAGTGAGACAGAGGTTCACCTGCACCTCCTCCAACCTCATCTATTGTATCCGCTGCTCTAGATATCAATTTCTCTACATCGGCAAGACCAAACGCAGGCTCGACGGTCGTTTCGCTCAACACCTTCGCTCAGTTCGCCTTAACCAACCTGATCTCCCGGTGGCTGAGCACTTCAACTCCCCCTCCCACTCCCAGTCTGACCTTTCTGTCATGGGCCTCCTCCAGTGCCATAGTGAGGCCCACTGGAAATTGGAGGAACAGCACCTCATATTTCGCTTGGGCAGCTTGCAGCCCAACGGTATGAACATTGACTTCTCCAACTTTAGATAGTTCCTCTGTCTCTCTCTTTTCCCCCCTCCCCCTTCCCAGTTCTCCCACTGTCTTCCTGTCTCCACCTATATCCTTTCTTTGTCCCGCCCCCTGACATCAGTCTGAAGAAGGGTCTTGACCCGAAACGTCACTCATTCCCTCTCTCCTAGATGCTGCCTGACCTGCTGAGTTACTCCAGCATTTTGTGATACCTTCGATTTGTACCAGCATCTGCAGTTATTTTTTTACATATTGAATTTGGAAGTCATCTCAGTTCTCATCAGATTTTTGTGTTCAATTATGGGCAGAGCTATAAAAAGGATGTCATTCGGGTTGAAGGCACTCTAGAGGATACTTTCAATATTAACTTGAATTGCAGAAGCGTTAATGTAGTAAATCAACCCAGGACACTTCACTGAACAAATACAGATTGAAACTGATTCATATCATGAGCTGTCAGAGAAGATGCTAAAAAAAAAAGGTCAAGAAAGTAGAATTTAAGGGGATTCTTCAAGCGAGAAGAGAAATTTAGGGTGGAAATTCAAGGGCTGAACATCTTGGCATCTGAAGGAAAGACAGACAAGTTAAACTCAGTTTTGAGACAAGTAAATTACAAAGATAAGGATAGCATGGGCTATGAAGAATTTGATAGCAAGGAAGAAAATTGTACGACAGAAATGGTGTTGCTTAATTGGAAGCCATTGTTTTTTCACAAGCAGTGGGGTGATAGGTTCTTGAAATTTGGTTTAGGTTTGTACATGGGAAATGAACTCAGATTTAGGTAGCATAGGAGTTTGGCCAAAAAACACATTGAAATGGTCAAGTCTAGCATCAACAAAGGCATAGAAAAGAACATCAAAACTATAGTTACTTAAACAGACTGAAGAAGCTGGATGCAAAATGCTGGAGTTGAAGGAGCTGGAGTTGTGTTCTACAGAATAAAAACAATTAAAAAGAGATGAGGAAGAATCAAAATTAATTGGGTGGTTTTAGTAAAGGCAAAGAATAATTCTGTTGGCAGGAAAATGATTGCTACTTTTAAGATAACTGGCAAAAATTTCCAGGTGAGCAGATATAATATTTTTTTTTATTGCCTGAAATGATGATGGATTCGTATGCAACAAAATCTTTCAAACGAAAGCTGGACATATAATTGATAAGGAAAAAAAATTCAGAGTTATGGAAAAAGTTCAGGGGAATGGGAAATAATTGGATTGCTGCTTCAAGGTGCATAGTTACAGTTACAATTTATTTTATTGTCACGTGTAACAAGGTACTGTGAAAAGCTTTTGTTGCATGCTATCCACTCAGCAGAACGACGATACTATTACAATCGAGCCATTTACAGTGTATTGAAACATGATAAGGGAATAATGTTTAGTGCAATGTGAGGCCAGCAAAGTTAATCAAGGATAGTCTGAGGGTTCACCAAGAGGAAGATCATAGTTCAGCACTGTCCTTTGGTTGGCTAGGCAAACAAATAGCTCAGCCAATAACCTTTTTTCTGTGCTTTTGAAGTCTATGATTTATATAACTTGTGGAAAATATCCTTTGTTAGCAGAGGAAGAGGTGCATTGCAAACACGTGAGAATTCAAGCAACCCTGCCTTACTCTTTACTGAGTTTCTTTGCTGAGTTGCTCCAGCTTTTGGGTCTACTCTTCTTAAACTTCGTTAATGCCATGTTTTGCATGATAAAGTACAGGACCCATTGTTTATTTTCCCAATAAATGAGAACCATAAATGAACTACTGTGCAGAGATTATTCCTCGATGGAGTCATGTCTTATCTATGCCTTTTGTTTTCCTTTGGGAAAAGAGCATGGAACCCTGCAAACAGGTCAGATCCATTCTGAAACAAATCGGAATGCTTTAATGCAAAAATCCTGGATGCTGAAATCTCAATGCCTCTCTACATTGATTACAATATTACAATAAGCAATTCATCGTCATAATTCATTTTGCCTCCAGTGGTCAAGATGCAAGCAAAGCCTGTTTCAAGCTTTCTTCAAAAATAAATGTAAAATACATCAAAAATGATATTAAAAGGTGCAGTCTAATGTACAATTCATTAAAAAATAAACAGCTTCGGAAAACGTCTGGTGGCCAATCAGATCATGTGGCTCTTTTTTTCTTAGTTATTTATCGTATCTCGTCGACGTTGATAATTTGCTGAAAGTATTTATGTCATACAATGTCAAAATTAATTAATATAATTTTAGTTTAAACCTGTTGGAGACAAATTAAGCCCCAGCAAATGTCACAAGATATCATCAGAATTATATCTTAGTTAAATATAACCAATGGAAAAAAATGTGCCGCTTAGCACCAATATACTTCGTATGTGGTAAAAGTTGTGGTTATGACTTTGGAACAGTAATTATAGATTAAAATGCAGGTTCTTAACAATGATAAAATAACTGAATTATGTGCAACCCTAATAAGAGAAGACAGCACAGCAACAGTCATGATTTGGCTTCATAGATTCTGGAGGCAGTGTTTTGCTGAGGCACTGTGATATTTAAAGCCAAATTTCCATTATTTTTAATGAATAGAAAAGCTCTTCTCTACTAAGGTTAACAAATCCATAATAGAACTATGTGACCTGAGAAGATACCGACCATAATGGCTTTAATCAGCAATATCACATCAGCAAAAATACCATACAAAACTATTGTTGCAGAAATTGTGCTACTTGCAGTTTTTATTATTTAGCAAACGACATTAGATGACAATATATTTTGCATTGGCTCTGATTCACATTGCTCTCAAACAGGCAACTCGTGAAAAGATGGATTCATCATGGAATTCCTAAACAATTATCGTTCTTCAAAGTCATGGATTTCTTCAAAATGGGTATTTTGTTCAAACTGCAAACCTTCTTTATATATTAAAGAAATCCAGGAAACACTGTACACACTCAGCAGATTAAGCAGCACCTGTGGGGGAAGGAATAGAGTTAACATTTCAAGTCAATGACCTTTCATCAGACCTACTTATTTGCTGTAATATAGCCAGGAAATTCTCAAAATCTTGTGAACAAATGTTGAAAAATTACCAAAAGAGAATGCATCGTGTGCATCCCAATAAGTTTCTCTTAATATTGTGCTCAGTATTTTGTTTGACAGGTTTATAATGCTAAAATCTGTATGCAGTTATATCAGTCTTCATAAATTAGGTTACTGCAATTCTCCCCTGGAGCTCAGTTTGACGGTGTCATTGCAGATAGATAATTAACCATTTCTGAAGCAAAACGGGGAAACTATTTGGGTTTATTTTAAGTACAAAAAGAGTTTGTTGGTTTCATTTTCATAATTAACAGGTTCATTGCCTTTAAGAGAGGTATCTGTGATGGAAATTCCATGATTTCAGTTGTATTGTGCTATTTAATAAGAATTTAAACATGATAATAGACTAGTTGAAGAGATTGGCTTGAGCTTTTGTTAACAGCTAGTCGCACATTGCCAAACTCTGTTTGCTTCTAGCTGGTAACAAAATGGCTGTTTGAAGATTAATAGCACCTCCTTCTTTTTTTCATGCAAATCTTCTTTGTTGCCCTCTTGTTTCTCTTATTTCCCCAGAACATTTGTAAACTAGCCATTAGTCTTGATGATATGTGCCAACTTGCTATTTAATTGTACAGTTCTGATTACAACGGTGTCTACAATTCAGTGACAGTATTGTTTTTATGATGATTTAAGCTGCTTTAGAAACTAAATGTGAGTTTTTATATGGGTTGTCAAAGCCAAACCCAATTCTGATTACCAAAAATTAGAACATGGGAAATCTGGCTGATTATCTCTGTGAACCAGAGTACTGACACCAATTCATGTATTCTCATCATCAGCCTGGCTGACTTCAACTTAGCCATGAGAACTGGACAATAAACCTCAGATTAAAAAAATCAAACTATACTTGATGGAAATCTAAAACAAAACCCCCCCCCCCAATGCTTGCAAATCAAGCAACATCTACGGGGAAAAAAATAGGGTTAATGTTTCAAGGCAAAACCCTTCATCAGGTAGACACAAAAGGCTGGAGTAACTCAATAGGGTTACCCTTCCATTGGATTCCGACCTGAAGCATCACCTATTCCTTTATCTCAGAGATGCTGCCTTTCCTGCTGTTATTCCAGTATTTTGTGTCCATCTTTGGTATGAACCAGCATCTGCATTTTCTCCCTACATCCCACATCAGGTCTTTGACATGAAGCATTAGCCCTATTTCTCCATCCACAGATGCTAACTGCCTTGCATAGCTGTTCATAAGGAATGCAATGAGCCACTGGGAGTGTCTCAATAGCCATCAATATAATCTGCAGATAAACATTAGAAATTAATAGTAATACAAATACACTTCTGTCGATTCTCTTGCCTTTATCACAGGAAACTTGATGTTTATAGTTTAAGCCATAATAAGTATCAAATAATGATATTCTGGTTAATATGGACTCTGATAAACAAACCCAAAAAGATAATAAGTTTCACAACAGAGGTACAAGCACGAAAACATCATACTCTATGAAACTATGTTTGAACATTGTGTAAGCCAAAAATCTGTGTGAGGATTGGACCAGGGGACCAGAGATTTGGATGCAGTGGTGGAAAAAAATGAATGATTTACAGATTTTAAAAATTACAACTTTTAGTTAGAAATGTACAAATTATATTTCCATCACCTGGCATTATTCTATCCGAAATATTCATTCAAGTACTAACAATGAAAAAATTTGAAATACTGTATTTAATTTTTTACATGAATTTAAAATATATATTATTTTCAACTTGAATTGAATTGATTCCAAGACATGTCCTTGGATTTGATCTCTCATTATGTTTAAACAGGCAATCTAATTCCATGTTTATTTCCATTTCTTGTAATATCTTTTATTTGCCTACGGTAAATGTAACGTCCCACTCATGTGATGACTTTCCTAGTCTGTTCAGATTCCTTTGAGGAAGCAAAGCACTACAGGTTGTGGAATTCTGAATTGAAAATAGAAAATACTTGATATATTGTCACAGACGGCTGTGGAGGTCAAGACATTGGGTATACAAAGGTGGAGATCGATGGGTTCTTGATTAGTAAGGGAAACAAAGGCTATGGGGTGAAGGTAGAAAGAAGAGTTGTGAGAGAAAAATAAATCAGCCATGATTGAATGGTGAAGTAGACCTGATGGTCTGAATGGCCTAATTCTGTCCTTATGTCTTGTGGTCTAATGCATTTCCTGCCATTATTACGATGCAACCAAATAATGTGCTTAAAGTATGACTTTGCCTTCCTTTTAGCTTATTTAAAGGCATGCCTTTTTGACTCGATGGGCTAAATGGCATAATTCTGCTCTTATATCTTATGGTCTTATTTAACGGGTCACTAAAGTCATAATTTGTAGCAAGAAAAGTAGAATAAGTATTTCAAGCTGATGAACCTTCATCAGAACTTTCATTATGTCTTCTAAAAACTTCTCCATTGTCAGAAGCATTCGTCTTTTAGATAGGGATTCAACCTGGGAAAAAACACAAGAAAGAAGGAAATAGGAATTGGCATGGGTCATCAGGCCCTTCAAAGTCTGCCCCACTACTTAATATGATCATGATTAAACAATGCTGGCCTAAACTCCTCTTCTGTGCCAATTCTCCATGTCCCCTCTAATTTCTGTCAAATATTTCTATCATTAGATCTAACAAATATTTATCCACCTCCACTTTAAATGGTTCAAATGATCGAGCTTCCACCAACCACCAGGGTCGAGAATTCCAGAGAATCAACACCCTCTGCAAGAAGAATTTTCTCCCTCTGTTTTAAATGGCTGGCCTTTTATCTTTTTGTTAATGTTCCCTTGTTTGAACTCTCCTGCAAGGAAAAACATCCCAATGGTCTTGACCCGAAACGTCACCCATTCCTTCTCTCCTGAGATGCTGCCTGTCCAGCTGAGTTACTCAAGCATTTTGTATCTATCTTCGGTTTAAATCAGCATCTGCAGTTCCTTCCTACACAATATCTACCCTGTCAAGCCATTTAGGAGTTTGTATGTTTGAATAATTCACCCCACATTCTTCTAAACTCCAAGGAATACGGCCCAATATATTTGGTCTCTCTTAATAGATCCAATCTCTTATCCCAGCAATTAGCCTGATGAATCTAAACTCAAAGTTATGTTAGGAGGCTCAAGAAGTCATGAAAGATCCTCTGACATAATTTGAAGAGCACAGAATTATTTGCTTGGTGTCTTGATAATATTCCTTCTTCTTCCCATCATTATGCTGACCTTCATATCATACAAGCCTTAAATAATTTTCAAATGCATACCCTTGACTACATGCCAACTTCACCAACTTCTCATTGCACATTTTGCCTCTGTGGTATTAAAACATTTTCTCATTACACATTTTGCCTCTGTGGTTTTTCTGACCTTTAACTTTTGAAGTGGGCTATTTTCTAGCATCTAAACATTAGGAAGACTGAAGCCACTATCTGTAGCATCTGCTGCAAACATTTTACCTCAATCAGAGTCCATCTTAATCTTTCAATTCACCTCTTGCCATCTTCATACTCATTCTAACAGGTGTCACCTCTACTCCATCCTCTCAGTAAATTCTAGTCATTTATTAGCAGGTACATAATGACACATAGTGACACAATCTCAGTTCCACAATGTTCCAACCTTAAAAAATCCAATCTCATGCTCAAATCTCTTCTATCCTTTGTTCCTACTTTATTAAACATTCCTCAAGCTTTGCACAACAGTCACACTTTCTGTTCCTTTGACTTTTACTGAAAAGGTAGTCGCTTACTTGTGTTCACACTGAGTATTGACGAGGTGAACAGGACCAGACGTTTTTGTTCTACGGAGGCTGCCTGTCCTACAGAGTGTTTTGAACAATTTCTCTTTTAATTTCAGAATTCAAATAAAATGCACAGGGAAATGAAAGGAGAGGAAAATAGGTCAACAAATGATGCCCCAAAGACAGTGAGTTTGCTACAAATCCCAGCTCACAACAACCACACCAGTAGACATTACTCACAGCTCAGTGCTCTGCCACACGAACATTTAGATATCTAAAAACACCCTTTATCAATCACCATTATTACCTTAATTATTTATGTTCTAACATGCATTCACATAGTTACCATTATTTCACCACTGACAAACATGTTCACAAATACTACCTTCTGTTCAATCATTGCAGCCATATCACACTGCTTCATTACAGTAGTCTCACTAATGCTTTCCTTTTTCACTCATAAGGGAAGTTGGCATCTGCACCAGTTCAGTGGTGACCAGCCATGTTCTTTGTTTGAGTGGATCTGGAGGAGAGAATGCTGATCATCATTGGAATGACCAACACAGAGCCATTGCCAGCGAGGGTGGGGCCTCTAACAGATGATGGTTTGATCATAATTAATCCACCTTATCCCTTCAAACTTTCAACTTACACATTATTCTACTGTTTCGTCTGATTTCCCAAATGGAATCTGATTTATCCAACTGAGCCAATCTTATTGGTTCCTTCTGCATGCTATGACTAAACCTTGAGTTTTCCTTCTAATGCTGAAGAGTTGGTCTAATTAAAATATTCCTTTGACCAAGGAAATGGTTAAAATCTGGATATTGAACATACAGAAAGTACATGGGTTCGGCAACATGACCATGTTTCTCTTTGCATCTGAGTTTCAATTAAAAAAAACCCTGTTTATCCAGAATGAAGGCAACAATATAGTTCTGTTATATTATCAGCTAAAATACAACTAGAAAACTGTAAGAATTATTCACTGATTATGAACCACTACTACTGAAGATTATCATAATATTACCCACAGACCATATGGGTATTTATGGGTCCTGAATGTGAACTTTGTTTGGCACATTCATGGATACCATCAATGGCAGATGACCATTTTCAAGAAACATTTCAATGCTTCTCTTTAATCAGTCTCTTGTAATAGTTGACTCAATTTATACCTCACGCTGCCTCAGCAAGGCCAGCAGCATAATCAAGGACAAGTCGCACCCTGGCCATTCCTTCTTCTCCCCTCTCCCTTCAAGGAAAAGGTATTGAAGTGTGAAAATGCACACCACCAGATTCAGAGACAGTTTCTTCCCAACTGTTATCAGGCAACTGAACCATCCTACCACAACCAGAGAGCAGTGCTGAACCACTATCTACCTCTTCGAAGACCCTTGGACTATCTTTGATTGGACTTTGCTGGCTTTACCTTGCACTAAACGTTATTGCCTTATCATGTTACTATACACTGTAGGGCGGCACGGTGGCGCAGCGGTAGAGTTGCTGCTTTACAGCGAATGCAGCGCCGGAGACTCAGGTTCGATCCTGACTACGGGTGCTGCACTGTAAGGAGTTTGTACGTTCTCCCCGTGACCTGCGTGGGTTTTCTCCGAGATCTTCGGTTTCCTCCCACACTCCAAAGACGTACAGGTATGTAGGTTAATTGGCTGGGTAAATGTAAAATATTGTCCCTAGTGGGTGTAGGATAGTGTTAGTGTACGGGGATCGCTGGGCGGCACGGACTTGGAGGGCCGAAAAGGCCTGTTTCCGGCTGTATGTATATGATATGATATGATATGATGTGTTGTCTTTCTGCTGACTGGTTAGCATGCAAGAAAAAAACTTTTTGGTGCACGTGACAATAAAATGAACTGAACTGGGAGAAGGATTCGGAGCAACACATTCCAATTATCTGTTCCTTACATTCACAATCTGAAAGAAAGTATTCACACTTTGATTCATACTTGCCAATCTTCCACTGAATAGTAGGTATTGCAGGTAGGTACTATAATCATAGGTCCTCTAAACTCTGAGTTATTTTGCTTGTCCGTGTGCTTTTGGACAATCTCAAAAACATACGTTCTCATATCCATCTAGAATATTGGATATTTGCAGCAGGAGTTTGCCAACACCCAGGTCACTGCGCAAATCTAATTTTAATAATTGTCAGTGTGCAGAATTAATATGACAACTGTATGGAAATTCAGCCAAATTTGAGATCTATTTTCCTCCTGAGTCATTAAACCAAGGCTGTTTATACTGTAGGGCATTTTCACCAACTAACAAGAGAAATAAAGTCATGTCTGTCAATGTCTAAACAGGTTCTGTGCACCTGAAAGTTCTTTTGCGAGTTGCTTTTCTGTTTATTATTAACTACATTAGAACTGGCGAATGAAACTTATTACAGATACAAAATGAGTAAATATCATGATGGTAGATCTATAACTTTTAGTAATCATTAAAATTCTAAGCTAAATTTTCTCCATGGAACTCACACTAAGTAATGGTAGGATTCAGCTTTGATGCCATGTACTAGCTCCCCGTAGGTTAACAGTGGCAGGCAGTTTAGTCATAAAGGTCAACACACAGCATGAATGGATTTTGGAAGAATTACACAGTTCCAGCCTTGGAGTCACCAAGAATCACAGATTAAATTAGGTGAAAATTACTGCCCCTGACATCAATGAGGCATCTTCAAGATCTGTCTGAGTCTCTCATCAAGCCATTCCAGTGCTGGAGTTACACCAGCATTTTGTGTCTATCTTCGGTTTAAACCAGCACCTGCAGTTCCTTCCTACACATTCCAGATTGGATCTGCCCAACAATGTACAAAATTTCCCAAGCATGTTCTCTCCGCATAAAGCAGAACAAATTCAATGCAGCTAATTATTGCCAATCAGTCTACTCTCAATCATTAACAAGTGATGGAAGGCGACACCAATATTACTATCTAGTGACATCTACCAATAGCCTGCTTATTGATATCCAGTTTGGGTTCACCAGGATCACTTGACTCCACACCTCACCACAGATTTCTTCCGAACATAGACTAAAGAGGTGAATTCCAGAGGTGAGGTTAATGACTGCGCTTGACATCAAACCAACATTTGATTGTGTGTAGCATGAAAGGAAAAATCACTCCGTTTGGACTCATACCCTGCATACAAGAAAATGGTTGTTGTTGGTGGAAGGCAATTGTTTCCATCCAGGACATCATTGCAAGAGTTCCTCAGGGCAGTGTCAGGGGCTCAACCATCATTAACAGCCTCATCGATGATTGATGATTGCACACTGTTCAATTTCATTCATAACTCAGCAGAAAATAAAAATAAAAATAAAATAAAACAGGAAGTTTCGACATGAAGATCAGCACACAGCACGAATGGATTTTGGAAGAATTAGTTCCAGCCTCAGAGCAAGCAAGAATCACAGATGAAATGAATGTGTAAAAAGGCACTGCAGATGCTGGTTTAGACAATAGACAATAGACAATAGGTGCAGGAGTAGGCCATTCAGCCCTTCGAGTCAGCACCGCCATTCAATGCGATCATGGCTGATCACTCTCAATCAGTACCCCGTTCCTGCCTTCTCCCCATACCCCCTCACTCCGCTATCCTTAAGAGCTCTATCCAGCTCTCTCTTGAAAGCATCCAACGAACTGGCCTCCACTGCCTTCTGAGGCAGAGAATTCCACACCTTCACCACTCTCTGACTGAAAAAGTTCTTCCTCATCTCCGTTCTAAATGGCCTACCCCTTATTCTTAAATTGTGGCCCCTTGTTCTGGACTCCCCCAACATTGGGAACATGTTTCCTGCCTCTAATGTGTCCAATCCCCTAATTATCTTATATGTTTCAATAAGATCCCCCCTCATCCTTCTAAATTCCAGTGTATACAAGCCCAATCGCTCCAGCCTTTCAACATACGACAGTCCTGCCATTCCGGGAATTAACCTAGTGAACCGAAGCAAATAAAAAAATCCATGCCTGCAATCTGCAAGAGCCTGTCAACATTTAGGCATGGCTGACATGTGGCAAGTATACTGTGGTGATGGAGGCCAAGTCAATGGATATTTCCAAGGCAGAGATTGACAGATTGTTGATTAGTAAGGGTGTCAGGGGTTATGGGGAGAAGGCAGGAGAATGGGGTTGAGAGGGAAAGATAGATCATACATGATTGAACGGCAGAGTAGACTTGATGAGCCGAATGGCATAAATTCTGCTCCTAAAAGTTATGAACTTATGAACTAGGAAACATTTGTGGCACAAAAGTACCAGGTAATGACCATTGCCAACAAGAGTAAGCCTAACTAACAACTTATCTTTGACTTTCAATAGCCATTCAAGCTCCCCACCTTCAACATCCTGAGAGTCACCATGGATCAGAAACTCACTTAGACCAGCCACGTAAATCAATGCCTACAAAAGCACGTCAGACACTTGGTATCTGCTTAACCCCAGAAACCTCTACAAGGCACAAACTAGGAGAATAATGAAGTAGTCTTCAACTGCCTCGATGAAGATAGTTCCAACAGTTCACAACTGATTAATATGCTGATGGTCCATATGCGCAGATATGAAGATAGACACAGAGTGCTGGAGTAACTCAACGGGTCAGGCAGCATCTCTGGAGAAAATGGATGGGTGATGTTTCGGGTCGAAACCCTTTTTCAGTCTGGATATTAATATTGGTGCATGCTGGTCAAGCCTCCACGTTGGAAAGGTTTGACAAGATGTGGTGGGGCTGTCTGCTGAAGCATAAACTTACTTGAAGGAAGGTAGTCACCTGTGTCCCCTATCAGTCCAGATGACCTTCTGCTGAACCTATGAATAATCATAGCAGGAAGCAGGAGGAAGCAGTGATAATCACTATCCATAACCAAGCAATTTTTCATGCCTGTTACTTTGGAATTTCAACCCAGTATAAAGGGAGAAATGTGACATTCATACACATATTATTCAGCTACATCATTTGTGCAATTCATATTTTCACATTTCCTCTTAGGAAACTAATTTAAGTGTGAAACATAAGCAATTAACAGCAACAATGCATTGTCACTAGTGCTGCATCCTCTGCATTATGGAGCCTTTTTAAGCTAGCAGACAAATGCATGATATCAGCAAGCTAATCCTAATAAAATGTCTGTGTCATCAAGATAATACTCTATGCGGAATTATTCTATTTTACAACGGCAACTACTCTCAAAATTACTTTGTTGGCTATAACAGGATTCCAACATGCTGAGGTCAAGAAAGTCACCAAGTTATTTCACTTACTATTTATAGTGGTTACTATAATTATTAACAATGGCATATTTGCTTTGATTTATTATCATTCCTTTCACAAGTTATGGGAGTAGAATTAGGACATTCGGTCCATCGAGTCTACTCCGCCATTCAATCATAGCTGATCTCTGCCTCCTAATTCCATTTTCCTGCCTTCTCCCCATAACCCTTGACACCCATTTTAATCAAGAATTTGTCTTTCTTGGCCTTAAAAATATCCACTGACTTGGCCTCCACAGCCCTCTGTAGCAATGAGCTCCACAGATTAACTACCCTCTGACTAAAGCTCAACTAAAGCTTCATAGTTCAACTAAATTATTTTGAGTATAGCTGAGCCAAACAAATATGCGGGAAGCAAAAGACAAACTCAGTGAGTCGGGCAGCATCTGTGGAGAGAAATGGCCAGTTGTTGTTCTGGGTCAACACCCTTCCTCCAGTCTATTTCCCTCCACAGATACTGCCATTTTATTACCTTCCTTGAAATACTTTTATTCTTCAGTATGGAGATTTGATCATCATGCACCAATATTCATATCTGTAGTTATGGACCATGAGTACACTCATCACAGTCATTTAAACACCACCTTTAAAAGAGAAAATAATTTACCATTATTCCTTTATTTCCTTCATAGATACTCAAAGGATATTTTTTAACTGCAGTAAAATAATACATGTTAAATCAGCAAAAAAGATTAATTATGCTCTGACTTTTGCTCAGGCCCAAGCTTGCTCCTCACAATTCTGCATCTCAGTGTTCTTTTGCTTCTTATGCACAAAATTCTGGACAATTACTAAAATCTGGAGTTAAAGCACGTTTCTTAATGCCAATACCATGATGTTGGCCATAGCTGCTGGTGACTTTGGTCTATATCAAACAATTGGGTGGACGAACTTGCAGAAGAGGCTAGTTTCCTTCCACAGATGCTACCTGACCCACTTAGCTGCTCCAACAATTTGTTTTTCTCGCAGTGAGAAAGAATAGTAACTGGAAGTAGTTTGCAAGGAATATGGAGGAAGACAAAGTGCTGTGGAGAGGAAATATAGATCAGTGGGATGATGGTAGTTGAACGTTAGATTGTCATGGAGGAAGATCTAGTTTGGTGGGAGCAGTGAGAGGGTTGTTGTAAGGTAAGGGATGTTAAAAGATTGTTTCGCACTTGAGACCGCTGCACGAGATGTTGAGATCCATGACATTGCAAATTGAAATCTGCTAAGGACCACCTGGAATGCACTCCTGAGCTTTAATGGACGCTATGGAAAGTTGGATCTTAGATATGGGCCAGCAATGATATTGGGATGAAAAGTGGAGTGAAATAGCCTTTGCTTATTCTGGGCCAGTGTTTCCAAGGTGGGTAGTTTATGGATCTACCAGAATGATATCTAGCAATTAGAAAATGAATCACTGAGAGAGTTGGGTGGTGTCCAACATGTCAAGAGACTTTTAAATATAAATTCAATTTGAGATTATGTCAGGAAACCTAATCTCTGAAGTTGACTTTCAATTGACCACACAATTGTCACCTTTCTCTTTATTTCTTCTTTTTCTTTTTGTCTGTGATTAATATTAACATTGTCTTGATTGGGAGGATTAAATACTAGAGGTTAAAAATTAAAGATGAGAAACGCATTCCTTGTGTGTAATGAACCGGATTTGATTGAACTGGATTTATGTTGAGTGATAGGTTCCATTACCATCAATGGAAGATCCTCATTTGATCTTTCCCTTCATTTCTCACTATTGCAGAGTACTGATATTCCCAGAGCTTCTGCTATCTGCTCCACATCAAAACCACTCCCAAGCCCTGTCTTTCCTTCCTCACTTTTGCAGCCTAGTCCCTGTTAAATGCCAGTACCACCCCCATCCCGAATGACTCTTTGGCTTCTGGGCAGAAAATGGAAGTTCTAGCTATTAAATATGGGGAATCCCTATATCCTGTGAATATCCATGTTTTCTCAAATGCACATTACTCCAGCACTTTGTGTCTGTTTTTACCATTATACCTCACTGTGCCATTATACTCTAAATTTGGGGAAATTTAGCTCTGTGGGGTAAAGTTAAGTTTCAGTGTGACAGGCATGGAAAAGGCAGCAAACTAAAAGAAAAGTTGTGCTGCGTGTGAAAACTGCTCAAGAAGTAAATATTGCATCAACAGAACATGAATGCACTACACAGGACTGGTACTGGAGGATGTAGTACCACAGATTGTCCATGAAACTGCTAATAGTGAATTGGAGTTTTTATTTAAAAAATCAATGTATAATGCCAAACATTTTTTTAAAGAAGAGTAATTTTTAGCAAGTGAAGAATGCAAGGAATTAGAAGGCTGTGGTGTTGAGATCATGGTCAACAGTAATGGAAGGATGGCTAAAATCTAGCGGCACTTTATGGAAAATGTTCCAGAATCCAGGAGAAAGATCACTTCCTTTGGAAGGAAGGGTGAAACTGGGTTCTGGCAAAGTGCACAGAGCGATTATTTGATTGAATGCATTGGGGGTTTTAAGGTATTATGAACACTGAGTAGAGTTCATGAGATCCACGTTATCATCAGTCTGAAGAAGGGTCTCGACCCGAAATGTCGCCCATTCCTTCTCTCCTGAGATGCTGCCTGACCTGCTGAGTTACCCCAGCATTTTGCGAATAAATACCTTCGATTTATATCAGCATCTGCAGTTATTTTCTTACACCTCATGGAGGTATGCAGTCAATCTAGCTGATATGGGACTAAGTGACCACTTTGTCAAACACTTGTGCTCTCTTCGCCAGCACTATCTGGAGCTTCTGGTTGCTGCCACTTCCGTTTCTTTCTAGTTCCCCAACAACCTGTTTGTCCCCGACCCCCCTCCACTGCCAGAGTGAGACCACATGCAAAATGGAAGAACAACACCTCACATTCTGCTTGTGTAGTCTGCAAACCCAATGGCTGGTACAGTGAATTCTCCAACTTCAAGTAAACCCACCCCCTCCCCTTATCATCCAACCTGCCTCCCTCTCCCCTCGCTCCGTGCACAACTTTCCTTCCACTCCTCCTACCCCTGTCACCGTGTTCCTTCTCCCACCACCACCTCCTGCATATGCTCATCACCCCCCACCTCCCCCCCCCCCCTACTCCAGCTCCTGCATTTGTCTCAGAGGCACTGCCTGAACTGCTGAGTTATTTCAGCACTTTGTGTCTATCTTGGGTATTTACAAGCATCTGCAGTTCTTTTCTACACATTAGGGTTGAGAATCGCGTGTAGACACAAGTAACTGCAGAAGTTGGTTTACAAAAAAAAGACACAAAGTGTTGGTGTATCTCAGTGGTGTATCTCATTAACTCATAGGAGTCTGTAGAAGGGTTTCACCCAAAATTTTGCCTATCCATATTTTCCCGAGATGCTGCCTGACCCGCTGAGGGACTCCAGAAATGTGTACCTTTTGTTGCGAATGGGATGATGTGCAGTGGGGGTGAAGGTAGGTGATGTGTAGTAGATGGCATGGGATTTGCTGAGAAGGAGTAACAATATGTGAGTTGAAGATTCTTTGACCTGAAGCGTTTACTCTCTTTCTTTCCACACAGATGCATCCTGCACTGCTGAGTGTATCTAGCATTTTCTGTCGGTATTTTAGATTTCCAGCATCTGCAGCTTTTTTTTGGTCTCCATAATATGTGGGGTTGTGGAAACTTGCAGTAGGTGGGGAAGGGGATTGTAATTGTTGGAATCTTATGTAATAAGCGAGTTTGTATGATTTGGCATAATTCAGTGGTTAGTTGTTAGGAGCTGGGAGTATCAGTGAGGGCTTGTCACTGGCATGTGTGCATATTGTTGTGGAGAAGCTGAGGGTTTTAGTAGGATTAGGCAGTAATAGGGGAATGTTGGTAACTGTTAGTAACGAGATGTTGGGATTAGATTTTTTAGTTTTAGAGATACCGCGCGTAAACAGGCCCTTCGACCCACCAAGTCCGCAATGTCCAGCGATCCCTGCACACTCACATCACCCTACACACACACGGGAAAACTTTACTTTTATACCAAGCCAACTAACCTACAATCCTGTACGTGTTTGGCGTGTAGGAGGAAACCAAAGATCTCGGAGAAAACCCATGCATGTCATGGGGAGGACGTACAAACTCCGTACAGACAGCGCCAATAGTTAGGATCGAACCCGGGTCTCTGGCGCTGTAAGGCAGCAACTCTACCATTGTGCAACCATGCTGCCATATACCTAATTGTAATTGGTGGAAGAGGTACTAGAATCTGGAGGGAGAGGATTTGCTGAGATCTGTTAGCAGTGGGTAACATGTAGAAACTTTGAGTAAGTTACTCTGGAAAATAGATCCAAAGGGCCTGTTTTAGGTATTCGATTAGAAACACTCTCACCCTTAGCTGCCTACCTTTAAGCTGCTTCCTCAACTAATCCTCCGGCCCATTTAAATGTCAGGTTCCCTCCACCTAAGAGCTTTACCAAAGTTATCTGGTTCCTGTTTTAAAGTATTTATGCACTATTATTGAGAGTGCCAACTGATAAAATCTTAAATAAATATAAACATCCATAAAGGAACAAAGATGACCTCATAATAGACTGAGAACGTGCACTGTTTATAAACTCGGTCAGTTTATAAATGTACAAAAATACTTTAAAGTCTTAAAACTGATACACAAGGGACGGATTTTAAATGAATTTTCCATTAAAAAAGCCAAAGTTTTTGAGGGAAACTGAAAGACTACCTGGAGAACATAATGCACATATATCATCAGGCAGGCAACAAAATACTCCAGGGTTGTTTGCATTTGTAACAGGGATGACTGTTTACAGCTGAACCATGCAGTGGAGAGGGTCTGGGTGGTTTCATCATGTGGACATTGGTCATCTGGGAGCAAGACAACTTCTTGCATCTTATTTGGGGTGACGGGTAGTGACCAAAGGGCCACGACAGAGATCAATACTTTGGTCTCTGCTATTCACAATATACGTCAATGACTTGGATGAGGAATATATTTTTGGACATGTATAAACCGAGCAACTTTATAAACAGTGTACCCTCTGAGTACCTTATGTTTGATTTAGATTTAGAGATACAGCGTGGAAACAGGCCCTTCAGCCCACCGAGTCCGCGCCGCCCAGCGATCCCCACACATTAACACTATCCTACACACACTAGGGACAATTTTTACATATTACTCAGTCAATTAACCTACATACCTGTACGTCTTTGGAGTGTGGGAGGAAACCGAAGATCTCGGAGAAAACCCACGCAGGTCACGGGGAGAACGTACAAACTCCGTACAGACGGGCACCCTTAGTCAGGATCGAACCTGAGTCTCCGGCGCTGCATTCGGTGTAAGGCAGCAACTCTACCGCTGCGCCACCGTGCCGCCCTTGTTTGCTGAAGATACGAACCTCGGTGGGATTGTGATCTGTGAGGAAGATGTTTAGATGCCTCAATGTAATTGAGACAAATTGGATTTGTGGGCAAACATATGGACCAAGTGTATAATGTCGATAAGAGTGAAGTTATCCATTTTGGTAGGAAAACAGAAAGGCAGAGTATGAATTAAATGGTGATAGACTGGGAAGTGCTGATATACAAAGGGATTTTGGTAACATTGTACACCAATGACTGAACACAATCTTACAGGGAGGGGGGCGAGCGATCAAGAAGACAAATGGTTGGTTGTCCTTTAACTCGAGGTTTGAACAAAAGTGTAGGAGCAAGAAATGTCGGAAGGAACTGCAGATGCTGGTTTACACCGAAGATAGACACAAAATGCTGGAGTAACTCAGTCGGTCAGGCAGCATCTCTGGACAAAAGGAATATTCTCCATATTCTTTGGAGCGTAGAAGGTTGAGGGGGGACTTGATAGAGGTTTTTAAAATTTTGAGAGGGACGGACAGAGTTGACGTGGGTAGGCTTTTCCCTTTGAGAGTGGGGAAGATTCCAACAAGGGGACATAGCTTCAGAATTGAGGGACAAAAGTTTAGGGGTAACATGAGGGGTAACTTCTTTACTCAGAGGGTGGTGGCTGTATGGAATGGGCTTCCGGTGGAAGTGGTGGAGGCTGGCTCGATTTTATTATTTAAGAGTAAATTGGATAGGTATATGGATAGGAGGGGATTAGAGGGTTATGGTCTGAGTGCAGGTAGATGAGAATAGGTCAGGGAGAGTGGTCGGCGTGGACTGGAAGGGCCGAACGGGCCTGTTTCCGTGTTGTAGTTGTTATATGTTATATGGTTATTATATGAATAGGTACCGTTTTGGGTCAAGATCCTTCATCAGATGTGAAGAAGGGTCACGCCCCAAAATGTCACCTATGACTCTGAAGAAGCATCTCGACCCGAAACGTCATCTATTTCTTTTCTCCAGAGATGCTGCCTGACTAGCTGAGTTGCTCCAGCATGTTGTGTGTATTATGAGAGGAAGAATATCTTATAGATATTCCCAAACCCAGTCATTGCACAACTATACCAGGCCTTAGTGGTGTCACATCGAGAGTATTGTGTGCAATTTTAGTGTAAGAAGAGAAGACAGGATACTCTTGCCAGGGAGGAGTGCATGAAAAGTTCTCAAGATTTATTTTTGGGATAAACGGGCTGGTGTAAAAAGAGAAATTGTGTCAACCAGGCCTGGGCCAGGAATGAAATGAAAGCTCATTGAAATGTATCAAATTCTGACAAGAATGATGATTCCTTGGCTGGGAGGATTTAGAATGAGGGCTCAAAGTCTTGAGATATTGGGTAAGACATTTGGTCCTGAAGTGAGGAGATGTTTCTTCACTCAGAGAGTGGTGAACTTGTGGAAATCTTTACTCCCAAGGTCTGTGGAGGCCAATGGCAATGGGTCGCTGACAATGATCTCAATCTCTTTATTTCTCAACATTATGTAAAAACATGATCGCAACATTCTTTCTCCCTCTTTCGAAAGTATGTTCCCACATAGAGCAGCCTCCTCCACATTTCCAAAGTTTGTTTGCTTGTGGAAGCCTCAATATGGTGCAAACCTCAGCCAGAACTTGCACATGAACACTTTTCAAGGAGAGGTCATTTGCCAAAAGCTGGAACAAGAAACTGGGAAAACACAAAGTGCAAGATTTTCCCTAATCTTCCCTAAGAATCATCAAAGTCAGTGATGGTACTCCAAAGATATACATCAGGTCAGATCATATTAAATGTGGGGCATGGAACCCTCTTCATTTGCATGAGTTTAGGATTACCATATGAACTACTAGGATCCAGTATCCCAGTGAAATTGATGGTACAAATTACCTAAGAAACTCCAGTGACCTGAGCCAACTGTGTAGAATCAGGTTGTTTCATTTAAACACCTTGTGTTGATGTCCATACCACACGTTTAGGTACCAGGTTACCCTGAAAAGCCACAGAGTTAGGGATGAAGTCTACTTTAATTAGACTGAGACCTGCATCTTACTATTGTGGAAGACAGAGCTTTAAATTAGTAAGTTAGAGGGAAGATAGTCACCAAATGCTGGGGTAACTCAGCGGGACAGGCAGCATCTCTGGAGAGAAGGAACGGGTGATGTTTCCGGTCAAGACCCTTCTTCAGACTGAGAGTCAGTCCTTCTCTGCTGGAGCTACTCCAGCATTTTGTGTCTATCTTCGGTGTAGACCAGCATCTGCAGTTCCTTCCTACACAAAGATAGAAGGATGGGTCAGATCACATTAAAGTTATAAGTCTCAGCAGCAACTTATAAAGTTATAAGTCTCAGGAAATGAGAATGTGTGGATTAGGAAAGGACAGAGAGATTAACAATATTTAGTAGAGTGTTAGCCACTTATAGCACAATGGGAAAAAGTTGTATAAGGTTAAAATTAATGAGATTAGAATTGAATATAAGATGCATTTGTAACAAGATTGGTTAAATAACGGCACGGATTAAAATGCAGGTTTGAACTATCAGCCATTACTGTCACAAAGTTGTGCAATGACTAGGTTTGGGAACTGACTATTCAAGGGTGTTTGACTTTGTTAGGATAGGTAAGCAAAAAGATAAAGGTTGATGTGGAGGCTCCAACAGTTGAGATGAAAGTAGAGATAAGAGAGAGACATAGTCCAGGACGTTCCAGGGCTGGAACAAAAATATAATAAAAAACCATGAAGTGCTGTGAGAATAATTTATGGGATGCCTAAAGAGAACGTAATGTTGAACAGAATACAAACATCAGAAAACTGGAAGAGCAAGTAATAGGGATAATGCAAAAATCCTGTGCAATTTTAATCTTCCCATCGGCTGGGCAAACTAAATTAGCAAAAGTAGAACGTAGGTCAAGTTTGTTGAATGCATTTTATAAAAACATAGAGAGGGAATAGTATTCTTTAGAGTCGTAGAGTCACAACATGGAAATAGTCCCTTCGGCCCACAGAGTCTGTGCCAACATTTAACCACCTAATTTTACACTAATTCCTCCCGAATCCATTTTATTTTCCCTGCAATTTCCATCAACGCCCCATCCCACAGATTCTACCACTCACCTGTACTCTGGTGGAAATTTCCAGTGTCCAATTCACCTACCGACTTGCAGATTTTTTGGAGAGTGTGAGAAAACCTGAGCACCCAGAGGAAAGCGAGTGGTCAAAGGGAGAGCATGAAAACTCCACACGGATAGCACCGGAGGTCAGGATTGTACCTGGATTGCCAGTTGTGATGAAACAGCTCTACCAGCTGTTACTGCCCTTAAGAAACTCCAGATCTTCTATAAACCAAGGTAATATTAATAAAAAATAAGAATCCTCTTTGGTCAAATTACGATAGAATTGTATAATATTTGAGCGCAATATCTAAAATTAAAAGCTAAGTCAATGAAATGAATAGCTGATGTGAGTTGGCTGAATGAGATTGGGAAATCAGCTGTCAAGGTATTAATAGTTGGTCAGTGAGGTCAAGTTGTGAAAGACTATGCATAATTCTTACTGAATATATATATATATATTCTTGAGGGATAACAAATTCACTCTGGTACAACTGTGACAAAAGAAGTTGACAAGGTTAGTTCCAAACAATGTAACTGTAAGATAAAAGAAAGCTATTAAAAATCACCAATGAATGAGTAAATAAGGAATCATGGCAGAAAGCAGATAAGAATAAATGAGCACTATGTAAGATAAACAGATCACCAAAGCTTTTAAGAGTGTATAATAAAAAGAAGTCCAAGGAAATAACAAAGGGTCCTCTTGAGAGAGAAACAGAAGAGGTTATAATGGGGTATTAAAGAATGGCAGAAATATTCAACAAATATTTATTGTCTATTCTGTTGGAGATAATCTATTAATATATTAACAATATTTTAATATAATTTTGGGGGAATAATATTTTGGAAATTATTGTCCTAATGAGGATGAAGAACTTGAAGTAAATATTATTACTTGAGGAAGTATCAAAATTAGCAACTCATAAATCAAAGCCAATTGAGTAAGGGAGAGGTTGTCAAAATGGACATGAAGAAGATTGTTTAACAATGGTCGAACTGAATACTGAAGCAGATTGTAGGATGTATCTGACCAACCTCTGCCACTATTGCCTACATTATTGAACTGTGATTAACAATTTCCCAGAGAAGACAAAACCTTCATTTGGCTGCGGGCAACAGTGTCTATTCAGCTCTAACAATATGGGGCTACTGTTGGAAAACAATTGCATCTGCTTGCTTTGAGGTTTGGCTAATTCCACTGAGCCAAGCCTCAAGCTCGAATGCCTTATTTATTATGCCAGCTCTCAATAATGCACCTGCAAATTTTGGCCATGGACATGGCAATTCATAGACTGGGAGCACCTACTGCTGTTTTGTTTAGTTTAGTTTAGTTTAGAGATTCAGTGCGGAAACTGGCCCACTGAGTCCATGCCGACCAGCGATCCCCATATGCCACCACTCTCCTACACACTAAGGACAATTAAAATTTTTTTTTTACCAAAGCCAATTAATCTACAGTACGCCTTTGGAATGTGGCACGAACCTGGGGCACCCGGAGGAAACCCATGCAGTCAGAAAGAACGTACAAACTCTGTACAGACAAAACCCATAGTCAAGATCGAACCTGGGTCTCTGGCACTGTAAGGCAGCAACACTACCGCTGCCCCCGCCACAGTGCTGCCACAGTGCACCCTCTACAATATTAAAGGCTTTGGCAGTGGCAGCCAGAGGTGACACAAAGATGACACAAAGGCAAACTGGAATTCTGATGGAAGACGAGGACCCAAATGCATCCAAATCTAATCCTTAAATACCTTACTGATCTAATGTACAGATTAAAAAGTCCTCTGATATTGTTGCTAATTCATACCTCTTTCGTTACAGGTCACCTTGCCCTACAGATGGGAAAAAAATGCTGTTCCTTATGTTTGACTAGCTCTTACAATTTCCAGTCACCACTTCCCGTGAATCCAAACAGAACATTCTGCATTTAATAAAAGGAATAGACACCATGCCCCAGGCTACAACAAGATTTTAAACATGATAACAACCTGCATTTGGATAACACACAAATTACCTTATTTATTTATTTCAGGTGGTATGATTTGAATGATATGCAACTTATTTCATACAAATTTTGTTTTATTGAATAGCCAAAAGGGCTTTTGTATCAAATGTTTCTCACATCATGCAAACTTAGGTGCAGCAGTGTGCCGCTGTTAGACATTACTGCACACAAATGACCTGGAATATGCATTCGAGATCCTCAGAAAATATTTGTTGCGCTGTCTAAATTAACTAATTGGTGGCGAGTCGCGCTGATGGAAAAAGCATTTGTTCACGTTATAGTTTCTGTTGATTGAGCAGTCTCATAAAGAGGTTACACTATTGACTTTATGGCCTTCGGGCTAAGGAGGGAACCAATGAAAAATTCTCCTGCTCGCCATTATTATCCACAGTCCTCTGCTGGGAATGTGGATATTGGGCGTGGATGCATTTGAGGCCAGATGGCATGGTTATCATTTGAGCAACGTGGGCCTCACAGCATCAGCATTTCATTCATTTAAACTAGAAAATACGCCATCTGTGAAGAGAGAAACATAGATAAACACAATTGTCTCAAGACATTGAACTGATGTTCTGAAGAATGGTCTTTGACCTGAAATATTATCTCCGTTTTTCTTCCCACAGATGCGGGCTGACATGTTGCGTACTTCCAACACTTTCTGTTTTTATTTCAGATTTCCAGCATCTGCAGTTTTTTTTAATTAACTTTCAGAACTATGCGAAAGTCTGTGAAATGGTGGAGTGCCGGGCTCATTAAATGAGAAAAGTGACCATGTCATGAAAAAGAGAAGGTAACGAGACAAGGACCCAACAAAATGGTCAGAGAAGGTGTAAGTGGCAACTGCAGAATTGTTATGTAAATTCAACATCAAGTTCAGAAGACCGTAACCTGCCTTATCATATGATGTATGTTGGTCTTCGCCTTATATAATTTTGTTGTTAGGCTCAGGATATAGCTATATACCTGAGGAAGAGCAGGACTTTACTGTGGCAATTCGTGACGTAGGCTTTTCAGTCCAAGTCTGAACACTCCAGTTCTCTGGCCTCCTTTCTGAAGTTGGGCCCTGACCCAAAATGTCACCTCTCCGTTTCCTCCACAGATGCTACCTGACTCTCTCAGTTACTCCAGTACTTTTTTATTTTTTGCTTTCTGTGGGAAAACAATGTTTATAATCCTCATTAAAAACTAGCAATTATGGATCAATAGATTCTTTAACCAGAACTGTATACAGATTCTCCGGTGTTCAAGGGTCTGTATATTAAATGCCCCTGACTCTCAGCCTGGTCTCGACCCGAAACATCACCTATTCCTTTTCTTCAGAGATGCTGCCTGAACTGCTGAGTTATTCCAGCTGTTTGTGTCTATCGTCTGCATATTCACATGGAACTCATCTACAACAGAGACCAACAGGAAAAATTGATTTAATCTCGCCATTGGTCCACTAAAGAATACAATAGACAATAGACAATAGGTGCAGGAGGAGGCCATTCGGCCCTTCGAGCCAGCACCACCATTCAATGTGATCATGGCTGATCATTCTCAATCAGTACCCCGTTCCTGCCTTCTCCCCATACCCCCTGACTCTGCTATCCTTAAGAGCTCTATCTAGCTCTCTCTTGAATGCATTCAGAGAATTGGCCTTCACTGCCTTCTGAGTCAGAGAATTCCACAGATTCACAACTCTCTGACTGAAAAAGTTTTTCCTCGTCTCAGTTCTAAATGGCTTACCCTTTATTCTTAAACTGTGGCCCCTTGTTCTGGACTCCCCCAACATTGGGAACATGTTTCCTGCCTCTAACGTGTCCAACCCCTTAATAATCTTATACGTTTCGATAAGATCCCCTCTCATCCTTCTAAATTCCAGTGTATACAAGCCTAGTCGTTCCAGTCTTTCAACATATAACAGTCCCGCCATTCCAGGAATTAACCTAGTAAACCTACGCTGCACGCCCTCAATAGCAACATATCAACAATAACAACAATATAATACATATCTATATTTACTATTAAATCTTTAGCAAAATATTATTTTTCATTCCTTAATGGATTTGCAGGGAGTATTAGTCATATTTCCTGGAGTTCTAGTGGTTTGTACACGCCCCAGTAATAACCACCAAAGACACCAAGCTAAAGAATAGTACTTTGTTTCTTGGAGATGTTTAACCCGGTACCATTTGTCAATCATATTACTAATGTCTAATCTAAGGGATTGATCTGGCAACTTTCATGTATTTCACAATTAGTAGAGCAATATCATTGTTTATCCCTTCATAAAAGAATTAGATTTTCCCAACAAGATAACTTCAATCCTAAAAATAGAGGGTTCAAAATTGTAAACTGTCTCAAAAGGTCATAAGGTCATAAGGAATAGGAGTAGAATTAGGCCATTCGGCCCAGCAAGTCTACTCCGTCATTCGATCATGGCCGATCTATCTCTCCCTCCTAACCCCATTCTCCTGCCTCCTCCCAATAACCTCTGTACTAACCTGTACTAATCAAGAATCTATCTCTCTCTGCCTTAAAAATATCTACTGACTTGGCCTCCGCAGCCTTCTGTTGCAAAGATCTCTGCAGATTCACCACCCTCTGACTAAAGAAATGTCTCCTCATCTCCTTCCTAAAAGAACGTTCTTTAATTCTGAGGCTATCACCTCTAGTCCTCGACTCTCCCACTAGTGGAAACATTCTCCACATCCATTCGCTCCAAGCCTTTCACTATTCTGTATGTTTCAATGAGGTCCCCCCTCATTCTTCTAAACTCCAGTGAGTACAGGCCTCATGCTGACAAACGCTCATCATAAGTTAACCTACTCATTCCTGGGACCATTCTTGTAAACTCCTCTGGACCCTCTCCAGAGCCAGCACATCCTTCCTCAGATATGGTGCCCAAAATTGCTCACAATATTCCAAATGCGGCCTTACCAGTGCCTTACAGAGCCCCAACATTACATCCCTGTTTAGTATAGAAGCCCTCTTGAAATAAATACTAGCATTGAGTTTGCTTTCTTTACTACCAATTCGACTTGCGGATTAACATTTTGGGAATCCTGCAAAAGCACTCCCAAGTCCATTTGCATCTCCGATTTCTGGATTCTCACCCCATTTAGAAAATAGTCTACGCCTTTATTCCTACTACCAAAATGAATGAGTCCACATTTTGCTACACTATATTCCATCTGCCACTTCTCTACCCACTCTCCCAACCTGTCCAAGTCCTTCTCCTGGGTCCATGCTTTCTCTACACTACCTGCCCCTCCACCTATTTTCATATCATCCGCAAACTTTGCCACAAAGCCTTCAAACCCCTCATCCAAATCATTAATGTACAACGTGAAGCGTCGCGGCCCCAGCACCGACCCTTGCGGAACTCCTCTCAAAACGTGCCAGGAATTATCAGTTAGGTCTCAAACCTAACTTCGTCACACCCTCACACAAATAACATTACTTGATGCCTCACTGATATTTAACACAGCTTCTACACGCTGCCAGCTATAACAAGCAAATCACTCTAAATCACCCACCCTAACACATTTCCTTCTCGCCTAGAGATACATAAATACGTAATCAACTGTAGCAGCTGATGGGCAAGACATAGGTTTTTCATCATGAGGAGATGGTGTACTCTAATATTGTAGTAAGGCAAAATTATTACCAGACTACTTAATCCCATTTCCCCCCCCCAAAAAATCAATTTTTCGGTTCATATATTGATAAATTGAATAAATTGATTGATTAAAAGATACAGCATGGAAAGAGGCCCTTTGGCCCACCAAGTCCATGCTGACCGTTGATCACCTGTTCACAATAGTTCTATGATACACTACTTACGCATCCACTCCCTACACACTCGGGGCAATGTACAGAGGACAATTAACCTACAAAGGCGGCAGCTCTACCAGCTACGCCACTGAGGGAAATGTCTTGCTGTCCATGTTAATTTCCATGTCCGAGTTTTCATGGTCCTTTACAAGTACATGGATGGTCAGGAGTGGGGTTATAATAGATCCCTCAAGCTAATGACATCATGAACTCTTCTAACATCCCACAGAACTCCCACATCCAACCTATTGCTAAAGCCGCTTCCACAAATAATAAACTAATGGAGGTTTTCATTGGCAATGCTCTCCAGAGATGTTTATGTTCATTTATGTTCAATTTGGTTTCTGATAGAACTGCTTATCTTTAATCATCATTCCAGCCTTGCTATAAATATAGACAAAACTGTTGAATTCCAGTGTGGCTGTTCTTGACATGAATTAAGCAACTCCAGTAAAATTGGAATCAGTGGGAATCAGTGATGAGTGGAGGAGTGGGAAAACTGCAGCCACACCAAACACAAAGGAAAAAAAAGTTGATGTTGCCGGAGGCTAACTATTTTGGCCCCAGAGCATAATTACCTGAATTCTTCAGGACAGTTTCCAAGGTTCTACCATCTTCATCAATGGTCATTTTTAAGTAAGACGAGCAAAAATTATTTTGCAGATTGACCAATGTTCATTTCCACCCTCTACTCTTTGGTCAAAGAAGCATCATGTTCTTGCACTCAGCAAAACCTGGGCAACATGTTTTAATAGGCAGCCTTCTCAAGGGCAACTAGAGACAGACAATAAATGAAATGCTTGCCAACAAAACCCACACCAGCAGAAGGATTAAACAAACTTACCTGTCTCTGCATTATTATACACGTTGTCTCTAGACATACCATTCCATAACATACCATTCCCATACTGACAATTCTGTCCTGAACCTTCTCCACTGTCAGAGTGAGGCCACACGCAAACTGGAGGAACAGCACCTTACATTTCACTTGTTGCGGCTTACACCCCACCAGTAACCCTTGCATTCCCTCTCTCACCATCTCTCCCCCACCATAGTCATCCTGCTCATTCCACTCTTTGTATCCCTTTGTCATCATCCCTTCCATCAATGCATTATTGTGGGCTCCACCTTTCTATGGTCATCGGTGCCGACTCTGATTTGTTCTGTACCTTTTCATGCCTCTAGTTTCCCTCTCCCCTGACTCTCAGTCTGAAGAAGGGTCGTGACCCAAAACATCACCTTTTGCTTCTCTCCAGAGATGCTGCCTGACCCGCTGAGTTACTCCAGCATTTTGTGTCAATCTTCGGTGCAAACTAGCTTCTGCAGTTCCTTCCTACACATACCAATCTTATATCTGCCCTGACTTCAATAATAATTTATGGAGACTTCTCTACAGGATACAACAAAAAGCGACTTTTTTTTTAGATTTAGAGATACAGCGCGGAAACAGGCCCTTCGGCCCACCTTGTCCGCGCCGCCCAGCGATCCCCGCACACTAACACTACCCTATACACACTAGGGACAATTTTTTAAAACATTTACCCAGTCAATTAACCTACAAACCTGCACGTCTTTGGAGTGTGGGAGGAAACCGAAGATCTCGGAGAAGACCCACGCAGGTCACGGGGAGAACGTACAAACTCCGTACAGACGGCGCCCGTAGTCAGGATCGAACCTGAGTCTCCGGCGCTGCATTCGCTGTAAGGCAGCAACTCTACCACTGTGCCACCGTGCCGCCCAACTTGCTATCTACTACAGTACCAAATCCCTCATGAAATAATTCCATGATCTTTTTAAGCTTTAGTTTGGGTCATCAGCGTATGAAGTTAGAAGTTGGCTTCACATATACAAGTTACAGGGTCAGAAACCTCCATTAACGTTCAAACGCTACTACATCTTTGACTACTGCATATGTAAACTGATGACTATTAGTAGCAATAACTATCCAGCATGTTTGAAACCAAATGATCCAAGACTAGCTAGCCCCATTTGACTGGAAGATATGATTAGCATGACACGTTTAAAGGTGCTGAAAGGATGGAGCAATATCTGGCAAAAGAAAACCTAATCATGATGAGATTTGTGTGCTGCATTGTTCCTCCATGCTAACGTCATGTGCTGCTTTTAGAGTTCATAAATACAGCATGGAAACAGTTCCTTCAACCCACTGAGTCCACGCTGACCATCGATCATCCGTTCACACTAGTCCTATGTTGCCCCCTTTCTCATCCACTCCCTACACACTCGGGGCAATTTACAGCGGCCAATTAACCCACAAACCTGCATGTCTTTGGAATGCGGGAGGAAACTGGAGCACCCGGTCACAGGGAGAATGTGTAAACTCCACACAGACAGCAACCGAGATCAGGATTGAACCTGGGTCTCTGGCACTGTGAGGTGGCAACTCTACCCAGTGCGCCACTGTGAAACGAGGACAAACTACAGAATAAAACAAAAGATGGACACAAAATGCTGGAGTAACTGAAGTAACTTAGCGGGACAGGCAGCATCTCTGGAGAGAAGGAATGGGTGACTTTTCGGGTTGAGATCCTTCTTCAGACTGATGGCAGGGGACCTGAAGAAGGGTCTCGACTCAAAACGTCACCCATTCCTTCTCTCCAGAGATGCTGCCTGTCCCGCTGAGTTACTCCAGCATTTTGTGTCTATCTTCGATTTAAACCAGCATCTGCAGTTCCTTCCGGTACAGAATAAAACAATGCATTGCGAAGTTCCTCTTGTGTTTTTTGGAACTTTATAAGACTGGAAAGTGCAAAGAAAACAATGAGCTGCAAGAACTCAGCAGGTCAGACAGCATCCGCGTAGCGAAATGGACAGATGGCATTTCGGGTCGGAGCCTTCTTCTGACTGCCTTCTTCTGACTGTATTTCGTGGTTATGTGCAAAGTGAGTGTTAGTACCACTAGAATGTAAAAATATTACTTTTGCCGACAGTTCAAGTAAAGACCGCTAATGTAATCCCAGAACTAAATTCAAAATCTTTACATAAAACCCACTCGTTAACTTTTTTGGTTAGATTTACAATTTCATCATAGGCTAAAGATTCCCATAAAGTGAGGATGCTATATTTTTCCAAGGTGACATGGAGAATGCCCATGAAGCATCTTCCTATGCTCCTGGAAATCTCTCATCAGTGCTTGGAGTAGCACATGTGGTTTGGACATTTAGTGTGAGGCTTGTGGATAATGTGGCCTGTGACTGAAGATGCTTAGGAAAAGATAATGATAATGAACAATATTTCCTGCCAATAAGTTAGCAAGGTTTTGCAGAAGTGCTGATGCTTTTAGGAGTCTATGACATATTGGCATGGATTGCTCCTACCTGGTGGGCCATATTGGCTTTGAAATCTTGGTCTTGCAACAGGGCTTTCTTCAGTTGGCTGAAGGCTGCACTCCACACTGGAAATAATGATGGATTTGGTCTCTGGCATCTGCCTTTGCTGGGGGTGGCATCCCAGGATACGGAGAACCCATGGAAGTCAATTAACCTCAGTGGATCTTTTTGGTTGGTGGTAGTAGAGCCCTCTGAGCCACCACTGCGCGTTCCCCCGAAGAGCAGAGACCGAGGGGGAGGATGGAGCCGGCGACAGCGAAGGACGCAACGGGAGAGGAGCGGGGCTGGTGGGGGAGGAGAAGGAACCGGGGTCTGGCTTACTGCGCACTCAAGGTCGGCTGCGGGAGGCACCCCCGTAGCACAAAGGTGGATAGGTGAGGAAGACATCGGTTGCTGGTCGACGAAGGAAGGTGATGGCTGGTGGCTTGGCTATCGGGCACCGCTCATAACAACTGGAGCGTGGGCTAGACTGGGAAAATGGTGGCAAAACATGGCGCCTTTTGCACGCGAGCTGAGTAGACTATTTTCCGTACACTTGCTAATCAGGGATGATATGGCAATCCTCTACCGGACTGTTTATAAGAATTTCACTGTGGATTTGCACTTTGTACATGTGACAATAAAGCCCCATTGAACAGTTGTACCTTTAGTGTGGGAGGAAACTGGAGCACCCAGGGGATACCAACACAGTTGCAGCGGGAACTTGCAAACTCCGCACAGGCAGCACCCGGGGTCAGGACTGAACCTGGGTTACTGCATCTGCAAGACAACTGCGCTACTTGCATGACGACTTTGTTGAGACGACACTCGAAGAAATGAGTTAAGACATTGGGTCCTAGAATCATACTTTATTGAAAACCTTTTGCAAAATGCAGCTCCGGACTCAGCCAAATTTGAAAGAACTATATTTCAGAATTTAAGTTGTGGTAGAACAATTAAATATAAACAACACCAAAACCACATTAAGGAAATACCCAGTCCCCACACACCAAAGTAAAATAACAAAATGTCTGAAGATTACCAACTTGCAGGTTTCTAATGTGTTAAAATAGTCACGAGTAACTAACTGCTGGATTGTTCACTGGTGCTTTGCATCGTAATCACCTTGACAATGAGTTAAAAGTTCAGAGATATTTAGATTTTTAGATTTAGAGATACAGCACAGAAACAGGCCCTTCGGCCCACCGGATCCGCATCGCCCAGCGATCCCCGCACACTAACACTATCCTACACCCACTAAGGGCAATTTTTACATTTTCCCAGCCAATTAACCTACATACCTGCACGTCTTTGAAATACAAAAGGAAGCATTGTGCCCTATAAAAACTCCTATCATTCTGAGGACTTTTCTTTGCCAAAATATACCTGCCATTGACTGCAAAAGGAGCTGTGAAGTGATGCATTGAGTCAGAGATTTAAACTGCAATTTCAAATATGGTTGTTTTTGAAAGCATACCTGTCACATAATTAATATGGTGCACTTTGAAGAACAGAATAAAAAGTAGATATATCATACCACATTCACTATCTTGAGGGAACGATGTTAAATTAATAAAATAATAAGGTTTTGGTGCCATTTTAACGTGCAAGTGGTTGTAAGTGCAGAGTTTGTAACCAGGCCATAAAGTCCCATCGCTGTTGCAGGGTCGGCCTGGCCAAGCAAAGTCGGTCGTGTCCTCCACTGCTGCTCCACCATTCCGTGCCACTGCAGGTCGAGTCTGGTCCATGCGCTCGGTCTCCAGGAGCGGTGGCTGATCCAGTCGAGTCCCAGGCTGCCACAGGGCATCCTCTGTCACCTCGATCCGGATCCGCACATCAGCCAGCGAGCCTACCGCATCCGACCTCATGGCATCCAGGACGCTACGAGGAGTGCGGGAGATAAGTCCGCTTACCAGCCCATTATCTGAATTACCTTTATTGTCATTCAAAATGAATAGAACGAAAATCATTTGCCACACAGCCACAACAGTACAGAGTAAAAGACACAAGACACACAATTTTAACACAAACATCCATCACAGTGACTCCTCCAGACACCCCTTCACCGTGATGGAAGGCAAAAAAATGTCTTCTCTCTTCTCCCCATGCTTCTCCCACGGACAGATAGTTCGACTTCGATTATCCTTGCATCTGCCTCCGCCGCCACTGCCTCCATCTTAAATCTTTTCATCCCCCTCTCCAGCCCTCAGGGACGAGTATGTCAGGGCTCGGTGTCTTGCCACTTGAGGCCAGGCTCCCGGCTCTACGGCGGGCGGGTCAGGCCTGCTGCCAAGGGAAGGGCATGTCAGCAGGGTCTGCCACGAGGCACCGTAGCATCACAGGCCATCACGGGCCCGTCACTTCCATTCAATCTATCGGCACAGTGCATTCAAGTCGAGTCAAGTCAATTTTATTTGTATAGCACATTTAAAAACAACCCAAATCAGAAAGGAGGTGGAAATGTGACAAGCTTCAAATTTCCTTCGAAATTCTGAGAAACAATCTTCTCAAATACCAGGAAGCAGTAAAGTCTGCTAGAGCACAATACTTCTCCGACCTTATTTCCAAAAACTCTCATAACTCCAAGGTCCTATTTAGAACAATTACCTCTGTCATATGTCCCGCCCCCAGTACCAGCTTAGTTGGGTCCCCTGCTAAGTGCGAAGAATTCGCTAAATTTTTCACCAACAAAGTTGAGAACATTAGAATAAACATTTCCCCTCCCACCCGTGACCTAGCTGTCTCACTAGTCTGTTCATCTAAATTGGACTGCTTCCAACCCGTCACTCTATCCTCCCTTGCAAAGCTTGTCTCCGCTATGAAACCTGCAACCTGCCCCCTTGATCCTGCCCCCACTGCCCTTCTGAAGGATGTCATTGCAATAGCCGGTCCCAGCATCCTCTCTATTATCAACAGTTCTCTGGCCACTGGCACTGTTCCAACCAGTTTCAAGCACGCGGTGGTCCAGCCCCTACTGAAAAAACCTAACCTAGACCCCACCTTGCCTAGCAACTACAGACCCATTTCCAAACTGCCATTCCGGTCAAAAGTCCTTGAAAAGGCAATTCTAAACCAATTAGTGCCCTACCTGCACCAAAACACCATCCTGGAAAGTTTCCAGTCAGGTTTCAGAGCCCACCACAGCACAGAGTCTCCCTTGTTGAAGGTACACAACGACCTGCTTCTCGCCATCGACACCGGCGACTGTGCAATCCTGCTCCTTCTCGACCTCAGCGCAGCGTTCGATACAGTGGACCACACCATCGTTATTGACCGTCTCCGGTACGCGGTTGGCATTGATGGCACTGCCCTGAGCTGGTTCGCTTCGTACCTCAAAGATAGGAGTTTCGCCATCAACATAGGCAGTTATTCCTCTGCTCCAGCTAGCCTCTCCTGCGGAGTTCCACAAGGCTCCATCCTAGGCCCCACTCTATTCTCTCTATACATGCTCCCCCTTGGCCAAATCATTCAAAGGCACGGCATTTCTTTCCACTGCTATGCCGATGACATTCAGCTTTACCTCCCCCTGAAACCCAACAACCAGTCAAATTTAAACAGCCTCTCACACTGCCTTGAGGACATAAAATGTTGGATGGCACAGAACTTCCTCCAATTAAATGAGAGCAAGTCTGAGGTCATCCTATTCGGCCCCCCCCCCGACTCCATCAAATTGATAACAGGCAGTCTTGGAAGTCTATCCTGCTTAGTCAAACCGCATGTCAAAAACCTCGGCATGATATTTGACTCTGCATTAAAATTTGATAAGCAAGTCAACGCTGTGGTAAAAGTCAGCTTCTTCCAACTTCGAACCATAGCTAAAATCAAACCTTTCCTCCAATTCGACGACACAGAAAAAATCATTCTCGCTTTCATTTCCTCCAGCCTAGACTACTGCAACTCCCTATACACTGGGATCAGCCAATCTTCCCTGTCCCGCCTGCAACTGGTCCAAAACGCCGCAGCGAGACTCCTGACGGGTACCCGTAAAAGGGACCACATTACCCCGATTCTGGCCTCTCTCCACTGGCTCCCTGTACGGTACAGAATCAACTTCAAGCTCCTCCTATTCACGTATAAAGCCCTAAATGGACACTCCCCCCCCACATCAAAAATCTTCTAACCCCCCTCTCTAACTCCAGGTCCCTCAGGTCGGCCGACTTGGGGCTACTCACTATCCCGCAGTCTAGGCTTAAGCTCAGGGGTGACCGCGCTTTTGCGGTTGCAGCTCCTAGACTGTGGAACAGCATCCCTCTCCCCATCAGAACTGCCCCCACCATCGACTCCTTTAAGTCCAGGCTCAAAACCTATTTCTACTCCCTAGCGTTTGAGGCTCATTGAGGAGGCGCTGTGAACTGTTTGCGTGCTACTGTATGTTTCATTTTTTTTCCATTGGAACCTAATCAGATGGTCAACGTGGGTTGTTTTTAAATGTGCTATACAAATAAAATTGACTTGACTTGACTTGACGTTGACCAAAGTGCAGTACATCAGTTCAGGTACTAAGAACAAACATACAATGGCACACAAACATAACAGCACATACATAAACAGTTCACAGCGCCCCCTCAGAGGGCCTTAAACACTAGGGAGTAGAAATAGGTTTTGAGCCTGGACTTTGTCTGTATGTATGTCTGTATGTATGTTTGTCTGTATGTATGTCTGGACTTTGTCTGTTTGCTGTCTGTATGGAGCTTGTACGTTCTCCCCGTGACCCGCATGGGCGGCACGGTAGCGCAGCGGTAGAGTTGCTGCTTTACAGCGAATGCAGCGCCGGAGACTCAGGTTCGATCCTGACTACGGGTGCTGCACTGTAAGGAGTTTGTACGTTCTCCCCGTGACCTGCGTGGGTTTACTCCGAGATCTTCGGTTTCCTCCCACACTCCAAAGACGTACAGGTATGTAGGTTAATTGGCTGGGTAAATGTAAAAATTGTCCCTAGTGGGTGTAGGATAGTGTTAATGTACGGGGATCACTGGGCGGCACGGACTTGGAGGGCCGAAAAAAGGCCTGTTTCCGGCTGTATGTACATGATATGATGATGATGATTTCTCCGGGTGCTCCGGTTTCCTCCCACACTCCAGGAGTCGATGGAGGGGGCAGTTCTGATTCCCCTTTCTCCTGTCTAATCTCTTAGAGAAGTTACGGGAGTTTGAAAGGTAAGATGTGCAGTCCTAGGAACAGCTTCTACCCCATTGCTATCTGACTCCTGAGCCTTTTCCACACCCCCTTCCTGAAGATGCAGGCACCTACTCTTATGCTTAACTCAACCTCATTTGGTAATTCCATTACTGTACCGTAGTATTTTTTTTACACGACGTCAGGTTGCTCTGCAATCTTTGCACCATTCCGCTGTTTCACATTCGTTATTGCAGTTATTGTTGTATCTATTATTGTACACATATATTTATTCATAAAATGCTGGAGTAACTCAGCAGGTCAGGCAGCATCTCGGGAGAGAAGGAATGGGTGACTTTTCGGGTTGAGATCCTTCTTCAGACTGATGGCAGGGGACCTGAAGAAGGGTCTCGACCCGAAACGTCACCCATTCCTTCTCTCCCGAGATGCTGCCTGACCTGCTGAGTTACTCCAGCATTTTGTGAATAAATACCTTCGATTTGTACCAGCATCTGCAGTTATTTTCTTATATCTCTTATTATACACATATATATATACTAATTACTCTGAGCTTAATGCAAACACGGAATTTCATTGTACCCTAGTGTATATGACAGTAACATCTGAATCCGAATCTGTATTTCCACAATCATAGGTAGTGTATCTGCCAATTTCAGGCAAACATATCCACACCCACACTTTCCAGTACAGAGTCCCAGTCCGAAGAAGAGTCCCGACCCAAAAACAACACCTATTCCTTTTCTCCAGAGATGCTGCCAGACCTGTTGAGTTACTCCAGCACTTATCGTCTATCTTTGATATAAACCCGCATTTTGCAGGTTTTGGTTTCTACCATGAAATGTTGCTCAGTGATTTTATACTTCTGCAAGAAGTACTTAAGCAGGTACACAACCAATTTTCTATTTGTTTTTGAGTTTAGGTGGCACGGTGGCACAGAAGTAGAATTGGCGCCTTACTGTTCCGGGTTCGATCCTGACTACGGGTGCTGTCTGTATGGAGCTTGTACGTTCTCCTCGTGTCCCGCATGGGGTTTCTCCGGTTTCCTCCCACACTCCAAAGACGTACAGGTTTGTCGTCTAATTGGCTTCGGTAAAACTGTAAATTGTCCCTAGTAGGATAGTGTACAAGTATCGCTGGTTGGTGCGGACTCAGTGGGCCGAACGGCCTGTTTCCACACTGTGTCTCTAAACTAAACCAAACTAAACTA
The DNA here is from genome assembly GCF_053455715.1 of Rhinoraja longicauda. Lineage (NCBI taxonomy): Eukaryota > Metazoa > Chordata > Chondrichthyes > Rajiformes > Arhynchobatidae > Rhinoraja > Rhinoraja longicauda. The sequence goes on along the minus strand of NC_135974.1, from coordinate 26,793,910 downwards.
AACTAAAGTAGAGTGAATTCTTATGGCAATCTTGAAAAATCATTGGCTTGGAATTCCTTGAATATTGACCCTTTTTAATGGCTCACCAACCGGCAGCTTACTCCATTATTGTAGCAAACAAACTCCAGGAAACCACAGTGTAAGTCCTTACATCTTCATCAGGGATAATGGAAATGGATATTAGTTGCAGATCAAGGCTTATAGTCTGTAAATGAGTTGACACGTTATGTAGACTGCACATGATTTGCTGGCACTTCTGCATTGCCCCATTATTTCCCTCACCAAAACAGTGAATACTTAATTACAAGAGCTCTGCCCATCCCCCACCCCAACGTTAGAGAATGTGGAGATTGACTATTTCGTGCATGTGGTGCTGCCACTCAGACTTTTAAAGGATGGTGGTGTTTACTTGTCTTTATTATTACTTCAAATATTTCTCGTGCTTATATTAATTATACTTTGTACAATTATACTACTGCAAAACACTTGTACTGTATCTTAGATGCTTACTCAGATGTATCTAAGTGCTTATGTGTAGTGATATTTGTACTCAACTGTATACAAAAATGAATTTCACTGTATCTCGGTACATGTGACAAATAATGTACGATATTATAAAGTACCAATTTGGGAGAGAAGGAATGGGCGACGTTTCGCGTCGAGACCCTTCTTCAGTCTGAAGAAGGGTCTCGACCCGAAACGTCACCCATTCCTTCTCTCCCGAGATGCTGCCTGACCTGCTGAGTTACTCCAGCATTTTGTGAATAAATACCTTCGATTTGTACCAGCATCTGCAGTTATTTTCTTATATTATAAAGTACCATACCATATGTCATTCATTGAAGGCAGTCAAACTAGAAATATTGCAGCAGTATTTAGAATATTAGTTTATTCAACAAAATATTGTTTGTTTTACTTGAACCGGAAGGTTATAATGGTTACAATGGTACTTTATATGTCACATGTACGGAGGTACAGTGAAATTCATTTTTGTATACAGTTCAGTACAAGTATATCAGCACGAAGATACATCTTTTGATAGTAAATCATTCTGCTTTTAGAGAGAACATGGATAGGCGACATTTCGGGTTGGGACCCTTCTTCAGGTTGAAAGACCCGAAACATTGCCTATCCATGTGCCCCAGAGATTCTTCCTGACCCGCTTTGTGTCTTTTTTTGGAAATTAGCTTCCGCAGTTCCCTCTGTGTCTACATTCTTCTTTCACAACCTTAAATAAGGCATTTCGCTGAGATTTGTGCTTTGAAAATGTAGGACAAAATTATTTGCACCAGCCTGGCAGGGAGAGCTGCTACTTGAAAATGGAGAATGCATTATGGTGGTTTGTCAGCTACTCAAACAAAATATGAGGTGCTGTTCTTTGAGTTTACATGTGGACTGACTGGCAATGGAAGAGGCCAAGGACAGAAAGGTAGGCATGGGAATGGGAAGGGACATCCTTGTTTTAATGTTCCATTTACTCAGTTACATTCACCAACAGCTGAGCCACAGGGAATATACATATGGAGTCATTGATGATCAAAAGAACCATCATATTTAATGATAAAAGATCATGTCTATATATTTAGCTTAAACGATGTGCGACCCATCTATGAAATGCTTTCTCTTATCTATGAGTGGAGAGGATGTTTCCACTAGTGGGAGAGTCTAGGACCAGAGCCCATAGCCTCAGAATAAAAGGACGTACCTTTAGGAAGGAGATGAGGAGGAATTTCTTTAGTCAGAAGATGGTGAATCTATGGAATTCATTGTCACAGACGGCTGAGGAGACCAAGTCAATGGACATCTTTAAGGCAGGGATCGATCGATTCTCGATTAGTATGGGTATTAGGTGTTATGGGGAGAAGGCAGGAAAATGGGTTAAGAGGGAAAGATAAATCAGCCATGATTGAATGGCAGAGTAGTCTTGATAAGCCGAATGGCCTAATTTTGCTCCTTGAACATATGAACTTATGAACGTGAACATTCAATTTACTGGTTGGAATTTGATACAACAATTTGATAAATACATTATTTTGTAATTGGGTTATAAATAAAGTTTAGATTTTAGCACATTAAAGGGAAATAACGGATTCATGAATCCATGCGAAAATCATATTTTTCCATCGTGTCACCTTTGATAATTTAGCTCCTCACCCTTAAACTGACAGTTGTCTCTGATTACTCCATTTATTGAGTTTGTGATCTGTTTAGTTTATTTTGAACCGCTGCAAAGGAACGAAGATGAAAGCAGGCATTGGAACAAAGAGTGCGCTGATATGATGGAGGAAAATGACAATATATGGAAGACACTGTTATGACGTTAAAAAAGATTAAAGAAAAACAAAAAAGAGATCTCCTAATTTTAAAAAAAAGCAAATTTGCAGGTGCAGCCCTTGGGATTCTGTTCTGTACAGGAGAGGAGTACCAAATAAAACAGCAGATTATTGAAGCTTGGACACTTATTTGTGGCTAATGCACAGAGCTTGTTTCATAGTTGCATGCAGACAATTAATTGCTCCATTTCACAATAATCACACGGCAGTAGGCACAAAATACTGGAGTAACTCAACGGGTCAGGCAGCATCTCTGAAGAAAAGGAATAGGTGATGTTTCAGGTCGAGACTCTTCTTCAGACGAGGTGGTATTATGCTCCTTTCTGCATCTGCCAAACTGCACAGTGAATGTAAGTTGCAACATTTCCATAACGCGAGTCTAATATAAAATAAATAGCAACAAGTATCTTTTCTTTTTAATAAGTGTTCAAAAAAAAGTTGTCATCTGGGTGTAACCACATTTCCCAATGGGTGATGACACAAAGTGCTGGAATAACTCAACAGGTCAGACAGCATCTCTGGAGAACATGGCTAGGAGACGTTTCAGGTCGGGACCCTTCTTGTGGGGGAGGGGGGTGTGGAGAGAAAGCTGGAAGGGTCTGAAGAAGGGTCCCGCCCAAAATGTCAGCCATTTTATTTCTCCAGAGATGCTGCCTGACCCGCTGAGTTGCTCCAGCACTTTGTTTCTAAGTGCCAACAGTTGCCTGATTGTGAACTGCCTTCATCAGCATTTCCATGTACACCAGCTGATTGATTGTTTTATCAAATAACATTAACATTCATCAAAGGGCTCAACCCTCCCCAGTTTGGAGTGGAATTAAATCCCACTTCCAAAGGTGAAAGAATGGCTTGTAAAATTCTGTGAAACTTTACACAACATCTCAGTTCAAAAGAAATCATTACAACAGATGAGGTTGCAGAAAAGCAATCAAAACCAACGAATAGCTGATTGGGTTTGCTGACCTGTCATGTGGATTATCCTTAAGGTTAAAAGATCAAATACCCAGAGAAAGCTGAAAGGTAATAAAAGATTAGTAATAATACTAATTGGTAATGAACTAAAATCCACATTTTTCTTCCTATTCATTAAAAAAAAAATCTAAATGGATCGATTAATGAAGGCATTCTTTTTTTGTTTTACTTTACAAATTTCCATTGCATTTTAAGTTGCATTACATGGATAGGACAAGTTTGGAAGGATATGGACCAAACGCAGGCAGGTGGGACTAGTGTAGCTGGGACATGTTGGGTCGAAGGGCATGCTTCCACTGTATTGCTCCATGACTCCGTAAGTAACTTTAGTTTAGTTTATTGTCATGTGCACTGAGGTACAGTGAAAAGCTTTTTGTTGTCTTCTACCCAGTTTGCAGAAGACTTTGCATGATTACAATCGAGCCATCCACAGTGTACAGGTAAAGGATAAAGGGAATAACGTATAGTGCAAGATAAAGTCCAGTAAAGTCCGATTGGTTGCAGATTCATGGAACACCATTGACAAGTGGGTGCATTGACTGCCCAATAATGCAGATCTATGCAACAATTTTAAAACACACTTTAGGGCTTCAAGTGTACATCCGATAAGGATAGCACAGCCAGATACGAGATCACAGGGACTCTTAGACGAAGTGTCTTATCACTGTCACTGGAGACTGACAGTGTTGTGATTCTTAAAGTCGCTTCTGACCACAACAGTTATTTTTTATTATTAAATGTAGTTGCATGGATGGTTTATTGTAATATATATGAATGTGAATTTTTTTTTAAAGTGCAGTGTAGGATATTAGATGATTTCCCAATGAACTGTGCTGGGAACATGACTGCTGAATCTCTACATCCATCGAAGGGAGGCAAAGTGACGCAGCGGGAGAGTTGCTGCCTCACAGCACCAGAGACTCGGGTTCTATCCTGACTGCGGGTGCTGTCTGTATGAAGTTTGTACATTTTCCCTGTGACCGCTGTCAAGTCAAGTCAAGTCAATTTTAGTTGTATAGCACATTTAAAAACAACCCACGTTGACCAAAGTGCTGTACATCAGTTCAGGTACTAAGAACGAACATACAATGGCACACAAACATAACAGCACATACATAAACAATTCACAGCGCCCCCTCAGGCTGTGGGATCTTTCCAGGTGCTCCGGTTTCCTCCCACCCTCCAAAGACATGCAGGTTTGTAGGTTACTTGGCTTTTGTAAATTGTAAATTGACCCTAGTGTGCAGGATAGTTAGGATTGTGTGAGTGTTCGGAGTGATTGCTGGTCAGTTTGGACTCGGTGGGCCGAAGGACCTGTTTCCACGCTCTATTTCTAAAGTAACGTGAAGGAAGCTGGGCCAGGACCTAATGAGGCAAAGAATGATACTTGCAGATGATAAGTGTGTAGGTGTAGATGATAAGTGTGTAGGTGTAGATGATAAGTGTGTAGGTATAGATGATAAGTGTGCAGGTGTAGATGATAAGTGTGTAGGTGTAGGTATGTTTTAGTCTCGGATCCATTCTTACAAAGTCACATTCCAAAAAGTAATTCTGGAAACTTAATAGAGTATCTCTGCAGAGGTTGAGAAAGAGAGAGGATTGTGGCTGGAGGTCAGATAAGGACTGGGAGATGGGGGTGTGGGAAGGGTGGTTGGAATGAGAGGCATTCATTGATCAGAATCAGAGCTAGGGTGAACCATTGAGGGTGGGGAAAGGATGGCGAAAAGGCAGGGACTGGCTGACTGGGGCAGAAGGGAGGGAATGCGATCAGGACCGTGGCAGATTGAGTGGAGATTAAGGGTTTTCCTTTGGGAGCCTGAAAAGAGGGTTTTGTGGGATTGAGACTTGGGAAATTGAATCCCAGGGCATCAGAGGATTACAGGTGTTCAGATCTGGGATGAATGAAGTGTTGGACCTGGGCTTCTGGTGTGAATGGGGGCTCACAACATGGGCTGGTCAGGGTTTGGCCTGGGCCAAGATGGTAGGGTCTTGCAAACGGGGTTAATCAGGGACAATGGGGTTGCGGGATTGGAGGGAAGTCAGAATTCAAGACGGTTGAGTGGGGGGAATTAGCGCATGGGCGGTTCAGACCAATAAAAGGGACTTCATGTGGAGGTCTTTCATTCCAGCAACGCACGATGTAAACATGGTCACCCGGAGAGTGGCCACTGGTTGTGTCCAGAACAACGTGGATTAATTTCCCAGCCTTGTACAGGAAAAGATGTTATTCAATGTGATTCCAGCATTGCGTTCACATGAAACTTGCAGGCACAATTCACATTGGTAAGGTTCCAGCCAAATGCTCAATGAAATGCAGTTGTTGACTGAAGTTGAAGAGCAATTGAATGTCATCATCTCGCAAGTTGAGCCTGACCTAAAAATCCCAGTGGATGAATTTGATGGCAAAGTAGTTTATGGACAGAAAAGAGCAACGGCAGGTGGCACGTATAAGGGTCATGTTGATGCTTTGGCACCAACCGTACAAGAGCTGGCTGCTCTTGAAAAGGAGGCGCAGTCCTCTTTCTTACAGTTTGGCTTTCTGCCCAACCAATTGTTCAAAAAGCGCTTTTGATTGCAAATTGCGCCTTAATTTAGTTCAACAAAGAAACTGACAAGTTACTAAAGACCCTACCATCTTGGCCCAGGCCAAACCTGACCAGCCCATGTTGTGAGCCCCCATTCACACCAGAAGCATTCTTGGCCAAGGCATCAATGTGGTTGGAGCAGGACACATTGTTGGTGATAATAACAGCTAGGAACCTGAATCTCTCGACCATTTCCACTTCAGCACCATTGATGCAGACTGGAGATGTCTATTCCACTCTGCTTCCTAAGATCCATGACCATCTCCTTCATTTTGCTGGCATTGATGGAGAGGTTATCGTCCCGATACCACGATACAAAACTCTATCTCCTGTGCATTGATCTCCAGGCTAACACCCCTCCCATTTCTAGAGTCATTTAGCTCTTTCACTGCTGACTTCCTCCACCCTGGCTTGAAGATGGCCCCAGTCCTGGGTTGGACACAAAAAGCTGGGGTAACTCAGCGGGACAGGCAGCATCTCTGGAGAGAAGGAATGGGTGACGTTTTGGGTCGAGACCCTTCTTCAGACCCAGTCCTGGGCACTATATTCATCTTTGCATGTTTACAGTGTGTGAAGGAGAGGGCCACCCAATGACATAGAGCTCAGTCAATAACGACAATGGCAGCAGGTTCCCAGTTGAAACATCCACTGATATGCTACTCAATGACCCGACTCAGTGTTTTTAAGCCATTCTTAGTTCTGCAGTCCTCCAGATAAATTAAAGCATAAAATGCCGTGAGAACTCTGCAGGTTGTTAAGATCTGTGGAGAGAGAAACAGAGCTAATGTTTTAGGTTGATGACCTTTCATTAGAACACCGACCCCACAGCCAACAATGAACCATTGTGGCTCCACCTTTCCTTGAACAATCTGAAGAAGGGTCTTGACCCGAAACATCACCCATTCCTTCTCTCCCGAGATGCTGCCTGACCCGCTGAGTTACTCCAGAATTTTGTGTCTACTTTCCTTGATCGTTGTTGCTTTCAGCATATCTTTCATTCATTTAGATTTAGATTTAGATTTAGAGATACAGCGCAGAAACAGGCCCTTCGGCCCACCGGGGCAGCGCCGCCCAGCGATCCCCGCACACTAACACTATCCTACACCCACTAGGGACAATTTTTACATTTGCCCAGCCAATTAACCTACATACCTGTACGTCTTTGGAGTGTGGGAGGAAACAGAAGATCTCGGAGAAAACCCACGCAGGTCACGGGGAGAACGTACAAACTCTGTACAGACGGCGCCCGTAGTCAGGATCGAACCTGAGTCTCTGGGGCTGCATTCGCTGTAAGGCAGCAACTCTACCGCTGCGCCACCGTGCTGCCCAGCGTTCTATATGCCACCTATATTTCGTTTCCCTTTCCCCTAACTCCGAGGAGAGGTCTCGACCCTTCACGTCATCTATTCCTTTTCTCCATAGATGCTGCCTGGCCCGCTGAGTTACTCCAGCTTTTTGGGTCTATCTTCAGTTTGAACCAGCATCTGCAATTCCTTCTTACACATAACTTCCTTTATATTCATTCCTGGTCAGTGCCGCACGGTATAATGGTAGCTGAAATCATCGTTAATGAATTTCAGAGATGGAGTGCAATGCACTCTGTTGCCACATAGCACACTGAGCACTACCAAATGAGGCTGCATTTCTGGGCAAACAAGTTTTTAAATGCATGGATGGGGGATGGGAAGAAAGACAAACAAGGTTGGTGACCGGGTTGAAGGCTGGTGAGCTTAAATGACAAAAGTTCCAATGGTTGAAGACACAAAGGGATCATATTTACATTGGATAAATAGGCCATTCGGCCCAACACATCGATGCTGGGGGTTATGGCCCACTGGTGTCCCTTCCTAGTTTCCTTATCTAAATCTGAAGGAAATAGTGGAGACATATATAAGGAGAGACCAAACAAGCATACGAGGGAGCAACAATAATGGTGGTTCCTCCAATAGTGCAAGATAAAGTCCAGTAAACTCCAATTAAAGATAGTTCAAGGGTCTCCAATGATGAAGATAGTAGCTCAGGACCACTCCCCAACAACTAGAGAGCAGTCCTGAGCCACTATCTACCTCAGTGGAGAACTTCAGACTACCTTTATTTGGATTTTACTGGGCTTTATTTTGCACTAAATGTTATTCCCTTTATCATGTATCTGTACACCATGGATGGCTCGATTGTAATCATGTATAGTCTTTCCGCTGACTGGTCTGCATGCAACAAACGTTTTTCACTGTACCTCAGTACATGTGAAAATAAAGTAAACTGGAGGGGAGGGTGGAGGGAATTGGCGACAGCAGACGCAAGAACAAAGAACCGAGGTCTTACCTTCCGCACCCTCCAGGTCGGCTGTGGCAGGCGCCCCCTAGAGCACAAAGGCTGAACAGTGGCCGGGCGAGGAGAGGGACGGCGGTTTGCTAGCTGAATGAGGATCTGGGCTGAGGCGATGGTTGGAGGCCCTGAAGCAGCCTGGGCGGCTCGACTGGATTGGGAGCCGCTCCAGGAGAGCGACACATGGACCAAACACGGCCTGCAGCGGCCAAGCCTACAACTTCACTTGGCCAGGCCGACCCTGCAACACTACCGGGGACAACAGGCCTTTAAGGCCAGCTGCATTTAAAGGCAGCCTGGACTTGAAAATGGCGCCAAAACCTGGCGACTCTTGGATATTATCTCAGTGGACTACTTCTATACACTTTGTGTTTATATATAATAATACTTTACTGAACTGTATACAAAAAAAAAGAACTTCACTGCACCTCGGCACATGAGATAATAAAGAACCATTGAGCCATTGAACATTTACTTTGTAGAGAAATTGGAACTTTTCAGTCATATTTAAATAACTATTATTATGCTAATCAAGTGAAAGAAAAAGTGGTCTCCAATCCCAGGAGAAATTGATGTAAAACCTGCCTGTAAAAAAACGGGCAGGCTCACAGACAAGTTGGTAAAAGGATTAAAACACTAACTAAGCAGCTTAGTCATTGCAGTGACTGGGACAAGATTTGAGATTGTTCTATTTGGTGCTTTACAAAGCCACAGCAAGGCTTTTATGGAAGTGGGGGATGAAACTATTAACAATCATCTCCCACCACTACATTTTTAAATACTCACATATGCAGGCAAAACGCTAAAGTTCATTTCAATCTTTCTAATAACATATAGACCACAAATGTACAAAATGAGTGCATCTTTCATTCTTATATTCAAAATTTACCTCAATTACTTTACACTAAATTATTAGTGCTCATTACTGTCCAGCCACCTCATCCCAGCTGCCCAACCCCATAGGTATCTGCCTCCATTACCTGCAAAGAAGCCAATCCATTTCCCTGGTGTTAACTACTTGCCTAAGACTCAATAATGGTTTGCAGACTTGACAGTCCTTTTACATGCTAAAAATTTGCCCATTGGCATGGGCAGAAAAATAAGCTGTGTAGGATGGAATTGCAGATGCTGGTTTAAACCGAAGATAAACACAAAAAGCTGGAGTAACTCAGCAGGTCAGACAGCAGCGCTGGAGAAAAGGCATAGGTGACATTTCGGGTCGAGACCCTTCCCAGTCTGGAGTAGGGTTGAAGCTAGGGTTGCCAACTGTCCCGTATTAGCTAGGACATCCCGTATTTTGGGCTAAATTGATTTGTCCCGTACGGGACCGCCCTTGTCCCTTATTAGTAGGGTTATCATATCATATCATATATATACAGCCGGAAACAGGCCTTTTCGGCCCTCCAAGTCCGTGCCGCCCAGTGATCCCCGCACATTAACACTATCCTACACCCACTAGGGACAATTTTTTAAAAACATTTTACCCAGCCAATTAACCTACATACATGTACGTCTTTGGCGTGTGGGAGGAAACCGAAGATCTCGGAGAAAACCCACGCAGGTCACGGGGAGGACGTACAAACTCCTTACAGTGCAGCACCCGTAGTCAGGATCGAACCTGAGTCTCCGGTGCTGCATTCGCTGTAAAGCAGCAACTCTACCGCTGCGCTACCGTGCCGCCAACTTCCCCACTCCCAAATAAGGGTTAAAGGGTCACGTCACCCAGGCTCGATCCTGACCTCTTTTTTAAAATTTATTTTTTAATATAAAAGTTTTATTCCAAAGAAAAACATACAAACATACTAAGCAAAATGTGATCAAACAAAAGCCGCCTGTATCGGCAGTTTACAAAACAAACAATTATCACATTAAAATCCCGCCATCTCTGTCAACAATACATTCAACCCCCCGCGGCGACCAGCGTTCACGGAAGGCCTCCATAGTCCCCGTGGACACCGCGTGTTCCCTCTCCAGGGATCGATCCTGACCTCGGGTGCTGTTTGTGTGGCGTTTATACCTTCTTCCTGTGACCATGTGGTTTTCCTCTGGGTGCTCCGGTTTTCCCCCCACATCCCAAAAATGTGCAGATTTGCAGGTTATTTAACCTCTGTAAATTGCCCCCTGTGTGTAGGCAGTGGATGGGAAAGTAGGATAACATAGAACTAGTGTGAACGAGTAATCAATGGTCAGATGAAATGTCAGAGATGAGAAATGGAAGAGAAGTTTGGATAGAGCCTGACATAGAATGTGTGGGAAGGAATGATTATGGCCTGGTGCTCATCTGTGGGGGTCATGGTCCAAATAACCTTTGCTTTCCCTCTCTCTCCTCCCTTCACCATCTTAGTCCCGACTAGTTTCACTGTTCTGATTAAATTTTACTGATTGTACACCTTGTTGTCACCTTCCTCTCAGCTAATAATGAACCATTCTACGTTTTCCTTGATTAGCATCCCCTTTGATCTGTGTTTTCACACCTTACTCTTCCATATCTCCATGTCTCCCTTGCCCCTGACTCTCAGCCTGAAGAATGGTCTCTACCCGAAACGTCACCCAATCTTTCTTTCCAGAGATGCTGTCAGCCTGTCCCGCTGAGTTACTCCAGCATTTTGTGTCTACTGTCTAGAATGTGTCCGGTTCCCTCTAGCATCTTAAGGACATGTGGGTTGGCAGGTTGATTGGCCATTGTAGATTCCCTCAGTGTGTGAAGGTAAGTAGTGGGATGGGCCGAAGTTGGATGGGTATATGATGAGGGTAAATTCGAATTTCACTCTCCCTAAATTGGTACAAGTGACAATAAATTGACATTGACCTTGAAACCTAAACTAGGATTACGGTGGCGTTGTGGACGATTGCTTATTGATTGGCATGGATTGGCTGGGGACCTGTTTCGGTGTATGACTCTGTGGTCCCCTACCCAGAGGGTAGTCCCCTGCCCCGACGTGCAGCGGCAGCGTCTTCGCCCGCCCCGGATCGTGGGGCTTGGGTCGGCTCGCTGCAGACCTTTCACGGTCCGGCGCGGCCTGGAACGTGGCCAACTACAACAGCCTGACCGCGGGAGAAGACGGCAGGGGAAGAGAAAAGACATTTTGGCCTTCCATCACAGTGAGGAGGTGACTGGAGGAGACTCACTGTGATGGATGTTTCTTTTTTTTTTGTGTGTTTTGTGTTGGTTGTGGTTGTGTAATTGCTTATTTTATTGCTCTTATTGTTGGACTGTGGGTGACAAAATTTCGTCCAAAAGACCTGTTTTTTGGATGACACATAAAGGTAATTCTGATTCTGATTCAGAGCACTGCATAGGTGAAGCTGGTAGGATCTCTGGCACCAACACAGTTTTGTTAAGCACGACCCAGTCATCATTTGATTTTATCTATGCACATTTCAGAGACAAATACTGGATAGAATTTCAGCCTAATACTTTTACCCCCCCCATCCCCTAGTTTAAATAGCTTAGGCTAGGTTTAACATCACAAACCTTACATGCTGCCTTACAGCGCCAGAGACCCGGGTTCGATCCTGACTACGAGTGCTGTCTGTATGGAGTTTGTACGTTCTCTCTGTGTCCGTGCGGGTTTTCTCCAGGTGCTCCGTTTTCCTCACACACTTGTAAGACGTACAGGTTTGTAGGTTAATTGGCTTAGGTTAAAGTGTGAATTAATCCTCATGTGTAGGATAGTGCTAGTGTACTGGTTGGTGTGGACTCGATGGGCCAAAGGGCCTGTTTCCGCACGGTATCTCTAATGTATAAAGTCTAAAGAACCAGTGTGCTAGATCAGATCAAATAACTTACACATAGAGAAGGATCGACCATAAGCTTGACCAAAACACAAAGTGGAGAAGGCTCCTGACCTGAAACGTTGCCTATCCATTCGCTCCTCAGATGCCGCCGGAACCATTGAGTTACTCCGGCATTTTGTGTTTTGCTCAAAAATCTAGCATCTGCAGTCCCTTGTGTTTCGACCAGAAGCTTTGCAGGGTTGTAGAGCTTTGTAATACAATTGGGTTGTTCCTTTATTTGCCAGACCCTCAGGCAACCCTTCCATTTATTTTTAACTGTGCATTTTTAAGTCCACAGCTGATTACCAATTTCTGTATTTCCATTCTAAAGCTGCCTTTGTTACTGCAATAAATGACATGCGCATGATTCTGCCTCCTAATGAAACGATGGTACCTACAGCTAATTTTAAGGCTGGCGACAAGAAACAATCTTTTATTTGAACTACCATTTAAAATTTTATTTTAAATTTCAATCTGCAGAAGGTTTGGGCAGCTCGATGTCACAGCGGGAGGGTTGCTGCCTTACAGCGTCACAGACCCAGTTTCCATCCTGACAATGGGCGCTGTCTGTACAGTGTTTGTACGTTCGTCTTCTGACCCGCGTGAGTTTTCGCTGGGAGCTCGGTTTCCTCCGACACTCTAAAGGCGTACAGGTTTGTAGGTTAATTGGTTTGGTAAAATTGTAAATTTTCCCTAGTGGTGTGTAGGATAGCATTAGTGTGCAGAGATTGTTGGTTGGCGTGGATTCGGTGGGCCGAAAGACCTCTTTCTGCACTGTATCTCTAAACTAAACTAAAGAGTTCCGACCCGAAACATCACCCATCTTTTGTCTCCAGAGATGCTGCCTGACCCGCTGAGTTACTCCAGCACTTTGTGTCTGTCTTCTGTATAAACCAGCATCCGCTGTTCTTTCCTACACAATCTTTTATTTAAACTATTTATTCACAAAATGCTGGAGTAACTCAGCAGGTCAGGCAGCATCTCAGGAGAGAAGGAATGGGTGACGTTTCGGGTCGAGACCCTTCTTCAGACTGATGTCAGGGGGGCGGGACAAAGGAAGGATATAGGTGGAGACAGGAAGATAGAGGGAGATCTGGGAAAGGGGAGGGGAAGAGAGGGACAGAGGGACTATCTAAAGTTGGAGAAGTCGATGTTCATACCACTGGGCTACAAGCTGCCCAGGCAAATAGATCATTCAGCAGTTGGACGAAATATTGTCAAGTATTTTTTTGGGGGGGTCAGGAGGTTGTTGCACAAAATAAACCTTGACCTGGCTGGAAAATGTTCCACACATAAATGTCAAATGTCAAGATCACCTGTTTTGATCCAACCTGTTTGCAAACTTGGCTCAGACTGCGTGATGAGCAACGAAGACATATAAACACAAATATACAAAAACCTAACCTTTTGGAGATGGTTGGCATTGAAGTGCAAGGTAATTAATAGCCACTCCACTCCGAAATCTCCTCAACGTATGTCAGCTTTGAAGAAGTTCTCCTCCTCTCTCCGACGAGAGTTCAGCAACATCCTCTCTCGCTGCTCCCCCTCTGTGATTCCTCCTTCCCTCCAACTCTACGACCACGTTTTGACCCAGAAAGAGTCTGAAGAAGGGTCTCGACCCGAAACGTCACCCATTCCTTCTTTCCCGAGATGCTGCCTGACCTGCTGAGTTACTCCAGCATTTGGTGTCTACCTGCAAGGTAATTACGATGCACCTAAATCCTGTTTGCCCACTTCCTGCTCACGCGACTGTAAATACCTTCAAGATGATAGTGATAGCTTTCCTTAGTTAAAAGACGCACTCAAACTTTGTTCTATTCATTTGGCACAGAAGTTCACTGTCGGTGGTTCCAATTGCTGGTGTTGATAAAATGCAGTTTAACTCAACAGTGCTCAATGTGTAAATATTCAACAGTTTATAAGCTATGCATGTGACAGGGAAAACAGGGAAATAAATTCTGCCTACACTTCACACTGCCTTGGGAAAGCAGACTAACGCTATCCCACACACACTAGGGACAATTTACAATCATACAATTTACAAATATACCAAGCCAATTAATCCACAGACCTTTCCATCTTTGGAGTGTGGGAGGAAACCGGAGCACCTGGAGAAACCCCACTCAAGTCACGGGGAGAACGTACAAACTCCGTACACACAGCACCCGTAGTCAGGATCGAACCCGGTTCCCTGGCGCTGTAAGACGACAACCCTACCGCTGTGCCACCGGGCCGAACCAAAGGCGCCAAATTATGGCGACTATGCATGGGTGGATTGTGCAAAAGTATTTCACTGTGCACTGCATATGTGACAATAAAGAACCATTAAAAAGATAATGATGGAAAGATCTGGAAACACTGAAATGCATGGTCTGGCAGGTTGGGTGAGTCCCTGAATCTGTGCTGGTAACATTCCTGACACAATTAACAATAGTTTGTTATTTTAGTCATTTGGATAAGGTAGAATAATGCCTGTACACTGGTTTCATGTTTTCCCTTATTTATGAAACCACCCTTTTAGGGGAGTAATTGGAGAATGTGGACTGGAATTTTAATGACGAAAACATGGGAAACTAACCTATGGACCCATGATTAAGAATGAAGAAACAATTAACAGCATGAAAAGAAAGATGATAACAGCATCAACTGTGTTGGCTTCAGAGCCATAGTGTTATGCAGCACAAGGCAGTCTCTCTGGCCCACCGAGTCCATCAATCACCTTTTACACTAATCTTATACTAATCCCATTTTATTCTCCCCACATTCCCGCCATTTGAAGATTCCACCACTCACTTACAGACTTGGGATAATTAACCTATTAACCCGCACGTCTCTGGGATGTGGTAGAAAACTGGAGCTCCAGAGGAAAAACTCACGTGGCCGTTGTGAGAACGTGCCACTTGCAGAAAGAGGGACCCCGAGGTCAGGATTGAACCCAGGTCATTGTAGCATGAAGACACAAAAGTTCATACATTCATAAATTCTTAAGACATGGGAGCAGAATTAGGCCATTCGCCCCATCGAGTCTACTCCGCCATTCAATCATGGCTGATCGATCTTTCCCTCTCAATCCCAATCTCCTGCCTTCGCCCCATAACCTTTGACACATTGCTAATCATGAATTTGTCAGTCTCCACTTTAAATATACCCAATGACCTGGCAACCACAGTCATCTGGGGCAATGATTCACTCCGCTCCGACTAAAGAAATTCCTTTTCATCTTTATTTATATGCTGTAACTGTAATTCTTTTTTGTGCACAATCCGCAGGCATTGCCACTTTCATTTCACTGCACATCGTGTATGTGTATGTAACAAATAAACTTGACTTGACTTGACAAAAAACTGAAGATGCTGGAATCTTGAGCATGCTGGCGGAACTCAGCAGGTCAGGTAGCATCTGTGGAGGGAATAGACAGATGACCTTTTGGGTTGGGACCCTTCTTCAGACTGATGGAGCTAGGGGGGTAGAACACTGGGAAATAGAGGTAAGGATGGGGCAAAGCCTAGCAAGGTTCAGTGAGGTACTGTAGCAGAATAATATTATTTAAATGGTTCATAAAAGATGGAGTTGAAAATAAAAGTATGCTTGAAATCTGAAACAGAAAATGCACCCAGCAAATCAGGCAGCATCTGTGGAAAGACAAGCAGGGTTAACGGCTCAGGTCATTAGAACTAAAACATATTAAAGTCATAGTCATAGAATTATACAACGTGGAAACAGGCCCTTTGGCCCAACTTGCTCACACTGACCAGCATGTTCCATCCACAATAGTCCCACCTGCCCGTGCTTGGCCCACACCCCTCTAAACCTGCCCTATCCATGTATCTGTCTAAATGTTTCTTAAACGTTGCGATCGTAACATTTCTATTCTGAAGTTGAGATCAGCCAACATTGAGGGCCACTCTCTCTGGAATAATGTCTTAACTGGAGGGTTGAGGCATACATCAACACAAGTAAACAAGCTCACCAGATCTGTGGCTGTGGATTCTGGCACATCTGAAGGCAGTGTGCTCGGTTCTTGCTCTTGCTCTGCTCTGTTTACTGCTGTTGTCCTCACTTGTGTCTCTGCAAACTCTCTCCACCGTCCCTCCAACCCTGACTCCAGCCCAATCGCACCGTCCCAAATGCATGTTTGAAGTCTCCTAACACAGACCATGCATCTAACTATGTGTCGGGAAGAAGATAGAGGAGCTTGAAAACATTAAAGTCCCATTTCAGGAACAGCTTCTTCCCTACAGACATCAGTCTAATAAACATTACAACCTCCAAATAAGCTCTAAACCACATAGACTTAGGGGAATTGGTTTTGTCTTTTTGCACTATTATTGTTTGTCTTGTGTGTGTGTGTGTGTGTGTGTGTGTGTGTGTGTGTGTGTGTGTGTGTGTGTGTGTGTGTGTGTGTGTGTGTGTGTGTGTGTGTGTGTGTGTGTGTGTGTGTGTGTTTTTTGTGTATATATATATGTACATGTATACTAGACCAAGTGGACCCGTTGGGCCCAAATCTCACCTGCATTGGTGCAGCACCCTCTCCTCCCCCTCCCCTCTCCCCCCTTTCCTCCCCCTCCCCCTCCCTTCCCCTCCCTCCCCCTCCCCCTCCCCCTTCCCCTCCCCATTCCCCTCCATCTCCCTCAACCCCCCTTATCCTCCCTCCTCCCTCCCCCCTCCCTCCCCCTCCTCGCCCCTTCCCTCCCCACCCCCCTCCGCTTCCCCTCCCCCTTAACCTCCCATATCCTCCCTCCCCTTTCCCCTCCCCCTCAACCCCCCATATCCTCCCTCCTCCCCCTCCCTCCCTCCCCGCTCCCTCTCTAGTAGATTTAAACTTTAACACGTGAATAACTTTTAAAATATAACACCGATTTCAATGAAAGCTTCCATTAGCACCAAAGGGACGGCGGTGAGCAAGGTGGGCCTAAAATTGTCGCGCTATCGTATACTGTTTTGGCTGAAGTTCGATCACAAACAAACAAACAAACAAGAGTTTTTACTGAACTTTTTTTTCTCGTTTATTATATTTTTTACAGAGTACTCTGTGCACATATTCTGATGTACTGCTGCAAGTAAGAATGTAATTGTTCAGTTTGGGACACATAACAATAAAGCACTCTTGACTATTGACTCTCTTGGCTCTTGACCATCCCCAAATCTTTTGCTTTATCTCCTAATAGCCAATGCTCCACTTGCTTGATACAAGATTCTCACAGCTCCATCCTGTGTCATCTGATGTTTGATGCTTCCTGCTGAGTGTGTGCCTTTCCATTGATGCTTCTGCCTCACATCGTTCCAGGATTCATCTTCCTCAACCCCCAGCGCTGCCCCCCGCGTATTTCTCTACTTGCAACTACAACTCTGAATTCTCCCCGTACCACAACAACCTGGGATGGTGCTACTGGCAGAGAGAAGATGTTTACCACACTAAGCTTACTAAGTTAATTCCCGGAATGGCGGGACTGTCATATGTTGAAAGACTGGAGCAACTAGGCTTGTATACACTGGAATTTAGAAGGATGAGAGGAGATCTTATCGAAACGTATAAGATTATTAAGGGGTTGGACACGTTAGAGGCAGGAAACATGTTCCCAATGTTGGGGGAGTCCAGAACAAGGGGCCACAGTTTAAGAATAAGGGGTAGGCCGTTTAGAACTGAGATGAGGAAAACCTTTTTCAGTCAGAGAGTTGTCAATCTGTGGAATTCTCTGCCTCAGAAGGCAGTGGAGGCCAATTCTCTGAATGCATTCAAGAGAGAGCTAGATAGAGCTCTTAAGGATAGCGGAGTCAGGGGGTATGGGGAGAAGGCAGGAACGGGGGACTGATTGAGAATGATCAGCCATGATTACATTGAATGGTGGTGCTGGCTCGAAGGGCCGAATGGCCTCCTCCTGCACCTATTGTTTATTGTCTATTATCTAAGTGAATAAGGGCTGATCTCTTACACACATTGTCTCGTGTATAATGAAACATCACTGTTGTGCTCACACACACACAGAACTAAATTCCCTTTCCCAACCTAAAGAAATCTTCTAGTCTAGTTAATCACTGATTTCTAAGATTCAATTGATGAAGAATATCCTTGGTTTATTTAATATCTAGTTTTCTCTCTGAAGTATGTCTGAATTTTCTATTTCGTGCAAGTTTATGAACACCCTTACAATATTCTCAGCCTAATATCATCAGTTAAATTGGAAATTGGGTTGGCTTCATTTAACACACTGCTTCAGGTTATAAGCAAAGCAGTAAACACTGATACGAAAATAAATTGTTTAAAATAACTCATAGATAAAAATCAAACAGCACTTAAAATGTTGTATTTTTGCTTGCAGAATTCTGAACATTAATTTAATGTCTACCAATATATAATATACAAACTTGATCTTCCCTGGTTGCTGCTTCGACCATGTTGGAAACCACCATTTTGAGAATAATTTAATCATTGGTATTGTTCAACAAGGTCAAACAAAATGGATCTACTTCCTTCTGCATATACAATGATGTTTCTCAAAGCCATTCCTTTGCATTACTCTCCTTCTCCCTACCCCCGCAACCATAGATACACATTCACTGAGGCACACATACCGGCACAACATTGCATTACCACACTAATGGAAACATAGACAAATATCTGGCTCAGTGACACTCTGTGAAGTGGGAATTCAATTCTGGTTATTGTTAACATTGAAAAATAAGTAAGTTGCAGGAGTGAAGCAATAGGCTTTTTGACCGAGTTCACAATGTTTTTTTCATGTACCTGTATATAGAAACACGGTAATTTCGCCCTCACAAGATTTTGTTATATGAGCCTTTTCTAATTTAAAAAAAAGCTCAGAACCTTTATATTGAGAGGCAGAATATTGCCCATTGAATAACAATCAATGAAATGTATCTTTTTTAAATGAGCAGAAGTTTTAGACAATGAATGTTTGATACGTTGTAAGAATGAATGTAACGTGCAGTGGGTCAAAGTAGAGGAAATTGTGATGCTGTTACTCAGAACCAAGTATAGTTTGGCTGCTAAGTATTTGGCCAGAATCTATCTCCTGCTTAAATTAACTTGACACATAAGTGCAGTCAGATCGGTATTGGGATTTTATAAATAGGGTGGCTGAAACAAGGCTTAGGGTGAGAGATAAAGCAGAATTGAACTACTAATCTGTACATGTTAGATCTAAAAAGGTATATTTGGAAGACTGACTTCCAACAATGTTATCGTTTAATTTATTTTTGAAGATTGGATTATCTGTGCTTACTATTCTATATGGTTTTAATGTGGAATTTATTTGATATATCTGAAAGCACTTAAGAAGTTATTGTGATTTTTATTGCACCATATAAAAATTACTCAGATATATCAAATTTGAGATATAAACAATGACCCTCTTCTAATTATTTGATTGAATTACAGTCTCCAAAAGACAAATATTATTGTTTGACGGATAATTTGTACGCATCATGCTCTTTTTCAAATACAAGAGTCATCTTTGTGGCCTTAATGTCAGGGAGTTGATGACTCACCTTTTTTTTAAAAATCCTCCACCGGCATCAAGAGATCTTGATTAAACAAAAGGAGAAGAAAGGCCGAGGGGATGATAAACAATCTGCAGACAAGATTGTGAGCTGACTTTTACATACCAAAGGCTGAGCAAAGTAGAAAATTGCAATCTCTTTTTATTTGCTAACTCCACCAGCCCCCACTTCATCTTATCCAAGGTTTGTATCAAGTCTTGGAATGAAGTATTGATTTTTTGAGGATTTTTGTGGAATGAGAAGAGAAGGAAATTACTCGTAGGTGAATGGAGAGAGAGAAAAAAACAACTTTGTTGGGGACAGTTGTGTCCTCAGAGTATTGCTTCCTGTCATTTGTACTTTTGTTGATGGCCTTGTGTGCTTGAATTAGTTCAGACAGGAAACTGGAGGAAAATAAATATCAGATGTTGAAAGAAAGAAAGGATGAAAGAAAGAAAGAAGAGAGAGAGTTGAAACAGATGTAAGAGAAATTACTGCCTCTCCTCCATAAATTAATTTTGCAGCTAGTAAATGTTATACATTTCTACAAAGAGAAATGTGCATGTTTCGAGACAATGTAAATATTCCACCCTTTGTTAAAAAAGTACCACAATGCCAGAGACCTTTACTTTGTATCTGAAAAATCAAAGGTGTCAAGAGTGTTTAATGGTCATATGTAACGACAATGGAACAATGTCAGTCCTACTTGCAGCGGCTTATCAGGCCTGTAAGCACAATACGCACACAAATAAAATAATCCCCAAAAATCAATAAATCAATAGCCATAATACTACTGCAATCCCCCCACCCCCCTCCCCAAAGTCCACAGTGCAACCAAATACCAAAAATGTGTATTAGTCATTGGCCCTTATGTGCAGGCAAATACTTTTCATAGATATGATACCAAGATCACGTGGCAATTAGATTGTGAATATGGCCATTAATAATTATCTCATTCAATTTTATAGCACAAAATTCTGTTCTTCTAATATAATAATAAATCTCTGACAGCCTTTTCAAAAGTATTTAGTAAATACTTTCAAACATTCTGTGTCTGAAATGCAGATAACATCTATCTGCATTTTCAGTGGATAATGGGTGTTTTGGTTATATTATTTTAAGCTTTAAAACTAATTTCATGTTGTTACCTGGAGATGACCATTGTAATTTTTTAATCAACCACTGGAAAAACCATGAAGCTATTCCACCTAAGGCAGAGAAAGCTTTCCAGCAGTAAACACATGTGACGCAAAGGACAATGTTAGTGTGCAGTGTGGTGTATTCAGCTTTTAGGCACAGATGGAAAATCAACACAACAGGAGTAACAGCAATCTATATCGATATACTGTCATCAACATAGCTGAACTTCCCAAAGTTAGGATGTTCAGCTATGTTAATGACAGTGTTATAAAAAAAAATTAGTCCATAAGCTACACAAGGGGAATTACAACATGCATATTTCAATGAGATAAGCTTTAAGGAGCATTTTAAGGGGGAGAAAAAGATCAGGCGTTGATAGGTTAGGGGAGGGGATTCCAAGTCTCGGGGTTTTGGCAAGTACGATTAAGTATGTGGAACTTTGAAAAAACAGATTGGAGCCTAGATATTACAGATGGCTGCAGGCTACAGAAGATAATGGAAATGGACACAGGGAATTGTAAACAAAGATGAGAAAAAAAAATTCAAGAAGATTTAAATTTTCCAAAATATTCTTTATTAATAAACTGTGCAATTTATAATGAAGTGATTCAAATGTGGTAATTGATATTATTCAACCTGCTAACAATATTTACATTATATCAGCATTACATCACACCAAACATCACATTTTGAAAGAAAAAAAAACTGCAGATGCTGATCTAAATCGAAGGTGGACACAAAAGAAGGGTCTCAACCTGAAACGTCACCCATTCCTTCTCTCCCGAGATGCTGCCTGAGCCGCTGAGTTACTCCAGCATTTTGTGTCCACCATCACATTTTGAAAGATTGATTAAAAGATTGAAAGATACAGCATGGAAACAGGCCATTTGGCCCACCATCAATCATTATTGGTTCATACTAGTTCTATGTTATCCCACTCACACAACCACGCCCCTGCACACTGGGGGCAATTTACAGAGGCCAATTAAACTTCAAACCTGCATGTCCTTGGGAGGTGGAAGGAACAGGAGAAGGCAGAGGAAAACCGAAATAGTCACAGGGGAAACGTGCAAACTCCACCCAGATAGCATTCAAGGTCAGGACTGAACCTGGGTTTCTAATTGTGTGAGACAGTAGTTCTACCAGCTGGGCCACAGCGCCACCCTCAAGATACATTTCTTTAACAGACATTCCATAAGCGACATCTGAGGAACTGTTTCGCATGTTCCAGACCCTCAGGGTGTAATGGAAAAAGGACCCTAAACTGTAACCATCTTTTTTGCAGAAGGTGTTAAATCTCTGGAATTCTCTACCCTTAAGTATCGTGGAGGCTAAACCATTGGAGGTATTTAAAGAGGAAGTAGATCATTATTTGAATGAATGGGGAATTGAGGGAAATGGAGAAATGGCATTAAAAAAAACATGATGAAACCTGGGGAACAAGTCATCATGATGATATTCACAAAATGCTGGAGTAACTCAGCAGGTCAGGCAGCATCTCAGGAGAGAAGGAATGGGTGACGTTTCGGGTCGAGACCCTTCTTCAGACTGAAGAAGGGTCTCGACCCAAAACATCACTCATTGAGATGCTGCCTGACCTGCTGAGTTACTCCAGCATTTTGTGAATAAATACCTTCCATTTTTTACCAGCATCTGCAGTTATTTTCTTATATCATGATGATATTGAATGGTGAGACAAACTTGAGGGGCTGAATGGCTTACCCCTGCTCCTATTTTCTTATATTTTGATCTTATCCATAGAACATTTGCAGAGGCTGCGCCAAGCTTCAGTGCACCCAGCTACATGTCCCTCAGCACGTCGCGAAGGGGATTCCACTCCCCAAAGAGAAAGTAGGTGGCACAGTGGTACACCTGTAGAGTTGCTGCCTTACAGCGCCAGAGACACGGGTTTGATTCTCACTACGGGTGCTGTCTGTACGGAGTTTGTTCGTTCTCCCTGTGACCTGCGTGGGTTTTCTCCAGGTGCGCCCGTTTCCTCCCACACTCCAAAGACGTACAGGTTTGTGGGTTAATTGACTTTGGTAAACATTGTAAAATGTCCCTAGTGTGTAGGGCCGTGCTCGTGTACGAGGGTCATTGGTCGGCGCGGACTCAGAGGGCCGAAGAGCCTGCTTCCACGCTGTATCTCTAAATTAAACGAAACTATGGTTATTTTATACATTTTGGCTACTGTTTTACTTTGACAGGTATGTGCATAAATTATTCAACATTTCAAAGGTTAACTCTGAGGATGCAATTGCTAAATGTCGACAACATATTAAAATCTGTAAGTCTTGAATAGAAAAACTTCTTCAAAGAAGCTCCCACCAGAATCGGTTAAAAAGATGTTTGTTATAATGGGAACATTGTCATACCGAAGGTTGTTACACCAGTGTTCTACTTTATTCTGTAATTTACTCAAAAGCAAAAATAAACTAAAACATGTGGAGCAGCAAAATACAACCTCATGTAGAATTTAAGTGTGTGTAATTTGGGTTACAAACATCCATGGCATAGTGTGCGTCTTTAGAAAGAAACTGCTACTTAACTGGAAATGACAGATAATTGTAGATAATTGTGTTCAGTTACAAAAATGAATACATTGGAGTGTAAATAGAAAATGCTTCAGTATTCCCCCCCCCCCCCCCCCCCCCCATTTTCATTACGTTGAAACTTTCTTGGATCTATATTTTTTAATCATGCCTGTGAAAGACAACAATAGAGACCTGTATCTTATGAAAATGATGTGTACTTAACAAAACCTTTGCACTGGTCAAAGTATCTCAATAAAGCAAGGCACACACAAAAGATAAAAGTTGATGCACCACTGATATGGCAAACGTAATTTAATTTAGAACAAATAAATCTCATTTGAGTCTTTGCAAGTATTAATGGGATCATCTGCAAGACAAAATCTCCTCAAATATATCCGACTGGAAATGCTAATAACGAAAACCTTGCATTTACATAGAGAATCACTGTTAATTTGCTCAGGTCATCGCAGACTACTTTGCAGCCAATGAGTTATTTTAGGAAGTGTAGTCACTGATCACGATTAGTGAACATGAAGTATGGTATGTAAAGGAAGGGACTGCAGATGCTGGTTTAAACCGAAGATAGATGCAAAGTGCTGGAGTAACTCAGCGGGACAAGCAGTATCTCCGGAGAGAAGGAATGGGTGACATTTCGGGTCGAGACCCAGTGTGGTATGGTACTTTGTGGTATGGTAGGTGCATGTTCTGCACAGTAAGAAACTAATAAGATGAGTTTATTTCACAAAATGCTGGAGTAACTCAGCAGGTCAGGGAGCATCTCAGGAGAGAAGGAATGGGTGATGTTTCGGGTCGAGACCCTCCTTCAGACTGATGGTGAGTTTACTGCTTGGGCTGATGAAAGACTTTCGACTTTACTTTTAGACTTTAGAGTTACAGTGCGGAAACAAGCCCTTCGACACACCGAGTCGGCGCCGGTCAGTCTTCCCCCACACACTAACGCTATCCTACACACTAGGGACAATTTACAATTTTACCAACTAGCCAATTAATCTACAATCCTGTACTTCTTTGGAGTATGGGAGGAAACCGGAGCACCCGCAGAAATCCCGCATGGTCACAGGGAGAACGTACAAACTCCATTCACACAGACCCATAGTCAGGATCGAACCAGGATCTCTGGTGCTGTAAGACAGCAACTTTACCGCTGCGCCACTGTGCCACCGCCTTTCTCTTTTGAGGAGTGAGAGACTTTGGAGTTCCCTTCCAGGATTGCAGAAGAGTACTTGAACTTAAAGCAGAGGTAGGTTATGTCTTACTTAGAACACAAAATGCTGGAGGAACTCAATGGGTCAGCCAGCATCTACAGAGAGAATTGATATGTAATGTTTCAGGTCGGGGCAGTCCTTCCTAGGGTAGATTCTTAATAACCATGTGGGTGAACGTTTACTGGGGCTAGATGGGAATGGGAAGTTATAAGATCAGCCATAATCTAATTAAAAGACAGGCTGGAGGAACCAAAAGGCCAAGTCTGCTCCAAAGTTGTATGAACGTTTTGTGAACACACTGGTAAGAGTTTATTTTATCTTCTTTGATAGATCATGGGGTGTGTGATGGTTTCATTGTTGTTCGATAGTGTTCACTGAACCAGATGAAGATGATATTGTCAAGATCTTGGGATTTATGGCCAGAAAGACTTCAGCCCACCGAGTCCGCACTGACCAGCGATCCCCGCACATTAACACTATGCTACACACACTAGGGACAATTTACACTTATACCAAGCCAATGAACCTACAAACCTAGACGTCTTTGGAATGTGGGAGGAAACCGAAGATCTCGGAGAAAACCCATGCGGTCACGAGGAGAACGTACAAACTCCGCACAGACAGCACCCGTAGTCGGGATCGAACCCGGGTCACCAGTGCTGCAAGCGCTATAAGGCAGCAATCGCTGCGCCATCGTGCCGCCCCATCCATGCTGCCGAGGCTGGTCACTTGCTCTGAACAAAGGAGCACAGAATCAAGTCCAGAGTGAATAGAGAGCTGTCCACACTCAACACCAGCACAGATTTTGCCCCAGACATTTCATCCTCCCATAGATGGGTAGAGCGCTGAATACCATCAAACCTCACAAAATCCTCCCAGGCCTTAAAACCATCACAGTTTGGTTTGCTAAAAGCTCTGCCCAAGTCTGCGAGAAATTGCAGAGAGGTGTGGATGCAGCCCAGGTAAAACCTGCAGGTGATATGAGGGAAAAAAAGACACAAAGTGCTGGAGTAACTCAACAGGTCAAGCAGCAATCCAAGAGTAAACAACATCAGGAGAAGGATATATCTCGCATTTTGACCGTAAGCTTCCAAAATAGTAGAAGCACACCGGATTAGGTATCTTTGTTAACAAGATCCAGTGCAGACTGGATCACAGATATAAAGAAGTTTAAGTCAAAACTAATTTACTTTTGCAGTATTTAGTGGGATGATCTGTGAATAAAACTTGGAGGATTTTGTTTTGCGCCTTAAAGTAGTAAGAATGAACAAAACTACATTTTGTGTCCACAAGATATTTCAAAGGTGCTTTGTGGCCAATGAATTATTTCTGGAGTTGTTGTTGTCACAATGATGTAGTAACAGCCAGCACAGATCAGGCTGTGGAAATCCCAGCTGATGGTCCTTAATTGGTTCAGTAGAGCAAAAGTTACCTGGGATGAGGTCCTGCATTTTCACAACACAGGAGGAAGAAGGGGGCAAAATAAACGAGTTCACAGGAGGAGGTCGCCAGAGAAACATCAGGGATGACCCAATGACCTGGTACCAGTAACAAGGAAGTTTAACCATTGAACATATCTGGCCAAGGTTAGCGGAAACAACTGCGACTATACATTTGCTATCAATCCAGCAAACATCCATGTACATGGACACTTCCACGTACACTTCCACGTACACTTCCAGCTGCAAACTTCCACGTATACTTCAGCATCTGCAAACTTCTACTTGAACTTCTACAGGTGCACAGCAGAGAGCATACTGACTGGCTGCATGACGGCCTGGTTCAGCAACTTGAATGCCCAGGAGCAAAGAAGACTGCAAAAAGTGGTGGACACTGCCCAGTCTATCACGGGTTCTGACCACCTCACCATTGAAGGGATTTACAGGAGTCACTGCCTCAAAAAGGTAACGAACATTATCAGAGACCCACACCAGCCTGGCCACACACTCATTTCACTCCTGCCATCAGGAAGAAGATATAAGAGCCTGAAAACTGTAACGTCCACGTTCAGGAACAGCTCCTTCCCAACAGCCATCAGGCTGTTAAACACTACAACCTCCAAATAAGCTCTGAACTACATAGACTTGCAGCATTGGTTTTGTCTTTTCGCACTATTATTGTTTGTTTGCTTTTATGTGTATGTATGTATATATATTAAAATATATATATATATATATATATATATATATATATATATATGTGTGTGTGTGTGTGTGTGTGTGTGTGTTTTTGGATATATATATGTGTGTGTGTGTGTGTGTGTGTGTGTGTGTGTGTGTGTGTGTGTGTGTGTGTGTGTGTGTGTGTGTGTGTGTGTGTGTGTGTATGTGTGTGTGTGTGTGTGTGTGTATGTGTATGTTTGTGTTGTATATATGTATATATATGTTTGTGTTTTTATGACTGTTGGCAGATCAATTTCCCTTCCGGAATCAATAAAGTTCTATCGTATTGTATATGCATGTATGTGTGTATACACACTGAACGTTTTTTTCTTCTTTATTATATTGTTTACAGTGTACTATCTTTACATATTCTGTTGTGCTGCTGCAAGTAAGAATGTCATTGTTCTATTTAGGACATGACAATAAAACACTCTTGACTCTTGGCTCTATTTGCTGCTCAATCAAAGATCCAATTAATTCATGATTGTACATAATATTTCACCTTTTAGTGCTGCACAGTAAATTTTCAAGCCCAAGAACTCCAAAATCTATGCTGAATTTTTGTTGCAATAACAGGGTTAACTTTAAAACAAGTAAAGGTGTATTTAAGGACACACATTGCTGGAATAACAGGTCTGGAGAACATAGATAGGTGAACCCTATCTTTGGGTCGGAACCCTTCTTCAGACTACACCTCACCCATCCACATGCTACAGAGATGCTGCCTGGCCCACTGAGTTACTCCAGCACTGTGTGTCCTTTTTATGTAAACCAGCATCTGCAGTTCCTTGCTTCTACAAGGTGTATTTAAAGAAGAAGCAGAAACGAGAAAAGAAACAGCACGGAAAAAAACTGAACCTCACGGAGAACAATTCTGCTTTTGACATTTTTGCTTCTTTTACTTTTCAATTTTCTCCCTTCACCTCCTGAAGGCATTATCGATTCACTTAAGTGTAAGCCCTGTGGATAAATGAAAGCAAACTTTTCATCTGCCACAGCATCATTATTAACGTTAATTGTCTCACCTGCCATCTGCAGTCAATTCTTCCAGCAAAAGTTGATGAACAGCGATCAGGAGTTAGTTTCTGCCATTCCTGATGTGATGGCTCTTCAGTCATGTATGTTATTCTCACATCCTTAACAGCTCATTCACTGCAGACCAAAAGCCAGGTTAGGCTGCTCAGTCATGAAGTGGGTGAATTTGCTAGGCCACCAGGGGAGCCCAAGATGCTTATTTATGTTGCTTGAGCAGTGGAAACAAGTAAGCTGCCTAAACTGAGGCTCAATGTGTAATCAGATACTGACTTTGATAAGCAAAAGGTAAAATGAAACCTTCCCTCTGAGCAAATTCCATCTCTGTCATGAGCTGCCACAATTGAAAGCATTTGTTCTGCCCAGATAGATCAGAAACACAAACACCAGCTGCTAATTTTGAGTTGCGAATTAAATTGGATTAAACTCCTGTAAATAATAGAGCCAGTGGGATGAATCTTTCTATTGTATGGAGTTTTTAC
Source organism: Rhinoraja longicauda (assembly GCF_053455715.1). NCBI lineage: Eukaryota > Metazoa > Chordata > Chondrichthyes > Rajiformes > Arhynchobatidae > Rhinoraja > Rhinoraja longicauda. Next base: position 26,765,842 of record NC_135974.1, on the reverse strand, counting down.
GTACTCTCCATAACCCTGCCTGGGGTTTCTCCGGGTGTTCCGGTTTTCTCCCACACTCCAAAGACGTACAGGTTTATAGGCTAAATGGCTTAGTAAAAATTGTAAGTTGTCCCCAGTGTGTGTAGGATAGTGTTAGTGTGCGGGGATGGCTGGTCAGCACAGACTCGGTGGGCCAAAGGGCCTGTTTCCATGCTGTTTCCCCAAAACTAAGCTAAAAGATAATGAATAGCTTTTCACTTCCATTTGACACACAAGTAGAAACTACCTGGAAAATGGGTGTCGGAATGAACAGTCTGAATTCCAAAGTGACAGGAAACCATAGAAATGTGTGATATATTGTGTGGCCAATGTGAATTTTAACATGTTGTTTTCTCAGTTGCAGACAAAAGAAACATTAAAAAAAAATTGGACTATACCCAGTTAGTAAAAGAAAATCAGCCCATTGTTCCTGTAGAGTAACAACAGGATTTATAGTTTCTTTTGCATTGCACAATGTGTCATCATAGCCTTGGTAAACATTCCAAAGCAGTCTGACGGAAGTGCTGTATTATTGGAGGTACCATCCTTTCAGTAAGATGTTATCAGAGCCTTCTCTGTCAATTCACGTCAGCCCCAATAATCCCGTGGCACCATTGAAAGTATAGCAGACAGTTCAGGTGGTTCTATCCTCACAGTTAAGCATTTTCCTTCCTTCCAGGTTCCACTGGAATTAAAGCTCAATATCCCTGTCACTGTTGCGGGACAGGAGAAAAAGACACTTGGACATTGATTTTTAAGCACTTTTGCTCAATTGTTAAATGAATGTTGCAGATTCAGCTGGGGATCCTTCAAACGAGTTAGATAACGTTTGTGCACATTCCAGCAAGCACAGTAGAGTCTGAGCAAGGGTCCTAACCTGAAACGTCACCCATCCTTTTTCTCCAGAGATGCTGCCTGACCCGTTGAGTTATCATGTCATAAGTGATAGGAGCAGAATTAGGCCATCGGCCCATCAAGTCTACTCCGTCATTCAATCATGGCTGATCTATCTCTCCCTCCTCTAACCCCATTCTCCTGCCTTCTCCCCATAACCTTTGACACCCGTACTAATCAAGAATCTATCTATCTCTCCCCATCTCTGCCTGGAGTCCAGCAGAGTGCTCCAACACATTGTGTCTATCTTCAGCACGGGATTCGTTTCTCTGGGATTTTCGTCTTCCTCTCAAGCATTCCCTTGAGGATGAGGGTGACCTGCGTCCTCTCCTGTTCTGCGGGTTCCTGAGGTGGTCAAAGGTAGATTCTGGCTGAGGTGAAACAGTAGGTGTGGGGTGGGGTGGGTGTAAATTTTGGGAACTGGCGATCTCTTTACTTATTTTTGCTGGGCTTCTTACGTGCTGCTGGTGGAGGGATGTGGGATACTCAGTGTCATCCAGAATTAGTTCAGTTTAGTTTAGAGATACAGCGCGAAAACAGGCCCTTCAGCCCACCAAGTCTGCGCCGACCAGCAATCACCCCGTACACTTGCACTATCCTACATACGGCAGGACATTTTTCAATTTTTTCCTAAGTCAGTTAACATACAAACCTGTAAATCTTTGGAGTGTGGTAGGAAACCGGAGCTCCCGGAGAAAACCCACAGGGTTACATGTTGTCTGTACAAACACCGCACAGACAACAGCCGTAGTCAGGATCAAACCCGGATCTCTGGCACTGTAAGGCAGCCACTCTACCGCTGCGCGACCATCCTGCCCCATCTCCATCCACATCTGCATCTCGGGCATTCATACACCAGGGATGCCCGCAAGTTGTTAAGGGTGTTAGACTATTAAAGGAGGCTTTGAGAACATCATTTCTCTTGTGTAAATCAACTTTGAGTTGCGTATCTGTTTTTAAGAATCCAATATTAGGAATGTAAACACATATGGCCTCCCCAAGAGATTCGAATGATGGTGGAATCTTGAACAAAACACAAAGTGCTTGAGGAACTCAGCGTGTCAGGCAGTATCAGTAGAGGAAATGGACAGATGACATTTCGGGTCGGGACCCTTCTTCATTGTAATAGAGGGAAGAGAGCTGCAAAAGGGCTTCCTGGATGCAAAACAATTTTGGGCCACTGTGGTCTGGACCCTGTGTTTCATTTCCCCCCTTGCATCCATTAAACGAGTGTGGCTTTAACATTGGAACTGGTTGAAACCTATCTTGATCTGTTGAATGCAAAGGGTGCAAGATGTCCTGTATTTGGTGTGGAGGAATGTCCCAATTATATAATCCGTTTCAAGGAAGGAAACCAGCACTCCAAATTTTTTTCTCCCAAGTAATTCATCGATGGGATTATGTCAATGTTTGGTAGAAAGCAACTACGCAAGTATAACTTCTCAAAGTCGGGTGATCAAGAAACAAAGTTAAGCTACTTGTTTCAAAAGAATGTTGACATGGGGATCGAGATGTGTGATTAACTTGTGCACTAATTGTGCTGCCGTAAGGCTGGATGTATCCACAGGAAACTGAAGAAGGGTTCCAACCCGAAATGTCACCCATTCATTTTCTCCAGAGATGCTGCCTGACCGGCTGAGTTCCTCCAACACTTTGTGTCAGGATACTATCGCTGAGTGGTGAGGTCCAATTCGAGGTGCATATCTGAAAGCCGAGGATCGCTGTGACTGGACCAGGTTCTGGTCATCCCATGACCATGTCTGCTCTGGGAAACATTGAAGGATGGTCGAGGTGAGGGTAAAGGCTGGTTCCACTGTTCTCAGAAGCTGCATTGAAGGCAGCGGTTCCCTGGATGGCAATTCAAAGAGTCAGGGCCTGGAGATGGGGATGCAGTGCTGCATAGGTTTAACGGTCTCCTAGGTGGACATTGCCTGCAAGATACCTTCAAATGCCATCTCCCACCAACTTCCCCATTAGCATTCTACCGGCTATACAACCATGGCTGCCACGTCACACAACAGACCTATCTGTGCTCATTTACACATTCCCCTCTCTCTTAGCAATGGTACAGTGCCAAGATCCACTAGATGGACAAGTATGCCTGTATGTCTGACACCCCCCCCTACTCTGCTACTCAGTGGGACAACCCCTGTCGAAGCTGCGGCCAGCACTGGGCTAGAAGCCACACTGGCGACAAGAACTTGCTCTCTAATTCTCCCAAGTAACTTGCATTTTTGAGATGCTGCCTGACCCATTGAGTTACTCCAATATTTTGTGCCGATCTTCGGTGTAAACCAGCATTTGCAGTTCCTTCTTACACTTAACACAGTTTCCTGCACTTTAGTTTAGTTCAGCTTTAGCTTTAGTTTAAAGAAACAGTAAACAACCCCTCCTCACCCTTATTCACCTGTTAATATTGTCCCTTGTCAAACCCCTTCCCCTCACCTCTTTCTACCAAGTGGATACAGGTGAGAAGGTGTTTCTTTAGAGTAAAGAAATAAGTCCACGCTGACTATCAATCTCCCGTTTGCTTCTGATCTATAAAGTGTGCATGTAGTAAAAGCTCCAATAGGTTTTCTCTCTGCACCACAGTTTTACCATTGTCCCATTCTCAGAAACACAAGGACTGTATCCTGGTCAAGAAACTAGAGAAAGCCATTGAGGATAAAGCAACAGTCTTACACTCACAGTTACCAGCACAGAGAACAGCACTCCAAAGTAACGACATGGATGTTATTACGAGGCTAGCTTAGATGGGGCATCTTGGTTGGCATGGATTGGTTGGGCTGAAGGGCTTGTTTCAGAGACGGCACTTGGTGAATTCCCAGTCATAAATGGCCTCGGCCAGAGCAGAGGGTGAGGAAGATTAATTTTACGATGGGTTTCATTTCAGCTCAGTTGCCGCAGGATGGTGCCATCTGAGAAACAGTGCGTGTGTGTGTTGGGTTGGGTGGTGGTCATGCATCGTTGTTACCGAAAATAGCCATTGTCTTCCCACAGCCGCTCTTAGTTTGCTCTGGTTGCTTGAAGGTAACTGATATAATGGACCGCCGCAGAACGTAGGCACCATGCCCACTGCCAGTGAACCTGGCATCTGTCTCTGGGGTTTGCTGGCCACAGTTCACACACCAGCAGGGGATTTAGGTTGGGGCAGTGGTGACGTGTGATGTCCTTATGTGCAGTGAAGGTAACCCTGCTTCATGGACAGTGTGCAATCTCAGCACAGCCTTGCGCTCCATCACTGCCTTATTTTTTTAAAGCTGTATTCAGAATAATAAATATATACAAAACAAGAAGAGCGCAAAAGCTCTTCCGCCATTCTCAGCGGTTATACATACATGCATTAGCGTTATAGACACAGAGTGCTGGAGTAACCCTGCGGGTCAGGCAGCATCTCTTCAGAAAAGGAACAAAGGTGACATTTCGGGTCGGAACCCTTCTTCAGTCTGAATGCAAAGCAAATCTTTTGACTGTATCTTGGTACACGTGACAATAATAGACCTGACCTAAATGTGTAGGGAGGATTTGCAGATGCTGGCTTATACCGAAGATAGACACAAAATGCTGGAGTACTCTGTGGGTCAGGAATCTCTGGAGAAAAAGGACCCATTTTTTTTTCACCAGGGATGCTGCCTGTCCCACTGAGTTACTCCCGCACTTTGTGTCTATCTTCAGTATAAACCTAACCTCTCTGGTTTCTGGCAAAGCTGAATAAAATGTAATTAGATCTTCTTAAATCACAAGTCCCTACCTGCCTTTGTACTGAGCTCAGTTGGTCAAGAAATGATATGGTTTAAACGGGACATTCTTACAGGTCCCGTGATTGCAGTGACAGGCAGATTACACAAGACCTTTTGGTTCGCCTACTGCATTTCAAAATATTTCTGAGACTAACAAAGGCCTGCGTTAAATTCTTTGAGAAAACAAATTCACAAATTCACAAAAATGTGTGAATATGTAAATTGATCAAATTAGTAGATGTTGATTTGGTTTAGTTTAGTTTAGTTTAGAGATACAGTGTGGAAAACCGGCTCTTTGGCCCACTGAGTCCACACCGACCAGCGATCCCCGCACATTAACACTATCCCACACAAACACATTTGAGACTATCTACATTTTAATACTAAGCCAATTAACCTACAAACGTGTACGTCTTTGGAGTGTGGGAGGAAACCAAAGATCTTGGCAAAAAACCACGCGTTCACAGGGAGAACGTACAAACTACGTACAGACAGCACCTGTAGTCAAGATCGATCCCAGGCATTGTAAGGCTATATAAGTTGATTATAAGACATATAAAAATGATGCCATTTAACCTGTTATTTTCATTGAAGAATCCAATGCTATCTTTTCTTGAATCTTGAACTTTTAACTTCACTCTCTTATCTTAAGGGGCAGTTGCTTCCTAATAGCACTTTTAAGTTTGCTAATTCCAGAACATAATTTTATCCACAAGATACAATTTTATACTTTCATATTTAGTAGTGAAAATAATATAAAAATGACAATGCAAAAATGACAGGATGAAATGCAAATAATTCAACATTAAGAGATGCACATATGTTATCAATCTCTGAAGACTGTGAACGAAACCAAAAATGTTTTTTCAATTATTAAAAAACAAACAATTATGCTTTAACGTTGTTACTTACCCAGCTGATTCTACGTGCATAATTTTTAATTTAAAACAATAAACGGGAATATTTTCATTGGTATTCTAAGCACAATTCATATGAAGGTATCCATCTAATATCTACAACAGAAGCAATGCTGTAAAAAATGTTATGTGTGTGTGTATATATATATATATATGTTTATACAGTCAGAAATATGGTCTCGACCGAAAACGTCACCCATTCCTTCTATCCAGAGATGCTGCCTGTCCCGTTGAGTCACTCCAGCATTTTGTGCCTATCTTATATATATAATCGAAATATATATATATGTATATATATATATATATACACATATATATGTGTGTGTGTATAGGTATGTATGTATATGTATGTATATGTATATATACACACACTGATTTTTTTTCTCATTTATTATATTGTTTATAGTGCACTATGTTTACATATTCTGTTGTGCTGCTGCAAGTAAGAATTTTATTGCACTCTCTGGGACATATGACATTAAAACACTCTTGACTTTTAAAGATACACCAATGAACCTACCCACTTTATAATAATAGTATAGTTGTTCTCTCAATGCTGATAACTGCATGCTCCTGAACTATTATTTGAATGTTTTGTTTAAATCTGAAACTCAAATTAATTTGTGGAAGGAGGAAATGAGACCTTTTTTTTTGTTATTTTGCTTACTTCTTCATAATCTCTTTAAACAAAGGCCATGATTGATATCATGATTACGAGCCCAAGGCCACAAAATGGCATCAAGTGACACAGAAACATCTCCCAATGTAGCTGACTGCGCTGAAGAATTCATGTGAGAATGTTGACTGATGGTGGTCACCATCTGTGCGAACTATTTGAGGTCTAATATCATCCCCGTGATATCTCCCCTAAAGGCGAGAGGAAGCTAGGCAGCCTGAAGTGCAATCAAAAAGGATTACTTCCATTTTAGAGGAAAAGTAAATAGGGTGTAGATAGCGTTATGGAATTAGCTTTCCGTTGGAGAGTTTTCTGGTTTACTCTCTTAAACAAACAAAACCCTTGGATGATGTGATAAGTGTCACCGTGCTGCTACCATTCTTTGAGTTCCAAATTACAACAGTACTGACCATCTACAGAGAGATTCCACCGAGGTGCAACTTGCAAGATTTAAATTGAATTTGATCTCTTGAGTATTTACACTGCTCATCGTCTTACCAAACCAACCCTGGGGGTGGTCAGTTATTAATAAATAACTATTCAAAACACAGAGGAGAAGAAAGCTAGAGTGTGAGATTAATATTTTATGTGTAGGAAGCGACTGCAGATGCTGGTTTAAACCGAAGATAGAAACATAAAGCTGGAGTAACTCAGCCGATCAGACAGCATCTCTGGAGAAAAGGAATAGGTAACGTTTCGGGTCAAGACCTTTCTTCAGATTAATATTTTACTTGATTTCAGCAGCAACGATTTTTTGAATTAAATTCCTTTGGAGCCGTTTTGAATGAGAATTCTTAAAACAAATTCCAGAGTGTTTTATTGTCATATGTTCCATATAGACCAATGAAATTCTTACTTCCAGCAGCACAATAGAATATGTAAACAATATAATAAATGAGAAAAAAAGTTCAGCATGTGTGTGTATATATATATATACACATATACACACATATACATACAAATTCTTAAACAAATGAGATTTTATTTGTTTTTTAGATATTTTTCATATCTCTCATTTCCCTCTCCCCTGACTATCAGTCTGAAGGAGGGTCACGACCCGAAACGTCACTTATTCCGTTTCTCCCGAGATGCTGCCTGACCTGCTGAGTTACTCCAGCTTTTTTGTGTCTATCTTCTTAAACTAAATCTTTCTGGATTTATGGCCTTGATTAGTTCCTCGTTTCAAATTCACAGAAGTGTTATAATTAGAGGCTCCAGCTCCAGCTCCTTCCTGAGCTACAGACGATTATTTATTTTCAGCAACATGTGGTGCACACAACCAGCGGTTAATTTTAAAACAGAGAATCAAGGACATCAGTCCAAACAACTGACATAACCAGTATTATCCCAAATGACATACAGTACTGTGCATAGTTTGCAACAGCAGTCATAGACTCTCAAGTTTCCTAATCAAATAAATGCATGCAATCTATCCATATTTACGTTTAGATTTATTTTTGTCACATGTTCAGCTTAGTTTAGTTTCATTTAGAGATACAGTGCGTAAACAGGGTCTTCGGTCCACCGAGTCCATGCCGGCCAGCGATCCCCGCACACTAGCACTATCCTGCACACCAGGGGCAATTTACAATGTTACCATAGCCAATTAACTTACAAACATGTACGTCTTTGGAATGTGGGAGGAAACCAGAGCTCCTGGAGAAAACCCACGCAAATCACGGGGAGAACGTACAAACCCCATACAGACGGCAACCGTAGTCAGGATCGAACCCGGGTCTCTGGCGCTGTAAGGTAGCAACCATACCGCTGCGCCACCGTGCCGCCTCACAATGCCCCACGGTACAGTGAAAAGCTTTATTTTGTCTGTTATCCACACAGATCAGATAAATAATACATATATACAATCATGTTAAATAAAAATACAACAGATAGAGCATGGGGGGAAATACAGAGTGCAGCATTATGTTCTTCAATAGGGATAAACAGAGCTGCTACAAAGATCTCATCCAGTAACCTAACATTTAAAATTGATATTTTGATGAATATGGTATCCTGAATAAATAAACAGAGAAATATCTTAATGAGTAAGGGGGAACTGCAGATACTGGTTTACACTGAAGATAGACACAAAAAAAGCATTGTGCAGCAATTCATTGTAAGTTTTAATGATATTATTTAATGAAGACATATTATCTTGCTGAAGAAGTGAGGAAGAAAAGCAGGCATGACACAGTACATGCCAGCCTCATGAAGTATGATCTCCATAATTTCAGAGTTGACTGTTCTTACCAAAGCAACTCTTGGAGTGAGGTTGATCTAATGTTCTCCCAGTGGTTGACTGACTTGTCCGTTGTATAATGATAGGTCATGATGGCCCCAGATCTCACCTTCATCAGTGACGAAGGACTCAGACACGGTACTGTTGTGGGTAAAAATGTCCACCACAAACCTTATGTTAGGGAAGGAAGCACTGATCAGTATTTCTGTTAGCCAGGGATCGCTGCTGAGGAGAATTAGTTAAGATCCCAAGGGCGTATTTTTAAACCCCCGCGAATACGTAGAAAAATTGATAGAATTTCCCCCACCTTCCCCCACCTTAGTACAAAAATGTTCTGATTTCCGTGTACACTCCCAACAGTTTGTAAACTAATATCCCAAGTTTAACATTTGTTCTGTAGACACAAGGAATGGCCGATGCTGGTTTACAAAAAAAAAACAGTGTTGGAGTAACTCAGCAGGAGAGGCAGCATCAGTCTGAAGAAGGGTCCCAACTCAAAACGTCACCAGGGAAGCTGAGTTAATCCAGCACGGTTTTGTTTAAAAAGCTTTTGTTCTCTTCCTCTCGATTAAGGTTAGTCCTAATTTTCTCTTTTTCTCTCTTTTAAGATACTATGATTTCATCCAGGTTATAGTCTACATAAAATAAAGACAGAAAAAGCAGGAACCACTCAACTGGTCAAGAAAGCATCTGCAGAGAGATGACCATTCTACTTTCAGTTTCTGTCCTTATTTCACCCTCATCATTCCAGGAGGTGCTGCCATGTACTCCTACTTTCAACCCTTTTACCTCTTAACGTTATTCTGTTTTGTAGACACAAGAAACTGCAGGTGCTGGAATCTTGAGCAAAGAACAAGCGTACTGGAAGAACTCAGCATGTTAGGCAGGGGAGCAAATGTAAGTCAACGTTTCAGATCTGGACCCTTATTCCGAGTTTGAAAAAGAGTCCCATTCCGGAAAGTCATTTGTCCATTCCTCCACAGATGCTGCTTGACCTGTTGAATTCCACCAGCACTTTGTTTTTATTATTCTACTAGACCAAGTGGACCCGTTGGGCCCAAACCTCTCCTGCATTGGTGCAGCACCCTCTCCTCCCCCCCCTCCCCTCTCCCCCCCCCCTCCCTCCACAATAATTCACAACACACGGATGCGTTCTCAGTCCCTTACTCTACTCCCAATACATTCATGACCCCGTGGCCAAATTCTATTCAAGGTCGATCTACAAGTTCGCAGATGACACCACTGTATTGGGCCAGATCTTGAAGAATAAGAAGACAGAATATAGTAAGGAGTTAGAGAGCTGAGAACCATGGTGTTAAGGCAACAACCTCCCCCTCAATGTCTTCAAGATGAAGGAGCTACTTATTGTCTTCAGGAATCACGGTGGAATAGATGTCCAAATCAGCATCGGTGGTGCTGAAGTGAAAATAGTCAAAAGCTTTAAGTTTCCAGACGTAAATATCACTAACAATCTGTCCTGGACCAACCACATTGAAGCTAGGGCCAAAAAAGCACATCATTGCCTCTACTTCCTCAAGGGACTAAGAAAGTTCAGCATATCTCCTACTACTCTTACCAGCTTTTACAGATGTACCATAGCAGACTGCAAGAAATTGCAGAGAATTGTGGATGTAGCCCAGTCCATCACGCAGAGCGGACTCAACACTTTTACCTACACTTCATGTTGCCCCAGGAAAGCAGCCAACATAATCATGGGCCTTTTTCACCTCAGTCATTCCCTCTTCTCCTCTCTCCCATTGGGCAGTGGATGCAAAATCTTGAAAGCACTTACAACTAGACTCAGGGACAGCTCAGGGGAAAGTGAAAAATATGTGCAAATCCAGGGAAGAAGCACAGGGAAAAGAGGAGGGGAAATGGGGAGGAGTGGTGTTTGTAGGTTAGTTGCCTAAAATTGGAGAATTCAATGCTCTTTCAATGCCTGAAATGCAGTGGTCTTCCAGTGTAGGGAGATGTCCATAAGGTAATGCTGCTAATTGATGCATTCCAGACTGCAGGAGTGCGTGCTGTGGGGTGCACTGAAGCTTGGTGCAGCCAACGCCAAGGCTCTGTGGGGGAGAACCACAATCCAGTTTCCTTCCACGAGTGTACATTGATGGGCTGGGTCCTGCAGACAAACCCCACCAACAACAGAAGAAGGCATCACCCCAAGTGGCCAAATGCATGGCAACAGTGCCATGTACAAACCAGGCATGCACTAACAATGTTATGTATGAAACCTGCAACACTGAATATATGGACTGACACTGAGAATGTATTAAGAGCTGTGCAATGTTTTCTTTTGTGTATATATATGTATATATATATATATAGTGTAAGAAAATAACTGCAGATGCTGGTACAAATCGAAGGTATTTATTCACAAAATGCTGGAGTAACTCAGCAGGTCAGGCAGCATCTCAGGAGAGAAGGAATGCGTGACGTTTCGGGTCGAGACCCTTCTTCAGACTGATCAGTCTGAAGAAGGGTCTCAACCCGAAACGTCACCCATTCCTTCTCTCCTGAGATGCTGCCTGACCTGCTGAGTTACTCCAGCATTTTGTGAAATATATATATATATATATATATATATGTTTATTCTGAATATAGTTTATATTTTAGATAAAAAATAAATATAGACATTAGTGTCTGCCTTTGCTGGAATGTAGCTCCTATGATATGGAAAGTGATTCACATTTTCCAAGGTTTCATCACGGATTTTGTTCGTAGGGGGTGGTAGGTGCAACTTGGTGCAAGGACTGACATCTTGTACGACTCAGTGGAAGAGTAAACAGTGACTTGGAACCCAGTGTTCAAGTGCGCACTTGCTCCGACCAGTTCCTCCAGCAGCTTCTATTTTTTTGCCAAAAAATGCAATCTTGCGTTCTCAATCCTGCCCTGTGTGAGACTATAAATGCATCCATCCAGAGCAACAATGGGCATAATATTCACCAACTGGCAAATTCAGCAAAACGACAACAGGGCCCATCACCCTATACAGCCTTCTTTGAGTTTACTAAAGCCTTTGATTCTGTCATCTGAAGGGGATGAGGAGAGTCCTTCTCAAATGAGGCTGTCCTCAGAAATACCATTTTGAATCTGACTTCATGATAACATGTAAGCCACGATCCTCGTGAATGAGTCCACGCCAGACTCATCTTAATAGACAATAGACAATAGACAATAGACAATAGACAATAGGTGCAGGAGTAGGCCATTCAGCCCTTCGAGCCAGCACCGCCATTCAATGCGATCATGGCTGATCACTCTCAATCAGTACCCCGTTCCTGCCTTCTCCCCATACCCCCTCACTCCGCTATCCTTAAGATCTCTATCCAGCTCTCTCTTGAAAGCATCCAACGAACTGGCCTCCACTGCCTTCTGAGGCAGAGAATTCCACACCTTCACCACTCTCTGACTGAAAAAGTTCTTCCTCATCTCCGTTCTAAATGGCCTACCCCTTATTCTTAAACTGTGGCCCCTTGTTCTGGACTCCCCAACATTGGGAACATGTTTCCTGCCTCTAATGTGTCCAATCCCCTAATTATCTTATATGTTTCAATAAGATCCCCCCTCATCCTTCTAAATTCCAGTGTATACAAGCCCAATCGCTCCAGCCTTTCAACATACGACAGTCCCGCCATTCCGGGAATTAACCTAGTGAACCTACGCTGCACGCCCTCCATAGCAAGAATATCCTTCCTCAAATTTGGAGACCAAAACTGCACACAGTACTCCAGGTGCGGTCTCACCAGGGCCCGGTACAACTGTAGAAGGACCTCTTTGCTCCTATACTCAACTCCTCTTGTTACGAAGGCCAACATTCCATTGGCTTTCTTCACTGCCTGCTGTACCTGCATGCTTCCTTTCATTGACTGATGCACTAGGACACCCAGATCTCGTTGAACTCCCCCTCCTCCTAACTTGACACCATTCAGATAATAATCTGCCTTTCTATTCTTACTTCCAAAGTGAATAACCTCACACTTATCTACATTAAACTGCATCTGCCATGTATCCGCCCACTCACACAACCTGTCCAAGTCACCCTGCAGCCTTATTGCATCTTCCTCACAATTCACACTACCCCCCAGCTTAGTATCATCTGCAAATTTGCTAATGGTACTTTTAATCCCTTCGTCTAAGTCATTAATGTATATCGTAAATAGCTGGGGTCCCAGCACCGAACCTTGCGGTACCCCACTGGTCACTGCCTCCCATTCCGAAAGGGACCCATTTATCCCCACTCTTTGCTTTCTGTCTGTCAACCAATTTTCTATCCATGTCAGTACCCTACCCCCAATACCATGTGCCCTAATTTTGCCCACTAATCTCCTGTGTGGGACCTTGTCGAAGGCTTTCTGAAAGTCGAGGTACACCACATCCACTGACTCTCCCTTGTCAATTTTCCTAGTTACATCCTCAAAAAATTCCAGTAGATTTGTCAAGCATGATTTCCCCTTCGTAAATCCATGCTGACTCGGAATGATCCCGTTACTGCTATCCAAATGCTCAGCAATTTCGTCTTTTATAATTGACTCCAGCATCTTCCCCACCACTGATGTCAGACTAACTGGTCTATAATTACCCGTTTTCTCTCTCCCTCCTTTCTTAAAAAGTGGGGTAACATTTGCTATCCTCCAATCCACCGGAACTGATCCTGAATCTATAGAATATTGAAAAATGATCTCCAATGCTTCCACTATTTCTAGAGCCACCTCCTTAAGTACCCTGGGATGCAGACCATCAGGCCCTGGGGATTTATCAGCCTTCAGTCCCATCAGTCTACCCAAAACCATTTCCTGCCTAATGTGGATTTCCTTCAGTTCCTCCATCACCCTAGGTTCTCCGACCCCTAGAACATTTGGGAGATTGTGTGTATCTTCCTCAGTGAAGACAGATCCAAAGTAACGGTTTAACTCGTCTGCCATTTCTTTGTTCCCCATAATAAATTCCCCTGTTTCTGTCTTCAAGGGACCCACATTTGCCTTGACTATTTTTTTCCTCTTCACGTACCTAAAAAAACTTTTGCTATCCTCCTTTATATTATTGGCTAGTTTACCCTCGTACCTCATCTTTTCTCCCCGTATTGCCTTTTTAGTTAACTTTTGTTGCTCTTTAAAAGAGTCCCAATCCTCTGTCTTCCCACTCTTCTTTGCCATGTTATACTTCCTCTCCTTAATTTTTATGCTGTCCCTGACTTCCCATGTCAGCCACAGGTGTCTCTTACTCCCCTTAGAGTCTTTCCACCTCTTTGGAATAAATTGATCCTGCAACCTCTGCATTATTCCCAGGAATACCTGCCATTGCTGTTCTACCGTCTTCCCTGCTAGGGCCTCCTTCCAGTCAATTTTGGCCAGCTCCTGCCTCATGCCTCTGTAATCCCCTTTGCTATACTGTAATACTGACACTTCTGATTTTCCCTTCTGCCTTTCCATTTGCAGAGTAAAACTTATCATGTTGTGATCACTGCCTCCTAATGGCTCTTTTACCTCTAGTCCCCTTATCAGATCAGGATCATTACACAACACTAAATCCAGAATTGCCTTCTCCCTGGTAGGCTCCAGTACAAGCTGTTCTAAGAATCCATCTCGAAGGCACACTACAAACTCTCTTTCCTGGGGTCCATTTCCAACCTGATTTTCCCAGTCTACCTGCATGTTGAAATCTCCCATAACCACCGTAGCATTACATTTTTGACACGCCAATTTTATCTCCTGATTCAACTTGCACCCTATGTCGAGGCTACTGTTTGGGGGCCTATAGATAACTCCCATTAGGGTCTTTTTACCCTTACAATTTCTCATTTCTATCCATACTGATTCAACATCTCCTGATTCTATGTCACCCCTTGCAAGGGAATGAATATCATTCCTTACCATCAGAGCAACCCCACCCCCTCTGTCCACCTGTCTGTCTTTTCTATACGTTGTGTACCCCTGAATATTCAGTTCCCAGCCCTGGTCCTCTTGTAGCCATGTCTCAGTGATCCCTACAACATCATACTTGCCCATGACTAACTGAGCCTCAAGCTCATCCACTTTATTTTTTATACTACGCGCATTTAAGTACAACACTTTAACTTCTGTATTCACCTCCCCTCTCACATCGGTCACAATTGGCCCTGCCCTTAATTTCTTTTCCCCTCTAGAACTTCTGTTCCCATTCTTCCGAGAGTCTTTTGCAATATCTCCTGTATTCCCTTTTTTTTACCTCATCTTCATATTCACAATTTGTCAACCCCTCCCCCCCACTACTTAGTTTAAAGCCACAGGTGTCACACTAGCAAACCTGCCTGCCAGAATGTTTGTCCCCCTGCTGTTAAGATGTAACCCGTCCCTTTTGTACAAGTCACCCCTAGCCCAGAAGAGATCCCAGTGGTCCAGAAATCTAAATCCCTGCTCTCTGCACCAGCCCCTCAGCCATATATTCATACCCTCTATCTCTCTGTTCCTGGCCTCACCAGCACGAGGTACCGGTAGCAGTCCAGAGATAACCACCTTCGACGTCCTACTTCTCAGTGTTTTTCCCAACTCTCTATACTCCCGCTGTAGCACCTCCTTCCTCTTCCGCCCGACGTCATTCGTGCCCACATGCACAATGACTTCAGGTTGATCGCCTTCCCTCACTAGGATTTTCTGAAGCCGGTCCGTGATGTGTTGAACCCTGGCACCAGGGAGGCAACAGACCATCCTCAAGTCCCTCCTGCTGCCACAGAATATTCTATCCGTCCCTCGGACGATGGAGTCACCGACCACTACGGCTCTTCCTGATTTCGGTCTCCCCTGTTGAGTATCCTTGCCAACAGGTCCGCCACTCGGACTGCAAACGTCTTCTGCCCCGACAGTTCCCAAGAGGGTATACCTATTTGCAATAGGCACAGCCATTGGGGTCTCCTGTAGTCCACGTCCACTCCCCCCTGAAACAGTCTCCCACCTTCGCTCGACCTGGATCCTTGGCGTGACAGCCTCACAATAGGTCCTGTCGAGGAAACTCTCGCATTCCCGGATGGCCCTGAGGTCATCCAACTGCCTCTCCAACTTCACCACACGTCCCTTCAGGAGCTGCACCTGGACACAGTTCTTGCAGGTGTAGCTCCCAGAAGCTCCAGCGACATCCCTGTCTTCCCACATCCTGCAGGAAACACAGTGCACCAACTGTTCCGCCATTACCTTGTGTCTGGCTTAAAACAATTGTACCCTCCTCACCTCAGCCTCCTCGCCGAAGACTCGCAGCCAAAGACTCGCACTTTTCTCACTGGGCATCTCACTGCAGATGGTGGTCAAGCAACTTAATCCTTGCAAAAAGACACAAAGTGCTGGAGTAATTCAGCGGGTCAGGCAGTATCTCTGGAGAACATGAACATGTTCTCCAGGGGCTCGGCCTGATTACTGAGTTACCCCAGCACTTTGTGTGAAACAGAGTCTGCAGTTCCTTATTGATCCATGTTCTCCAGAGATGCCTTGTCCTTTATTCCTGCACCTCACTTCAAACAAGCTTTCCTTGGAGAGGAGTAAGTTAAAGGATAAACAGGTGACTGTTCAACCTCGTGTGTAAGAAAGAACTGCAGAAGCTGGTTTAAATCGAAGGTAGACACAAAATGCTGGAGTAACTCAGTGGGACAGGCAGCATCTCTGGAGAGAAGGAATGGGTGACTTTTCGGATCAAGACCCTTCTTCAGACTCATGTCAGGGGAGTGGGTAGGACAGAGAAAGAATGGAGTCGGAGACAGTAAGACTGGTGGGAGAACTGGGAAGGGAGAGGAGATGGAGAGAGGGAGAAAGCAAGGGCTATTTGAATTCAGAGAAGTCAATGTTTCATACTGCTGGGGTGTAAACTACCCAAGCGAAATATTAGGTGCTGTTCCTGCAATTTGCGCTGGGCCTCACTCTGACAATGTAGGAGGCCCAGGACAGAAAGGTCAAATTGGGAATGGGAGGGGGAGTTGAAGTGCTGAGCAACCGGGAGTTCAGGTAAGTTAAGACGGACTGAGCGGAGGTGTTCAGCGAAACGATTGCCGAGCCCGGGCTTTGTCTCGCCAATGTAGAGAAGTTGACACCTGGAACAGCGGATACAGTAGATGAGGTTGGAGGAGGTGCAAGTGGACCTCTGCCTCACCTAGAAAGACTGCTTGTGTCCTTGGATGGAGTCGAGTGGGGAGGTGATGGGACAGGTGTTGCATCTCCTGCGGTTGCAGGTGAAAGTACCTGGGGAGAGACGAGTTGACCAGGGAGTTTCGAAGGGAATGATCTCTGTGGAAAGCTGAAAGGAGCAGAGATGGGAAGATGTGGCCAGCAGTAGGATCACATTGGAGGAGGAGAAAATGTTGGAGGATTATATGCTGTATGCGACGGCTGATGGGGTGGAAGGTGAGGACAAGGGGGACTCTGTCCTTGTTACGAATGGGGGGAGGGGGAGCAAGAGCGGAGCTGCAGGATGTCGAGGAGACCCTAGTGAGAGCCTCCTTTGTCTCCATTCCAGTACCAAGATCACCCAAAATGTTATCATTACCGAAAATAGACAAAGTGCTTGAGTAACTCAACGGGTCAGGCAGCATCACTGGAGAAAAAGCATAGGTGACGTTTCAGGTCGGGACCTTTCTTCAGATTACTGGAGTAACTACATGGGTCAGGCAGCATCTCTGGATAGAAATGATGGGGGATGTTTCGGGTCAGGACCCTACTTCAGACTTCCGATCTGAAACGTCACCCATCCTTTTTCTCCAGAGACGCTGCCTGACCCGCTCAGTTGCTCCAGCACTTTGTGCCTATCTTTGGTATAAAACAGCATCTGCAGTTCTTTGTTTTGACATTGCTATAATTACTATACAATATGCAGATGACACTCAGGGATGGGCATATTTGGATACTGTTCCTTGTATTTTCTAAATGAGTTTCTCTATTCACTGAAACTCTGTCTCATGGTCTCTGTGGCTGAACATACCAGCCAACCCATTGGAACAATGAACGTGAATAATATGAGTATTTAATGCAGTTCAGTCTGAAAGTATATTTGCTTAAAATAATTAATCTTTTTGTGACTAACCGTTGAAGGAAATATTTCAGAATAATAGTGAATGCATCTTAATGTTCTTTTACAGTGGTCAGGAAGTTTGATTTACGCCACAAATAAATCAGAACTGCAGGGATGTTTAAAGCTTTTTTTGGCTGTCCGTGTGTAGAACATATTTAAAGGAGTTAGCAATGCAGGGCGGCCAACTCCACAGGCAACAGAACGGGGAGCACTGAGTATCACAAGCAAATTATTCACGATTGTGATTCACGATTCAAGTCAAAACGCTGGCAAGAAAAATTCCAAGGTAAATATTATTGAAACATTAAAAAACAACGATAAAAACTCGTACTCGATATGCTGGCTGAGGATTGAGGAGGACAAACAATTTAAATGTTTCCCATCCTCATTGTTTAAATTATCTCAATGTTATTGCATATCGGTCACATTGCTTATGTATTCATATTCTGGAATTTTCAACTTCCTGGAGAAAACACAGGGGAAAAAATGGACTTTGGTGGCTTGTGTCGTGTGCGTGCAAGAGCATCGGTCACACCGCGCTCAAATCCTGCCTCCCATGCCCTCAATCCATGACCTTCAACAAATGGATTCGACTTGGATCAGACAATGGATCAGAGTGAGGCCAAAGGCAAATTGGAGCAACAGCACCTCATATTTCGCTTGGGCAACTTGCAACCCCGCAGATAGGCACAAAAAGCTGGAGTAACTCAGCGGGACAGGCAGCATCTCCGGAGAGAAGGTATGGGTGATGTTTCAGGTCAAGACCCTTCTTCAGACTCTGGGTCTGAAGGGTCTGAAGAAGAGTCTTGGCCCAAAACATCACCCATTTCTTCTCTCCAGAGATGCTGCCTGTCCCGCTGAGGTGCTCCAGATGTTTGTGTCTATCTTCGGTTTAAACCAGCATCTGCAGTTCTTTCCTCCACATTACAATCCAGCGGTATAAATATACTGTTGTGCAACTTCAAGTAACCCTTGCGTTCCGTCTCTCCCTGTCTGTCCAACCCTAGTTCTCCTACTAGCTTCACTGTCCTCCTGATTAGTTTACTGTTTGTATACCTCCCCTCACCTTCCCCTCATCCAACAATGAACCATTGTACCTTGTTTAGGAAAGAACTGCAGATGCTGGTTTAAACCAAAGATAGACACAAAAAGCTGGAATAACTCAGCGGGTCAGATAGCATCTCTGGAGAAAAGCAATAAGTGATGTTTCGGGTCGATACCCTTCATCAGACACATGTTTCGGGTCGAGACCCTTCTTCAGAAGGTCTGAAGAAGGGTCTGAACCCGGAAAGTCACCTATTCCTTTTCTCCAGCAATGCTGTCTGACCTGCTGAGTAACTCCAGCTTTTTGTGTCTATCTTCAAACCATTGTACATTCCAGCATCATAGCCCTGTGGTATGAATATTGATTTGTCTAACTTCAAGGAACCCCGGCATTCCCTCTCTCCCCATCCCTCCCCCACCCAAGTCACACCAGCTTCTCATTTTCACCCAACAAACAGCTAATAATGGCCTGTTTCCTTTATCATCGTCACTTTTTTGCATATCTTTCAATCATTGTTCTTTATCTCTCTACATCATCGTCTATATCTCTCGTTTCTTTATCCCTAACCAGTCTGAAAAAGGGTCTTGACCCAAAATGTCACCCATTCCTTCTCTCCAGTTGGTGCTGCCTGTCCTGCTGAGTTACTCCAGTATTTTGCGCCTGTCTTCGGTGTAAACCAGCATCTGCAGTTCCTTCCGACACGATTAGACTTGTAAAGGATATTGTATTGTATTGTGAGCGGCTCCAGAAATAAAAAGTTTCCCACTTTCTCGACTGCTACTCGTCTTATTAACAGTCCAACTATGCAAATTGATACTGTGGCCTTTAATTAATAAAAGACTTTAAACAAACAATGGGAGCCCATCTTGGCCGATAATTCAAAGATCCCAGGCTGTAAAACATGGCCCATCCACAGCAGGGTGTGCATTATAAATCAGGTGTTTTGTGAATGGAATGAACTAATTGTTTAGTCTGAATGTTTTAACCCTGAAAACATAGCATTAACTGTTAGAAACTTATTGCAGTAATAAAATGTCTAGACACCAATTAACAGCCTTTTTCTTCAGATGTTTTTTAAGAGTGCCATCGGTGTCTGTTCACAGGTTTCTGGAAGGGCCAGAAAAGTTGGTTCATTTTTTTTTCTTGAAGGTGTAATATTTCTTTCCCTGAGTTTCCTGTTGATTTTAATTGAGATGGATAATTAAATTAAAAAGGCTTTTGCAAAGACATTGGAACCATTTAACCTTCAGAAACTAGGTGTTAATTCATTGGTACGATCTCTACTAACTTTTCTAAACTTAGCTCAGACTAAATGGAAAGTGATTTAGCATCCACTGGTTTAATTTCAGCTGAAACTGAAGGGGTACTGAGTAAAGGTTTTTATTGGAAAATTTACATTCATTAAGAGTTCAAATAAACATCTTTCCAACCAAAGCTTGCAATTAAGATATTTTTGAAGAAGGGTCTCGACTCGAAACGTCACCCATTCCTTCTCTCCTATCTGATGCCTGACCTGCTAAGTTACTCCAACATTTTGTGATACCTTCAATTTGTACCAGCATCTGCAGTTATTTTCCTACACAAGATATTATTGTGATATTTTCAATTAATTCCGTATATTTTTAAATGTCTTTCCCTGTCTTCCTTCGGGACCATCCTTCCCGACACCACCAGATGTGCACCAACCTTGTCACTCTTCAAGTCACAACTTGACAGCTTGGACATGGAACATCTCACCAAACTTGCCCACATAAAATCTAAATGACCTTCTACAGGTAGGGTTGCCAACTGTCCCGTATTAGCCGGGACATCCCGTATTTTGGCCTAAATTGGTTTGTCACGTACGGAAACGCCCTTGTCCCATACTAGTCCCGGAAGGCACTGTAGGCCCGGATGGCGTTGTAGGCCCGGACAGTGGTAAGTTAACAATAAAGTATCATTCATCATTGAATCATTGAGAAGCTTTGAGTAGTGTCCAGGAGATTGTGGGAAGATGGGTGGGCTGTACCCACAAGACCTGAAACCACATTACAGTGGTCTAACAGAAGAAACGGGAAGGAAGTCTGTCCTTTGTTGACACTTGCTCTAATGCTGAATGAAGCAGCAAGTGCTGCACCAGTAAACTGTGGCGAACAAGTGGCCTCTTTCACTCATGGAAGCTGATTCATTTAGTAAAGGACAACAGCTTTGGGTTTTCTCTATCTAAAGTGCTGAGACTTCCACAAGTTTTATGCTGATATTTTTAATATGGAGAGGAGACTATTTCCACTGCTGAACTACGGATTGTACACGTAGGCACTGCACATATAAATGAATGCCCTTTGAGTTACCTTTTGGATGATCTTTATTGGGAAATATTGGGCCGCACGGTGGAGCAGTGGTAGAGTCGCACCCTAACAGCGCCAGAGACCCAGGTTCGATCTTGACTATGGGTGCTGGCTGTGTGGAGTTTGTACATTCTCCCCGGAACTGCATGGGTTTTCTCCGGGTGCTCCGGTTTCCTCCCACACTCCGAAGACGTACAGGTTTGTAGGTTAATTGGCTTCAGTAAAATTGTAAACTGTCCCTAGTGTGTGCAGGGCAGTGCAAGTGTGTGGGAACCGCTGGTTGGCGCTGACTCGGTGGGCCGAAGGGCCTGTTTCCACAAGAAACTCCAAAACTAAATCATTGGTCTGGCTGCAGCATTGATCGGTAACATGAGTTAGCATGAGAATTTTGCTTGTAGCTGACAAAAGGTTTGGAATTAATTCCTGCTGTCAGAGTAATTCATCGTTGGCTTTGCAATTAAATATTTGATCCCAAGTGGTTTCTCTTCAGATTATTAATTCAGAAGGTGTGTTCTAATATATGACAAATCAGTTAATTTAATATGGATACAAGGAACTGGAGATGCTGGAATTATTTAGTTTTTAGTTTAGTTTACAGCATGGAAACAGGCCCTTCGGGCCACAGAGTCCAAGCCAACAATGGATCACCCATTCATACTAGTTCTATGTTATCCCAGCTCTTCATGCACTCCCTGCACACTAGAGGCAATTTACAGAGACCAATTAACCTATAAACCTGTGTAGGGAAATAACTGCAGATGCTGGTTCAAATTGAAGGTAGACACAAAATGCTAGAGTAACTCAGCGGTTCAGGCAGCATCTCAGGAACGAAGGAATGGGTGACACTTCGGGTCGAGACCCTTCTTCAGTCTGAAGAAGGGTCTCGACCCGAAATGGGTCTGGAGAAAAGGAGTAGGTGACGTTTTGGGTCGAATCCCTTCTTCAGACAGCATTGCTGGAGAACATGGAGAGGTGGCGATTTGGGTCGGGACCATCGGTCACAGTGAAGAAGGTTTCTGACATGGAATGTTGCCTAGTTATGTTTGTGTGCCATTGTATTTTCGTTCTTAGTACCTGAACTGATGTACAGCACTTTGGTCAACGTGGGTTGTTTTTAAATGTGCTGTACAAATAAAATTGACTTGACTTGACTTGACTAGATCATATAATGTGTATGTGTTTCCCTTCGAATGTGACATAAACATCATGATCTCAAATAACCTGTAACAACAATTTTGTAATATTCCAATAAGTTCCCTTGCAGATGAGCCTGCTGGCTTTCTATCTGAGTTTCATAGACTGGAAATGATTACTCTATATATTATTTTGAATATTTTCAGAAATGCCTTCGGAGATATCAAATGTTTTGAAGCCATGCCAATGAGATAGTAAAAAACATCTTTGCAATCGTATGAATTATTTGTCCTTAAATACAGCAATGGATTATCTGCACAATGAATGATAAATTCATGTCCAGAAATCTCCTCATGCAGTTAGTGGTGTTCTGATGAGCCTTGCCCTCAGTGTAAGAATAATCAGAGGAAGAGTTATTTGTCACGGGCCATATCGTTTTAGTCCTTAGTTTTAGTCGTATCTCTTAGGGATACAGTGTGGAAAGAAGCCCTTCGGCCCACCGAGACCGTGCCGACCCTCCACTAGCACTATCCTACATATATATACATACTGAACTTTTTCTTTCATTTATGATATTGTTTACAAGGTACTAGGCTTACGTATTCTGTTGCACTGCTGCAAGTAAGAATTTCATTGTTCTGTCTGGGACTTAGAACAATAAAACACTCTTGACTCTTGGAAGGTCTGAAAGGGAATGAAGGCTTGAGCACGAGTCCATGATGTGTAGGAAGGAACAGCAGATGCTGGTTTACACTGAAGATAGACACAAAATGCTGGAGTAACTCAGCGGGACCGGCTGCAACTCTGGAGAGAAGGAATGGATGATGTTTTGGGTCGAGACCCTTCTTCAGACTGAGAATTAGGGGAGAGGGAGACATAGAGATATGGAAGTTTCATACTTTACCCTTCCAAATCACTAGTTTCACTCTCCCCTGCCTCTCAGTCTGAGGAAAGGTCTTGAACCGAAACGCCACCCATTTCTTCTCTCCAGAGATGCTGCCTATCCTGCTGAGTTACTCCAGCATTTTGTGTCTATCGCCTAACTAGTCCATGATGTATGTGACTGTTCTTTTGCTGAAATCAGAATGAATGCCCCACAAAACCCTGATCCATAAACACAATACAATAAATACAATAATACAATAAACACAATACAATCACAAGACTGTGCATTTGTTGTAAATTAACTATTAATTAACTGATTTGTTTCATTTGTGTAAAAGTATGAGAAAGAGAGATTCAGCCGAGGTGGTACATATTGAATTTGGTTAAGCTGTTGGGGGTTCAGGACTTTTGAACTAAAGTGTTTTGTTCTGCAGACCTTTAAACAAAGCTACCGTTGGCAGACAATGTTCTACCCAATTAACACATGTTTACAGACATCAATAAATTGTTTGGCCGTGTTGTGTCAGAATTAAAAGAATTTGAACTTTATTCATTCCATGTTCAAAAACTACACCATCAACAACTTGCAGTGAAAGTATCTAATCCCACATTTTACAACCAGGCCTCTGCCCTAGACTCTTTCCGGACAGCAAAGGCCCGCCTTACGGAAGGCAGCAATTAAACACAAACATTGTTTGTTGGCTGGTAGTTAAATGCTTCAATGAGAAATCATAATGTTGATGCCAGAAATTCACAATACAAAGTTCAGACGGTTGTAAAGAGTTAACATTAACTTTAACCTCCCACTGTTTGCTGAGTTTTTTTTTAAGATCATTTAAGTCAGTGATAATGAGATCATAGGGAGACTTGCTTGCAGAATTTATTGAATTAGACAGTGCAAGGGACCTGAACTAATATCAGTAAAGTAGATCACGAGACCTGTCATTAACACTGCATATTTTTTACACTGGACATTCTATTAGATTCATTAACCCGTCCTAACATATATTCTGAAGATAGACCCAAAAAGCTGGAGTAACTCAACGGGTCAGGCAGCATCTCTGGAGAGAAGGAATGAGTGACGTTTCGGGTAGAGACCCTTCTTCATATATTCTCACCGTTTAATAATAATAATAATAATAATAATATTCATTTATTGTCATTGCAACGAGTACAACGAAATTAAAAAATAGCCAATCCTGACGGTGCGTACAAACATATATGCAATAAATGCAAAAACAAATAAATACATAAATACAATTAAATACAATTATGTTAAGTACAAAGATTTTTTAGTGTTGCCTAGTGCAAAGGTAGTGTTCAGTTCTCGTATGGCCCTGGGGTAAAAACTGTTCTTAAGTCTGTTTGTTCGGGATTTTATCGACCTGAAACGTCGACCAGAGGGCAGATGAACAAACAGACGGTGGCCGGGGTGGGATGGATCTTTTATTATTTTGCCTGCTCTACTGAGGCAGCGTAGGCTGAACAGGTGCTCCAGGGAGGGCAGTGAGCAGCCGATGATTTTCTGGGCCGTCGTGATGACCCTCTGAAGGGCCTTCCTGTCCTTTTCTGAGCAGCTGGCATACCATGTGGTTATACAGTATGCCAGCACACTCTCGATGGAGCAGCGATAGAAGGACAACATGAGCTTCTCCTGCAGGTTGGTTTTCCTGAGGATCCTCAGGAAGTGGAGTCTCTGCTGTGCCTTCTTTACTGTGGTGATGGTGTTGGTAGACCAGGTGAGATCCTCTGCGATGTGCGTACCCAGGAACCTGAAAGCTGGTACCCTTTCCACACAGACCCCATTGATGTAGAGTGGGTCGTAATCTCCACTGGTTTTCCTAAAGTCAATTATAAGTTCCTTTGTTTTGGAGGAGTTCAGGACCAGATTGTTCACTGAACACCATGCTGCCAGCCTTTGGATTTCATCCCTATAGGCTGTCTCATCTCCTTCTGAGATGAGTCCAACCACAGTCGTGTCATCCGCGAACTTGATGATGGTGTTGGTGGGATGGGTGGGGGCGCAGTCGTGAGTGTAGAGGGAGTAAAGGATGGGGCTCAACACACAGCCCTGTGGTGAGCCGGTGCTCAGTGTAATGGTGGAGGAGAGGTGAGGGCCTATTTTGACTGTCTGGGGGCGGTTGGTCAGAAAGTCCTTGATCCATTTGCAGATGGTTTGGGAAAATCCAAGGTCGGAAAGTTTGGTGACCAGTCTGCTCGGGATGACCGTGTTACATATATAATTCCTCCATAGAAAAGGAAGCATGAAAATGAAATATGGGCTCAAATGTAATGCTAATAAAGTAAGAATGGCGTGCGATGAGATTCAATGATACTTTATTGTCACATGTACCCAGGTATAGTAACATACTTTGTTTTGCATGCAACCCAATAAAATCATATAGCAGACCTCACTTAGGCATTGCACAATTGTCACCACGTTTTTGGGGCTGACAAAATTGCAAAAGTTCACCGAACAGTCCTATCTTCTGCTTGCTGCTGCAAGTGGCAGCTGGTACCACCTGCTTCTGGGTCCCCCTTCATTCTCGGCAGCCCCCCGAGATTCTTCCCTGTCTTTTATGTGCTTATCAGGCCGAGACCAGACCACTGAGCACAGTTTGTGTAGCAAAACACAAAGTGCTGGAGTACACTCAGTGGGGCAGGCAGCATACGAGGAGGGGATGGATAGGCACCATTTCAGACCGGGACACTTCTTCAGGCTGAAGAGGAACCGCGAGCTGAAATATCGCCTACCCATTCCCTCCAGAGATGGTGCCTGACCCATTGAGTTACTCCAGCACTTAGTGTGTTTTGCTCAAGATTCTTGCATCTACAGTTTGTCTAGATCTTTTTGTGTCAGTTCACTAATGAACTCACATCACTTAACCTTCCGAAGCTGAACGTTTTTATATTCATCAATCATATCTGTAAAATACAGTAGCGACAAATTCCTGAGAAATGAGTTGCAAGTTTGCTGGCTTTGTTGGCATCGAGTTTTAAAATGTTAATATTTAAAACTTTACTCTTTTGGATGCTGCATTTTACTGCACTTTTGATGCGATCTGTGCTGCAACTCTATTGAGAGCAAACCCCCATTGCAGGGGAAATCACCGTGTGAAGTATATGAATGATAATCTTACGGGAGTCGCATTTACATTATTGCCACTTCCCATTATAAATTACAAAGTGAAAGAGAGCAGGAAGTGGGGAGAGAAATGGGGGTGAATTGTATACAATGGTTACGGGTAGGTACAAAAGTTGCTTTAAACAAAATCTCATAAGAAGGTCCCAGCGGTTGACTGTCTTTTTAGATACAAAGCTAAAGCTGGAGAAAGGTTTACTTCAACTCTCAGGAATTTGCTTACATCAGATTTCCACAGGGATGGTTTTGACTGTATTGGGCACTTCCTGCCTGACTAACAATGAAAAGAGGAATTCCCGATAACAGCAATTTTGTTTGAAGCTACTTTTTCTCTTGACATATGAAATCATGTAAAATGCAACATTATATTCAGTGATGAACATTATCTGTAGCTGCACTTCTGATGTCACTACTTGTGCTTCAGTCTGCAGGAGGTACTGCAATGAATGCAATAATAGTGCTGGAATAACTCAACGGATCAGGCTGCATCTCTGAAAGACATGGATTTTTGGATGGGAATGGATATGCTTGGAATGGAGGGGTATAGATCACCTGCAGGCAGGGAGGATTAGCTTTGGCACAGAGCACTATGGGCTGCAGGGCTTATTCTTGCTCTATAGTTCAGTTTAGTTTAGTTTAGAGATGCAGCGCAGAATCAGGCCCTTCGGCCCACTGAGTCTGCACCGACCAGTGATCCCCACAGATTAACACTATCCTACACAGAGGATAATTTACATTTATATCAAGCCAATTAATCTGCAAACCTGTACGTCTTTGGAGTGTGGAAGGAAACCGAAGATCTTGGAGAAAACCCAAGCAGGTCACGGGGAGAACATACAAACTCCATACAGACAGCACCCGTAGTCAATATTCACAAAATGTTGGAGTAACTCAGCAGATCAGGCAGCATCTCAGGACAAAAGGAATGGGTGACATTTCGGGTCGAGACCCTTCGAAGGGTCTCGACCTGAAACGTCACCCATTCCTTCTCTCCTGAGATGCTGCCTGACCTGCTGAATTACTCCAGCATTTTGTGAATAAATACCTTCGATTTTGTACCAGTATCTGCAGTTATTTTCTTACAGCACCCGTTGTCAGGATCAAACGTGGGTCTCACACCAGTCATCACAAAGTGCTTCGAGAGACTGGTCCTGCAGCACATCAAAGCCAGCCTCCCACCCACCTTCGACCCACACCAGTTTGCCTACAGAGCAAATAGGTCTACAGGGGATGCCATCGACACTGCTCTTCACACTGCACTGACCCACCTTGAACACCAGGGGAGCTATGTGAGGATGCTCTTCCTCGACTTCAGCTCTGCCTTTAACACGGTCATCCCGAGCAGACTGGTCACCAAACTTTCCGACCTTGGATTTTCCCAAACCATCTGCCAATGGATCAAGGACTTCCTGACCAACCGCCCCCAGACCGTCAAAATAGGCCCTCACCTCTCCTCCACCATTACACTGAGCACCGGCTCACCACAGGGCTGTGTGTTGAGCCCCATCCTTTACTCCCTCTACACTCACGACTGCGCCCCCACCCATCCCACCAACACCATCATCAAGTTCGCGGATGACACGACTGTGGTTGGACTCATCTCAGAAGGAGATGAGACAGCCTATAGGGATGAAATCCAAAGGCTGGCAGCATGGTGTTCAGTGAACAATCTGGTCCTGAACTCCTCCAAAACAAAGGAACTTATAATTGACTTTAGAAAAACCAGTGGAGATTACGACCCACTCTACATCAATGGGGTCTGTGTGGAAAGGGTACCAGCTTTCAGGTTCCTGGGTACGCACATCGCAGAGGATCTTACCTGGTCTACCAACACCATCACCACAGTAAAGAAGGCACAGCAGAGACTCCACTTCCTGAGGATCCTCAGGAAAACCAACCTGCAGGAGAAGCTCATGTTGTCCTTCTATCGCTGCTCCATCGAGAGTGTGCTGGCATACTGTATAACCACATGGTATGCCAGCTGCTCAGAAAAGGACAGGAAGGCCCTTCAGAGGGTCATCACGACGGCCCAGAAGATCATCGGCTGCTCACTGCCCTCCCTGGAGCACCTGTTCAGCCTACGCTGCCTCAGTAGAGCAGGCAAAATAATAAAAGATCCATCCCACCCCGGCCACCGTCTGTTTGTTCATCTGCCCTCTGGTCGACGTTTCAGGTCGATCAAATCCCGAACAAACAGACTTAAGAACAGTTTTTACCCCAGGGCCATACGATAACTGAACACTACCTTTGCACTAGGCAACACCGTTAAAAAATCTTGTACTTAATATAATTGTATTTAATTGTATTTATGTATTTATTTGTTTTTGCATTTATTGCATATATGTTTGTACGCACCGTCAGGATTGGCTATTTTTTAATTTCGTTGTACTCGTTGCAATGACAATAAATGAATATTATTATTATTATTATTATTATTATTATTATACTCTTCTATGCTCCTTCTTCAGACTGATTTGATATGCATAAGTGATGTATTGGATCAGGAATATCTTCAGATTTTAATAATTGTCTTCCTAATAGTTTGCAAGCTGTTATATTTATGCTGGAGAACATATCAAAGAGGGCAGGTGCAGATAGGCCAAGAAGTGCCAACACTGTGCCTCTCACACACAGATAGCATTACACTCCAGTTTCTGGTGCTAACCTTAGTTGCTTGATGGAGAGGGACTGAAGAAAATCTGTCATTAAGAATGGAGATTGAAAACAAACACTGTGCATATTAACCACACTGATGTGTGTTTGTGTACACCTGCCCTTTGTATGACAAGATCGGTAATTTGAGTGCAAGGCGCAAGCAGAGCAACCATTGTAATCGGCTAACACATCTTTTAACCACACAAAAAATATGCAGAAGACGGGCTGAAT
This sequence comes from Rhinoraja longicauda, assembly GCF_053455715.1. Lineage (NCBI taxonomy): Eukaryota > Metazoa > Chordata > Chondrichthyes > Rajiformes > Arhynchobatidae > Rhinoraja > Rhinoraja longicauda. The sequence continues at coordinate 26,736,909 of NC_135974.1, read as the reverse complement.
TGGAAAAAAATATCATGTTCTCTTCTGACATTATCAAAGGATTTAATATGCTTAGCATGACAATGACTTCCTGTTTATGAAATTGTCAAGCGCTGATAAAATGATGCAAGATAATACTTCAATTATCTTTCAAACATTTTTGGCTTATTTATTTTCTCATAAATCCATTTACTTTACGATTAGCATATTTTCTCAGATTTATCTCACTGTTGCTTGTTGTTTGAATCCACAAAGTGCATCTACTGAAGTCAGAATGGAGATGGGAAAGAGGAAAATACTATTGCCAACATGCAATCAAAGCATGCCTTGTACATAGCAAGTGACTGCACTTCTGAACATATAAGTAAAGACAGTGGAAAATAACCAATTAGTCTCAATACATGGCATTGAACTCAAAGAATCCCTATAGAATTATTCAATGCCTTTCATAACGTTGTATTGTGTAAAATAGCTTTGAAACCAATGAAACATTGAGGTATAGACTCTATGTATAGGAAGGAACTGCAGATTGAAGAATCCCTCTCAGTCTGAAGAAGGACCTCAACCTGAAAGGTCACCCATGCTTCCTGTCCCGCTGAGATACTCCGTCATTTTGTGTCTATCTTCAGTGTAAACCGGCATCTACAGTTCCTTCCTACAAAAGAAACTGCAGATGTTGGTTTATCATAAAGATAGACACAAAATGCTGGAGTGACCCAGTGAGTCAGGCAGTATTTCCAGAGAAAAGAAATAGGTGACGTTTTGGGTCAAGACACTTCTTCACCCTGAGAGTCAGGGGAAAGGGGACCGAGAGATATAGACCGTGATATGGAGAGATATATGAACGAAAGATATGTAGAAAGTAATGATGATCAAGGAAAGGTGCAGCCCACAATAGTGCATTGTTGGCTCTATTCTTCGTGATAACGACCTATGCAAACAGTGAAACTCAACAGGATGACAGTGAAACTAGTACGGTGACAAGGGTGGGGGAGGGACCAACAGAGAGGGGATACGAGGGTTGCTTGAAGTTAGAGAAATCAATGTTCGTACCGTTGAGCTGCAAGATGCCCAAGCCAAATATGAGGTGCTGTTCCTCCTATTTGCATTTGGCCTCACTCTGACAGTGAGGAGGCCGGGACAGAAAGGTCAGCGTGGGAATGGGAAGGGGAGTGAAAGTGATTGGCAACTGGGAGATCACCCTATCTCGGATAAATTGGCTATCTTTGATATCATCGACTTTACTGTTATCTGCAAATTTACTAATCATGCCTTTACTAATCATGTCCATTCTCATCCAAATCGCTGGCCACCAACAACAATGAGCCCAGTACTGAAGCACACCACTAGTCATGGGCCTCCAGTCTGAAGAACAGCCTTCCTCAATCACCCGCTGCTTCCTTCCATGAAGCCATTTCTCTATCCAGTCGGCTAGAGAATGCGATCTAACCTTCCAGAGCTGCCTACCATGCGGAACCTTATCAAACGCCTTGCTTAAGTCCACATAGACAATGTTTATGGCTTTGCCCTCATCAACCTTTTTGATTACTTCTTCTAATAACTCTATCCAATTGGCAAGAGGGCATCCAGCACCTCCTCGTCCATAATACGGGCAGGCCTCAAGGCCTCTCCATTAACTGTCCCATGTTCCCCAGTCTTCAGGTCTTTCTTCATGGTAAAAACAGAGGAGAAATACTCCTTGGACCTTAGAGGACCTTGGCCATCTCTTGTGGCTCCAGACAGGGATGACCTCTGGTTTCTGAGGGAGCTTATTACCTTCTTTCCCTTAATGTACATAAAATCTCCTTGGATTTTACTTAATATTATTAGCCAAAGATATCCACTGCTATCCTTTTACCCTCCTTATTTATTTCCTAATGTCATTGTTTTTCTATTAACTTTGCTGTTTTGGAGATGAGTATTAGCCAACATATCTTCTTTTGCCCATTTGGTTAAGTTTGTGGATCCTTTGACTTGCAGGCACATCTGTTCCCTTGGTAAATGGTGATTGAGAGTCAGGGGTGTTACATGCCATTAAAAAACAGCTTCTGCTTGCAACAGTGCACTGATGGATACCCACATGAGAATTGAGAGTGGCACTAAATATAACTCAAACATCAACAAGTATCTTAGTATCTTCACTTCTGACCATAGGATGGAAGGAAGATCACTGACATCATAAGTAAGGATGGAGGCTACCTCGATGAGATGAAGCAACACTAACAATGACTATTGTTCATAAGTTCAAGGAGCAGAATTAGACCATTCGGCCCATCAAGTCTACTCCGCCATTCAATCATGGCTGATCTATCTTTTCCTCTCAACCCCATTCTCCTGCCTTCTCCCCATAACCCCTGACACCCATACTAATCAAGAATCTGTCAATCTGCTCCTTAAAAAAATCCATTGACTTGCACTCCACAGTCACCTGTGGCAATTAATTCCATAGATTCTCCACACTCTGACTAAAGACATTCCTCCTCATCTCCTTTCTAAAGGTACATCCTTCTATTCTGAGGCTACGGCCTCTGGTTCTAGACTCTCCCACTAGTGGAAACATCCTATCCAGGCCTTTCACTATTCGGTAATATTCAATGAGGTCCCCCCTCACCCTTCTAAACTCCAGCAACCACAGGCCCAATGCCTTCAAACGCTCATCATATGTTAACCCAGTCCTTCTTGGGATCATTTTCGTAAATTCCTGGGATCAATCCCATACATGGATGTCCAAAGAATGGTCCTGGCCCAAAACATCGCCTATCAATGTCTTCCAGATAAGCTGCCTGGCCTGCATAGTTCCTCCGACACTTCGTGTCTTTTAATCAATTATACATAAACATTTTCAGAGAATAAGGAGGGGAGAATATTAAAAAAGCCACATTTGGCTCTGTCTTTTGTTGTCGTGACATTAAGGATGCATTTGAAGAATTATTTTTCAAATGTGTGGGAAAAACATGGAATTTGACTGGCCTTTGCTTATTTTCCAGTTAAACATATTGAAATAAATGGTATAATTGTTTGGCTTACTCCAGATATAACAGCTGACAAAATAAGTTTGATAAATATGACCAGAGAGCCAGAAAAATAACAAAAAGTGAATGGGGAGATGAGGTCACTAACCATTAAATTAGAGGTTTTTATTTAATACCACACTATTGAATATCCTGTGGCTGCACACCAGATGTACAGTCAAAGGACTTGGATACAGACTTTAGGAAATAAACGAAATTGTCTTTAACAGCAGCTGGAATGACAATACTTTACTAGACATTATAATCATGAGTCTTTAAAGATCTGTGTTTGTCAAAACACAGGAACGATTTTTTGAATTTTCCTATTACAAAATGTAATGTTTGGTTTCTCCTGAGGATACTTTGTAATCTGCTTGGCAGTTCTTTAATTTGCTTCGTTGTACAAAAGTATGCTTCTTTTCATTATGTCCGCGAGAAGCAAGTGCTCATTAAAAAAACAGACCTGGTAGTTTAATAAAAAGCAAAAGTTGGCAAATGTTGGACCTTCGAATTAAAAGCAGAAAATATTGAGAATGTTCAGGAAGTCAAGTAGCATTTGTGGAGAGGTTTACATTTATTGGGTGGTCGCTTTATAGAAATAATGAATGGTGAACAAAAGCCTGGTCTGTTAGATGTTTCCTGCATTTGTCTTTTTTCACAAGTCGCCTTATTAAATATCATTGATTCATCAGTCTTAATGCAACATTAGCGACTAACATAAAATTATCCCATGGGAACAGGCTGGAAACTGCAGATGCCTAAATCTTGAGCAAAAAAAAAGTGTTGGAGGAACACAGTGAGCCAGGCAGTATTTTTTGGAGGTCTGACGAATGGTTCCAAACCAAAAGGTTACCCTTCCTTTTTCTCCAGAGATGCTGCCTGACCTGCTGAGTCACCCCAGCACTTTGCAGAGAATGGACAGACCACCCTTCCTCAGACTCCACAATGGAACATTAAAATGGAGATGTGTAGTAAGGAACTGCAGATGCAGGTTTAAACCGAAGATAGGCACAAAAAGCTGGAGTAACTCAGCGGGACAGGCAGCATCTCTGGAGAGACTGAATGGATGACGTTTTGGGTCGAGGCCCTTCTTCAGACCATAAAATGGAGATACAAGAAAGTGCTGATGCTGGAATCATAAACAAAAAGCAAAGCGCTGCAGCGACACAGTGGGTCAGGCAGCATCTGTGAAGGGAATGGGCAGATGATGTTTCGGGTCTGGGCATTGCTTCAAACTGACAGACACTTTTACAGCGAAGATTGACACAAAATGCTGGAATAACTCAGCGGGACAGAAGGAATGGGTGACGTTTTGGGTCTAGACACTTCTTCAAACCCAAAACGTCACAGCGTTACTTCATCATTTTGTGTCTATCTTCGCTGTAAAGCAGCATCTGCAGTTCCTTCCTACACAGACAACGTTGCAGGTCAGGATCCCTCTTCAGACTCCATATCAGATTGCCACATTCAGTATACTTTCTGCTGATGTGAATCGAATGATATATTTAATGCACATTATGCAAACTTGTGCATAAGGCTTACAATGCTTTTCTTTTCAATTGCAAATACATTGTTAAACACTGATAATTGTCTTTTATTCATTTGTTTACAGGATGGCCAACATTTATGGGAGAATCACGAACAAGGAGTGGGCTCAACTGGGGAGATCTCGAAAGAACTGCCGATAACCGAGTGAGGCGGAGGACATTTGTCAATGGTCTATGCTCCCTAGAGGAGCAAAGGTCTTAAGAAGAAGAAGAATGAACAAGGGGTGAGGGCAACAGACTAAAGGGCCGATCATTTAAAGTTGAGGTATCAGAGATTACTTCCCTCAGAGAGAAGTGAATCTCTGCAATCCTCTGTACCCAAGAGTGTTGCGTGCCGGATCAATAGATATTTTTAGGGTGGAGACAGATAAATATTTGAAAGATCGTGGATTGAGGATCTTGGGGAAATAGCACAGATGAGGACTTGAGGCCAACATGGATCCTACTGAATGGTGGGCCAGACCTGAGCAGCCTGACAAACTATTCTTTCAGGGAGCAGTTGAGGCTTGCAGCAGATCAGCTATGATCATGTTGAATGGTGAGGCAGGTCTAAAGGGCCAGTTGACCTAATCCTGGTTATATTTTTTAGTTTAGTTTTGTTTAAAGATACAGCACGGAAACAGGCCCCTCGGCCCACCGAGTCCGCACCGACCAGCAATCCACGCACATTAACATTATCCTACACACACTAGGGACAATATTACATTTATACATAGTCAATTAACCTACAAACCTGTACGTCTTTGGAGTGTGGGAGGAAACCAAAGATCTTGGATAAAACCCACGCAGGTCACGGGGAGAACGTACAAACTCCGTACAGACAAGCACCCATAGTCAGGATCGAACACGGGTCTCTGGCGCTGTTAGGCAGAAGCTCTACCGCTACGCCACTGTGCTTATTGTATTCAACAGATTGATGAGCCCCCAATACCTGTGCTTTTTCTAACAATCATGAACTACCTACATGTCCATTGCCGATTGATTTTTCTGAGCTGCTTCCACCGTGCTGTTAGTGTTGTTTTTATGCTAGGAAACGTTGTGGGAAGGCAAGTAGTAGATGTAGATGGAATTTTTGCTGGTTTCAACGCTTCACCAAATATAATTGCTTCAAGCATGAACACAACCCTCTTACATGACTGGAGGAATGAGCAAAGGGCCACAGGGGAGGGCACACTGCAAGAGGGAGGTGGAAGACGGAAAGCAATATTAGCTTATCTTCCCAGAATCTTCAGGGAGAAATTCTCTTACCCCCGGTGACAAACAATGGAGAAAGTCTCAATATTTATGGTTGAACTAAAAGTTGGCATCTCTCACAACCAAATAGTAACTTTAAATCAGGGCATGGACTGCACCAACACTGGCTACCAAAGTAACCAAGGCAAATTCTGATGGACATTTGCTGCAAGTGTATCACTTCTCTCAGTCTGCAGTTATTTCTAAAATCCTGCAATCTGCAATCCATTGTTGCGTACGGAAAACCACAAATGGTTTCTGTTTAGCTTATTATTGTCACGTTTACCGAGGTACAGTGAAAAACATTTTGTTGCGTGCTTTCCAGTCAGCGAAAAGACTATGTATACTTAAAATCAAGCCGTCCGCAGTGTACAGATACAGGATAAAGGGTACAACGTTTAGTGCAAGGTAAAGTCCAGTAACGTCCGATTGAAAATAGTTCGAAGATCTCCAATGAGCTAGATGGGAGGTCAGGATTGCTTTAAAGTCGCTAACAGGACAATAGGCAATAGGTTGAGGTGTGGGCCATTCGGCCCTTTGAGCCAGCACCGCTGGTTCACTTGCCTGATAAGGACGGTTCAGTTGCCTGATAACAGTTGGGAAGAAACTGTCCCTGAATCTGGAGGTGTGCAATTTCGAATTCCTGTACCTCTTGCCTGTTGAGAGAGGGGTGAAGAGGGAGTGGTTGGACTGGTCCTTGATTATACTGGTGGCCTTGCCGAGGCAGTATGAAGTGAATATTTTCGAGATTTTCAAGATGGACATCCTGCCCCTGTACTCCAATATCAGTATCCTCTGCACCAGAGCTTTAGAAATGCCCTTTTCTTAGCCGAGCATCGCCATCACAGTTTTGAAGAGACCCTTCTTCAGATTCAAGGGTCTCGACCCTAAACGTCACCCGTTCCTTCTCTCCCGAGATGCTGCCTGTCCCGCTAAGTTATTCCAGCTTTTTGTGTCTATCTTCGGTTTAAACCAGCATCTGCAGTTCCTTCCTACACAAGCACAAAGAAGTGCTTGGAAACTGGTCACCAGCTTCCTCCTTCATTGCCTCTAGTTCAGGGGGAATCTGACCCTCTGGAGGTTAAGTGAACTGTAGAAGAAAACACATTAAAATGAGTTGTATCATTATAGTTACAAGGAACTGCAAATCACTGTTCACAAAACAACAGTTTCTGACAAAGATGACCAAAATGCCTCCAAAAATAAAGCAAGAAAATAATAAAACAGACTGTGGCTCTCTGTCACTACATCGGCATAAGATTTGTTGGCTTATTTACTATAAGTTGCTGCAAATTCCTCAGATATTTCTACTTCATGTTGTAATAATTTGAGGGAAATATAAGAAAATAACTGCAGATGCTGGTACAAATCGAAGGTATTTATTCACAAAATGCTGGAATAACTCAGCAGGTCAGGCAGCATCTCAGGAGAGAAGGAATGGGTGACGTTTCGGGTCGAGACCCTTCTTCAGACTGATGTCAGGGGGGCGGGACAAAGGAAGGATATAGGTGGAGACAGGAAGATAGAGGGAAAGAGAAGGAAGATGAGGGAAATATATGCCATGTAATATTTCGATGTATGCACCTACAAAACAAATGTTCAATGTTCCTGTTATTTTGTTTCTTTTTGTACTGACTTACAATTTCGTGATGACCGAATACATCTGGAAAAATTTGGCACCGGAAGAATCTTTGAAATGAGTTATCTTTGTCAACCTCATTGAAGCTAGTCACAGTTACTGCTGGCCCAAGAGGATGCTTGGATGAGCAGTTGGAGCCAGTCCATGGTAGAAATCACTTCCAGCACTGCACAGGTCAGTTAAGCACATATAACTTGAACTAAAAAAGCCCCAATGATCGCCATTTACTTACTTATCTTGTAAAATATCTACAGATGTTTGGTAATGTACTTAACAATTTTAAGCACTTTGGTAGAAAACAAGCAAATCCCCTTGATTATTACCAAGAAGAAATAAAACTAAGTGGCTTTCTAATACTTAAACAAACTTTCTGCTTCCAATTTTCCTATCTTCCACTATTTTGATTTGATTGTGACTTTTATGCATTCGCTCCAATCCTTGCCTTCTACTTTCTTCATCATTTACTCATGCCTCATGCCATCAAACTTTCATTCTGTCATATCAAGTACAAGTAGGGTCCAGTATCTTATCATCAATCCAAAGTGTTCAAGGAGTTGAAATCGCACTGGATTTCTCTCTATGATGACCACGTTAGTTATAACTATAACCATAACTGTAACTATTCTCTCGACGACTATAACTTTGACAGTAGGACCATCAAATTACTGGAATAATATCAAGCATAGACACACAATGCTGGAGTACCTCAGCAGGATGGGCAGCATCTCTGGAGAGAAAGAATGGGTGATGTTTCGGGTCGAGACCCTTCCTCAGACTGAGAGTCAGGGGAGAGGGAGTGTAGAGATATGGAAGGGTAAGGTGTGAAAACGACAGATTAACCAGCATCTACAGTTCCTTCCTACACATTTCGTCTGCTCCACTGGAATAATATCTGTGTTCTGGTCAGGCTGTTTTAGTTAGATTACCAAAGAACCTTCACCCTTCTGTAGCCTAAGTAATTTTATCCAATCAGTAACAGAATATTCTGTTCAATTTTTGGCAAACTGAATTTCAGCAGGACTGTGGTAAAAAGGAAATAAAATGGGCTTCAGAGTTCTAAGTGAAAAGACAGTCCTTACTCAGTGTAAGTGTGTGGAAGTATTGACATTGATTCTGAATACAATTCAATTTCTCTTGTTCCCTTCCTCCCTTTCTCTCCACTCTTCCACCCACCATTCTTTCACTAGGACAGGCAGCACCTCTGGAGAGAAGGAATGGGTGATATTTCGGGTCGAGTGTCTTCTTTAGACGGTTCGATCCGAAAAGTCACCCATTCCTCTCCAGAGATGCTGCCTGTCCCACTGAGTTACTCCAGCATTTTGTGTCCATCTTCGGTTTAAACCAGCATCTGCATTATCTCCCTACGGATAGAGAGCTCGAAACAGTTTCCTTCCTTGGACATGCATTCAAACATTAAACCACATCTTTAGGAAGGAAGGAATCAATTTTTGTAAATGTAAACCAACAGATGGAATTTCCTCATGGAAATTATGAGTGAACCAATGGGGAGATGGCAGAGGAATGGGGTTAAGAAGGAGAGATAGATCAGACATGATTGAATGGCGGAGTGGACTTGATGGGCCGAATGGCCTAATTCTGCTCCCATCACTTATGACCTTATGTACTAGTCATATTGCAACCTATGTACACTATTCTATACTGTCATAGAATCATGGAATCATACAGCAGTATGATCAATCCCCTTCAGCCAACAGAGTCTGTGTGGTCTATTTACACTCATCCTGCATTCTTTTAAACTTTCCTTAGATTCTACCATAAGCCTAATTTAGGGACAATTTACAATTATCTTACTAACCCACTCGACCTTGGCATGTGGGAGGAAACTGGAATACCCATAAATTCAACGAGATCTCAAGGGGAAAGTGCAAGCTTCCACAAGTAGCTCCGTGGGTCAGGATCAAACCCAGGTTGCTGGAGTTCTGGGGCAGCAGCACTACTAACAAAGTCACTGCACCATCCAAATGCACAATGTGTAGGAAAATAACTGCAGATGCTGGAACAAATCGAAGGTATCACAAAATGCTGGAGTAATAGTCTGAGGAAGGGTCTCGACCCGAAACGTCGCCCATTCCTTCTCTCCTGAGATGCTGCCTGACCTGCTGAGATACTCCAGCATTTTGTGAATAAATACCTTCGATTTTTACCAGCATCTGCAGTTATTTTCTTATACTACCTGTTGCTCCACTGCGATTTCTCCTCAAGGTATGTCCACTTTGAAGAAGTTCTCCTCCTCTCTTCGACGAGTCAGTCTGAGGAAGGGTCTCGACGGATGTGTTAAAAGGCATATATCAAATATTTTTCATATTTTCATATTTCAGATAAAGCGCGGAAACAGGCCTTTTCGGCCCACCAAGTCCGTGCTGCCCAGCGATCCCCGCACATTAACACTATCCTACACACACTAGGGACAATTTTTACATTTACCCAGTCAATTAACCTACATACCTGTACGTCTTTGGAGTGTGGGAGGAAACCGAAGATCTCGGAGAAAACCCACGCAGGTCACGGGGAGAACGTACAAACTCCTTACAGTACAGCGCCCGTAGTCAGGGTCGAACCTGAGTCTCCGGCGCTGCATTCGCTGTAAGGCAGCAACTCTACAACAGAACAGCAGCAACAGAAATCTAATATAATTTCTTAACCCATCTGTTATTATATATGCACAAGACTTTGTACATCATTAACAGATTTATTAAGATGCTGAGATTAAATATTAGTTCCCGCTCTTTTCTTGAAAGTGAACAAAAATTGCAGAAAGCAAATTCCAACAATAAGCTCCTATTTTCCGTCACCCTGCGACTACTCTCACACAATGGTGCAAAACCTGAGGAAATATTAAAAGTTAATAAATCAGAAATCTGGGTTACAGATAAAACATCAGATGGCGGTAGGTTTTATGAACTAAATCACATTATAAAAGTCCTCGTATCTGGTTATTAGGATTTTCAACTCGACAAATGGACTGCCTGAGATTTTTTTAAATCATTTGTTTATTGTCACCATTTAGTTTTTTTCCTTCCTCTCCATCAAGCATTGATTCATGACAGATATAATTCAACAATTGCATAAGGTATTTGAAAATCTATCCACACAACTGTGCGTTTCTCCACAAGCATTACTAGGCGATATGATTGTAGGAAATCACATGTAAAAATCCCACATCTATTTCTCCTGTCAATGTAGATGCATCTTTAACAGCTGAGAATGCATCTTCATTCTGCCCAGCTGAAAGAGCTTGAGACAATATAACATGACAAATTATTACACTGACTCACATTTACTATGTTAGCACTGGTCGCAAAATACATTTGGGTCCAACTTGCGTGTTTGGTCTGGAAACCTAATACCAACAAACATTGGTGTAACTTTTAACCTAATATTAACTGAGCTTGACATTGTGATGTTGCTTGAAGTTCACATATAAAATAATTTCTGTCATAAACCTACTTACGTAAGATGTTTCCAATAAATCACCTAGTTTATAAAAGTACTAAAAGGAACCAGATAGGAATCCTTTTATTTTCATTTTGATGATGGGACAAAAGCTATCCAATTTAATTGCAAATGCCATTTAAACTCAAGAGTTAACGGGCAGTTAAAATTCTGGGTCCATTATACATCATAATACTCAATAGATTTCCGTTGGGTTTCGTACAGGTTTATCAGAGGTTTTTTTCCCTTTGTTAAAACATTCATGTTACCTCTTCAATTCCAGCAAATCCATTTTTACAGCTACTTTCACTCTTAACAATCACTCGATATCCTTTGACTGCAGAGTTCTCCATCATTCCTCAAGCAAGTTGATTATCACTGGTTTATTAATTTTTCATTGTTGGTCATTAAACAAACAAATTAGAACATTTATTATGCAAATAAATACATTATTTAGTGCCAGACAGTGGCACAGCGGTAGAGTTGCTGCCTTACAGTGTCAGAGATCTTCAATCCTGACTACAGGGGCTGTCTGTATGGAGTTTGTGCGTTCTCCCAATGGGTTTTCCCTAGCTGCTCCGGTTTCTTCCCACATTCCAAGGACGTAATCTATAAAATTGGCCCGAGTGTGTAGGATAGAATGAGTGTATGGGGGATCGTTGGGCGGCATGGACTTGGTGGGCAGAAGGGCCTGTTTCCACACTGCATCTCTAAACTAAACTAAACTATATCCAAAAATGAGTTGTTTTAGCAGCCCAATCCAATAATTCATCTTGAACTGAGGCATATTTATGATTCCTGTTCATGCCTGACAGTCACATCTTGCAAACAGATGGGAGAGGGGAGAAAATGAGGGATAGGTGGAGAGGTGGTCCATGAATAGGGACAAAAAATGGGAGGTCTGGGGGAGGATCGGAAGGAGAGATAGGAGGGAGAGAACACACAAGGTGGGAGGGTTACCTAAAGTATTAAAATTTAATATGTCAAAAGGTCATAAGTGATAGGAACAGAATTAGGCCATTCGGCCCATCAAGTCTACTCCGCCATTTAATCATGGCTGGTCTATCTCTCTCTCATAACCCCATTCTCCTGCCTTCTCCCCATAACCCCTGACACCCGTACTAATCAAGAATCTATCTGTCTCTGCCTTAAAAATATGAATTGACGGCTTCCACAGCCTTTTGCGGCAAAGAATTCCACAGATTCATCACCCTCTGACAAAAGTAATTCCTCCTCATCTCCTTCCTAAAAAACATCCTTTAATTCTCAGGCAATGACCTCTGGTTCTAGACTCTCCCACTAGTGGAAACATCCTCTCCACATCCACTCTATCCAAGCCTTTCACTATCCGGCTTGGGTTATCTTTGGTTGTAGACCAACTTTGGTTGGTGCAGGCCAAATATCTAAACTGGATGAAGTCTGGAGTCTAGATGAAGGGTCTCGACCCAAAACGTCAACTGCCCATTTCCCTCCGCAGATGCTGTCTGACCCGCTGAGCTCCTCCAGCAGTACTTCCCTTTTTACTGCACAATTCCTTCACAAATTGCTGACAAATCACTGCTTTTAACTTACTGATGTAGCATCGGCTAAACATTAGCTCTGCATCTCTCTCTTCCCAGATGCTGCCTGAGCCAAGGAACAGTTCCTATTTTTATTTCGGAATCCCGGCATCTGCAGCATTTTGCTTTCAGGGCTTAAAGAATGAACGTGGCCGGCCCTAAGTACGGTCATAATCATTTAAGCAATGAAATGGAGCCTCAACAAAATGAAAATAATTTTTTCCAGAAAACTTGCTTTTGAACTTAAAAAAATCATTCGAATAAATCCTTCGCTTGATTTTCACCTTTTTTTAAATCTTAGGTCTTCTGCTTTAAAGCTGCATTGTGGCTTCCAGCTGGTATTCAGTTTATGGACTGTGCTCTAGGCCCATCAGAATAGTTTCACAGGGTACTTAATGGTTTCAATGACCTTACAAATATTCCAAAAATGTTCAAAACATTCTGTGGGTGAATATTGAAATGCAGGCTGGTTGCTTTGCAGCTTAATTAGATTAGATGGGATCCTAATCTACATAAAATAGATATCAAAATAAGTTTTTAAAAATGATGTCAGCAGAGGTCTCACAATTAGGGAGCTTAAGTACAGTATTTGTTTGCAGCACTCCATGGGTTACTGTGTGGTAAATGTAATGTCTCGCTCTCAGCATTGAGAAAGGTTTACAAGTAGTGTTATTGAAGTTTTTTTCCTCCTTTTTATGGTTGCTTGGGTGATTAATCGCTAAGGAGCCACTGCTGCAAGGAGGCTTTCAGTTCCCCCAGTTATTTGATTTTCTTCCTTTGTCCAAGTGATTTGGGCTTTCAAAGAATTCTTCCTGCATCCACCATAAATAAAACCATTAAGGCCACACAAAGAAAATGCTACAGTTCTCAGGGACCGGTTACTCCTCCATCAGAAGACTGGGGCTTTTTAGATTCCACTCATCTTAGGAACCATTTCTATGTCATTATTTCATATGAAAATAAAAGTGCAAGTTCCCACCAGACAGAAAAATAATGAGTTTGTTACACTGTTCCACGATTCCAAGAGGCAGTTTAAAAAAGATTTCTTTCAAAACAATCAACAAATAGACAAAGTTGTGGTCTCTCCACAGTGGCTCCTTTATTACGATTTTAAACTGCTTTATGGTAAGTGATAAAATACCATTTAAGCAGATTAAATACACACTCAATTCTAACTATAGTACTTTAAGGCCTTCTCTGTTTATCAAAAGGATGCATTCACTCATTTGTATTTTTACTGATATACCAAGTGGAGATATTTTTACATTATGAGAAAAATGTTTCAAGGACATTCAATTTTGATCAGATTTTTTGTTGTAACAAATATGTTTTTGTAACAAATTCTTTCTTTCTACTTATAAATTCATAAATTTATAAAGTTACGTGAAATGGGTAGGCCATGTTTAGTTTAGTTTAGTTTGGAGATACAGTGCGGAAACAGGCCCTTCGGCCAACCGAGTCCGCGCTGACCAGTGATCCACTCACATTAACACTATCCTACATTTTTTTACATTTACCAAGCCAATTTACCCACATACCTATACGTCTTTGGAGTGTGAGAGGAAACTGAAGATCTCAGACAAAAGCCACGTGGTCACGGGGAGAACGAACAAACTCCGTACAGACAGCATCCCTTAGTCGGGATCGAACACGGGTCTCTGGCGCTGCAAGCATTGTAAGGCATCATCTCTACTGCTACACCACTGTGCCATGGTTAAACATTTAAATATCCTTAATGCAGTTTCTATCTCTGGTTAAAATTTTAAAGTTCGAACTGGAAATTGGTTGGAAATGAGGCTATTCGCCACTCTGTCCCTGGACAAATTAGCTGGACAAAGATTTTCTCTCTGCAGATCCTATTTAACCCATTGATTCCCTCAGCACATTCTGCTCAAGATTGCAGCATCTATAGTTCAATATGTCTCCAACCCTTCGAATCTGGCTTTGATTTGTATTCATATGTTCAAGTCTACTCTTTCTCTGCATTGTTGCTTCACTGTAACTCTACCGTAACTAAAATCTCTAAAGTCTAAAGTAAAGTCTAGAGTCTGTTCACCAACAGGATCAACAGGATGACATATTTTTTTACTGTTATAAGGCCGTGATAGGAGAAACATAGGCCATTCGGCCCATCAGGTCTACTCTGTCATTCATTCATGGCTGATCTATCTCTCCCTCCTAATCCCATTCTCCTGCCTTCTCCACATAACTCCTGACACCTGTACAACCCTGACAACCCCTGACACACATGTCATTTTGTACATCACATCTGCCAATGGTAAGAAATAAAGTAATGAGAACAGCTTTTGAGTTTACCATATCTTCCCATATTTTGGAATGTTAGTTTAGTTTAGTTTAGTTTAGAGATACAGTGCAGAAACAGGCCCTTCGGCCCACCGAGTCCGCATTGACTAGTGATCCCCACACATTAACACTATCTGCACACACTAGGGATTTTAGATTTAGATTTTTTTTAGACTTAGAGATACAGCGCGGAAACAGGCCCTTCGGCCAACCGGGTCCGCGCCGCCCAGCGATCCCCACACATTAACACTATCCTACACACACTAGGGACAATTTTTTAAAAACATTTGCCCAGCCAATTAACCTACATACCTGTACGTCTTTGGAGTGTGGGAGGAAACCAACGTACAAACTCCATACAGACGGCGCCCGTAGTCAGGATCGAACCTGAGTCTCCGGCGCTGCAATCATGTAAGGCAGTAACTCTACCGCTGCGCCACCGTGCCGCCGCTAGGGACAATTTTACTTTTTTTTTAATACCAAACCAATTAACTTACAAACCTGTACGTCTTTAGAGTGTGGGAGGAAACCAAAGATCCCAGAGAAAACCCCATGCAGGTCATGGGGAGAACGTACAAACTCCGTACATTCAAGCACCCATAGTCAGGATCAAACCCGGGACCTGGGTTTGTGGCAACTCTACTGCAGCGCCACCATACTGCCCTTAATATCTTTCCAAATTTTGCTCTGTTACCTTTGCTGTTTTGTGTGGTGTGGTGTGGTGATTCTGTGTCCTATTATTCCCTGTTTACACCTAAATCTAAGATTAATCACCAATTTACCTGTTATCAGATATCAGGCAACTGAATCATCCTATCACAAGCAGAGAGCAGTGCTGAACTACCATCTACCTCATTGGTGGTCCTCGGATTATCGTTGATCGGACTTTGCTGGCTTTACCTTTGCACTAAACGTTATTCCCTTATCATGTGTCTATACACTGTAAATGGCTCGATTGTAATCATGTGCTGTCTTTCTGCTGACTGGTCAGCACGCAACAAAAGCTTTGCATTGTACCATGCTATACATGACAATAAACTAAACTGTACTGTACTTTAGCAGTAAATGTGTTCTATTCGAACTTTTGGACAGTTTCTGCGCTGTATCTCTAAACTAAACTAAACTAAACTAAAGACAGAAGTCAGAATTGAGTACATATTTAAGGAGTCTGGTGACAGGCATGCGATGCAACATTTTCTGTCTAATAGAACTAATCAAATGTGATTAGGGCCTCATTGCTGGAGTGTTGTCCTGGGAGAGGATTCTAACATTGGATGACTTATCTTTCCAATGGGGGTGAATGATTTCACAAACACTGCATTAGTGGTAACTTGTGGAAACAAGAACTGCAGATGCTAATTTATACCAAAGATAGACACAAAATGCTGGAGTAACTCAGCGGGTCAGCCAGCATCTCTGGAGGAAAGGGATGGGTGATGTTTCGGGTTGGGACCCTTTTTCAGACTGAAAGTAGGGGGTGAGGGGTGGGGAGGGGGGGGGGGGGGGGGTGGGGAGGAGGTGGAGAGCTGGATGTGAGTAAAGACCAGGACAATTAGGCCCAGCCACAAATGACCTCAGGCAGGGTGGTGCCCTGGTAGGCCCCATTGTTGTCTAGGAAGGTATGGTCTCAAGAGAAACGATATGGAGAAATGTGAAACTGGTAAAATGACTAGGGTGGAGGAAGGGGCCAAGGAGGGAGGGGAGAAGGGAGGGGAGTGTAAGATAAAGTTTCCTAAAATTAGGGAATTCAATGTTCAAAACCTCTAATTCTACCTTTGATACTTCCTGATTGACTTCCTTTAAATCTGAACATTCATTCAACTACATCCAGTATAAAGTTCACCTCAGCCATAACCAACCTGTACTGTGCCTCATATGTACTGTGCCAACAATTGTTGAACAAATTTGCCATCTAATCCCCCAACAACTCTACTTCTCCTTCGTGCATTTACATGTTTTGACCACACTTTCTTAATCACTCAATCTATGCACCTCACGACCTCTGTGCTCTCTCGTCTCTAGCTCACTGTATACCTCCTTCCGTTCACTCATCATTTGTCATTATGGTTTCAGCCACTGTCTCCTTAAATAATGGAATTCTTTACCTCCTATTCTTTCTTTGTGTTTAAGTTTAGTTTAGTTTAAGTTTAGTTTAGCATAGAGATACAGCACAGAAACAGACCCTTCGGCCCTCCGAGTCCGCACCAATCAGAGATCCCCGCACACGAACACTATCCTACACACACTAGGGACAATTTACAATTATACCAAGCCAATTAACCGACAAACCTGTACGTCTTTGGAGTGTGGGAGGAAACCGGACCTCGGAGAAGACCCATGCAGGTCACGGGAAGAACGTACAAACTACAAGGTCGATGAGGGCAGAGCTAGATGTTGTATTTATGGACTTCAGCAAAGCTTTCGACAAGGTTCCGCAATGTAGGCTGCTCTGGATCGCATGGGATCTAAGGAGAGATAGCTGAATGGATAGAACATTGGCTTCATGGAAGCAAGTAGAGGGTGATTGTGGAAAGTTGCTTCTCGGACTGGAGTCCTGTGACTAGTGGTGTGCCTCAGGGCTCGGTGCTGGGCCCCTTACTGTTTATCATCTACATTAATGATTTGGATGAGAACATACATGGCAAGATTAGCAAGTTTGCCGATGGACAAAATTGGGTGGTTTTGCAGATAGTGAAGATGGTTGTGAAAGATTGCAGCAGGATTTTGATCGATTGGCCAGGTGGGCTGAGGAATGGTTGATGGAATTTAATGCAGATAAATGTGAAATGTTGCCTTTTGGGAGTTGCCTTTTGGAAGTCCAACATGGGCAGGACCTACACAGTGAATGGTAGGGCTCTGGGGAGTGTTGTAGAGCAGGGGGATCTAGGAGTGCAGGTGCATGGTTCCTTGAAGGAGAAGTCGCAGGTAGATAGTGTGGTCAAAAAGGCATTTGGCACATTGGCCTTCAGCAGTCAGAGTATTGAGTATAGAAGTTGGGAGGTCATGTTGCAGTTGTATAAGATGTTGGTGAGGACGCATTTAGAGTATTGTGTTCAGTTCTGGGCACCATGTTATAGGAAAGATGTTGTCAAGCTGCAAAGGGTACAGTGCAGATTGACAAGGATGTTGCCAGGACTAGAGGGTCTGAGCTATAGGGAGAGGTTGAGTAGGCTGGGACTATTCCTTGGAGTGCAGGAGGATGAGGGGTGATCTTATTGAGGTGTATAAAATCATGAGAGGAATAGATCGGGTAGTTGCACAGAGTCTCTTGCCCAAAGTAGGTGAATCGAGGACCAGAGGACATAGGTTAAGGCGAAGAGGAAAACATATAATAGGAATCTGCAGGGTAACTTTTTCACACAAAGTGTGATGGGTGTATGGAACAAGCTGCCAGAGGTGGTAGTTGAGGCAGGGACTATCCCAACATTTAAGAAACAGTTAGGCAGGTACATGGTTAAGATAGGTTTGGAGGGATATGGACCAAACACGGGCAGGTGGGACTAGTGTAGCTGGGACACGTTGGCCGTTGTGGGCAAGTTGTGTCGAAGGGCCTGTTTCCACGCTGTATCACTCTAAAAAAACCACACAAGGTCACAGGGAGAACGTACAAACTCCATACAGGAAGCACCCTTAGTCAGGATAGAACCTGGGTCTGTGGTGCTGCAAGGCAGCAACTCTACCGCTGCGGCACTGTGCCACCCTGTCTAGTGACAATGATGAAATTGAGTGACCTATCCAACATTTAACCACAGCACAGCAGATCAAACCTCTTTTAGTAAACATTCAATAGTTTATAAATGTATCGAAGACTTCTACCGTCATCATCGCTCCAAGCAACTCCGTGTGAACAAGATTCTCATCTCTCTTATCCTTTTGTCATTTATTCGGATTGGTTTTTATTTTTATTTAGAGATACAGCGCGGAAACAGGCCCTTTCGGCCCACCGGGTCTGAACCAACCAGCGATCCCCACACATTAACACTATCCTTTACCCACTAGGTACAATTTTTACATTTACCAAGCCAATTAACCTACATACCTGTACATCTTTGGAGTGTGGGAGGAAACCGAAGATCTCAGAGAAAACCCACGCAGGTCACGGGGAGAACGTACAAACTCCGTGCAGATAGGGCCTGTAGTTGGGATCGAACCCGGGTCTCCGGCGCTGCATTCACTGTCAGGCAGCAACTCTACCGCTACGCCACCGTGCCTTCTCATTGACTTCTCATTTGAGGGAAATTAGTCATTCCTAATTACTTAAAATCCTATACATCTCAATTAGGTTCCCTCTGCCTCTCTTTTCTGAAGAAAGTAACCACAGCCTATTCTATCGTTCCTAAAATATCCTGGCAACATCTGACCGCGAGAGAATAAAGGAGGGAAGAAAATTGAACTTTTTTTGCCTTCCATCACAGAGGACTGTAGGGGAATTGCTGTGGTGGATGTTCAGGTTAAAAATCTATTTGGGTGTCTTGTTGCTCCTTATTGGTATGGCTATATGGCAAATCAAATTCCTCGTATGTTGCAAAACATACTTGGCTAATAAATTACTATTATCATGACTATGATTATAAATCTCCGCTACATCCTTTCCAATACAATCACATCTCTGCTGCAGTGGTCAGAACTTTAGAGATACAGTGTGGAAACAGGCCCTTGGGCCCACCAAGTCCGCGCCGACCAGCGATCACCCCGTACACTAACACTATCCTGCACACTGGGGCCAATTTCACAACTTTACCAAAGCCAATGAACGTGTATGTCTTTGGAGGGCAGGTGGAAACCGGAGCACCCGGAGAAAACCCACATGGTCACAGGGAGAATGGTACAGACGAGGCAGCACGGTGACGCAGCGGTAGAGTTGCTACCTTACAGCGAATGCACCGCCGGAGACTCAGGTTCGATCCTAACTACGGGCACCGTCTGTATGGACTTTGTACGTTCTCCCCGTGACCTGCGTGGGTTTTCTCCGAGATCTACAGTTTCCTCCCACACTCCAAACACGTACAGGTACATAGGTTAATTGGCTTGGTAAATGTAAAAAGTTGTCCCTAGTGGGTATAGGATAGTGTTAATGTGCGGGGATCGCTGGGCAGCGCAGATCCGGTGGGCCGAAGGGCCTGTTCTGCGCTGTATCTCTAAATCTAAATCTAAAAAAAATCTAAACTTGCTACAGTCTGCACCCATAGTCAGGATCAAACTCATGTCTCTGGTGCTGTAAGGCAGCCAATTCTACCGCTGTGCCACTGTACTACCTATGCCTGCTCTTATATTCTACAAAACTACTAACAAGGGAACCTATCCACGTGCCCTTTTAGCCATCTCTCTCTGCCCTGCGACCTTTAATTATCTGTACACCGACATTTCAGGGTCATTCTCGTTCTCCATATTTCTTAATATCTTGTCATTTACTAGATATCCCCTTGCCTTGATGCACATTCCCAAATGCATTACCACACTCTTATCTGGATTAAACTCCTCTTGCCACTTTTCTGCCCACTGATCTGACCTACATACTTCTGAAGTCAAAGATGTTCCTCCTTCTGGTCAACCACACAGCCGATTTTAGTATCAATTGCAAAGTTCATCTCCATTTTCTTACAGTTCCTGAGTCATACAAGAAGATAACTCAGCTAAAGGCAAGCACTCAAATAATGCAAATTCTGGGTCTGGCGCGAGTTCTCCTTTAACATCACCATTTTTGCCATCTCCTCCATCAACGGAGCCCACACCATTTTGAGCCTGACTTTGGGGTAATGTAGACCACCCTAAAAAACTTAAAAGTTGCAGAAAGAGGTCACAGTCATCTAGGTGAATCAGCTTGTTGTTGCACCACAGTCACTCTGGGTGTGGGTAGGATCTATTTTAAACAGATTTACATATTTGTCACTGAATCCTATTTACTGGGCTCTTTGATATTTGTCATATTTTTCCTTTTTCACTCTTTTGAATTCTGAGATGGTCTTGGTTATCAAGACTTGCCAACGAATAGTTGATTCGAGCTTGTTAGGAAAAGGGGACTTATAACGAGATCTGGGTGTCCTAGTGCATCTGTCACTGAAAGGAAGCATGCAGGTACAGCAGGCAGTCAGCACTCAGAGAGTTGTGAAGCTGTGGAATTCTCTGCCTCAGAAGGCAGTGGAGGCCAATTCTCTGGATGCTTTCAAGAGAGAGCTAGATAGAGCTCTTAATGATAGTGGAGTCAGGGGATATGGGGAGAAAGCAGGAACAGGGTACTGATGTTGCATGATCAGCAATGATCACGGTGAATGGCGGTGCTGGCTCGAAGGGCCAAATGGACTACTCCTGCACCTATTGTCTATTGTCTTATTGTCTATTGTAAGCATTGGAGATAGACACAAAATGCTGGAGTAACTCAGCGGTTCAGGCAGCCTTCAATGCCACCCATTCCTTCTACCCAGAGATGCTGCCTGTCCCGCTGAGTTACTCCAGCATTTTGTGTCTATCTCCAATGCTTCGGTGTAAACCAGCATCTGCAGTTCCTTCTGACACAAGGTATGCAGTGGGATACTTTAACATCGAGGATGAATTAGCAATCCGAACTGCATTTCCCCCTTTTTTTTTTTTTTCCTTTTACACTTGACACGACGTGCTTTTGCGAGCTGAAATAGGAACAAATAACAAAGTAATGGAAGAGCCCCCAACAGTGAGCAACATCTGATCCTATGCTGGATGCTTGCTGGTGGAGCTGTATAAGTACCGTTGCCTCAGAAGTAAGGGTCACTAAATTTTAATGAGTGAGAAAAAAAGCTAAGTGTTTTGCCATGACCTGAATTGCTGATCCAGTCCAAAGAGTTTAATGGGAATTTCTGTTATATGCATGTCGCATGCCCATATAATACTCTTTGATTCAACAAGCACTTGTACATTCAGAGCAGTATGATCAATGTGCCTGAGTCTTATTTCCTTTTTGTTTACACAAATCTTCCTTTATGTTCGACATATCTCGCATCGGAAACCGAGCAGATTGGGGAATTGAGCCAATCACCTCCTGGACCATGTCTTTCTTTGAGTTAGTCTACTCATTAGACTAACTGACCATGCCAAAGTCACTGTTACAGCGTGCAGCAAAGTTACGGACAAGAACGGAGAATTAAACAATATAAAGCATGCCAGCTGAAACGCAAAAGGCCCAGTAACATTAGCAATCCTAACCATTGTAGATGCACTCCGTAACATGCTTTTTTAAAACATGATATTATTCCTGCAAAATTGCTTTTAGGAAAAAAAAACCTCAATTAATAAATCATGTCGGGTTTTTTTTCAGCACACCAGAATAAATCCATGCACAGCAAAGTCTAACACAGGGAGCCTCAAATTGGCAGTAAAGCTGGTGACCCCAAGTGACCCAAGGTCACTTCACATCACAGAGATTACTTAGGAAGGGAACCAAACTGCAAATAAAGCACTGGCCCATGGCTGTTTCTGAGCAGTGCTACATTAACCACAAGTCAGGACAAATGTGTACACCACTCAGCTGGCTTATAGTGGAGGTCTATTAGATGCAGCTTTGATCATGCAGTGAAATGTAGCTAATAAAGCTCTTCAACCCAGCTGAGCAACTCATGCTGTAGTCATTAAATTACTTTAAACAAGAACTCTGCCCTGCTCTGAAATAAAAATGGCATGGGAAAATTATATTTCAAAAGCATTTTAAAGTGGTAGGAAAACATAAACAAAAATCATACTGTTGCTGGCTGATTCAAGAATTTAATATCTGAACTCCCAGATATTATTTTATGGCCTATCCTTTAAATCGGCTGTGTAGGAAGGAACTGCAGATGCTGGTTTACACCGAAGATAGACACAGAATGCTGGAGTAACTCAGTGGGACAGGCAGCATCTCCGGAGAAAAGGAATAGGTGACATTTTGGGTCGAGACTGAGAGTCTGAAGAAACGTCAGCCATTCCTTCTCTCCAGAGATGCTGCCTAAACCACTGAGTTACTCCAGCATTTAAAAATCGGCTGCACGGTTTAAAAATATAATAATAGAGAAAAAACCCCATTACATTTAACACGATTTTACACATCCCGGACAGAAATTTCTCTGTAGCTTCTCCTGCACCCTACAGTATCTTCATTGGCAATCTCATTTCTGCTGCCCTCACAGTGAAGATACAGTGGAAGCAGCTTCGAGGGACATTGCAACACATATATCGGTCTCTGATGGCTCACTTGGTGACACCACAATGAAAGGGGAAAATTGAAACAAGAAAATGTCTGCTTCAATTCACAGTCCGTGTGGAAACGGTCGATATTTTGCTGTGGCAGAAAGTTGATTGGCTTTACCTGAGGGGGTTGTGAAATAAGCGGGAAGATAGACACAAAGTGCTGGAGTAACTCAGCGGGTCAGGCAGCATCTCTGGAGAAAAGGAATAGGCGACGTTTCGGGTCAGACTGGGTTAAAACGTGGTCGTAGAGCTGGAGACCATGAGGGATCACAGAAGGGGAGCAACGAGAGAAGGTGTTATAAGGCCATAAGGAATAGGAGTAGAATGAGGCCATTTGACCCATTAAGTCTACGTCATTCAATTATGGCCGATCTATCTCTCACTCCTTACCCCATTCTCCTGCCTTCTCCCCATAACCTCTGCAAACTTCTTCAAAGTAGGCACGCCTTGAGGAGATTTCGCAGTGGAGAGGACAAAATGTGTAGGAAGGAACTGAAGAAGATCTGAAGGCGGGTCTCGACCTGAAACATCACCTATTCCTTTTCTCCAGAGATGCTGCCTGACCCACTGAGTTACTCCAGCATTTTGTGTCCATCTTTGGTGTAATCCAGCACCTGCAGTTCCTTCCTACACAGAAAGAAAGTCATTCTGGAAGGTCTTTAGTGGGCATTGGATGAGGGGAGGGCCAGGCCTGACTTGGAGTACTAGGCCAGTCACAGAAATCAATGGCTGTTTTAGGCCTCAATTTATGCCCAACAAGATTGATCATGAAAATCAATCTAATTTTTGTATGTTTGCTTTTTACGTATGCTGAACATTTTTTTTTGTTTATTATGGGATTGATAGAGTTCCATGTTTATATATCTATTGTGCTGCTGCAAGTAAGAATTTCATTGTTCCATTTCAGGACAAATGACAATAAAACTCTCTTGACTTGACTCTTGAACCTTGCCAATACTGGAAATTTAAAATAAAAACAGCAAATGCTAGAAATACTCTGTACTCCAGGCTGCATCTGTGGCAAGAGAAAAAAAATAATCTTTAGACAATAGCCAATAGACAATTGACAATAGGGTGCAGGAGTAGGCCATTCGGCCTTTCGAGCCAGCACCTCCATTCACTGTGATCATGGCTGAACATCCACAATCAGTACCCTGTTCCTGCCTTCTCCCCATATCCCTTGACTCCGCTATCTGTAAGAGCTCTACCTAACTCTCTCTTCAAAGCATCCAGAGAATTGGCCTCCACTGCCTTCTGAGGCAGAGAATTCCACAGATTCACAACTCTCTGAGTGAAAAAGTTTTTCCTCATCTCCATTCTAAATGGCCTACCCGTTATTCTTAAACTGCTTATTTTTGAGTTTGCCATTCTACATTTAACCAGCTTTTAAAATTTATTCAACTCCAATCCACTGAAATATGTTTACTGCCTTTGAGTCATACTCCCCAGGACCCACGAACACATCTAAATGCAATGCTATACGATCATATTGGTAAGTTCCAAGATAAGTCTACTAGAATGGGCCACCTCACCACCATGTCCTCATACTAACCTTATATCTCTTGGTTCCCTCACTATCTGGTATGGCATGACAGTACAGCAAATGTGCAGCAGGTTGGATGAAAGAATGGAATGAATCTACCCCTGGGACTAAACATCTAATTGCACCCTATCTTCCTGTTTAGACCTTCTGTGGAAAGCATGAAAGGCGCTAAATCGGATCCATGGCCTTTCTGCTTGCCCTAAAGCACTATTAGGGCTTCTATGGCATGTGGTTGTTACAAGCCAGATCAATACATGGACCACATGACCACACCCTGCTCTCTTCGCAGATTTAATTGTTGCATTTGCAGAGATGTATTCCCTTTCACAAAGAGCATTAGCCTGGTTAACTAAACTCAAATTGGATTTAAGTAGGAAGGAACTGCAGATGCTGGTTTAAACCAAAGATAGGCACAAAATGCTGGAGTCTTCTTATTGAGTCCACGTCACAAGATTAGAAATTGTTCAGCCAGAACTGAACACACTTCTCAGCATCTGCAAACAATGGCGTCTTGTGCTTCTTGTGCTTAGTGGTGGAAAGATTGGTGGAAACAGGGCTGCGACATGAACGCTCTTTCCTTGACCCCAATGCTGGAGTAACTCAGCAGGACAGGCAGCATCTCTGGAGAGAAGGAATGGGTGATGTTTCGGGTCAAGACCCTTCTTCAGACAAGAAACAAGTCTGAGTTACTCCAATATTTTGTTTCTATCTTCAAATTGGATTTACATTAGTTGCTCCCTAGCAAGGTCTCAGTAAAATGAGTTTTAAAATTTACTGACTTTAGTCAGAGGGTGGTGAATCTGTGGATTTCATTGCCAAGGCCAAGTCAACGGATATTTTTAAGGCACAGATTGACAAATTCTTGGTTATGAAGTGTCGGGTTATGGGGAGAAGGCTGGAGAATGGGGTTCAAAGGAAAAGATAGATCAGCCATGAGTGAATGGCGGAGTAGACTTGATGGGCCGACTGGCCTAATTCTTCACCTAGAACTTATAAACTTATGAGACCAGCATCAAAAATTGTGGATATACAATTTACAGTTTGGAAATCTGGAAAATTGTGGAAGGAAGAACTGAACAAAGTGCTTGCCACAAACTCTCAGTCATTTGGCGTGGTTAATATAACTCTTATTCCCAGACATTTGGTGTTTCTAATGGAGGTACTGATGGAATCAGGTGGGAGCCTCTCGTCGTCGTTGAAGAAAGCTGCAGACAAGGTGCGATGGGCAGTTGTTACAAATGCCAAAGACTAAAATACACTGATGGTGCTAGATTACTGGAGTAAGGAGAACTGAAAAAATGGCATGCTTTGGAGAGAACAGACCAAAGAAAAGAGAATTTGGAACAAAACATTGCAGCAAATTAAGGAGAAAATCATGAAGGAGAAACAAACTGGGTACACAAAAGGCCAACAAGTCCAATTTAGATTTCTGGACCCAAGTACATGGCCTGAGCTGCACTTATACTAAAAGCAATAATATAACTTCGGAACATAACCACAGAAAGGAAAATTGACAGAATTAACAGCCGGAGGGTCAGAAATGTTCACTTACATGGCCGATGTATCATTACTAGCATCAGGTTTTAAATTGGCTCCTATCATTGACAATAAATTATACTTTAAGTGGGCATTTTCATGCCAAAACCTTTTTATTGTAGAATCTTGCCTTTTTAATCATGAAATTGAACTTGTTTATGTGTACCCATTTCTACTGCATTGCTATCAATTCATTGTGTTAACAAATCCAAGCCAGAAAATGGATTCTTACGAACATGGTCTTTACTGCCTCTGTGACCTTCTTAATCCATAGTGGTTAACTGCGATTGACATTTGTGTCAGAGAGCGAGGACTGTTAAAGCAAATCTCCTGCATCAGTATCATAAATTGATTGGGTCAATGATTTAGAGATGCCAACATTGGAAAAACTGTGTGTTCGAAGAAAGAAATAAGGTAGCTTTGGCTCAAGGAAACCAAAACGGTTTCAGTGGTTGTGAGATACATTGAGACATCTACAGCTGTGTTTAGTTTAGCTTAGTTTAGAGATACAGCGCAGAAGCAGGCCCTTCGGCCCACCGAGCCTGCACCGACCAGCGATCCCCGCACATTAACACTATCTTACGCACACTAAGGACAATTTACAATTTTACCAAGCCAATTAGGCGACAAACCTGTACGTCTTTGAGTGTGGGAGGAAACCGGGGATCCTGGAGAAAACCCACGCAGTCACAGGGAGAACGTACAAACTACATACAGACTTTGATTACTAGTTCTATAACAGAAGTAACATTATGATATCAGCAATATTGATATGACAATTGTTAAATAATGCTGTTCCAGAGGGATGGAACAAAAAAGGGTATGACCGAAGATAGACACAGAAAGCTGGAGTTACTCAACGGGACAGGAAGCATCTCTGGAGAGAAGGAATGGGTGACGATTCAGGTCGAGACCCTTCTTCAGACTTCAGTCTTCAGTCTGAAGAAGGGTCTCAGCCCGAACCGTCACCCATTCCTTCTCTCCAGAGATGCTGCCTGTCCCGCTGAGTTACTCCAGCTTTTTGTGTCCATCTTCGGTTTAAAGCAGCATCTGCAGTTCCTTCCTACACCAAAAAAGGTATGATGTCTCTTACCAAGAAACAGTTTTCTTATTAATTATTACAGAGATAGGGAATCCTTAATCTCCTGTGTAAGAAGGAACTACAGATGCTGGTTTAAACCGAAGACAGACACAAAAAGCTGGAGTAACTGAGCGGGTCAGGCAGCATCTCTGGAGAAAAGGAATAGGTGACATTTTGGGTCAAGACCCTTCTCCAGACACTTGCTGGAAAGGGAAACAAGAGATGTTTGGACACCACACACAAATGCTGATGTTATGGTATTATATGAAAGATTTTTTATCAGAAGTGGAAGAAGCTGTATTTATACAATGTCTTTTACATCCTTTAGAGTTCCTCAAGTTCTTGAAATGCATTTCGTTATTTCTGCAGTCATTACCTTTCGATTCAAAATATACCAATGATCATACCAGTAATTGCTATGAACTTAAAGCCACATTTTGCTCAGAAGTTCAGTTAATAAAACATCACAGGTGATGCTCTTTGTGTGACAAGGCAACAGATAACTTGATGATAGGCACAAAATGCTGGAGTAACTCAGCGGAACAGGCAGCATCTCTGGAGAGACAGAATGGGTGAGAGGAGGGTCTCGACCTGAAACGTCACCCATTCCTTCTCTCCAGAGATGCTGCCTGTCCCGCTGAGTTGGCTCCAGCATTTTGTGTCTACCTTCCATTGAAGCCAGCATCTGCAGTTCTTTCCTACACAGATAACCTGATGAAATATAAGAATGTAATCTGATTTAAAATACCAACTCCTTGCTATAGTTCTAATTAGAGTTTTCTGTTCAGGAGCAGCATGTGTGGGTTTTCTCCGTGTCCTTCACTTCCCACCATCTTCCAAAGACGAACAGGGTTATAGGTTGATTGGCTTCGGTAAAAATTATAAATTGTCCTTAGAGCGTAGGATAGTGCTAGTGTACGGGGATCGCTGGTTAGCATGGACTCGGTGGGCCAAAGGGCCTGTTCCCACACTGTATCTCTAAACTAAACTAAACTAAGCTACCCGAGACCTCACCCATTCCTTCTATCTTGAGATGCTGCCTGTTCTCCTGAGTTGCTCCAGCATTTTGTGTCTATCTGAACTAATTAAGTTGTTTTTTGTTCAATTTATTTTATCCACACCTGGGTGATTCCTTTCCTTTCCTGAAAATGGCAACTCCATGCTTTCGTTCTAGTTACATTTTTCAATTGTTTTTTGTAGTACCTGCACTTACACTCATCAGTATCTTGTGAGCTTTGATAATATATGCCAGGAAACCACTTCACTGTCAAAGCCACTGGAGGTAAACGTGATTGTGTCTTTATTTAATACTCAAACATCATGGAAGGACAGGCAGCAATGAAAGCGGAAATCTGTGTAGGAAGGAACTGCAGACGCTGGTTAAAACCAAAGATAGACACAAAACTCTGGAGTAACTCAGCGGGTCAGACTGTATCTCCGGAAAAAAAAGATAAGGTGACATTTCGGGTCAAGACCCTTCTTCAGACTAAGAGTCAGGGGAAAGGGAAACAAGACATATAGACGGTGATGTAGAGAGATATTGAACAAATGAATGCATAGAGTTGGAGAGAAGGAGGAATCACAGGGGGCAGCAGCAAGAGAGGATGTTGCAGAACTCTCATCAGAGGAGGAGAGCTTCTTCAAAGTAGGCATGCCTTGAGGAGATTTTGCAGTGGAGCGGACACAATGTGTAGGATGTAACTGCAGATGCTTGTTTAAACCAAAGATAGACACAAAACGCTGGAGTAACGGGTCAGCCAACATCCCTGGAGAAAAGGAATAGGCGACGTTTTGGGTCGAGACCCTTCTTCATACTGAGAGTCAGGGCAAAGGGACCTTTCTGTTCTTTCCTCTAGCAATGCTGACAATAATTGTAGCCCATTGCTACTTAAACCGAGAAAGCAGCAGAGAGCAGGTGTTCTTGTAAAGTCAATATATTCTTTTCATCCTTAAATTGAAAACGCGGTTTTAATTGCCTGAAGGAAGAATTTCCCAGATTTTTTTTTTCTCTTATCGATTGCGATTTATGCTTCTCTCAGGAGATTCAAGAAATTGTTTGGCTGCAGAATGGTGAGGTTAGGACCTTTGGGGTAAAAAATACCGGCCAGATGCTTTGGATATAATAAGCATGGGGCAGGTTTGAAGGACCGGTGACATTTTCTGCCCATCTTCTGGAAATTTATGGAGATTATGGGTCAGGGTGGGCATGGGATATAATGAAAGTGATTCCTATTCCCATATTGACCTTGAAGATGGACACAAAATGCTGGAGTAACTCACCTGGACAGGCAGCATCTCTGGAGAGAAGGAATGGGTGACGTTTCGGGTCGAGACCCGTTTAACCCATATTGAACTTTCTGTCCTGGGCCTCCTCCACTGTCAAATTGGAGGAACAGGACCTCATATTTCACTCGGGTAGCTTACAACCAGTACAAGTGGTATGGAGACTGACCTCTAATTTTATTGTAGGAAAATAACTGCAGATGCTGGTACAAATCGAGGGTATCACAAAATGCTGGAGTAACTCAGCAGGTCAAGCAGCATCTCAGCAGAGAAGGAATGGGTGATGTTTCAGGTCGAGTACGGGAGATGCATATCTGGTTTCTGGGTTGCATATCTGGGTTGGGAGCCTACTTTAAAAGTAATGGCTGATGGCCATAAAATTCCCAAGCTTACCTGACTGTCAAACTGTCGCCTCCAATCTACCTGTCATATGGCCTGACGGTAAATAAGTCAAGTCAAGTCAAGTCAAGTCAAATTTATTTGTCACATACACATACTCGATGTGCAGTGAAATGAAAGTGGCAATGCCTGCGGGTTGTGCACAGCATATAAATAAAGTTAATAAGTTACTAAACATAGCACAAAAAGTGTCGACAAAAATTTAGTCTCTGGGGTTATAAAAGTTGACAGTCCTGATGGCCTGTGGGAAGAAGCTCCGTCTCATCCTCTCCGTTTTCACAGCGTGACAGCGGAGGCGTTTTCCTGATCGTAGCATCTGGAACAGTCCGTTACTGGGGTGGCAGGGGTCCCTCATGATCTTGCTTGCTCTGGATCTGCACCTCCTGATGTATAGGTCCTGCAGGGGGACGAGTGTAGTTCCCATGGTGCGTTCTGCCGAACGCACTACTCTCTGCAGGGCCATCCTGTCCTGGGCAGAGCTGTTCTAAATTGGTTAAACACAATTATTTGATGGTATCTTCAAATGACTTTACTTAATTTAATATTCCGTGCTTCCAAATGCATCTGCGACAACCTAGCAAACCTGGGGACAGCATGCGACAGCGCCCGCAATAAGCTACGATACCTGGCGACAAGCCAGCTGTGGCCGAGAAATTTCAATCCGGTTTATTTCTCAGCGATCCGCTGAGATCCACTACAATTCTTGGAAGACTCCTCACGATTATGCCCGTGACACCCCGGCGAACTGTCGGCGACAGCCTAGTCGCCGGCAGTCGCCTTAAAATCGCCTAAATGGGACAGGCCCTTTAGGCGAGAGTGATCAGAATATGACTTGCAGCATTAACAATAGGAACTAGTCCCATGGGAACAGTAATATATATTCTTACTTACTTATAAACAACAGCATTTGCTGAACATAGAATGACTTGTCTTTTTTTTGGAGAAATTTTAATCGTAGCACACTGGTTTCATTTATTAGGTTTTAGTTAAGGTTAATTTGATAGGCACTGCATCAATGAGAATGATAGGATGCCAATATAACGTTTTTCATTAATACTGCAAGATCTTAAGATTGTAATGCTTTCAACGTGGCTATTTCCAAAGTAAATTACATATTACGTACATAAAGTCTTTCCTCTTTCTGCCACAAACAAATGGAAACATTATGATTAAGCTGTCAATGCACTCTTTACAGCTGCTTTAGACTTTACTTTAGACTTCAGAGATACAGCGCGGCAACAGGCCCTTCGGCCCACCGAGTCCACGCTGACCAGCGATCTCCCAGAGTACTAGCACTATCCTACACACTAGGGACAATTTACAATTTTACCAAAGCCAATTAACCTACAATCCTGTACCACTTAAGGACTAGGGGAAAACCAGAGCGCCAGAGTAAAACACATGTTGTCACGGGCAGAATGTACAAACTCCGTACAGACAGCACCCGTAGGTTCGGATTGAACCTGGGTCTCTGGCGCTGTAAGGCAGCAACTCTAGTGCTGCATCACCATGACGCCACAAACATCTGGCTCTGTGAGGTGGCGGCTGTGCCTGCTGAGCAACTCTGCCACATCTACGATTGAATAGAGGGATGTGGGTCAAGTACAGGGGAAAGGGATTAGTTTAAGTAGGCATCATGTTCAGCATGGACATCATGGACCAGAGGGCCTGTTCCTCTGCTGTACTGTGCCATAGATACACACAAAATGCTGGAGTAATTCAGCAGGACAGGCAGGATTTGTGGAGAGAAGCAATGGGTGACGTTGCAGATCAAGACCCTTCTTCAGTACAATGCCATGCTCCACAGAGTAACAAATAAATGTTCCCAATGTCATCACTTCACTACAGCTTGGAGACCAGGGGTTTCAGAGCTTTCAAAGGTCTTTTATTGTTACGTGTGCCAATTAAGATACAGTGATATTCGTACTACCATACAGCCATCCGAAAAAAAAGCAACAAGATACACAACTACATAAAAGTTAACATAAACATCCAGCACAACGGATTGCACATTCCTCACTGTGATGGAAGGAAATAAAGTCTAATATTCTTCCCTCATTTTTCTCCCGCGGTCAGGGCAGTCAAACTATCTGTCGGGATGATTGAAGCCCCCGCAGCTGGCAGTCAAAGCCCTTGCATCGGGGCGATCGAAGTTCCCGCGTCGGGGCGGTCGAAGCTCCTGCGGTTGGAGCTCCCAAAGTCGGTCTCTAACCAGAGACCGCGTGCACCGCAATGTTAAAGTCTGCATGCTCCTGCGGTTGGAGCACAGAGGTTGATCCCCGGCAAAGGGATCGCGAGCTCCGCGATGGTAAGTCCTGCAGGCTCCCGTGGTTGGAGCTCCTGAAGTCGGTCTCCAGAAAAGGCCTCCAGCTCCTCGATGTTAGGCCACAGTGCGGACGGAGATAGGATTCAGAATAAAATTGTGTCTCCGTCGAGGTAAGATATTTTAAAAGTTTCCCCAATCCCCACACCACCCCCCACATAAAACAAGCTAAAGAACACTAAAACATACATTTAACACATACTAAAGAAACAACAGGGAAGGATGGGACAGACAGACTGTTGGAGAGGCAGCCATTGCTGGCACCACAGTGTTCCAGAACCAGGGGTCAAAGTTTAAGAATAAGGGGTAGGCCATTTAGGACTGATATGAAGAAAAACTTTTTTCACCCAGAGAGTTGTGAATCTGTGGAATTCTCTGCCACAGATGGCAGTGGAGGCCAATTTACTGGAAGTTTTGCAAGAGAGAGTTAGATATAGCTCTTAGGGCTAACGGAATCAAGGGATATGGGGAGAAAGCAGGAACGGGGTACTGATTTTGGATGATCAGCCATGATCATATTGAACGGCGGTGCTGGCTCGAAGGGCCAAATGGCCTGCTCCTGCACCTATTTTCTACGTTTCTATGAGACTGTCTCATGCTGCCCAGTGAAGCACGACAACATGACAGAAACAACCATTTCAAGATATGATTTGGTTTATTTGTTAATACGCTTGCAAAATGCCTTTGGGTCTTTCACTCTGCTGAAGGTGCTACATAAATACAGATTGTTGCTACATGTTGCAAATTCAATTTGCAGTGAGTGGGATTGCCTTGTAATAATAAGCTTGAAAGAGATCAGCAATTTAGTTGCAGGGTATTGAAGGGTTATTGTGTTAGCTGTGTTTAACTACCTGTAATTGATAAATTAATTCTGACAAATATAACATTTGGAAGATAATTCGGAAAATTTAATATTAATATATTCTTCATGTTATGCAAATACAGAAAATGTGCTCGATATTAATTCGGCAAGACAGATGCAATAAGTTGGGGGGGGGTATAAATCGATTTGTACCAGCATCTGCAGTTATTTTCTTATAATATAAGTTGGGGGGGGGGGGTTGGAGGGGAGTCAGTCTCAGTCTTCTGTCGTGGGGTAGACTGAGACTGACTCCCCTGACCCCCCCCCACCACCACCACCTCCTCAATCTTTGCACATCCCCAAAGCCTTTCCATTCATCACTTTAATTTCGTGTTTCATGTATTTTGTGGGTTTTTTTATGACTGTTGGCAAATTAATTTCCCTCCTGGGATGAATAAAGTTCTATCGTATCGTATCATATCGTATAAAGGTGACTGATGAAAATTAAAGAGAAGATTTAGCGGGGTGCAATTGTCAGAGTCTGTAAAAATTCTTATGCCGCCTCCCCTGGCTACTTACTGAATTCCACACATGGCTGTAATTTTATGTAGATTGCTGATCAGTTCCTCTGGAGGTAAACAGAGTAAATGGCTGGGTTTTTGTTATTACACGACTATGACAACTGCTTGCATCAACAAACAATGGACTGCAAGACCCACGAGATAAGTAGAAAAAAAGGCATCTGTTAATGTCCCTCTTTTGAAATTCAAGATAGTTCAAATACAGATGAGAAAAGCAATTCGTCACTGCACATTGTCCACAGCCAAGCAACAATCTATCTCCATTGTACTGACTTTCTGGTTTTCATGAACTGACTGTTCAAAGAAATTTAACATTTTGTTTAAGGAAGGAACTGCAGATGCTGGTTTAAATCGAAGATAGACACAAAAAGCTGGAGTAACTCAGCTGATCAGGCAGCATTGAACTTTGCCGGCTTTACCTTGCGCTAAATATTATTCCCTCATCATGTATCTGTACACTGTAAATGGCTTACTTGCAACCATGTATTGTCTTTCCACTGACTGGAGAGCACGCAGCAAAAGCTTTCCCCTGTACCTCGGTACACGTGACTATAAACTAAATGGTAACAGGAATAGGTGACGTTTCAGGTCAAGACCCTTTTGCAGAACACCATTTTGTTTATTTTATTTAAGAAGATATATTAAGAGCAATCAGTCCTTTCCGTGTTTTTCCTCAGTATTTTCAATAATAGCCAGTCACAACTGTTCAACTTTTTTAAACAATGTGTAATTTTGCTCAGTGGTGTGAATTATCCGTTAACTCATTTAATATGACCCTCAGAGCAGCTCTAAAGTCAACAATAAAAATGGCAGGGCAGATAATGATATTTATATAATGCATTGAATAGTAATCATTGATTTCCAGGATTTGTTATGTTTTGACCAGCTGGTAAATGGGTCAGCCACATGTTTTGTTAATTACTCAGCCTGTTGAAACCAGTTTTACAGTCACAATGTTTTACTCTGGGTGTTCTCTGAAGCCCCACTCAAAAGTAATGAGGCACGGAGTATTACAGAAGTCACTTGAGAGCAGTGAACGCGAGACATTTTTATAGGCTTTCACCAGGCTTATCCACCCTGATTCAGTAACCTACTGCAGGAACAAAGGAGGACCTGGAGTGAAGGGATGCGGTGGGGGGGGGGGGAAAGGGGTGGTGAGGGGGGAAGAGCAATTGGGACCCGGCGTGGGGGGACCGCCATGGGGGGGGGGGGATGAACAATGGAAGACCCAGCGAGGGGGGGGTGGGAGAACAATGGACAATGGAGGACCCGGCATGGGGGAACTACCGTGAGGGAGGGGGAAGAACAATGGGGGAACTGGTGCGGGGGGGGGATTTGTAACTTTGGAAGTGCCCTTTATGGGCGACTCTTTGCATACCTTGGGTGTGCAAGCAAATAATTTCACTGTGACTTGCCACATGTGACATTAAAGTATTCAATTCAATTAAATCAATAAGTTTAAAACAAAACTGTTTTGTTGCACACAATGCTTCATTATATTTCAGTTACTCAAATTATTAATGGTAATAATTAAGTGTTAATACTAAGATATACGAGTCTAACACAGTGTAACAATCGATTGTGGTCCAGCACTTGAAATGATCAATCCTTTTGATTAGCAAGGTCTGACAACGATTTGTCAGCAGGTTACCAGAGGAAAATTGAGGCATATTAAAGATAATGGGTTATTATTATCATATCCCTTATAAACACAAATATGACTCCGTTTTAAAACACTGAAGATAGACGCAAAAAGCTGGAGTAACTCAGCGTGTCAGGCAGTTCTGGAAAAAAGGAATAAGTGACGTTTCGGGTCGGGACCGTTCCTCAGACACGACACTGTGATTATATTTTAATCAATAAGAAATTACACTGTCTGATTATATTTAACACAGTCAAAGGACTACAGTTCATATCATATCATATATATACAGCCGGAAACAGGCCTTTTCGGCCCTCCAAGTCCGTGCCGCCCAGCGATCCCCGTACATTAATACTATCCTACACCCACTAGGGACAATTTATTTTATTTTTTTTACATTTACCCAGCCAATTAACCTACATACGTGTACATCTTTGGAGTGTGGGAGGAAACCGAAGATCTCGGAGAAAACCCACGCAGGTCACGGGGAGAACGTACAAACTCCTTACAGTGCAGCACCCGTAGTCAGGATCGAACCTGAGTCTCCGGCGCTGCATTCGCTGTAAAGCAGCAACTCTACCGCTGCGCTACCGTGCCAGTTGAAAAGCTGCATTTAATTTGATGAACAACAGAAACGCGGGAACAATTCACTTACTATATTTCAATCATAAACATTCTCCCCAAAGGAATAGATGGGAAATTTTAGATGCCAAATCGCACAGACCTGATTTGATTCTTAGTTTGTGGCTGAGGCAGTTGCTTTCGAGTGGATGTAAATGTGACTTGCCACTGGTTCAGTCGCTGGTCCCACAGTAAATTGAAGAGTCCAACTTCTAATTGCTATTCAATGATCTTCACTGGTCGAGGAGATTAAATGCAGCTGTGGTGTGTGTGGTCACGTTGACAATCTGGTGACATTGAAGGTTTTCGCCTCAGACAGGACACTATACGTTTCATTCATTTGGAGTGAGATTCATTCAATGGTGTTGGCCTTTGAATAAGGGTGGGGGGACACAGTGAATGGGTGATGGGTGAGCGAGAGGCAAACGGTGAGGATACTAATGCAAGGGGGATGAGGCCAGGCAATGCCACGGGATTACACAGACCACTTGCTGCCCTCTTGTGCACATTTGGTTGTAAAAATAGCAAACCTTTTACGGTAACATTTTTGGTGCTTTCATTTTGATTTTTTTAAATTTCATCTCTTTATTTCCAATTATGAAAGAAGGCATTGAAAAAAATAGCAGATAGACACTAAAAACTGGAGCAACTCAGCAGAACAGGCAGCGGCTCTGGAGAGAAGGAATGGGTGACGTTTCGGGTCGAGACCCTTCTTCACTTTTTGAAAAAATAGTAATGTGTGGGAGAAAAATCCAATAATTGTTCCCCCGTTCAAATATTGCTCCTGAAGGTCGAGCTTTTAAAACAGAAACATGTTCCTATTGTGGTGTTTTAATTTAAGAAGACATTATTGTCATGTATTGTGGGCCGTACGGTGACGCAGTGGTAGAGATGATGCCTTACAGCACCAGAGACCCGGGTTCAATCCTGACCACAGGTGCTGTCTGTAGGGAGTTTGTATGTTCTCCTTGTGTCCACATGGGTTTTCTCCGGATGCTCCAGTTTCCTCCCACGCTCCAAAGAAGTACAGGTTTCTAGGAATAATTTGGCTTCTGCCAACTGTAAAATGTCTCTAGTGTGCAGGATAGTGTACGTGTGCGGAGATCGCTGGTCGGCGCGGACTCGATGGACCAAAGGGCCTGTTTCTGTGCTGCATCTTTAACCTAAACTAAACAAAATTAAAATTTAATTCAAACGGCTTCCATCTTTTTGTTTTTGTTGCCTTGCACATAAGCTCACCCTCTCAAGTTACTTAAACCAGGTTTTCCCTAAAATAGAAGATAGACACAGAATGCTGGAGTAACTCAGCAGGACAGGCAGCATCTCTGGGTAGAAGAAATGGATGACGTTTCGGGTCAAGACCCTTCTTCAGAATAAGAAGATCAGCTCCTTCCATTTCTATTCATAATCAACAAAGAAAATGCTGGAAACACGCAGCAGGTCACACAACATCTGTGGAAAGAGAAACTCTTAAACTTTCAGGTTCTAATATAGGAGTCTGAAAACTGTGACCTCCAGGTTTAAGAACAGCTTCTTCCCAACAACTGCCAGGCTCTTGAACACTACAAAACGCTAACGGTACAATGAATTTGAAAAGTAAGTTCATAAGTCATATGAGTGGAAATAGGCCATTCAGCCCATCGAGTCTACTCCACCATTCAATCATGGCTGATCTACATTTTGCTTTCCACCCGATTCTCCTGCCCCCCCCCCACCCACCCAACCTTTGACATCTTTACTGATCAAGTACTTGTCAATTTTGACTTTAGAAATTTCCAAAGACTTGGCTTCCACAGCCGTCTGCAGACTGAGCGCATTATGTACAGCGTAATGTTATGGTCTACACATGGCTCATCTACTCTGTCCATTACTGCCTCAAAGTGGCAACACGGGTACAAGATGTATGGTACGCTTGCCCTCACCGGTCAGGGCATTGAATAGAAGAGGCAGCTTTGTAAATCTTTGGTTAGATCATATTTGGAGTATCCTGCGTAAGAAGGAACTGCAGATGCTGGTCTAAACTGAAGATAGACACAAAAAGCTGGAGTAACTCAGCGGGACAGGCAGCATCTCTGGAGAGAAGGGTTAGGTGACGTTTCAGGTCGAGAGGAGTATTCCGTGCAGTTCTGGTCATCCCATTACAGGAAGGGTGTCGGGGCTTTGGAAAGGGTGCAGAACAGGTTTGCCAGAATGCAGCCTGGATTGGTGGGTATCAGCTGTAAGGAGATGTTGGACTAACTTGGATTATTTTCTCTGGAACTTCAGTGGCTGAGGGGTGACCTAATAGAATTATACAAAATTAGGAGAACCATCGTTAGGGTAGACAGTCAGGACATTTTTCTCAGGACGGCAATATCAAAGACTAGAGGGCATAACTTTAAAATTACCATGCGTAGTTATGAAGGTGATGTCTGGGGCAAAGTTTTTCTTTATGCAAAGGGTGGTGTGTGCCTGGATTGCGCTACCAGAGGTGGTCGTGGCAACAGATATGATAGTGATGTTTAAGAAGCTTTTAGAGAGGCACACGGATATGCAGGGAATGGAGCATGCGCGGATCATTTGTAGGCAGAGGTGATTAGTTTAACATGGCATCATATTTGCGCTGACATTGTGAACGAAACCCTGTTCCTGGGTTGTACCATTCTATATTCTATGTTATCATATCATATCATATATATACAGCTGGAAACAGGCTTTTTCGGCCCACCAAGTCCGTGCCGCCCAGCGATCCCCACACATTAACACTATCCTACACCCACTAGGGACAATTTAAAAAAAAACATTTACCCAGCCAATTAACCTACATACCTGTACGTCTTTGGAGTGTGGGAGGAAACCGAGGATCTCGGAGAAAACCCACGCAGGTCACGGGGAGAATGTACAAACTCCTTACAGTGCAGCACCCGTAGTCAGGATCGAACCTGAGTCTCCGGCGTTGCATTCGCTGTAAAGCAGCAACTCTACCGCTGCGCTACCGTGCCGCCCATACATGCACGTGCACATACGTATATTTGCAGGCTGACTTACTAAAAAGGACTGAGGATATCAGTCTACACTGCCAGACAGAAGCTCACCACTACCATTACGAGGCCTCTCTAAAGTCACACAGCTGAGGATGCACTTGGTGGAAGGGGAGAACACCCCAAACTCATATAAGGAGACCATCAAAGGGAAAAGGAGGTGAGGCAGGGTGGCGCAGCAGTAGAGTTGCTGCCTTACAGTGCCAGAGACACGGGTTCGATCCTGTCGACGGGTCATGTCTGCACGCAGTTTGTACATTCTCCCCGTGACCGTGTGGGTTTTCTCCGGGCGCTCCGGATTACTTCCGCACTCCGGGACTGGTTCTGAAGAAGGACTCTGACCCAAAACAGATCCTTTTACCCAATAAAAATATATTGGATATTTTCAGCATATTTTTAGATGTTGAATGCCTGGTATTACACTAACAGGCAATGCAATAGACTTAACACCACTATTTCTTTACTTTGATTGAGATGCGAGGGTTGCTAAGAGTCGTGTTGGTGTTGGGGATGGAGAAGTGTGGGGAATGACTCCTATCTACTTTCCCATCACTGCTTTCAGAGCGATCAGCAAGCCAACTGTACTTATCCTAAATCAGTAATCAATCTGAAACTGTGTTTGTGGTCCCTTTTTGTTTGATTAGGTAAGCTGATATTTCTGGTTTCCAGAAGGGCTTATGCAGCCATTGCTATTTTGTAAATAAAGAACAGGTTTATCCATGTCGAGGGCTTCAGGCCTCACTCCCACCCCTTCCCAGAGCCCCACACAGAGCCAGGGAGCTTGTATGTTCCCAGCATCTCATTCAACTAGTGCAAGACTCCATCATCTGTCCCGCCTATGTCTGTAATAATCTAACTAGACCACACACCCCTCCTCAATCACTTGTCCAAACAAGCCTCCTCCTCCCCTCTTTGCTCTGTGGTGCCATTCCCACAGCAGAGCAATCTACGGCATAACACCATAAGATATAGGAGCAAATTAGGCCAATCGGCCCATCAAGTCCGTTCCGCCATTCGATCATGGCGGATCTATTTTCCCCCTCTCAACCCCATTCTCCCACCTTTCCCCTATAATCTGGACATCAAGAGAACATCTGGACACATGTGGCTTCACCTGCACCTGATAAAGCCTCAGCATTCCATCCTTGCTTTCACATTGTAGTTAGAACAAATGAGGACCCTGACTGGGGGGACCGCAGTGAGGGAGGAGTGGGGGAGGGGGGGGGGGGGGAGGAGAACTAGGATGGACCTTGGGTATGCAAACAAAGAATTTCACTGTGACTTGTCAATTCAATTCAATTTAATTCATAGTCCTCTCGAAATGAATGCTAGTGTGTGTGTGTGTGAGTATAATAGATATATATTATTTGGAGATTAAAAAAACGTCAATGTGAGATATCTGAATCAAATTACTGGAAAGACTCAGCAGGTCAGGCAGCATCTGCGGAAAGAGAAGTCCATCAAAGACCCCTTGTCACGTCTATCAATACTGCCTGAGCGACTGTGCGTCCGCGTTCTCTGTAGTCTCAATCCGAAACGTCACCCATTCCTTCTCCCCAGAGATACTCCAGCATTTTATGTCTATCTTCCCTGTCGTCATCTGGAAACTGTTGTAAGACCACAAATTCCTTTCAATTCCTAAAGAGAGCATAACACGAGAGAAGAGATAATGACACCATTAATGAGATTTATTCACTGCCAATTGTTTCCCCGTGTTCTCAACTATTTTATCCTTTGGGCAAATGGAGAGAATCTTGTTTGACAGCTTTCCATGTTACCTGCTAATGAGAAAACACTCTGCTCAAACGATGTTGTGTGAAGACGTGCAATTATCACCTCTTATGTGGACCAGTAGAGTTTAAAAAATCTTCTAAAACCCCTTACTTCATGGTACAACATGCTGCAAAATTGAATGGCTCTATACCATTCCACATCTAAAATTGATTGATTCTCCCAGGTTATATATGCAAAGGCTTTTGAATGGGAAGAACCGCTGAATTAGCATCACTATAAGCTGGAGTGAAAAAATT
The DNA here is from genome assembly GCF_053455715.1 of Rhinoraja longicauda. Taxonomy (NCBI): domain Eukaryota; kingdom Metazoa; phylum Chordata; class Chondrichthyes; order Rajiformes; family Arhynchobatidae; genus Rhinoraja; species Rhinoraja longicauda. Next base: position 26,696,130 of record NC_135974.1, on the reverse strand, counting down.
GAAGAATGTGAAGGGCATTGATATTTGCATATTTCTCTCATCCCTTAAAGGCACAATGTCTTGTTGGGATGCATGACTAATACCTTCTATGGTTCCTGGCCCAAGTGACAACTTGCTATGTGACAGCAGTGGAAAGTTGTCCCTGATGAGGTATCGTAGCACACAGCTTTCTTCATAGAGTTTTCTCACGTATGCAAGTTTTAGCAAGGATAAGGATAACACATGCGAATGTAGTGGGGAGGTGAGAAGTGCTTACTCAGTAGGCTATTTTGAAGCTTGTACATTTTTCTTCATAAAAGCAAAGACTTTTATGCTGCCTGCAAGATGGCACTGGAGCATGGTGATCTTCTGTGTGCTGGCCCCAGATTTCATAAGTTCATAAGTCATGGGAGCAAAAGTAGGCCATTCGGCCCATCGAGTCTACCCCGCCATTTAATCGTGACTGATCTACCTTTCCCTCTCAATCCCATTCTCCTGCCATCTCCCCATAACCCCTACACCTGTACTAGTAAAGAATCTGTCTATCTCTACATTTAAAATATCCATTGACGGCCTCCACAGCCGTCTGTGGCAATGTATTCCACAGATTCCACAATGTATTCCTCTGACTAACCACCCACTCTCCAGGTACCTTCCCCTGCAACTACAGGAGATGCAACACCTGTCCCTATACCTCCTTCCTCGGCTCTGTCCTGGGACCCCAACAGTAATTTCAGATGAGACAGAGGTTCAGTTGCACCTCCTCCATAAGTTCTAGGAGCAGAATAAGGTCATTCGGCCCATCGTGTCTACTCTGCCTTTCAATTGTGGTCTATGTTTCCCTCTCAACCCCATTCTCCTGCCTCCTTCTCATAACCCCTGATCCAATATCCTCCCATTCCCATAACCCCTTCTCCCAATGACCCCAAGAATCTGTCAATCTGCACCATAAAAATATCCATTGATTTGACCTCCACAGCTGTGTGTGGCATCGAACTCCACCCTCTGACTAAAGAAATTCCTCCGTCTCCCTTTTCTAAAGGTATGTTCTTTTATTCTGAGGCTATGGCCTCTGGTCCTAGACTCTCCCACTAGTGGAAACATCCTCTCCCCATTCACCTCATCCAGGTCTTTCATTATTCGGTAAGTTTCAATGAGGTTTCCCCCCTCTTTTTTTCTACCTGTTGTCCACACTGTGGACTTTGTTCTTGGTCTCCTAGTCACCCATGGTGTCAATATGTTGTGAGATCATGTTGCACTCCAGGAGCTCAAGCATAAAATCATGGAGAAAATGGTGCACAAGACCATCGTCATGCTTGCTCTGTCATTCAATAAGTGTAAGAAAATAACTGCAGATGCTGGTACAAATCGAGGTATTTATTCACAAAACGCCGGAGTAACTCAGCAGGTCAGGCAGCATCTCAGGAGAGAAGGAATGGGTGATGTTTCGGGTCGAGACCCTGCTTCAGACTGATGATTCAATAAGGTATGATTCAGAACTATGATTCAATAAGATCATAGTTAATCCCTTATCTCTGCAACACTCATGCTCAAACTCAATATACATAGAACATTAAACAATAGAAGGAACAGGCCCTTCAGCCCACAAGGTTCATGCCAAAGATGATGTCAAGTTAAAATTATCTCCATGATCCCTCCATTACCTACATATTTTTAAGGCAGACATATGTTGTACTTCGTGGTCCGGTACCTGTTGTACCTTTGGTGACTCTGGACGGACCACAAGTACACGTGTATAAAAGGTTACATTGCTGGAGCTTAACTCCAGGCTGTTTATTCCGTAGCCACCTGCATCCAGAGTGACCGCCTAATCACACCCATCACTTATATACACAGCCATACAAAGTAGTTCTTGGATACACAAAGTAGTCCCAGCAATATCACAACAACATAGACAAATTCGTGATCAGAACGGGTGTCAAGGGTTATGGGGAGAAGGCAGGAAAATGGGATTAGGAGGAAGAGATCAGCCATGATTGAATGGCGGAGTAGACTCGATGGGCTGAATGGCCTAATTCTACTCCTATAACAATATCATTGGTCTATCTAAAAGCCTCTTAAATGTTCCTATCGTATCTGCCTCAACCACCACCCCCTGTGCAGTTCCTTCCAGGCACCCACCACTCTGTGTAAAGATCATGCCCCACACTTCTCCTTTAAAATGTGTCCCCCTCATCTTAAAGCTGCGCCCTCTAGTCTTTGACATTTGTACCCTGGGAAAATAATTCTGTGGTAGTCTGAATATCCAAAAATCTATTGATCGTTATCTTGAATATACTCAACTGTTGTGTCTCCTGGGCTAGAGCCTTTCAAAGGTTTCTACCCTCTGCATGAAGACATTTTTTCTCCTCTCAGTCCTTATCTTGAGACTGTGATCTATGTGTTTTGTACACCCCTGCCAGGGGAAAGCATCAACTCTGCATCTCAGTGGTGTTTATTGTGTTTGAATTTTGATCCCAATCTTCCTTTTTAATAGTACACTGACAGTCTGCTTAATTTCTTCTCATAAGACAAAGCCTGTATCCTTGGGGACATTCTGGGGAACCTTCACTACAGTCCCTCAATCACCAGAATGTCATTCCTTAGTAGGGAAAATAACCCTGTACCGCAGTATTCCAAATGTGAACTCGCCTCTCTAGCTTTTTTAGTTTTAGAGATACAGCGAGGAAACAGGCCCTTCGGCCCACCGAGCCGGCACCGACCAGCGATCCCCACACATTAACACTACCCTACACCAGGAACAATTTACATTTGATACCAAGCCAATTAAGCTACAAACATGTACGGCTTTGGAGTGTGGGAGGAAACCGAAGATCTCGGAGAAAACCCATGCAGGTCACAGGGAGAACGTACAAACTCCATACAGACAGCACCCGTAGTTAGGATCGAACCCGGGTCTCTGGTGCTGCAAGGCAGCACTCTACCGCTGCACCACCGCGATGTCCCCCATCCTTGTATTCAAACCCTTTTGCATTAAGAGCTGATGTATAGTTTGCCTTCCAAACTGCTTCCCGACATTCAGTGAGTGAAAATGATTTTTTGAAAATTGATGTTGGAAATCTGAAATAAAAACTGAAATTGTTGGAAAATTTCAGGTCAGGGTGCATCTGTGGAGAGTGAAACATTCACCACTTTGTCTCTGCAACCTTTCTTCAGTACTCTTCATCAGAGTTCTGATGAAGGGTCACAGACCAGAAATGTTGACTGTTTCTCTTTCCACATATATAGTCATACAGAATGAAAACCAGCCCTTCGGCCCAACTTGCCCATGCCAACAAAAATTCTCCATCCACTCGAATTGCACCTGGCCACATCTGGCTCATATCCCTCTCAACATTTCTTATCCTGTTCTGGTGAGCTTGGACTGCTGGGTATTTTCAGGACTTTGTTTTTATATTCTTAACATCTAGTGATGTATTTACAACATCCATTGTATGCCAAAACCTTTCAATCTCTCTCCATTTGAAATGATACCCCACCTTTATATTTTTTTCTACCAAAGAGGACAATCGCACATTTTCTCATACCACATTATTTAGTTTAGTTTAAAAATACAGTGCAGAAAAGGGCTCTTCGGCACACGGAGTCTATGCCAACCTGCGACCACCCCATACACTAGCACTATCCTACCCAGTGGGGGACCAGTTACAATTTTACCGAAGCCAATTAACCTACAAACCTGTGTAGGAATGAACTGCAGATGCTGGTTTAAACCAAAGATAGACACAAAATGCTGGAGTAACTCGGCAGTACAGGCAACGTCTGTGGAGAGAAGGAATGAGTGACATTTCGGGTCGAAATCATTCTTCAGACGGAGAGTCAGGAGGGGGGAGGGAAACTAGAGGTATGAAAAGGTTCAAAATAAACCATACACCGATGACCCATTATTGGCTGGGGAAGAGGTGATAACGAAGGGATATATGGATGCGAACAGGTGAACTGGCAGGATGACTAGGGTGTATGTGGGGGGCGAGGGGGGGGGGGGGGAAGAGAGGGCATGCAAGGGATATTTGAAATGAGAGAAATCAACATTGATACCGCTGGGTTGTAAGCTGCCCAAGTTAAATACCTACAGACCTGTACGTCTTTGGAGTTTGGGAGGAAACCGGAGCACCAGGAGAAAACCCACACAGGGAGAAGGTCCAAACTCTGCACAGACAGCACCCGTAGAGGATTCTCGTAATCATCCCCTAGATTAGATCCTTCACTATTGCCGTCAGTTGTCAAATTTCTTTGCTTTGCAATTCCCTTTTCATTGTAAACATGGCAAACAATCATGGTGGGTACAGTAGAATTCCAACAGATGGAAAACACGGAAGAATTTAATGCTCACTGCTTTATTCAAAATAATTCTTTTTGTTATTTACCTCTGACACATTCTATTCAAATAACAAAGCAGGTAGAAAAATATTGGAATGTTATCAGTTCACATATCTTGGGAATGTCCCGAAGCATTGCAAATGTAATGATTTAGTTTGAAATGCAGTTCCTGTCATTATGAAGTTGTACATTAAAGCTTTAATTCCCACAGGCATTGAACAGATGGTAGCCAATGTGAACACCAAAATGCCTGGTTTCCTGTAGTGCGAAGCTCAGGAGATTAGCGGTCCATTGCTTCATCTTTGGGATACCCATCAACCTTCCACTTGGAGGTTGTACAGGGCCCTGGTGAGACCGCACCTGGAGTACTGTGTGCACTTTTGGTCTCCAAATTTGAGGAAGGATATTCTTGCTATTGAAGGCGTGCAGCATAGGTTCACTAGGTTAATTCCCGGAATGGCGGGACTGTCGTATGTTGAAAGACTGGAGCGACTAGGCTTGTATACGCTGGAATTTAGAAAGATGAGAGGGGATCTTATTGAAACATATAAGATTATTAAGGGATTGGACACGTTAGAGGCAGGAAACATGTTCCCAATGTTGGGGGAGTCCAGAACCAGGGGCCACAATTTGAGAATAAGGGGTAGGCCATTTAGAACGGAGATGAGGAAAAACGTTTTATAGACAATAGACAATAGACAATAGGTGCAGGAGTAGGCCATTCAGCCCTTCGAGCCAGCACCGCCATTCAATGCGATCATGGCTGATCACTCTCCATCAGTACCCCGTTCCTGCCTTCTCCCCATACCCCCTCACTCCGCTATCCTTAAGAGCTCTATCCAGCTCTCTCTTGAAAGCATCCAACGAACTGGCCTCCACTGCCTTCTGAGGCAGAGAATTCCACACCTTCACCACTCTCTGACTGAAAAAGTTCTTCCTCATCTCCGTTCTAAATGGCCTATCCCTTATTCTTAAACTGTGGCCCCTTGTTCTGGACTCCCCCAACATTGGGAACATGTTTCCTGCCTCTAATGTGTCCAATCCCCTAATTATCTTATATGTTTCAATAAGATCCCCCCTCATCCTTCTAAATTCCAGTGTATACAAGCCCAATCGCTCCAGCCTTTCAACATACGACAATCCCGCCATTCCGGGAATTAACCTAATGAACCTACGCTGCACGCTGGAGACCAAAACTGCACACAGTACTCCAGGTGCGGTCTCACCAGGGCCCGGTACAAATGTAGAAGGACCTCTTTGCTCCTATACTCAACTCCTCTTGTTACGAAGGCCAACATGCTGTACCTGCATGCTTCCTTTCATTGACTGATGCACTAGGACACCCAGATCTCGTTGAACTCCCCCTCCTCCTAACAGTCAGAGAGTTGTAAATCTGTGGAATTCTCTGCCTCAGAAGGCAGTGGAGGTCAATTCTCTGGATGCTTTCAAGAGAGAGCTAGATAGAGCTCTTAAAGATAGCGAAGTCAGGGGGTATGGGGGAAAGCAGGAACGGAGTACTGATTGTGAATGATCAGCCATGATCACATTGAATGGCAGTGCTGGCTTGAAAGGCCGAATGGCCTACTCCTGCATCTATTGTCCATTGAAGATAGACCCAAATAGCTGGAGTAACTCAGGAGGACAGGCAGCATCTCTGGAGAGAAGGAATGGGTGACGTTTCGGGTCGAGACCCTACAGAGATGCTGCCTGTCCCGCTGAGTTACTCCAGCATATTGTGTCTATCTTCAGTTTAAACCAGCATTTGCAGTTCCTTTCTACACAACCTTCCACTTGAACTGGGGGAGAATTGGGAGCAGGATTTGGGGATGAACAGGGATAGCCTTTCGATCCTCAAGCAAGCATTCGATCCCAAGGCACTCGATCCTGCCTGAGAGCCTTTCACATAAATTATTCGTTTTTTTTAATGGATCCAGGGTTTTTGTTGATATGGAGACACAATGAACTGCAGGTGCTAGATTCTTGAGCGGGATGCAGAGTGCTGGAGGAACTCAGCAGATCTGGCAGCCTCCAGGGAGGGAATGGACAGGCAACATTTTGGGTCAGGATTCTTCTTCAGAATGTTGATATGTTGACCATTAAACTCACAGAGCCATAGAGTCATACAGTGTGGAAACAGGCCCTTCGACCCAACTTTCCCACACCGACCAGCATGTCCCATCTACACTAATCCCACCTGCCTGCATTTGGGCCGTATCCCTCTAAACCTGTCCTATCCATGTACCTGTCTAAATGTTTCTTAAATGTTGTGATAGTACCTGCCTCAACTACCTCCTCTGGCAGCTCATTCCACACACCTAACACCCTTTGTGTGAAATAGTTACCTCTCAGATTCCTATTAAATCTTTTCCCCGACATCTTAAACTTATGGTCTCTGATCCTCGATTGCCCTACTCTGGGCAACAGACTCTGTGCATCTACCCGATCTATTTCTGTCATCATTTTATATACCTCTATAAGATCACCCCTCATCCTCCTGCACTCCAAGGAATAGAGTCCCAGCATACTCAACCTCTCCCTATAGCTCAGACTCTCGAGTCCTGGCAACATCCTCGTAAATCTTCTCTGACCCTTTTCAGCTTGACATCTTTCCTATAACATGGTGCCCAGAACTGAACACAATACTCTAAATGTGGCCTCACCAATGTCTTGGAAAACTGCACCATGACCTCCCAACCTCTACACTCAAAATCCTCCGCGTATCACAGATAGAAAGCAAGTAAAGGCTGGCACAGTAGTAGTGTTGATACCTTACTGTGCCAGAGACTCGGATTCGATCCTGACCACAGGTGCTCTCTAGGGTAGATAGCACGTTCTCACAGTGTGGATTTTCCCTGTGTTTCCAGTTTCCTCCCACATTCCGAAGAGGTGCAGGCTTGTAGGTTGATTGGCTTCTGTGAATTTGCACGCTGGTGCGAAACGACGCAAAAATGCGATAAACATAGAACTTGTGTACAAGTGATCTTTGGTCGGCGTGGTCTCGATGGGCCGAAGGGCCTGTTTCCACGCTGTATCGGAGTAAAAAAACACAATGGAGAGCCCGCAAAACTCCACGATGGTGACGGAAACGCTGAGCTGGCAAGTTTCCCAGATGCGCAGTGAGTTGATACATTTACATGGGCACTCGCATGTTAGACAAAAGCGAGTGAAAACGGGCAGGCAGGGCCAACGAGAACAAGCTAACAGCATTAGCCTGCAGAACAAAGGGAAATGTTCATTGTAAGCAAATTAAACTTAAGAGCAGCTTTATCACAAGACAAAATGGCATTTCAAGCACAGAAAAGCCACATAATCAGTCTTGACATAAATAATTGAGATGCGAGTTAGTGATAGCCCGCAAAGAAATGATGTAAGTATATTTCATGGTTAATGATGTTGTTCAGGTACAAGGTCATACTGAGCACATCAAGACACTGAATGCTGGTGTAAGAGGAGAAATTATTTAACTGAGAGAGGCCACAAAGTGCTGGAGTAACTCAGCAGGTTAGGCAGCACCTCTGGAGAACATGAATAGGTGACGGTTTGGGTCGAGGCCCTTCTTCCGACAACTGAAAGAGATTGGTTTCAAAACGTATCAAATTCTTATGAATGTGGAAGTTCCACTAAGAAGCAAAGGCTGTTCCTTTCATGAAAGAGGTACAGTAGTTGGGGTACTTACAGTAGTTGAGGTACTTTAACCGCATGTCATTTGAGATATGCCATTTATGTGGCGACTATTTGCATACCTTGGGTATGCAAGCAAAGAATTTCACTGTGATTTGTCACATGTGACAATAAAGTATTCATTCATCATTCGTAGCAGAGAGCTATAAATCTAACAGGCAAAGTCAGAACATGAGAGAAACAATGAATGATTATATTGATGCATTATAGACCTATCAATGCAGGTTTGTCGGTCAATTTGCCACTATAAATTGCCCTTAACGGGCAGGGAATGGATGGGAAAGTGGGATAACAGAACTAGTAAGAAGAGGTGATCGACCATTGGCCTGGACTCAGAGGGCCGAAAAGCCCGTTTCCACCCTGTATCACTAAACTAATCGAGAGACATTGCAAAAGGACACAAAGACAGTGCTGGAGTAACTCAGCAGGTCAGGCAGGATCTTTGGAGAACCTGGATTGGGTGATGTTTTGGGTCAAGACCCTTCTTCAGACATTGCAACCTTGGAGAAGTGTTATCTATGCCAGAAGAATAAGTAAGGAGAATATAGAAATAGTCACTTTAGACTTTACCCCTTTGGACTTGAGAGACACAGCGTAGAAACAGGTCCTTCAACACCCACAGCGAGTCCATGCCGACTACTCACACTACACTAACACTATCTTACACACCAGCGACAATTTACAATTTTACCGAAGCCAATTAACCTACAAACCTGTATGTTTCTGGAATGCGAGGGTAAACTGGAGAAACCAACCCCCCCTCCCCAGTTTTCTGCACTGTGTACTCCGTACAGCCAAGCACCCGAGGTCAGGATCGAACCCGGGTCTCCGGCGTTGCAAGGCAGCAACTCTGCCGCTGCCCCAGCCACACCACCGTGCCCAGCCCCAGCCACACCACTGTGCCCAGCCCCAGCCACACCACTGTGCCCAGCCCCAGCCACACCACTGTGCCGCTCGAATGCAAACACCAAGCAGCAGAGCGGAGACGGGAAACAGTGAGACTCCTCCTGGCTTGACATGAAGAGTGCAGACCGCTGCTGGCCACTCACTGTGCTCTGGGCCACTCCTGAGCTCCTCCCCTGCTCCCTGCTGACAGACCGAGATGGTCTTTGTGACCAGTGTCCCCCGCCCTGATCACACAGGGCAGCCAGTCTCCCATGCTTTGGGAGTGATTGGATTTGATGTGGAGCCTTGTAGCTGCTGCTGCTGCTGCTGCTGGAGTGAAACCTGCACCACCCACATTGCCTGGCAGCCCCAGCTGGGCACACACACACACACACACACACACACAGGCCAATGAATGCCTTCGGAAGACGAGACTCGAGGAATAAAGTATTTTAAAAAAAAGAAGAAAAATTTGATGACCGCTGCACGAATAAAACTCTCCGGCATAACTCGTGAATACAGATTGTAAACAGTCCTGCCTGAATAACGATGTTAAAGGGTAACTGAATCTAAATCTTGACTGTGTGTGGGCTGAAAGGTCACTTGCCAGCTTGTTTAGTGTTTGTTTTCATCCGGCTGGATGCTGTTGGTGCTGGAAGCTGCCCCGCAGCCCACCCAGGTTCTCCCTTTCTCTCTCTCTCTCTCTCTCTCTCTCTCGATGGTGGAGACCTGGGTTCGATCCTGACTGCAGGTGCTGTCTGTCTGCACGTCTGTCTGTCTGCATGGCATCTCTCCCCATGACCTGCGAGGGTTTCCTCCCACACTCCAAAGGTGTTCAGGTTTGCAGGTTAATTGGCTTGGAATAATTGTAAAATTGTCCCCCCCCCCCTTGTGTGTGCGTGTAAGATAGCGTTAGTGTAATCCCTTTCTGTGACTCGATGGACCGAAGGGCCTCTGGGTGTGTGTGTGTGTAAGATAGCGTGCGGGGATCGCTGGTCGGCGCTGACTCGATGGACCGAAGGGCCTGTCTCCACGCTGTATCTCCAAACTAAATTAAACTCTCGAATGGTGAAAGGTCTGAAATAGAGTGTAAGTGAAGAGGATGTTTCCACTAGTGGGAGAGTCTTCTAGGACCAGCCTCAGAATAAAAGGAGGTGCCTTTAGAAAAGAGATGGTGAAGAATTCCTTGAGTCACCCGGGTGGTGAATCTGTGGAATTCATTGCTACAGATGGCTGTCGAGGCCGCCAATGCATATTTTTAAGGTGGAGATTGACAGATTCTTGACCAGTAAGGGTGTCAGGGGTTATGGGAAGAAGGCAGGAGAATTGGATTAAGAAGGAAAGATAGATCAGACTTGATGAAATGGTGGAGTAGACTTGTTGGGCCGAATGACCTAATTCTGCTCCTATCACATAAACTTATGAACAGGCACCCAGCTATTCTTTAATAGAAATTATTGCAAAATATCTTTACACCATGTTTGCATATGTAGAATTATATATGAACACAGAAAGGGATTATTTGTCGTCTATGCCTGAGCTGTCTCTTGACCAAGAAATACTTATCATTTTCGAGTACTTCTCTATTTGTTTTTTTTAAAAGTTGCTCCTCTTTTTAAAAAAAAAGTTGCTCCTGATCTGCTTCTGACACTCTCTCTGTGGTTCAGGGGCCTCTATAAGGTGGATGTTATACAACACTCCATAAACAGTAAAGATAGACACAAAATGCTGGAGTTAATCAGTGGGACAGGCAGCATCTCTGGATAGAAGGAATGGGTGGCATTTCAGGTCGAGACCTTTTATCAGACTAAGAGTCAGGGGAGAGAGAGACAGAGATAAGGAAGGGTACGGTGTGAGAATGAGACATCAAAGGAGATGTTATCATGGAAAATGTAGAATGGATCATTGTTAGCTAGGAAAAGGTGAGAACAAATTATACAGAGATCGAAGGGTGACTGGTCGGAGAACTAGGAAGGGGGTGGGATAGAGGGAGAGGGAAGGCAAGGGTTACTTGCTAGAGAAGTCAATATTCATACCGCTGGGTTGTAAGATGCCCAAGCAAAATATGAGGTGCTGTTCCTCCAATTTGCGCTGGGCAAATCTGACAATGGAGGAGGCCCAGGACAGAAAGGTCAGATTGGGAATGGGAGGAGGAGTTAAAGTGCTGAGCAACCGGGAGATCAAGTAGGTTAAGACGGACTGAGCGGAGGTGTTCGGGGAAACGATCGCCGAGCTTGGTTTTGCCGAGATATATACGAGTCCACACCTGGAACAGCTGATATAGTAGATGAGGTTGGAGGGGGTGCAAGTGAACCCCAGCCTCGTCTGAATAGACTGTTGGAGTCCTTGGACCGAGTCAAGGGGGAGGAATAGGGACAGGTGTTGCATCTCCTGCAGTTGCAGGGGAAAGTATATGGGGGGGGGGAGTGGGAATCGACGAGTTAACCAGGGAGTTGCAGAGGGAACGGTCTCTGCGGACCTATATATGGGCGAAACTAAGGGAAGGCTTGGCAATCACTACCTATGCACGAGGGGCAATTTACAGAAGCCAATTAACCTACAAATCTGCACAGCTTTGGAATGGGAAAGGGAACTGGAGCACCCGGAGAAAACCCAAGCGGTCACAGTGAGAGGGTACAAACTCCACCGCAGACAGCACCCGTAGGCAGGATCAAACCTGGGTCACTGGCTCTGTGAGGCAGCAGCTGTACCTCTGCACCACTGAGATGTGTAGGAAGGAACTGCAGATGCTAGTTTACATTGAAGCTAGACACAAAATGCTGGAGTAACTCAACGGGTCAGGCAGTACCACTGGAGAAAAGTAGCAGCTGACGTTTTGGGTCGAGACCTGAGACGTCATCTATTCCTTTCCTCCAGAGATGCTGCCTGAACCGCTGAGTTACTCCAGCATATTATGTCTACCATGAGCTGAGACTTGTTTGTTGACCCAAAGATCACCCTCAGATGTTGGCCCCTCAGAAACGGAAAGGCCAAGGAGGAAAGTCTCATGATTTTATACACCACAGTAAGATCACTCCTTATCCCCCTGAAAGGGAATTGAGTGCGGTCTCCCCTTGCACTTCCTTAATTCAACAATATCATATCATATCATATATATACAGCCAGAAACAGGCCTTTTCGGCCCACCAAGTCCGTGCCGCCCAGCGATTCCCGTACATTAACACTATCCTACACCCACTAGGGACAATTTTTACATTTACCCAGCCAATTAACCTACATACCTGTACGTCTTTGGAGTGTGGGAGGAAACTGAAGATCTCGGAGAAAACCCACGCATGTCACGGGGAGAACGTACAAACTCCGTACAGTGCAGCACCCGTAGTCAGGATCGAACCTGAGTCTCCAGCGCTGCATTCGCTGTAAAGCTGCAAAGCAGCAACTCTACCGCTGCGCTACCGTGCCGCCCAATATATGCTTCTGGAGGATTAGTGCGGTTTCATCAGTGCTGATGAAAGACAAAGCCGTTGATAATATTCCTGATGGCTATCAAAGAATTGCAAAAATGTATTGGGTGGTTTGGAACAACGTTAACACTAACAGAAAATAAATCTACACGAAATAGTATTGACTATTTGCTGGAGGCTCTGCAGTCTATTGCATTGGTCCTCGTATAATGACCTCATACCAACCCTAGTACTTATGGAAAAAATGCAGATAAATCCAGAAGCAGCAACAGAGATTTTTTTCTTTGTTACAGAAATAAATTTTCTTCATAGATTTTTTTAAAAAATCGTTGAGTTCCTCATCTCCCTCCTAAAGGAGCGTCCTTTAATTCTGAGCCTATGACCTCTGGTCCTAGACTATCCCACTCGTGGAAACATCCTCTCCGCATCCACTCTATCCAGGCCTTTCACTATTCGGTAAGTATCTTAAAAAATAGCAGGTATTTATTCACAAAATGCTGGAGTAACTCAGCGGGTCAGGCAGCATCTCAGGAGAGAGGGAATGGGTGACGTTTCGGGTCGAGACCCTTCCTCAGACTCATAATTAAAAAATAGTAGACACATTCTTGACTCTTTCAAAATGTGCAAAGGAACTTTACAGTCAATTAATTTCTTTTGAATTGTCACCATAGTAGGGAAACACAGCAGGCAATTCACACACAGTAAGCCTCCACAAAGCAATGTGATAATGACAAGATAATTTGCTTTAGAAACTTTGGCTGGCACTGACCTTTGAAAAATTGCTATGGATTCATTTACACCCTTTAGAGATGAGACATCATCATAAATTGTTGCTGATAGTTAAATAAAAATAAAACAAATAACTTATTCACCGAACTGTGAGTGTGTTATTAATTCAGGGTGTTATTTGAGTCATGGCAGTGTGGTGGCCTAATTTCTCCAATTTAAATATTGCTTCTTGAGGTCGGCTCAATGGCTCAATGGCGCAGTCAATATAGTCAATAGTCGTTTATTTGTTACATACACATAAATGTGTAGTAAAATGAAACATTACCCGCAGTTGAACAATAAGACCAATAAGATTAATCAATAAAAATGCAATAACACATACAATCACAACTAACACCAAACAAAAAGAAACATCCATCACAGTGAGTCTCCTCCAGTCCCTCCTCACTGTGATGGAAGGCCACAATGTCTTTTTCTCTTCCCTGCCGTCTTGTCCCGTGGTCAGGCTGTTGGAGTTGCCACGTCGGGGCAGTCGGGGCTCCCGATATCGAAGCCCCCGCTGGGCGGTGAAAGGTCCGCGGCGGGCCAACCCAAGCCCCGCGATTCGGGGCGGGCGAACACGCTGCCTCTGCCGCTACCGGAGCTCCCGATGTCGGCCCCCAACCAGGGGCCTGTGGGCTTCCGACGTCCACGCGGCCCACGCCGGAGCCTCCGGAGACGAATCGCAGCCGCTCCCGCAGCATCCGCAGGCAGCCAGCGCCGCAGGTGGTGAGTCCGGGCCGTGGGCTCTGCGAACCAGAGCCCCAGGTGGTCCCAGGTGCATGGCCGGTGGTAGGCCGCAACGGGAACGGAGACACGACACAGAAACAAAGGTCGCGTCTCCATTCTGGAGAGAGAATTTTACAGTTCCCGTTCCCTCCCACCCCCCCCAAACATAACATACAAACCCTACACCATATTAAAACTACAATTCAGACAAAAACAACAAAAAACACAAAAGACAGACGGACTGCAGGCAAGCGCCAGAGACCATGGTTCGATCCTGACTCCAGGTGCTTGTCTGTACGGCGTTTGTACGTTCTCCCTGTAACAGCGTGGGTTTTTTTCCCGGGTGCTCCGGTTTCCTCCCACACTCCAAAGATGTACAGGTTTGTAGGTTAATTGACTTCAATAAAATTATCCCTAGTGTGTAGGATAGTGTTAGTGTACGGGGTGATCACTAGTCGGCGTGGACCCGATGGGCTGAAGGGCCTGTTTCCGCGCTGTATCTCCAGAGTCTAAAGTCTAAATTCAAAAGTGTTGCATTCACCTCATCACTCCTCTGATGCTAGCTTGCTATCTTTGAAACTTCTCTGCAGATAAATCAAAGCGACTGTATGTACACCAGAACTGGGCTGGATTTACCCAAGAGGAGCCTCAAACTCATGTCTCATAGACCAAGGAAAAGCTAGAATGTTGCTGTCATATTTTACATTGAAAAACACATCAAGGTCAAGGAACCCAAAGGGAATTCTATTCAACTACAACAGGCAACATTGATGAGAGTATTAATCTACCATATCCTCAAAGGGAGTTCTTTATTATGAAGATAAACATCTAGAATATGTTTTCAAACTATTATTGAATGTTGAGTGCTGATGTTGGGCACGTTAGAAGAAATAATGGCATAGAACATGAAGAAGGGTTCCGATCTGAAACATCACCTACCTGTGTTCTCCAGAGATGCTGCCTGACCTGCTGATTTCCTCCAGCACTTTGTGAAATGTCACCTATCCATGTTCTCCAGAGATGCTGCCTGACCTGCTGAGTTACTCCCGCACTTTGTGTCCTTTTTGGTAATGTGGCATCTGCAGTTCCTTGTTTCTGCATAAAAGCTGCATTGTTTCGCTCAATGTTTAGCCGCACAACCAGAATGATTTTTAATGGTAAATCATTGCACAAAGCCATTCGGTATATACAGCATCCTTCATAAAATGTTTCTTTGATAGGTATCTAAACATGGCAGCAAACCCAATTCCCTGGACTTCAACTCCTATCCTGGGATCTCCTCCTGTACACCATCGCAACTATTTCCCTCCCAACTACAATTCCTCTCCCCCGCACACCCATGTCCCATCTAATTTCATCCTTTAGACCCTCAGTAGCAGAGGAATAGGCCCAATCTATTGCACATAATGCCTTATGTGTGTTGGCCCAGAAAGCACTTTCTCGTGCAGAAGAATCGTGAAACGAGTGAATCAGTCAGTGCATCAGAATGGACTAAACCAATGGGAACCAATAATTTGCCTTTAAACCTTAAGTTGGAACAGTTTAAGAGAACTTTGATGCAAGTAGCTCAGCCTTGCAGACAGCAGAAGTTACTAATTCAATTATTTATCCAGGCGGGCTGATTTCATTCGGAACCTCAGTAAGTTCTCAGCAATTCCAATTAGGCAAAGGGAGACTAAAGACAATGTCTACCTCAGACCATTATTCCATGACCAGTTTTGGTCAAGAATGAGGAGACTGGTTCTCGTTAAAACTCCATCTGTTTAACCTAATTTTTAAAGGGATGGGGGGGACAAGCCACCTTCAAAAATATATTCTGAGTTTCAGAACGTATTCCTTTCAGATTTTTTGAGGTGGAAAATTCAATCTATTTGCTCCAAAATGTGAAGGAATATTAGTTGCACTTAAGTTATAAACTCATGTCCAACTCTATATTAATTGTAATGATCGGTTCCCAAATTTGTGTGAGTTATTTTTGTAGAGATACTAAGCTAGAGTATTGCTGTCATAATTTACATTGAAAAACACATACACTAATACCTTCGAGATACTAAGCCACCTGTTTAGAAAGCTACCCGCCAGGTTTACTTCAAATCTGAAGGAAGGTCCCGATCGGAAATGTTGTCATCCATTTTCTCCACAGATGCTGCCTCACCTGCTGGAGCGATTGGGCTTGTATACACTGGAATTTAGAAGGATGAGGGGGGATCTTATTGAAACATATAAGATAATTAGGGGATTGGACACATTAGAGGCAGGAAACATGTTCCCAATGTTGGGGGAGTCCAGAACAAGGGGCCACAGTTTAAGAATAAGGGGTAGGCCATTTAGAACGGAGATGAGGAAGAACTTTTTCAGTCAGAGAGTGGTGAAGGTGTGGAATTCTCTGCCTCAGAAGGCAGTGGAGGCCAGTTCGTTGGATGCTTTCAAGAGAGAGCTGGATAGAGCTCTTAAGGATAGTGGAGTGAGGGGGTATGGGGAGAAGGCAGGAACGGGGTACTGATTGAGAGTGATCAGCCATGATCGCATTGAATGGCGGTGCTGGCTCGAAGGGCTGAATGGCCTACTCCTGCACCTATTGTCTATTGTCTATTGTCTATTGTAACTCCAGCAGTTTGTGTTTCGCTCAAGATTCCAGCATCTGCTGTTCCTTGTGTCTTTCAGGCTTTGTTCTGTTATCAGATGTTTGCACAAACAGCTATGTCCTGAATTGTTTAGTTTAGTTTAATTTAGAGATATAGTGTATAGAGATATATAGTTTCGGCCCACCAAGTCCGCGCCAGCCAGCGATCACCCCATACACTAGCACTATCCTACACACTAGGGACAATTTACAAATGTTACCAAGGCCAAAGTAACCTACAAACCTGTATGTCTTTGTAGTGTGAGAGGAAATCGGAGAACTCAGGGAAAACCTACGCGGTCAAGGGGGTGATGTAAAAACTCTGTACAGACAGCATCCGTAGTCAAGATCGAACCAGCGTCTCTGGCGCTGTAAAGCAAAAACTCTACCGTTGCGCCAACCTGCCGCCCCACAACTTTTATCTCCTTGAATACTCTGTGGAGCCAAACATGACAGCCACAGGGCTTTCAATTTGGTGTCCACAGTTGCCTGGAGCCAAATAGCACAGATCAAAGCTCGAAACATGCAGTTCAGGTCGATGACCCTACAGTGCAGTTACATTAGAATTAATTTTGAAAGTCTAAGGTTGGAATGAGTTCAAATTGCATCATAATTCATGGAAGCATTATATATATTTAATGCTGATGAAATGTCTCTCCAACATCCCTTGCACCGTGGGTTATGCATTTGAAGTGCAATCCACCCAGAGATTATATTTTTTCATAAACAATGTTTGGAGTAATTAAAGTCCTGAGCAGTATTGACCTCTCCAGTGCGAGTTATTGCAGAGTGGGAAGCTCGTGGTGCAGAGTAAATGTCAGTGCCATTTTGTTGTCAAGATATAACATTCAAGAACCTCATCACAAGTGTACAAATGTGAATACTTCAAAAGCATTTTTTTTGCTGTGTGAAGTACGCTTGAAAGGCCTGGCATTCATTTGTGGACTGTGCAACTTCACATACCATTTGGTGAAAGGTTTTTTGTGAGGCAGAAGCTTTCATTATCACATTGTAAATGAGCAAATGGCGTTTCATCATTGCTTTGAGCACAGGCTGGAGAGGTGTCCTGCTACATCGGGCACACTGTGGATATGCCAAAAATCGCAAGCTATTATTATTTTTATTGTTTACTACTAGTTGAGTTTCCAATTTCCTCTGCACCAAACACTCCCAAAAAATCAATTTTAATCGCAGGTGGGTCCTTTGTTTATGCCTTTCCGAGGAAAGAATAAAATCCTGTTGAATTTGAAGCAAAATTGTCAGAAGTCAATTTTCTATTTCTAAACTAAAGCAAAGTATTCAAGTCATTTTAAATAAAGTACTGTGAAAGAAAGCAGGGTTCAATTCATACATTCAATTGGATCGTGCATTCATTCACAGTACTTTATTAAAACTCTCATGAATACTTTCCTTTAGTTTAAAAATAGAAAATTAACTTCATAGAACATAGAATACAGTGCAAGAAAATGCCCTTTGGCCCACAATGTCTGTGTCGAACATAATGCCAAGACCATCTTTATCGCCCTGCATATAATCCATATCACTCCATTCCCTGCATATCCGAATGCCTATCCAAAAGTCTCTTAAATGCCACAATCGTATCTACCTCAACTCCCTCCCAGGGCACTGCATTCTAGGCACTCACCACCTAGGAAGATGACAAGGAGACACTTCTTTAGTCAGAGGGTGGTGAATCTGTGGAATTCTTTGCCACAGAAGGCTGTGGATATTAGTGGCCAAGTTAGTGGATATTTTTAAGGCAGAGATAGATTCTTGATTAGCACAGGTGTCCGAGGTTACGGGGGCAGGAGAATGAGGTTAGGAGGGAGAGATAGATCAGCCATGATTGAATGGCGGAGTAGACTTGATGGGCCGAATGGCCTAATTCTACTCCTATTCCTTATAACCTTATGACCTTTTGTGTAAAATATTTGCTCCATCCATCTCTTTTAAACGTTCCCCTTCTCACCTTAAGGCTATGACCTCTAGTATTTGTTTTTTACATCTTAGGAAAAAGGTTCTGACTGTCTCCCCAATCCATTCCTCTCATAATGTTCCATACGTCTATCATGTCAATCAATGGAACACACAAAATGCTGGAGTAACACCGCGAGGCAGGCAGGCAGCATCTCGGAAGAGAAGCAATGGGCGACTGAAGAAGTCTGAAGAAGAGTCTTGACCCGAAACATCCCATTCCTTCTCTCTAGAGGTGCTGCCTGTCCCATTTTGTGTCTATCTTCGGTGTAAATCAGCATCTGCTGTTCCTTGCTCCACATTATGAACTTTATCAATTGCCTTACTGAAATCCACATGGACAATATCCACTGCCCTACCCTCATCAATCACTTTCAGCACCTCCTCAAAAAACTCAATCAGAACTGTCCATATCTGCTGCAAGTCTGTGATATTGGCTGCTATTGTTTCTCCATCAATACAACCTCAAACACTGGGCATCTCCTAAAACTCGGCATTTTGCAAATTTCACATTCCTTTATTTTGGCATTTTTAGTCTGCAACAACCCTCATTTTACAGCTTTTGTTCACTTCCTCCCAATCTAACCTGCCCCGTTAACTCATCAACTGGATGACCTCCATAACATAAGCCCACAAACACCCTGGCATTAGAGAGGAGACCCTTTTTATCATATCCGTCCCTCTGCTTCTCCCTTTGCCAATTTTGAAGAAGGTCTCACACCTGAAATGTTGACACTCTTCCTCATTCCCCAGATGCCGATTGCTTACAACATTTTCTGGTTTTATTTCAGATTTCCAGCACCTGGCGTTTTTGATTTTCATTATATTGAATCTAAAAGCACCAACCCTTTAAATAGCTGTTGCTGAGCCTCTCACCATCAGCGTCCTGGGGGTCACTTTCAACCAAAGAGATCAACTAGAGCAACCATAAACATGATCTGAGGCAGAGAGTAAGCACCCTCCGAGGCCCCAAAGCCTTTCGCTGTCCACAGCACATAAATCAAAGGTGCGATCGGATATTTTCCTTTTACTCGGATGAATGCAGCAGTCACGTCACGAACACATTCACTTCATCAGCCAACACAGAATCTGGAGAATTGGATTGTAAGTCACCCTCGATCCCAAGAGAGAAAAGAAAGAGAGAAGTGCTGGATGAAACTGGAGTTCAGGTTCCACCTTAGATCACAGCAACTCTTGAATCTTGTTTAGAATAGAGATGCAATTAGTCTTTGTTCAAAGATATCAAGTTCTGCAGCCAAAATTCTGCCTGGCAAGGAAAGGCATTAATTGGAAGGCAAACTGGATTAATCACAATCATAAAAACATACATATTTATCGATCTGTCTTTCTGTTGATCTATCTATCTATCTATCTATCTATCTATCTATCTATCTATCTATCTATCTATCTATCTATCTATCTATCTATCTATCTATCTATCTATCTATCTATCTATCTATCTATCTATCTATCTATCTATCTATCTATCTATCTATCTATCTATCTATCTATCTATCTATCTATCTATCTATCTATCTATCTATCTATCTTTCTATCTTTCTTTCTTTCTTTCTTTTTCCTTAAATTCTTCTCTCCCTCTTCCCATTGGTAACTGTATATCAACCAAATTTGCAAAAATAATTCTGCAAATGAAGCAAATCGAATATAGGACTGATTGCAATAAATAATGCATACTTAAAATACTGACAATTAGCAGGTATGTGTAATAGTCATTGGGACATGTGCTAAGGTGAAGCAGGGTTAGAGGGCAGTGCATAATTGGATAATAATCTACAGCTGTAATTCACTCCTTACTTGGTTATGTTGCAGCCTCTCCCCTGAGTGAGAGTACAATTTAGCCAATGCAAGTTTACATGGAAGTTCTCATCATTAATTTAGACACCGGAAGTCCGAAGGTTTTACGGTGGCAGAAATTGGGCGGCACGGTGGCGTAGCGGTAGAGTTGCTGCCTTACAGCGCCAGAGACCTGGGTTCGTTCCTGACTATGGGTGCTGTCTGTATGGAGTTTGTACATTCTCCCCGTGACCTGCTTGGGTTTTCCCCAGGTGCTCCGGTTTCCTCCCACACTCCAAACACGTACAGGTTTACAGGTGAATTGGCTTGGTAAAATTATAAATTGTCCCCTGTGTGTAGGATAGTGTTAGTGTGCGGGGATCGCTGGTCGGCGTGACCTCGGTGGGCCAAAGGGCCTGTTTCCACACTGTATCTCTAAACTAAACTAAAACTAAACAATAAAAATGTGCTGATATAAGGTGTCTATCAATTAAGTTATAATCATTAACTTTATTGATTGGCATAATTTTTAAATATTAACACATTAAACTGTTACCCGGACCTTGTCATCTTCTTTCATTGAGTTACTCTGCCCATATTTATGTCAGAAACTGCAAAGGTAAAATTACAACATTGTAAATCTGAGTTTCGTTCTTTGGAGCTGCATCAGTTTGTAACAGCTGCAAGAGTTTTCAGTTTTGTAAATTTGCCCGTTTTACAAAGGCAATTTTTATGATCAATATAGATATAGAAATACTGTTGGGAAAATGTTGTCAGGAAGTGCCTACAGATAGAAATGTTTTAATAGGTTACTAGATGCGTTTGATTGGCACTTTTTAAAGTTCACAGTATGTTAAGGATATGGGAGCCTAGTGGTTAAGTTAAGGGCTAAATTCCAGAGGGCTGATCAAGAGATAAGAGGTCAAACCCTACTCCGGCAGCTGGTGAATTTAAATTTAAGTAATTAAATACATCTGGAATAAAAAGCTGGTAGCAGCAATCTGGTAGCCATGAAATCATTTTAATTATCATTAAAAAATATCTTCTGATTCACTAATGTCCTATAGGGAACAAAATCTGTCATCCTTTTCAATGTAATCTCGAACCTGCTTCTAGATTGACCAATGTGATTGGTAACGAACACCTTAAGGCCCTGTCCTAGTTCGGCCATTTTTTAGGCAACTACCAGGAGGTTTCCGGGGTGTCGCGGGCATGGTCGTGAGTAGTCTCGAAAGAGTCATAGCGTTTTTCTGGTTGTCGCTGGATTTTGTGAAGGCTTGAAATTTTTCGGCGACTGTTGGTTTGACGCCAATGAGCGTAGCTTGACGTCTCCTGACGTGGGCGCTGTCGTAGGTTGTCACCAGGTTGTCGCCTGGTGAAGTAGGTTGTCGCCAGGTGATTAAGGTTGTCGCCAGGTGATTAAGGTTGTCGCCGGTGGTGACTTCGGCGAATTCCAAGTGTGGACTTGATCTGATCATCCATCAGTGTAATGTGTCCATAAATGATGTTAGGTTTTGTATGTTTTTGCACTTGTATTCTGTTTAAAGTTTAAATTTAAAGTTTGAAGCTTGAAGTTTATTGAAATTTATTGAAGTTTATTACAATATTTTTGTATGTTCTTATCATATCATATCATATCATATATATACAGCCGGAAACAGGCCTTTTCGGCCCACCAAGTCCGTGCCGCCCAGCGATCCCCGTACATTAACACTATCCTACTAGGGACAATTAAAAAAAAAAACATTTTTACCCAGCCAATTAACCTACATACCTGTACGTCTTTGGAGTGTGGGAGGAAACCGAAGATCTCGGAGAAAACCCACGCAGGTCACGGGGAGAACGTACAAACTCCTTACAGTGCAGCACCCGTAGTCAGGATCGAACCTGAGTCTCTGGCGCTGCATTCGCTGTAAAGCAGCAACTCTACCGCTGCGCTACCGTGTTTTATCAACCTTTGAAAAATCAATAAAGGAAATTATTGACATTTTGACGGAAAATTGATGTATGAAGTTATTGTATTTCAGAGTAGTTTCTCATGGCATCACTTTCAAATAGTCATGATGCAGAATGATTGGAAACCCTACCGTACACCCCCTTTTATAGGGAAAGTGGGTGAAACGTGAATTGTCCTCAGTTGTCTTCAGTCTTCAGGGTCATAGCTTGTCGTAGCTTGCCGCAGGTGGACGTAGGTTGACTTCGGTTGTCATAAGTGTCACCTCTGTATGTTTCTTTTTTTTTTTTCCTAATCAGATGTGCAGCACTTTGGTCAACGTGGGTTGTTTTTAAAGGTGCTATACAAATAAAATTGACTTGACCTCTGTGGTGGTAGGTGGTCGTAGGTGTGTTCGTAGGTGGACGTTCTACTTGCGACGATTGGGTGGCCGGTTTTCGGTAGCTTGCTGTAGCTTGACGTCGACATTGTTGGTAGGTTGTCGTAGACATTGACGTAGGGCGGGTCCAGTCGCCGGTTTTTCGGCGACCTGCTACGATGATGACAGTCGCCGGCAGTCGCCTTAAAAAGTGCCTAACTGGGACAGGGCCTTTAGTGTAAAAATCTAGTCTGCTAAAGCTCTTGGTTCAGTGGCAAATTGGTGGGAGGGGTGCGAGATATAAGGGAAGAAGAAGGTGCTAACTACTAGGTCTAACAATAGCAATATTGAATGTATGGTCGCTCAGAATGTATTGAGAATTTTCACCAATTTTTGTTTTGGTAAATATTTTTTATTATGAATAAAGTTGATTTTTGACATTTACACAAAGAAAAAAAATCGGCAAGCATATGTGAATTTTCCAGTTACATCAATGTGCCACGAATGAATGGGATTTAAAATTGCTTGCATTATTCACTTAATTATCTGTTCAGTCTTTTTCATATTGGGAAATCAATCTGAAGGTTAGAAACAACAAACAATATCCGTACCGGAATACACATGTTATAGTTTAGCATAGAATTTGGAAACTATTCATTATTTCCTTTCGCACAAGGACTTATAGCCATGCTGTAATGTAAACCTATATGTGTTACCACATGTGTGGTATATATGTGTTACCAAAATAGTCTTTTACTATTTAATATAGTTGAAAATGGAGTCTCAAATCAAAACCATGTTGCTCAGCATCTACCTCATTGGAGACCCTCAGACAATCTTTGATCGGACTACCTTGCATGAAACGTTATTCATGTTATTCCCTTATCATGTATCTGTACACTGATGGCTCGATTGTAATCAGGTATTGTCTTTCCACTGACTGGTTAGCACGCAACAAAAGCTTTTCACTGTACCTCGGTACACGTGACAATAAACTAAATTATTGTGGAGTGGAGGGCCGTCGAGAACAAAGGAGGGGGTCCTGGCATGGGGGGGAGCCGCTGAGAACTGAGGGGGACTGGGGCGGGGGGGGGGCGTCGAACTTAAGGGGGGGGGGGCATTGGGGCAACAAAAAAAGGGTACTTTGTAACTTTGTCGATGCCCTTTATGTGGCGACTCTTGATAACATAGAAACATAGAAACATAGAAACTAGGTGCAGGAATAGGCCATTCGGCCCTGCGAGCCAGCACTGCCATTCAATATGATCATGACTGATCATCCACAATCAGTACCCGGTTCCTGCTTTTTCCCCATATCCCTTGATTCCGTTAGCCCCAAGAGCTAAATCTAACTCTCTCTTGAAAACATCCAGGGAATTGGCCTCTGCTGCCTTCTGGGGCAGAGAATTCCACAGATTCACAACTCTCTGGGTGAAAATGTTTTTCCTCATATCAGTCCTGAATGGCCTACCTCTTATTGTTAAAAGGCCTAGGTATGCAAAAACAAAGCATCTCACTGTGACTTGCCACTTGTGACCATAAACGTATCTCATCTCATCTCATCTCAACTCATAAATTCAACTCAACGCAATCCAATTCCACTCAACTTCCACTCAACTGGCCCTTGGAAGAGAATCAGTGGAGAAGAGTGTGGTCAAAAGCCCTGTCATAAGTAGCGAAGCACAACAAACTGCAAAATCTCTTCAACCAAATCTGCTTTGTTGTGGACTGAATTGTCTCCCATCTGGTCATGTAAATGGAGCTTTGCATATTGAGGGGAACAATTTGCACAGCTTTCAGCTTCAAACAAAAGCACTGGTCTTTTTTTTGCATCAGTGAATCATATTTAAAATTATTAGGAAAGCACAAATCATCGTTGTTTACCATGGTGTTAGGCTCAGGCATTCCCATGTGCCTGTGGATGTGAAATCAAGCAGCTAGATAATTAATCCTTATTTGCTCAATTGAATTTAGCAACATTTTGTTAATATAACTGCAGGGAGAATATTTGTGTACCATGTTAGCAGTTCTGCTTACTGAGCACTGAGCCAGCTATTGTTCAGTCTATTCATCCTCACAGGTAAAATTCACGTTCCCACATTTGCATAGATTGTGCATGGGAAAATTATAAACTCTTATTAGCTTTGTCATGGCAACCAAACAATCGGCTCCTTGGGAGAAAACAGCCAACAGTGAAAAGCAAAGCTCCTTTTCTTTCTCATGCTTAACATCTGTTGCCCAATATTCAAATGTTTGCATTATGGTGTGATCTGCTAACCATCTCCCTCGCTGTTCCTCTTTTACAAGTGCCTGTTTTTCAAATGAAGCATGTGATGTTTTTTTAATGCTATCATCAATCAAGTGTTTGCATTTTTGAGGAATTCCTGACTGAGTTCATTTTTTTTCTTTGGAACTATTTGAGGATTTAGTTCAATGAAGAAGACACGTGTTTATGTTAAATTTGTTCAGGAAGAGCATGAGAGTAGTGCTGGATCTTGAATGGACATTTTATTTACACTAAAGTACCTGATCTTGCACATTTTCTCTTCAAAAATTTTTTTTTTCTCTGGTCACGGTTCCATTTTTCCTCTCTTAAAACCGTAGTGACATTAAGGGTATTGCTCACGATCTATCTTGCCCAAGTCACCATTATTCATTTATTAACAATAACAATAGATGTCTGTTCAATTTTAAACAAAATCACTGCTGAACAAATGTTGCATTCAATTCAAGCAAACATTCTTAGATGCGTACGAAGGAACTGCAAATGCCGATTTATACCGAAGATGGACACAAAAAGTTGGATCAACGTTGCGGGTCAGGTAGCATCTTTGGAGAAAAGGAGTAGGTGAAGTTTCGGGTTTTGACCCGAAACATCACTTAAATATCCTTAGATGCTAGGAATATGACTCCTAGCAAAATCCAGGGAGAATTAGCTCTCCATAATTACTGAACATTCAAACCATTGCTATCTTTGAATGACGAAGGTGGTATTTATTCTTTATCCCTAGCTGCCATTAAGAAGGTGAATATGGGCCATTTTGTGAAGACTTTCACTCACCATCAGAATGATGTGTTCCAAAATAACTATTAGGTTGGAAACTCCAGGATTTTGACCTAAAAGTTTACATGGAATATTAATATTTTAAAACAAGATCTAGTCTTTTTGAAATTTTGCAGTTTTTTTGCTTTCTATCTTCTGGAGAACAACGCACGTTTTTCTCCATTGCTTCTGCTAAAATTTGCTCCTTAGAACGTACCAAGTACTGTACTGACATTAATTAAGTGAACGCTTTTATAAAATAGTTCCCATCAATAAAGTTAATTATACTGACATATAATGTGTTAAATAGTCTATTAGACCTTATTATAAAGTTAATCTAAGTGGCATCACAGGTTGACAGAGCTGCTAAATAAAGGAATTAGCATGCGGTCCTTCGTCAGTCAGTAGATTGATTATAGAAGATGTAAGAGCCTGCAGATGCTGGAATCATAGAGTCATACGGTGGAAACAGGCCCTTTGGCCCAACTTGCCCACACCGGCCAACGTGTCCCAGCTACACTAGTCCCACCTGCCAAATATGCATTTGATCCATATCTCTCCAAACCTGTCCTACCATGTACTTTTCCAACTGCTTCTCAAACATTGGGACAGTCCCAGCCTAAATGACCTCCTCTGGCAACTTGTTTCATACACCCACCACCCTTTGTGTGAAAAAGTTACCCCTCAGATTCCTATTAAATCTTTTCCCCTTCACCTTAAACCTATGTCCTCTGGTCCTCGATTCACCTACTCTGGGCAAGAGACTCTGTGCATCTACCCGATCTATTCCTCTCATGATTTTATACACCTCTATAAGATCACCCCTCATCCTCCTGCGATCCAGGGAATAGAGTCCCAGCCTGCTCAACCTCTCCCTATAGCTCACACCCTCTAGTCCTGGCAACATCCTTGTAAATCACTAATAAAATTCAGATTGGTGGAGGAACTCTGTGGGTCAAGCAGCATCTGTGGAGGGAAATGGACATACATTGCTTCAGGTTGAGATCCTTCTTCAGGTCCTGACCCAAAATGTTATCTGCCAATTCCCTTCACAGATGCTGCCTGACCTACAAAGTTCCTCCAGCAGTTTGTTTTGCACTCTTTAGCTATAGGAGCTGGGATGTTATAGTTGTACAAGATGTTAGTGAGGCCGCATGGGAGTATTGTGTGCAGCTGTGGTTACCCATCCAGAGAAAAGATGTCAATGAACTCAAAAGAGTGCAAAGATTATTTCCGAAAACTTTGCCAGGTTAAGAGGCTTGAGTTTTATGAAGAGGTTAGTTCGGCAGGCTAGGACTATTTCTTGGAACCTGGGAGACAGTTAACCTTACACAGGTGTATGAAAGCATGAGAGCACAGATAAATTGAATGCATTCAGTCTTTTTCTCAGGGAAGGGAAATCAAAAACCAGGGGGTGTAAGTTTAAGTTGAGAGGGGAAAGTTTTAAAAGGTGACCTAAGAGGCAACATCTTTACACAGAAGGTGGTACATACATGGAATGAACTGCCAGAAAAAAGGTGATTGAGTCAGGTACAATAACATTTAAAACTCATTTGGATATGTACATGAATAGGAAAATATTTAAAAGGATATGGGGCAATTACAGGCAAATGAGATTGGCTTAGATGGGCATCTTGGTTGGCATGAACGAGTTGGGTTGAAGGTAGACACAAAATGCTGGAGTAACTCAGCGGGACAGGCAGCATCTCTCGAGAGAAAGAATGGGTGACGTTTCGGCTCGAGTACCTTCTTCAGACTGAGTTGGATTGAAGGGCCCATTTCTGTACAGTATAACTCCATGATTCTAAGTATGTGGTACCCACAAAATTAAGCCCAAAACAACAGGAAGCCACCGGATCACTTTGACACAACTTCAAAGGATATATATTGTTTGTAAGTCTAATGAAAAATGATTTCCTAAGCTCAAGATGTTTATGTTGATATTTCAATAAAAGGAAGGCTTTAATTTACTTGGTCTTTAATTAGGTCTCTAAAATATTCTATAAGTCTTCACAACGACATTGTTGAAGTTCAGTTAGTTTTGTTATTTGGACAGAAAGAAATCTAATTTCATATACAGCTAATTATATGCCTGGATTGTACAAAACAGCCATCTGTGTCTCAAAATACATGTTGAGAAATTAAGCATCTGATTGACCATTATTTCCTAGGAAAATAACCATGGGGAACATATAAAAACATAATTGCTATTTCAAAATGCAAAAATGACTTAATTTACATTATTATCAGACTATCAATTAGCATTGAATTAAGACAAAAACGAAGTTAAAAATCAGACATGCAAAACCACAAACTGCTTCATAAGAGTGTACAATATTATTCACTTTCAGTGATAGGCAATCCTTTTACAGAGTGGCAGGAATGTGATTTTGTTGTAAATAAACTTCGCTGGCTTTAAATTTAGATTTTTAAATTTCTCAATCTTTTCCCTCTATTTAAGCTGTTCTCACATAAAAACAGATACAACTGATGAAAAACTCCTAGCTTCCCATGCCCAAGTTATATTTAGTGATCTAAACATTGCCATACCTTGTCATGATGGCAATTAAAAAAAACATTTTAATATTTGTCATCATAATTGTCAGCAGTTAACAGTGGTGCAGCGGTAGAGTTGCTGCCTT
The DNA here is from genome assembly GCF_053455715.1 of Rhinoraja longicauda. NCBI lineage: Eukaryota > Metazoa > Chordata > Chondrichthyes > Rajiformes > Arhynchobatidae > Rhinoraja > Rhinoraja longicauda. Next base: position 26,667,934 of record NC_135974.1, on the reverse strand, counting down.
GCAGCGCCAGAGACCCGGGTTCAACCCTGCTTGTCGGTGCTGTCTGTACAGAGTTTGTACGTTCTCCGTGTGGATTTTCTCTGGGTGTTCCGGTTTCCTACCTCACTCCAAAGACATTTAGGTTTGTAGGTTAAATGGCTTCTGGAAATTGTAAAATGTTCCCTAATGTGCAGGAAGGTGTTAGTGTATGGACGGGGTGATCGCTGGTCGGCATGGAGTCGGTGGACCTATGGGCCTGTTTCCGCGCTGTATCTCTAAAGTCTAAAGTCTGAGGAATGTCTAGCCCATTGAATGGGCTAAAGCACCAAGTGGAACTGTGAAATAGTGAAGAGTAATTATGAGAATATTGTGCAATGTTTCTCCCAGAATCTTTGCTGAATTATAATCGAGCATAAGGTTCTCACAACTATCTCCCATCAGAAGACTATGGGCTCATTGGAAGAGTGGGTTGATCTGAAATTATGGGACCCTGATATGATCTCAAAGGCATAATTGGTGCAGGGTAGTCAATTATAGACAGGAAACCCGAAGGAATAAGTCTCCAGAATGTTCAGCAAATTTTAAACTTTTTGTTCTAATCTTTAATGTTTCCTCTCCTGGTTTCCCACGATGGCTGGAGTCTCAGTCAGGCACGAATCCTGCAGTGATGGGCAGTGGGAAATTATTGCTGGAGGTCTTATGATGAAGCATGACCCATTGCAAAGGGGAAACAGGCCCTCAGGTCCACTGACTCCGAAGTGTGCTGGGATCGATGGCCGGCACAGACTCAGTGGGCCGAAGGGCCTGCTTCCGCGCAGTATCTCTAAACTAAACTAAATTAAACAAAACTAAACACTGACACTGAAGAGGGGAAAGTTCTTAAGGACAGGGAACGTTCGATCACGGAGTAAGGTGGTAATGGTGTGGTGGGGTCATTGGGATATGCTGGGGGAAGCAGGAAGGTAGTAAAGTGGCACAGTGGTGCAGCGGCAGAGTTGCTGCCTTGCAGCGCCAGGGGCCCGGACTCGATCCAGACCTCAGGTAAGACCAGGGAACTGATTGTGACTTTGGAAGAGGAAGGAGGAGAATCCGCAAATCTGCCTTCATCGATGGAAAGGTGGTGGAGAGAGTCAAAAGCTTCAAATTCCTGGGCGTAGCATATCTTTCCGAACACCTCACCAAAATGCCACTCTCTTCCTTTACACATGTTGAGGAATCTTTCACTAGCTTGAAATGTATCAAGGTCTATGTTGGAAGTATTTCATCCCAGTCCAAGAGCGCTGCCAATGCTAACCCTTCATTAGCAAATGTAACTGAAACACAAGAGACTGCAGATGCTCGAATCTTAGGTAAACATTGCTGGAGGAATTTAATTGGTCAGATAGCACGTGGACAGATGATGTTTCAGGTCTGGACCCTTCTTCAGACTGAAGAGCAACTAGGACGGTGATCCATTGAGAAACTAGAAGCATTGCATCTTCCTTTCTCTGCACATTCTTACTGACCTGGTGAATATTTCCAGCAATTTTTGGTAGGTTTTGTATCAGATTTCCAGTTTTTAGAGTACTTTGCTTTTGCATTAGTGCTCCTTCCACGTGGAAGGGTATATACATCTCCTGGATGGAGGAAGTGAAACTTCTGGTGAATTTCCCATCAAGGCTGTAGATTATGATTCCATGGTATTTCTCTGGACCTCCAATGTGCTGTTGTCCCACCATCATAAAAGACATTTCCTTTTGCAGCTCTTTGAATGTCAGTCTTCTTTTCTTTAATAAATGCTGTTTAAGGATCAAAAAGGACAAACATTTAATTCTGAAATAATTGTTTCCAGCGGAAGCACTGCTGTGAACATCCTTGTCTAGTAGACCAGCTTATAGCATTTAAGTGCACATGTCTCATCCAGTTATAAATGGTATTAAAACAAATCACCACGATAAGTCTCTTAAGTACTCACTTACCATTTTCCCCTCACCATTTGGAATACATAACCAGGAGCAGAGTGTGGAATGGTGTCAAATGGCCACAGGCCAAATATCTTTGTACTTCCACACCAAGATGGATATTTCATTTCAGGAATTTTAGCAGGGTTATACTTGGGGAAAGACAGTGCAAATACTTTGCTGTTAACGGTTTTTGTTCTAAAAGTCACGTAGAATGAAAATCTTGGCACTTTTAAAATCCAAGTGTTAATTTCTTTAAAATAGTGTTTTTGTCACAATAAGGAGTTTGTACATTCTCCCGGCTAGGATGCATCACCCATGGTCAGCCATGACCAAGGGGGGCCTAAGAATGCCATTCTCCCGGTGGCTTGCCTGGGTTTTCTCGGGGATCTCTGGTTTCCTCCCACACTCCAAAAACATACAAGTTTGTAGGCTAATTGGCTTGTTATAATTATAAATTGCCCCTAGTGAGTGTAGGATAGTGTTAGTGTGCGGGGTTTGATGGTTGGTATGGACACGGTGGGCCAAAGGGCCTGTTTCCGCTCTGTATCTCTAAACTAAACTAAACAAAACTAAACCGATGGAGATCGTTTAGTTTGAAGCAGTCCCGCAATGGATGTGGGACAGTGGGATCCAGAACAATTTGGCACAGTGAATCCAAAATTGGCTTTATTAAAGGAAGCGGAGGGTCATGTTGAAGGTTGTTTTTGGGATTGAAAGTGTCTGACTAACAGTGCGTCATAGACTGGTATGGGGGCCTTTGCTATTTGTTATATACATATGCCATTTGGATCAGATTGTATGATTAATAAGTTCACAGATGACGCAAAGATTGATGGTGTTTTTGATGAGGATGGTAGGATTCAGCTATTTAATACGTTTCGGAGGATCTCCCATGGTCCACTAACACCGCTGCGCTGGTCAAGAAGGCGCAGCAACGACTGTTCTACCTGAGAACACTGAAAAAGTCTGGTCTGCCCCAACAGCTGCTGACGACCTTCTACCGCTGCACCATAGAGAGCATCCTAACGCATGGCATCCCTGTGTGGTATCTCAGCTGCACAAAGGCAGAGAGGAGAGCTCTTCAGCGGGTAGTCCATAGAGCTCAGAAGACTATCGGAACACAGCTACCAGCCTTGGAGGGCATCTACAACACACAATGTCTCAGAAAAGTCACCAGCATCCACAAATACTCCTCACACCCCTGCAATAGTCTGTTCGAAATTCTACCATCGGGCAGACGCTGCAAGACCTTCTACGCCTGCACCTCCAGACTCAGGAAGAGCTTCATCCCCAGGGTCAGAGCTGCTATGAACTGGTCCTGCTGAGCCGGATGGTCACATCGCACAGTGAACCGGCACAGACCTACTTGAACTTTATACTGTTTTAAAACTGTTTCTAATTTTGTTTCACTGGGTTGTATAAATTTATACTGATTAGCTAATTAATTTATTGCATCGTATGGAAGGCACATTCCCAATCTCGTTGTACAAAGAGTACAATGACAATAAAGATATATTGTATTGTATTGTATTATTGTATTGAACATGTTGGTAAGAAACTCAGAGCAATGGGAAATTAAAAATGTGAGGTGCAGCACTTTGAGAGGCTAATCAAACAGGGATATATCAAGAGGTCAAGCAGGTTTAATTGTCACATGTACCGACAACAATACAATTAAATTCATGCAATAACTTAACAGGCCTGTAAACACAATGCACGCAGATAAATAAAAGAACCAAATACAATTCAATGAATTAATTACTGTATTATAGGTGCAAAAAACCCCCAATATTGATAGCGCAATCAAAGTCCCAGTCCATAGAAGTCCGTAGTTGCTGAGGTTAGTTTTGTCGTGTTCAAGAGCACGATGGTTGCTGGGAAGAAATGATTCTTGAAGCTGGTAGTCACAGTTTTCAAGCTCCTGAAGCTTCTTCATGATGGTAGGAGCGAAATGAGATAATGAGAGCGTGACCAGGGTGGCGTAAGTATTTGATGATATTGCCTGAGGCATGATGGAGGCAGGTACTCTCACAGCATTTAAGATGTATTAGAAGACCATTTTAAAAGAAAATCTTGTTATAGCAGGTTACAGACCAAGTGCTGGGAGAAAGGATTTGTGTAATAGGTATTGAAGAGCTGACATGGACATGATGTGCCGTGGAACCTGACTCTATGTCTCTATACCCAATAGATTGGCTATTTCTAGTAATGCCGTGGACACTTTGCTTGGAAAATGCATAAACTTCCTTGAGCCTTTTCCCAACTGGACCTGCTCGTAAACATGTGACATGTCAAGGTTGTGAAGACCCATCATCCATTTCGCTTGAGCAAAGAGTTAGCAGCCGTGAGAGATATCTGTCTTTCATTTTCTTTCTGTTAATTGTTAACGTATAAGGCCCATGGGTCCTAATAACGCCATCTGCCTTTTTTAAATATAGCATGGAAATGGGCCTGTCAGCCCACCTAGTCCACTTTCTTTCATTCCCACTGCTTCTCACTCTAACACATATCACCGTCATCCTGTCGCTTCTGGTGGTACAAAGAAAGGTGGACGATTTCTTCAGCTTCAGTGACCAATGTTCAATGTTAAATTCCCGCTCTCACCACAGCAACAATGCCAATCTCCAATGACATTCTTCTTCCTTTTATAACTACTGTCGTATAATAAAATGTGTAAGAAGGAACTGCAGATGCTGGTTTAAACCGAAGATAGACACAAAACTCTGGAGTAACTCAGCAGGGCAGGCAGCATCTCTGGAGAGAAGGAATGGGTGACATTAAGAAGGGTCTCGACCCGAAACGTCACCCATTCCTTCTCTCCATGTAATAAAATGTATTAGACTTCTAGCGCAATATTAACATTCCAAATAATCCACCCATATCATGCATACAAAGCCATTTATTCTTCCTGCCAGAAGACTTTATTTTGCTCGGTTGGTTAAAATTGCCATGGCCACGCTTTGCTTTTAAGCAAACTTTTGCAAATATCCCTTGATATCGCAATTGTGCATCTACACTCATGTGCGTTACCACAATGATAGCATCTTCCCTTCAGGTGCTTCTTCCCATTTCTTGAAGGTGTTGCAGAGCTAAACCCCACAACCCTTTAACTCTCTGAGCCTTTACTGGATGATTCTGCAAGTCCCATGCTTGTTCGATTACCCGGCCAATATCAAAAGCTTGCTTCAAATTTTGCTTTTGCTCACTGAGCAGCCTTCTTTGGAAAGGGCATCACAAACCTTGTGATCTCACATCCTCTTCCCCATCTGTAAATCTTATTCATAGGACTGTCTTGGTTGCACTCGACACTTTGGGCTTTTTTACACTCGTATTGCGGTCATTAATTAATTATTGTTCTGTTCACAGGCATGTTATGCTGTTGTACGTTAGAATTTCATAGTTCTGTTGTCAGTATATGACAATGAAACACTCTTGACTCTTGTTCAACTATCCAGCTGAAATCAATAACAAAATGGCTGTAATTGCTTCACCTGGGGGCCCACTTCTATGTAAACCTTTGCTAAGGGGTTGGAGGTGGAGGATTTGCAGAAGACAAGGGTTTTGCAGAGGCTACAATTTAAACAGAAAACATCCTGTCTGTCATGCCAAGAGGTTGTGCTCCAGCAGAACCTCAACACTGGCATCTACCCAACAGACCTAACATTGCCCTAATATGCTTTGTTTATAATCAGAATGAGTGAAATGCAGATGATTATAACCCAAATAGTTTACTAACAATCTTCAGTAAAGTCATAGAAGATGGTGCCAACGGTGCTATGAGGCAGGACATTCCAATCAAGAACTGCTCACCAAATGCTGTTTGAGATTTACCAGAACCACAGGGCCCCAGACCCTTCGTGGTCTTGATCCAAACGTGGTCAAAGCTGCAGAGATGACGTGAGAGTGACAGCCTTTGATATCCAAGGCAACATTTCAGGGATGCATCAATGATTTGTGGGGAAACTGAAGTCAATGAGAATCAAAGGAGTAAGCTTCCATTGGCAGGCGTCATACTTCATGCCAAGATGAATGCACTGTTGTGGATCATTCATCTACAGGAACTCCTCAGGGCAACATCCAAAGCCCAAACACTTTGTTTTCTTCATCCAGATCAGAAGTGTGGATGTTCTTTGTTGCCCATTCAAATAAAACAAAGCCGCATCTGCTTCTGTTCAGCAAGACAGAGGCAACCTTGGGACATGTGCTACAAAGGATATAACATTCACGCTATACACACAAATGCCAGGCAATGAACATCTCTACATAGTGAACCGAAGACACAAAAAGCGGGAGTAACTCAACGGGTCAGGCAGAAGTCCTGGAGTAAACGAATAGGTGACGTTTTGGGTCGAAACCCTTCTTCAGACTGAGGTTTACCAGCTCTCCTTAACATTTTTTTAGATTTTACTTTAAGACTTTAGAGATACAGCATGGAAACAGGCACTTCGGCCCATGCCGATCAGTGATCATCCCGTACACTAACACTATCCTACACATTAGGGACAATTTACAATTTTACCGAAGCCAATTAACCATCAAACCTGTACATCTTTCGAGTGTGGGAGGAAACTGAAGCACCCGGAGAAAACCCACAGGGTCACAGGGAGAAGGCATAAACTCCGTACAGACAGCATCCAGAGTCAGGTTTGAACCCGGGTCTCTGGCGCTGTGCTACTGTGCAGCCCAATTATATTATCATTCTAATTGAGGGAGTGCAGCGTAAGTTCACCAGGTTAATTCCCGGGATGGCAGGACTGACATATGGTGAAAGAATAGGTCGACTGGGCTTGTAATCACTGGAATTTAGAAGGATGAGAGGATATTATAGAAATATATAAAATTCTGAAGTGATTGGACAGGCTAGATGCAGGAAAAATGTTCCTGATGTTGGGGAGTCCAGAACCAGGGGTCACAGTTTAAGAATAAGGGGTAGGCCATTTAGGACTGAGATGAGGACATTTTCTTTCACCCTGAGAGTTGTGAATCTGTGGAATTCTCTGCCACAGAAGGCAGTGGAGGCCAATTCATTGGGAGTTTTCAAGAGAGAGATTTAGCTCATGGGGCTAACGGAATCAAGGGATATGGGGAAAAGGTAGGAACGGGGTACTGATTTTGGATGATCAGGCATGATCATATTGAATGGCGGTGCTGGCATGTATTTTCTATGTTTCTATGTTTAAGTCATCCACTGACATCATGAAAGGTCACCAATGACCAGGAACATAACTTGACCAACAACTCAAATAATGTTGCTACCAGAACAGATGAGAGTCTTAATATTATTCGGTGAATGATTGGAATCCTGATCCCAATTCCAGTCCTCTCAACCCCACATTAACTGAATTGATGTTTTCTTCTGTAAACATACCTATTTTCAATTCTCCTCTCCAAATCCATTGTTACCCTCTCATTTTATGCCCATCACACCCTTCATAAGTCCTTCAGTCCATCTTCAGTCTTGATGACAACATTAACTCTTTTAAACTGAACTCACCTGAATTCTCCCCAGTGGTCACTACACTGAGCCCTGGAGAGGAACGCTAAAGGAACCCGCCATTCAGTCCACTTGTCAACCATTAACCATCCAATTCCACAAATCCTACATTAAATCCCTATTTTTAAATTTCTTCCCACATTCTCAGCGCACTATGTCTTTGCTATCTCTCCTTCTCCTATTTAACCTATCTGGTTAGCTCCACGTCACTTTCTTCCTGTTTCCCCACTCATGGCAATTTGTCCCCATGATTTGATCACCACCTAATCCTCTAACACATCTACTGCACTATTCTTCTTCCATTTCCATGTACACGAGCAAAACTCAAATGTTCTGGAGAAACTCAGCGGATCAGGCAGCATCTGTGGAGCGAAAGGACGGACGACATTTCAGGTGGGACCCTACTTCAGTCTGAACAAAGGCTCGACCTAAGATGTCTGTCTGTCCATTCCCTCCACAGGTGCTGCCCAACCCATTGAGTTCCTCCAGTACTTTGTGTTCTTTTTAAGATTCCAGCATCTGCAGTTCCTTGTAGCACCATGCACATATAACAGTATAACAGTATAACAGTATAACAGAGCTTTATTTGTCATTCGGTACCGAGGTACCGAACGAAACTACATAGCAGTCATAGAAAAAAAAGAACACAAGACACATAACCCCATCACAAACGTCCATCACAGTGACTCCAAACATCCCCTCACTGTGATGGAGGCAACAAAACTTCCACTCTCTTCCCCACGCCCACGGACAGACAGCTCGTCCCCGACCGACCCGCACAGTCCCCGCAAGGGGACTTTAGACATTAGAGATAGAGTGCGGAAACAGGCCCTTCGACCCACCGAGTCCGCGCTGACCAGCGATCACCCCGTACACTAACCTACACACTAGGGTCAACTTTACAACTTACCAACAAACCTGTACGTCATTGGACTGCGGGGTGAAACCGGAGCACCTGGAGAAAACCCAGCAGTCACAGGGAGGACATACAAACTCCTTACAGTCAGCATCCTCAGCCTTCATATGGTAATCTAGTAATTGATGGGGATCTTTCTAGCTCTTTTCCTTATTTGCAGCTCCCGGGTCATCTAAATACTAAAACTCTTGTTTGTTTGTTTGTTTGTTCCTGAACTACAGCCAACACGGTACACGATAGCGCAACAATGTTAGGCCCACCTTACTCACCATCATCCCTTTGATGCTAACGGAAGAAGTTTCATTGAAATTGGTGTCAAATTTGTAAAATTATTCACATTTCAAAGTTTAAATCTATCTCCCAGGGAGGGAGGGAGGAAAAATAAGGGGGTTTGATGGGGATGGAGTGAGGTGGGAGGGGAAGGGGGGAGGTGACGGGGAGGGGGGTGGATGGGGGGTGGGGGAAGGGAGGTGGGGAGGGGAGGGGAGGAGGGAGGGGGAAGGGGAGAATAAGGGAGGGGGGAGGGGGGGGGATGGGGGGGAGGAGAAGGAAAGGAGGAGGGAGGAAGGGGGAGGAGAGGGTGCTGCACCAATGCAGGAGAAGTTTGGGCCCAACGGATCCACTTGGTCTAGGAGAATCGAAGTCCCAATGACATCATCCCTGCCCTAACCAAGGTATCATTCTCTCATCAAATCTCACTGTTTTCCCCTCTGTAAATCATCTTCAGAGCATTAGGGAGATTAGTACAATTTCTTCAATTCTAGTAAAATAAACAGACACAGTGAACAAGATCACTCATTTTTGTTTTCTTCCTTTGACAATGTTTAACTTTTATCTTTGCAGTACATTTCGAATGTTTACGCCAGCTGTATTTATTTTTGTTACCTTTTTATCAGAGCACTAAAAGAAAGATTCAAATATCAAACTGCAAAAATGTTTCTGCAATAAATAATCACATTTGGAAAGAGATTCTGAATAAAAGTCCTGATGTAAAACAGTTATTTAATCCAATCTATTGTGACACAGAGTAAGACTGTGGAAATATTTGATGAAGAAGGAAGGTCGTTTAATATTTTAAGTTTGCTGTTATTCTTGGCCTTCATTATAAAAATCCTTATGTTGAACAGATGTAATTTAGAGGTGGAACAATAATTCTATCTACTGCATGCACAGATACAATTGCAATATGCAATGGGGGGGGGGATTTATTTGGTTATTTGCCATAATTAAGTGAGGCAAAAAAAACGGCTATTTTTGTTGGAACCAATTAATTCATGGTTTTTTTCCGTGCTGATCTCCTACAAAATAGTTTTTAATCCTTTCGGCAAATGTGAGCCACTTCCCAATCATTCCCATCCCCCGCCCAACCAAAACCCTGTGCTACTCCATTTTAATATCCACCATAATGTTTGCCTTGCACATTGTGACCAGTTTGAGATTTTTCTTAACTACAAGGAATACAACTCGAGAGGTTTGATGTAAACATTTGTAAGACATGGAGGACTTAGTGCGATACTGGCAAATTTGCACTAGTAGATTGATGTTTCCTTTTACATTTGTCAGTTTTCTTCCTATTTACCTCAGTGGCAAAATAAAAAGGGCAAGATGTAAACCAGGCTGCTCAATCATTATCCACAGCAACCTACATTAACCGAATAGGCTTTTCCTTACCTGCAGTTAAAAAAAAATCCACTTGCAGGTCTCAATACATTGCAATCAATAACTGCCCAACACAAACCATAATATATTTTGTAGAAAATCTTCTCTACTTAGTTCCAAGTTGGAACAACAAAGCTATTTTCAAATGTCCAGCTGTGCTTTAATTTCCATTGTCCAGAGTATTATTGTAAAATGATGTCTTTTAGTGCTGATGTTACCATTGATTCTTGTGTAAACCACAATTATTCACAAACATGACTTTGAAATCTTCAAGATTTGCACAGTATTGGTTTCCACTCAATTGCACAAATCCCTGTCTTAGCTCCAACATGAACAGAGTGTGTTCGTGCAGTGAATGTGCAGTAAAAACGCTCCGCACTATTGAAGTTCTTAGAATTCGTGAAAGAATTATCCTATCTTTGGAAAAATTCCTATAAAACAAATTAAATTGGCTTTTGATTTTTCTCTTAAGGGATTAGAGGAGTGGATAGACACTTAGGGAAAAGATTATAGTACTATACCCAATATTGTGCTTGTTGTCCCTGACATGTCAGGAACTAATTGATTGTACAGAAGATCCATCTGTTGATTATTGAGAAAACCTGAAAGGAAAGTTTGTAATTGTATTAAATATAATGCCTGCCCACCAGCACTACTCTGAGCAGGAACATCCACGGTGGATAAAAAGCAAGAATTTAAAGCAGATGAATATATGTCTCTTGCAATTTATGGTGAGACTCATCTTGCTGATTGCTGTCATTTGTTTGCTAATTTGTATTCTTGCCAGAGAGCTGCTTTGAAAGGCTGACTCAAAGTTAAATTATGCCTTCTTTTTTTTTTTCATGCTGCTGTGGTCATGAATTAACATTGCTGAAATAATAATGAACAAAATTAATCCCAACAAAAGTAAACAGCTGATTTTTCTCAGGTTCCACATACAAAAGGCTTGTCATTTAATTGACCAGGATCTGCATCCAGATTAAATAGGAAACTGCTAATGAGACCACAACCACTGGGTTAGCAGATCAAGCTAAATGGAACGTACTCATGAATTAAGCATCCACTAACCTTTTGAGTACTGAAAGCGCTTTGTATCCTTTAGAATATATGGATGGTTTCTCTCACGTTGCTGAGGAAATGAACTTTCTGTTTCGAATTTCAAAAGTTTCAGATTTGCAGAAAATATTTCAATAGGAGAGTAAAAAATATTAATAAAATAAATCAACTGTTCTTTTCCCTCCCGAATACTGCAGCGAATAAAGGAAGGGGTGGATTTTAATTGAAGTAATAACATTATATTCAATGTGAACAATGGCATAGTACATTTTTTGCAAAAGTGTAAATATTTTACTTGGCCGAATGCAGGATGAAAGGAAATATTCTTGCATTAGTAATGATCAAGAATGTGGAGGTATTCATTTTCAGAGCTTTCCCGATTACTTGCTTCCTTCGTCCTTGGCCCAAATTATTGAATAAGTGGACATTGTTAACTTCCAAAAAACAGAAGTGTTCCATGTTCGATCTTTGATTTATGTACATGGAGTTAACTTCAACAAAGGCAAGTAGAAGCAGAACACAAACCCATCTTAGAAGCAAAAAATAAAGTGTGTGTGTGTGTCTGTGTCTGTGTCCGTGCGTGTGTGTGTCTGCGTGTGTGTCAGTGTGAGTGTGCACGTATCTTTGTGTGTTGATTAAGCCTTCAATATTTCCTCAAAGAACATTCATGCATAAACATGTTCTAAATGAAAGTCACAGCTCTTAATTCTTCAAAAGAACCACAGCAGAGCAACAAGTAAAGCAAACTTTTATAAACACTTTTATTAGGGTGTAATTAAATTGCGGTTCAATCCAAATGTATTATTAGATTGCCTAGTTTTAGTGAGATACTGCTATGAGTGAACAGTCCTTCTCCAGGAGTTCAAACAGTTCTCCATACACATGCCTGGGTGGTCATTCATCATGTGCAAGCCCAGTGAATAGGATCTTGGCTGCAGGTCAGGACATCCATTTTAAAGAGCACCTTTATTTTTCATCTCATCACTGTATATAGAAACAGAAAATAGGTGCAGGAGGAGCCCATTTGACCCTTCGAGCCAGCACCGTCATTCATTGTGATCATGGCTGATCATCAACGATCAGTAACCCGTGCCTTCCTTCTCCCCATATCCCTTGATTCCGCTAGAGCTCTCTCTAACAATATGCTACAATGCCTTCCCCTTTCTCACCTCAGAGTGCTCAAATCAACGGAATCAATGTTGGTGGTTTTCTTCTGGGATATAATTCCTTATGTATCAGTTGCCGTCTACATTCAACTAATTTTTCAAAGTATCAGTGGACCATGCAACTACCTCCAATAGATTACCACAACCTTCAGCCAACTGAAGATCCCAACATCAAATTCAAGCCGAAGATGGAAACAAAAAGCTGGAGTAACTCAGCTGCTCAGACAGCATCTCTGAAGAAGGGTCTCGACCCGAAACGTCATCTTTTCCTTTTCTCCAAAACTCCAGCACCTTTGTGTTCTACATCAAATTCATTGTCTACTTGTGTTCCCTCTTACTCTGTACATTTCAGTAGCCACATTCGCAACCAATCTGTTGAGTCTATTTGCCCTTCCCTGGTTCCTCTGCAGCTGATTGACTCTCAAATTTTAAATAAAACCATACATTTAAACAGCACAGAAACAGGCCCTTTGGCCCAACTTGCCCGTGCCGGCAAGGGGCTCCATCTAAGCCCACGGACAGGAAAGGTTTAATGGGATATGGGCCAAACATGGGGTGGTAGCTGGTTCCACCTGCCAGCATTTGGCCCATAAACCTCTAAACCTTTCCTGTCCATGTACCCGGCCAAACATCTTTTAAGTGTTATAGTACCTGCCCAAAATACCTCCTCTGGCAGCTCGTTCCAAATACCCACCACAAGCTGTGTGAAAAAGTCGCCCCTCAGGTTCCTGGTAAATCTTTCCCAAACGTCTGTTGTGTAGAACTGGTTGATCTTAGCTGAATCTGCACTGGAGACAAGACAGACAAGTAGGAAAGCAGAGACACCATTTCTGCACAGTGTGCAGGAAGGAATGGCAGATGCTCTTTATGCTGTGTCTTTCATAGCCTCAGGGCATATTTAAAGACACTTACAACCAGAGAAACACTTCGGTGAGTAATAACTGCAGGAATGCAAGAAATCTTGCTGCCTATTTGTTACACAGGAAGCTACCACAGACAATGAAGATAATAACTCTATCTACCTGCAGTGATATTGGTTAAAAGATAAATATTGGCCAGTCCAAAGGGTATGAAATTAAGGGTGGAAAGCAGACCGAGCAAGAATAACGTTTAATTTGTAGAAATGAAGAACTGCAGATGCTGGATCATATCAAAGATAGACAAAGTGCTGGCGTAACTCAGCGGGTCAGGTACCGTCTCTGGAGAAATGAAAGACCCAGTCTGACCCAGTCTGAGGGAGGGTCCTGACCCAAAACGTCACCCATCATTTTTCTCCAGAGACACTCTGTGTCTACGAAGTTCCATTTTCCTGTGTCATTTTCATGAATGATGATCAGAAAATTAAAATCCTGCAAATCTTCGAACCTCTAATCAAATTCACTTGTGCTTCCCCTGACTACCAAGAACAGTATCTCAGCACAAACTAGGACTTACCGTGTCAGAATGTCCCACACTTTTAGAGGCAGCACTGCAGAGTGAATAGCTGTGAGTTTAAAGGCAATGAGGGGAGAGAGCCCCATGGGTGCAGGGACAGTGTGAGAAACAGGAACCCAGGAGGGAGCACAGGAGGTGAAAGATAGACACAAAATGCTGGAGTAACTCAGCGGGACAGGCAGCATCTCTGGAGAGAAGGAATGGGTGACGATTCGGATCGAGACCCTTCTGCAGACCCTCCTTCCTACACAGAAGATGAAAGTCCTGAAAGGATAGAGACAATGTGGGAAAGACAGAGAGTGTGCGTCTCCTAGGTTTCTACAGCAGAAATTGATTTAGTTTAACGGGACAGGCAGCATCTCTGTATAGAAGGAATGGGTGGCCTTTCGGTCGACAGCCTCCTTCAGACTGAAGAAGAGTCTCGACCCGTAATGTCACCTATTCCTTCTATCCAGAGATGCTGCCTGTCCCGCTGAGTTACTCCAGCATTTTGTGTCTATCTTCGGTTTAAACCAGCATCTGCAGTTCCTTCCTACATATTGGTTTAGTTTAATTTAGTTTAGAGATACAGTGCGGAAGCAGGCCCTTCGACCCACCAAGTCCACGCCGACTAGTGATCTCCGCACACTGACACTAATCTACTCATACTAGGGACAATTTAGATGACTTTAGACTTTAGAGATACAGTGCAGAAACAGGCCCTTCAGCCCACCGGATCCACGCTGACCAGCGATCTCCCTGTATACTAGCACCACCCTATACACTAGGGACAATATACAGTTTTACCAAGCCAATTAACCTACAAACCAGTATGTCTTTGGAGTGTGGGAGGAAACCAGAGCTCCCAGAGAAAACTCACACAGGTCACGGGGTGAATGTACAAACTCCATACAGACAGCACTCACAGTCAGGATCGAACCCGGACCTCTGGCACTATAAGGCAGCAACTCTACCCCTGCGCCACCATGCTGCCCTTCAATCATAAGATCATAAGTAATAGGAGCAGAATTAGGCCATTCAGCCCATCCAGTCTACTTCACCATTCAATCGTGGCTAATCTATCTTTCCCTCTCAACCCCATTCTCCTGCCTTCTTCCCTTTGAACCTCGATCATCTTGGGCCTTCTTGCCAGAGGATGACACCCTCTCTCTGTCAAACATCTGTGGTGTCTGGTATACAACTACCAGGCCTCGTCCCTGTGCAGGCAACCTCTGCACTTCAGAATCAGAGTGGAGGCAAGTCATCCTTGGCTCAGAGGGAAGGCCTAACATAAGGTAGCCAACTACTGAATATGTTTACATTCAGTTAGAAAGATCCACACACGCTTTCCCAAGACAAATGTTAATGCCTTTCCTTGGATTGATGTTTAGTTTAGTTTAGAGATACAGCACAGAAACAGGCCCTTCAGCCCACCAAGTCCGCGCCGGCCAGCAATCCCTGCACACTAGCACTATCCTCCACACACTAGGGGCAATTTACAATTTTTACCAAGCCAATTATCCTACAATCCTGTACGTCTCTGGTGTGGGGGGAAACCGGAGATCCCGGAGAAAACCCACGCAGATCACGTGGATAAAAGTACAAACTCCTTACAGACAGCACCCGTCGTCAGGATCGAACCCGGGTCTCCGGCGCTGTAAGGCAGCGACTCTTCCGCTGCGCAACCGTGCTGCCCTCCAAAAAAACAAATCCCTTAGAAAAATTGGTCCCTTTTTAATTCTAAATTGAGATAGCCCGTGCTTCTAACCCTTCAGATTGCCCTGTAGGAGGCTGAGGGTGTGAACTGTCCAAAATATAAATGCTGCACTTCTGTGTGCTGAGGATAATACATTAAAACAACTGTGAAGGGGATTGAGAATGGGAAGGGAAAAAACTGCTACTGCATGAGAGACATCAGGCAAGGCGTACATGCTCCACTGCTCATCCTGAATGCAATGTTTTTGTGTGGCTTAAAGGCATTTAGATTTTGGGGGTGGTGATAAAAAGGAGAGAGAAATCCTTTCGGAGAAAAAGAAAGGGGGGGAAAAAAAAGATTGATGTTCTGAAGAGCAGTGTTTGAAGGGTGAGAAATATGCCAGATGCTTGAACTATTTCTCATGGAGTGGGCTGGATTAGTAGCAGCTCTATTATAAGCACCTGTATGCACTCATTCCCAATAAACAAGACTTCATATCAAAACCTCAGCACTACAATTGGAATGCAGATGTAACAGCACTATGTGTGGTGTTCATTTCCTGTAATTAAAGGAATTATATTCCTCAAAGAACATTTGTACATTGAAAAAAACTCAATACTCAGTGCTGGCTGAACAACACTTAATACGGGCTTCCGATTTATACGCGATTCAGGTACACAAATTTTAAGTTCATTGTTTTAGACAGCTGGGGACAAATGAAATTAGCTTCAATTCATTCAAAATTCAAATTTCCTAAAAAATTAATGACTATTTACAGTCACGGAAGCGCAGCGGTAGAGTTTCAGATATATCGTTCAGTTTATATATCGTTCCATATGCCTACCATCCTTTGTGTAAAATATGGTACCCCTCAGGTACCTATCAAATATTTTCCCCCTCACTTTAAACCCATGTCCTCGGGTTCTCACTTCCCCTACTCTGGGATACAAGACACAGTGTATTTACCCTGCCTGTTCCTCTCATGGTCTTTTACACCTCCAGAAGATATACCCCTACATTGATCAATTGAACTAACTGAAATCTTCTCCTGTCAGCATTCCAGAGGGATTTTCCCTTTGTAACTCCCTGGTTCAGTTTTCATCTCCACTGACCGCTTCCCCTTTGTTCGCACTTTCATGTCTAACAGGAGGAAATGCAACACCTGCTCTTTTCCCTCAGCCTTTCTTGCGATCTACAGATCCACACGGTTCTTTCAAGTGAAACCACGATTCTACCCTGTAGATATGGTCTCCTTTACTTTGAGAAACCAACAAAACACAGATTTGGTGCTCACTTTTGTCCAGCACAGACCGCAGGAGTGACCCTGACCTTCCATCCACCTGAAATAGATACAAAATGATGGAGTAACTCAGCAGGACAGGCAGCAGCATCTCTTGAGAGAAGGAATGGGGGACATTTCGGGTTGAGACTCTTCTTCAGACTACATTCACCTGTTACTTTAGTTTGTCATGCCACTGCCACTCTGATCTATCAGTCTTCAGCCTTCCATGCTGTTCCAGCAAAGCCCAATATAAGCCTGAGCAACAGCATCTCAACTTCCATCTGGGCACCCATTAGTCTTCAGAACTCAATAGTGCATGCAACAATTTCAGGTACACGCTTTGAATTGGTCTGTTCTTCCGTAAGGTTACGCACTTTTAATATTAACTCCGTTTACCTTCCCCTGCAGACACTGCCTGATCTCCCTAGCATTTCCACCCGCCTTTCAGTTTCAATGGTATGTTTGGGTGGCGCAGCGGTAGAGTTGCTGCCTTGCAGCCCTTGCAGCGCCAGAGACCCGGGTTCGATCCCCACTGCGGGTGCTGTCTGTACGGAGTTTGCACGTCCTCCCCATGACCGCATGGGTTTTCTCCGAGATCTTCAGTTTCCTCTCACGCTCCAAGGACGTACAGCTTTGTAGGTTAATTTGCTTGGTGTATGTGTAAAATTGTCCCTAGTGTGTGTATGATAGCGTTAATGTGCGGGGATCGTTGGGTCGGCGCGGACTCGGTGGGCCGAAAGGCCTTTTTTCCGCCCTGTATCTCTAAAACTAAAACTCGCAGCAATAGCTGTGACCTGCATTTTAACAGCTTTAACATTTCCCCTAGTTTTCTTTCCCCTTCACTTATTGCTAGGGTTGCCAACTGTCCCGTATTAGCCGGGACATCCGTATTTTGGGCTAAATTGTTTGTCCCGTATGGGACCGCCCTTGTCCCGTATTAGGCCCGGGGTGCACTGTAGGTCCAGATGCTGTAGGCCCGGGGGCTGCTGTAGGCCCGGCCAGTGTAGGCTAATAGAATGTGTTCGGGGAGCCGGGCTGAGTGTGTTCGCCGAATGGAGGTTGCATAGCAACCCGCCTCCCGGCCCGGGCGGCCACCGGTGGAGCAGGAGCACGTGGCCGCTGGCTGGGTGAGGCCACGTGGGGTGCGGGCGGTGACATCACCATTTGTCCCTTATTTGGGAGTTAGAAAGTTGGCAACCCTACTTATTGCCCTCATTATTCTATCACCCAGAAGCTCTGCAACATTGGGATCACCTCCACAAACCTTACCCTCACCCTATCAGTGATCGTTCCGAGAAGAGGAACATGGGCTCCCTGGTCGACTCACACGTCCAAGGAGGTGATGACTGGAGGCCCGCAGCAGCCTGGGCCTTGCCTGGATCAGGCACCACTCATAAGACCGAGAGCGCGGGCTGGACTTTGAAAATGGCGCTTAAACCTGGTGTCTCTGGCATGCGAGCTCAGATTTCTGTACATTTTCTGTACACTTTGCTATCGGGGATCGTGCATGGCGATACTTTACTGGACTGTGTGCAAGAAAATAATTTCACCGTGTGTTTGCACTTCGCACATGTGACAATAAAAACACCATTGAGCCATTGAACCACTGGACATTCCTTGTAATTTAAATCTAGTTTGTTTGCTCGTATTCCCAATTCTAGTGGAAGTTAATCATTCTGAAAATTAACTATGTTTTTTCTTTCCATATTTACTGCCTGACCGGCTGAGTGTTCCCAGTATTTCTTTTTTATTTTCAATTACCAATTGAATCAGATGATTTGATGAAATTAATAATATTGCTTTCATCCCTGGGCATCAATTGAAGATTTTTTATTCACCATTATTATCATATTTGCATTTAATTGCACAAATTTGTATATTTTTATTTTCAAATATGTCCCTTATTTATTGTCACCAACTGCTTTTTAAATTCAATAGATATCCAGCTAATTGTAATATAGAGCCATTTACTAATAATTTTTTGTAGTTTGTGTCCTCCATTCGGCGAACACACTCAGCCCGGCTCCCCGAACACATTCTATTAGCCTACACTGGCCGGGCCTACAGCAGCCCCCGGGCCTACAGCATCTGGGCCTACAGCGCACCCCGGGCCTAATACGGGACAAGGGCGGTCCCATACGGGACAAACAATTTAGCCCAAAATGCGGATGTCCCGGCTAATACGGGACAGTTGGCAATTTTTTGTAGTTGTAATGCTCACATTATCACTACTGATCTAATAGTTATTCAACATTTTGAGTCCTCAAGGTTGAAACATCCTAGATTCTGTATGTCTTAATTACATAATTTTAAAAATCCGCTTGCATTAGGCCTAATTTCAGTGTTGTGGTACTACCTTGTTTAAGCATTCTGAAATAAATGTAGAAATTGTCTGGCAGGTTAATAGGTTTTAAGTGTTCCATTTTGCATGATTATATTCAAGTCTGTCCCTGCTAATTGTATAATTAATTTACTCCAAGATTACAATCAATGTTTTGCTACAGTGCTTTGCCAGTGTATGTAACATGTGGTCAGTGCATTGGAATCAAAACACATCAGCCCTTTCTATGGATAGTCCACTGTTTCAAAGACACTAAGTTCACTGGTTCAGCAGAGTAAGCAAACTTCTAATGGGGGACTTCTATCAAATGAGTACATGCAAGTTATTCAGAATAAACAGCAATCCCAAAGTGCAAGATAGGTAGCCATGAGAATAAGCAAGTTCACGTTTCCAAACTTATAATTTTTAGTTTCGCTTCAATATCACAGAGATTATACAAGTCTCAATCATATTTGTTGTTCAGGACTATTTACCTCTAAATTATTTTGAGGATAGCTATTTTAGCTCGACCTCAGAGGTGAAATTCTGACAGATCTTTATTCTACTTCATCCCTTTCTCTCAGCAATATACACCATTAAGTGACTTTCCATAAACTGACAGCAACATTTTGTTGCAGTCCCAGCTTAGTGTGCAGGAAATAGCATGTCAGTATTTTAAAAGGCACATCACAATCAGACACTCTGGTAATGTAGATGTAAAACAGGCTTGCGGATATCCTAAGGAACCTGAGGTAGACACAAAAAGCTGGAGTAACTCAGCGGGACAGGCAGCATCTCTGGAGAGAAGGAATGGGTGACGTTTTGGGTCGAGACCCTTCTTCAGAGTCTGAAGAAGAAGAGTCTGTAGGGTCTCGACTCAAAACGTCACCCATTCCTTCTCTCCAGAGATGCTGCCTGTCCCGCTGAGTTATTCCAGCATTTTGTGTCTACCTTTGATTTAAACCAGCATCTGCAGTTCTTTCCTACACTCCTAAGAAACCTGATTGGCTTTTTATATTCCTTTATGAAAGTAGTGGAAAATGAAAGCCACTTCAACAGCTGTTAACAAACAGCAAAGTTCAATTGATAAATAATTTAGATCATTAATTAGTAAACTCATATTTTGGACTTAGTATTGAAATTTTCAAAATGTACTGTATACTGTGAGAGATAATACAGATTCTGAATTCTTTACCAGCTTTTATTTAAACATCAGGTTTAAAATGCTATTAGAAATTGAAAGAGTTTCATTCTACACATCGTTCATAGCAAAACTTAAATAGTGATGTTTCTTGCTTTGCTCTGCTAAAGATACAAGTAAACATTTATCTTTGCTCTATAGTATTTTATACATCTTACCTATACAGAGCTGATATTCCTCCTACAGTAGTCGTACAGTAGTCTACAGTAGTGACTACAGATGATTGAGATTATATGTAGAGACAGGCGTGCCACTTAAAAAATATGTACTAATTTTTAAGCATGCTCCTGGTCACATGGATAAGGTCCCAAATTGCTCCCCCCGATTAATTAAAGCAAAATAGACAGGGTGCTGTCAGCAACGATATAATGGAGGATGTCCATGTTGTGCAATCCTGACAAATAGACAGAAAGGATGATAATTGGACTGACACAGGCAGAGCACAGATAGATAGCAGGATAGATAGATAGAGACAGATAAAGAGATAAGCAGGTATATAGGTGGACTGCCTGAGATAGAAATATGGAGAGATTGACTGAGAAAGAAATGGATAGTGAGGGCGATATGTAGGCTCGGAGTTAAAGTGCTTTGGAACAGATGGTGAATTTGCAGTAACACCTGCAAAAGTAGTGTTTTCATCCTAATCCACCCCCAACCCACTAATTCTGTGGAGCTGAATTAGTAACTCTAGCTAAGGAGAAGTACGTGGCGTGTAACTCTTCTTGATACTGTCCCATCCTCCACTAAGATTAAGAGGGACTCTACTTGTGCATTCAAAACTAGGTAAACCTAGAACTCCCCTCATGGCTCAAAGAATTTGAATTGCTGTGGAGGCCAAGTCAATGGATAGTTTTAACGCGGAGATTGACAGATTCTTGACTAATAAGGGCACCAGGGGTTATGGGGAGAAGGCAGGAGAATGGGGTTGAGAGGGAAAGATAGATCAGCCATGATTGAATGGCAGAGTAGACTTGATGGATCAAATGGTCTAATTCTGCTCCTAGAACTCATGAATTTATGAACATGGATTCCAAATCTGACTTTCTCTCAGAAATTCAATTTTTGATGCAAGGCAATATACACTATGTAATTGAATTTTAGACTACTAATATTGAAAAAGTAAAGTTAGGGATTTAATGTGTGTATTCCAAAGACTTTCAATCCTGGACTCCATGTAGATCTTGTCCTAACATTAACATCAATCCTGGACTCCATGTATATTTTGACCTAACATTAACATCATGCAAGACAAATCTGGACATCACTTCTATGTCATAATTAAAACGTGCATGGCACAGACAGACAGGCCAGTCAAGTAGAAGCAGGTCTTCATTATAAAATCCTGTTCAGTCAAGTCCCAAGCCATGAAATCTGGTGTTGGGAATATTTGGCAATTTTATTCCTCCAAACTCCATTGAGTGCCCAACAACCCCAAAAGATGATCATAACTCAGGCATGTTGCAACTTCATTAAAGGATGTAATTACTTTGGAAAAGGTGTAATAATGATTTATGAAGATGTTTCTGGGTCTGGTAGGTTTGAGTTACAAGGAGATGCTGGATAGGCTTGGACCTTTTTTTCCCCGAAAGTATAAGAGGCTGAAGGTTGACTTTAAAGATGCTTATAAAATCATGAGGCACAGATAAGGTAAATAGCCGCAGCCATTTCCCCAGGATACAGGAGTCTAAAACTAGAGAGCACACCTTGAAGTTGAGAAGGGAAACATTTAAAAGGGTTCTGAGGGGTAACTTTTTCCACACAGTGGGTGGTGCATATATGGTAAAGTTGCAGAGGATGTGGTAGAGGCAGGTAAAAATGATGATTGTACCAGACCTTGGTCTGAAGACGGGTCTCGACTCAAAGAGTCCGAAGAAGGGTCTCGGCCCGAAAGGTCACCCATTCCTTCTCTCCAGAGATGCTGTCTGTCCCGCTGAGGTATTCCATCATTTTGTGTCTATCTTCGGTGTAAACCAGCATCTGCAGTTCCTTCCTACACACTTCGACTGGCACGTGAATATCAAAGGTTTGGAGGGACTGGGCCAGGGATAATCAGGTGAGAATAGCTCGGTTACGCAACCTGTTCCAAAGAGCCTGAGTAAAACTCTCTGACAATGATTCCATTCCACCCTGCAGTATCAGTTGCGCCCATGACTTTGACATCCCCAGCAGCTTAGAACAATCCATCTCAATGTCCTGAAGGTCTGCGTGCTGCTTTCCAACTGAAGCCAGATTACTCCTCGTCCCTGGCCCACACAATCTGCCCAACCACCCCACTGCACTGTGACCTACCCGCTTCCTGCTGGTTATTCCACAACAGTGGAGCAAGTGGAAGATGTGCCTTTAAGTATGCTGAAGTTGCAATATCTATTCTATTGCCACCAACATCTCAACATAGCAGATTTTTTTTGTGGCGGGAAAACAAACAATCGTTGGCCCATTGGATGCCTCGTGTTTAATGTGCCTTTCCCACTGATTCAATGTATCGGTGGTTATTTGACTGTTGAGGCATTACAGATTAGACCTTTCCTTTTCTCGTCAAATTCCTGTGCAAGGACACTTCCCAAACAACTCGCCTGACAATAATGAAGAGATGGACTCTTGACCCCTTTGCTTCCCCGCCACACCACTGCTGTCCTCCCCCGCATCTCCCCGCAACACGTCACCACCAGTATCAGAGACATTAAAACATAGATTACTGCCTGGCCTGCCCATGGTTAGCTAAACCCATCATAAACTAGGGGGGGGGAAACGAGGAACCTTCCATCAGTATTCCTTAGCCAATTTTGCTTCAAAGCCTTTCATGGAACACAGTAGGAATTTCTGCTACATGGGCCTTCCAACACAAACATTTTATACAGGCTCGTGTTAGAAAAGTAACCCCGTACTATCCAATCTAACAAATATCCTCCGATACAGGCGGTCACTTACCTTTATAAAAACATAACTTGTACTTATTATTTCTGTCTTTATTTATGTGAGTTTTAATCAAAATGTATGAAACCTTTATTTCCGGCAATTATGTTGCGGTGAAATTGCCAGTACAGTATCTCTCTTTTCCAGTGGATCCACTGCAGTTTTAAATACAGCCTAAGGGAAGCTACAGAACATAAATGTTTCCACAAAGACTTCAAAACCTAGAATAGAGTTTTGTTTCTTAAACTTTCGGGTTTTCTTTACCAGTAACTCATTAAACCATTTGTCAAAAGGGACTGACACACAATGGTGTTAGCTTCGGGTCAACTGACTTCCTTGAACTCAAACTTAAATGACCAAACTCTTCCAAGCAGCGGCCACTGGACAGATGTTTTGTTGTTGTGAATAATGGCACCAATTAGATATAGTACATGGCAGCTGTGGGTGGGGCTTGAACTGCTGGTGAATGAAGTGAATTGTATTCAGTGTCAGCCACAGGCTTGCACAGTGTGTTGTTTAATATCCTGCTGCTCTTTTGTTGCATTGCGAGTGACAAATTGGTTTGCAACACAGGCTGGAATATTATGTGCATAAACTGGAAACCCAAAAATATCATATCCAGTGCAAAGAGCGATTTTCGACGTTTACCGACTGTAGCAGATTCCCAACAAGCTAGAGAGAAGGATGTGTCGAAGAAACAGCCCCATGAATTCTGCTCAGAAAGGATTCAGTGTGTTTTGACATACTGTAAACAGTACTTATGCTGTGTATGGTGCCATTAAAAAGTAAGAAACTTTCTAGTGCTTCACAAAGGTGTTTGGATGTCTGAATCTGAGCCCCCCCCAAAAAATGGGGAGAGTGCGGGAAACTGATCAAAAACATCATCCCAATTGTATTTTCTCTGGTGGGTGTGAAAGGACAATTTGGAAGGTGGAGCAGTTGATGAGTTTTGGGAGAATGAAATTAAGGAAGTTGAATGCACGATCAAGACTGGAGAAGAGAAGAGGTGGGTTGGGGAAGAGAATGAGGTCAGAGGAATAGAGGACAAGGTTTAAGGTGAGGAGGAAAAGATTTCATACGAACCCGAGGTATAACTGTTTCACGCAAAGAGTGGTAGGTGTGTGGAACGAGCTGTCAGAGGAGGTAGTTGAGGCAGGTACTATCGCAACGTTTCAGAAAAATTTAGACAGGTGCATGGATAGGACACGTTTAGAAGGATATGGGCAGGCAGGTGGGGGACTAGTGCAGCTGGAACATATGTGGCTGGTGTGGGCAAGTTGGGCCGAAGGGCCTGTTTCCAAGTTGTAAGACTACAATGCTATGACTCCATAACAAACATTGAAAGGCTGTTGAGTGGGAGGAAGTTACAGAAAAAGAGTGAAATTACCCGTGAGCATCTTGTATGTTCATCAAATCCCAGAACCTATGAAATTATCCGATCACTCCCCAGATTAGAACAATGAACTGCAATTCACCACAGAATGAGACTGAGGGATAAAGTGACAGTAAAGGGGAAACATACCAGGGCCAGGATTTATTAGCATGGTTTAGTTAAGTGTTTTTGTAAAAAAGTATATAAAGTGTAAATGTAGCTTAAGCTGTTGTTCCCCCACAGAAATGAAAACACCTGTTGACTTTTGAACATTTCCACACTTTATCAATTAAATACTAAAATTGCACCATTTGTGTTGTCTGATCCAGAAGTCAGCCACATTTTTATTTTCAATTCATACTACCATTTGGAAGGGGTTTAATAATAAATTTTCATGCAAGCAAAGCATAAATAGGATTTCAATGGAATCTGGGTTAGAGTGTGGTAAACGTATGGCACAGTGGCACAGAGAGGTCGAGTTCCTGCCTTACAGCGCCAGAGAGCGGGTTTCAATCCTGACTACGGGAGCTGCCTTTACGCAGTTTGTACGTTTTCCCTGTGACCATGTGCGTGCTGCGGTTTCCTCCCTCATCTTTCAAAGACGTACAGGTTTGTAGATTAATTGGCTTCCCTAAACAAAATTGTACAATTGTCCCTAGTGTGTAGGACTCTGTTGACCGAAGGGCCTGTTCCTGCGCTGAATTTCTGAAGACTAAAATCTAAATCCAATCAGAAAATCAGCAAAATGAACACGCACTTTATAACCTGTGTCATAACTGTGACATTACAGTCATTTTATACACAGGTAGTTTCCAGAAGAACCAATATGATATTTAGATAATCTTATATTAAATAACATTTGTGAAGTAAACTTAAGCAAGGAGCTCAGAAAAGCTGCTCTGCTATTTGCTGTAATTAAACATCATTGCCATATTATATTCTCTGAACAGTATTTAGTAACAAATATAAATTGAGGAATAAATTGGACAGCTCCAAAAAAAGTACACAGATCACAACTTGGATGATTCAGTGACCATTCCACACAACATTGCAAATATCCCCTGTACTTACAAATGATTATTGGGACCAGTTGGCATTTGTCATGCAGCTAAGTCAACTCATTCCTTCGTAAGTGTAGCCCAATATCACTATCTAAAGCTGGCCAGCACTGCAGTAAAGGCAACATGCTCTTCCTTAGAAAGAGGGCTGTAATGAAGCTTCACAAATGACTGTTGGATTCTGGATTTTAAAAAAACAGCTTTAATGCTGAGTAAGCAGGGTTTATTGGGAAGCCAACTATTAAATTTAATCATCACGAAAGATGACTATGACTAACTATTGACAAACAGAAAACCTTTTAGGAAGTCACTGCTTAAGGTGCAAAAACGTCTAGAGCCAGGTTCTTTCACCTCATCATTTTCTGTTATTCTTGTAACCTTGATATACGGATGAAGATGAAAAGGATGAAATATTTCCTACAGTTAATCAGAAGAGGATACTTCTAAGAAGAACAGACATTTGTGACGGCATTTGACATTAGACACCGTTATCTTCCAATCACAAGGAAATGAAATTGGGAATAAATAATGAGGGAGGCAAAACAGTTACACATCTCCAACACCATTTTAGTTCTAATGGAAGTTAATTAAGTACGGAAAAACAAAATGGTGAGAAACAAATGCAGCGTACAATACAAGACTATTTACAGCAACTGATTAACTACAACCGTTCATTGTTGTGTTTTGGGACATATGATAATAAAGCACTTTCGAATTGTTCTTAATGTTATGGGTTACCTTCATTCTTCGCTTCTCTTACAAGGCAATATATACAATGTGCAGCAGATAGACAGTATGATCTAATCTAAAGATGCAACTGGTAGCAAATATATCATGGGAGATGATTCTAATGGATATAACCATCGATCTAGTCCTATCATCCGAGATGTGTTTACATATTGAGCAGGTCATCTTACCTGAATTATCAAACCAACAATATCCCTTTAAGTGAATTGGATCTGTAAATCCAATACATTTCTTCCATCTGTATCCATTATATTCTAGCCTCTAATTTTATTAAGTGAGTGTATTTTTACCCAAATTAGATTACTCAGACCAAGAATCATAATTTGAATTATGTACAGCATGCTTCACCTTTCACATAATTCCGATCAATTTTGCCTTTCCTTGATAAACAGATTAATCACTTCATTTCATGAATAAACAAAGACTGCCATTAATAATAGGCTATAATGAGCCAAGACAGGAGATAAATGGAAACATTGATTGGGTGACATACTATATTCCACTGATGGTTGTTTTAAATGTTAGCTTTTATTTAAATGTTAGATTGCTTACTGCGCCTTGATAGTTACATGCATCTTAGCAATTATTTCCGATTTTGTTTTACTGAAGTAATACAATGATTGTGTGACCTGGTTGTGAAGAATCTTGCAGTTCAAGGTGGTCCAGCTTTTATTACCTTTCTTCGCTGTGTTATGTACTTTCACCTGGGGATGGATTGATTTCAGGGCTGCATGAGTTATTGAGTCATAGAGTCATGCTGTGTTGGAAACAGGCCCTGTGGCCCAACTTGCCCACACCGTCCCATCTCCACCTGCCTGTGTTTGGTCCATATTCATCTAAACCTGTCCAATCCACATACCTGTCTAAATGTTTCTTAACATTGGGATAGTACCTGCAGTAGTAAGGTAGAGGGAATTAAATTAACCTTGTTTTCTGATTCTGAAGCAAGGGTTTTATGTAATAATTAAGTGAGCTTTTCTGTGATGCTCTCTGATTAAAATAGCATCCCCACATTGATGCTCAATGCTCTGACATAATATATTGCACCTTGGCGCATTGCATTCCAGGTTTACTAGAATTTGTTGAACCTTGCCCCAAACAGTCGTAGAGCCCAAATGACAACTGTGAGCGAGTATTTTTAGAGCAAGTTGTGTCTAGTTGCATCAAACAATCATTAGAATGCCCTTTCATTACATAATAGATCTGCAATATCACGTATGGAGTATCATGCACATTTAGATTATTCAGTTTTTATATTATGGCATGAAGCAAAATATCCAAAGACTAAATAAAAATACTTTAGACTTTAGAGATACAGGTCCTTTGGATCACTGAGTCCCCAACTAGCGACTATCCCATACAATAGCACTATCCTACACATGAGGGACAATTTACAATCTTATCAAAGCCAATTAACCTACAAACCTGGATGTCTTTTGGTGTATGGGAGGAAACCAGAGGACCCGGAGAAAACCCATGCGGTCACAGAGAGAATGTACAAACTCCGCACAGACAGCACCCGTAGTCAGGATCGATCCTGGGTCTCTGGCGCTGTAAGGCAGCAGCCCAACCGCTGCGCCACCGTGCTGCATTATCATCATCATGTATGGAGTGCTCATTCAGATGAATCAGTTTATATATTATGGCACGAGGCAAAATATCCAAAGATTAAAGGGTGTCATCATTGAACTGGCTAACATCAAAAGCCATCTGAGGCAGACAGGAGAGTCCTCTAACCTTGTATGACCAGTGGCCTGATCCCATAACATTGCAAAACCAAAATAATCCAAAGCAATGAGCAAACCTAATGCCATTGTGCTAACTGTATCTTCACACATGCCATTGCTCATGCTGCAAGATCTCTGGAAGTTGCCCACAAGGTGGTCTTTATACATATCATCTGCCTCCTGCCCTCCACTTCAGAGGGAACCTTTGGCAATTCTAGAATTAGACTTGCAAACCATATGAAGACAATTGCAAATTAATCATTTTGATTATGGCCTCAATTCCGGTGACAATAAAGAACCATTGAACCAATGAGGTACATTGCAGGACTTGGAAATAGATCTTACCACCTCTAGAAAGAGAAGGGAGAAGACAAAACAGGAATGCAATTGGGGTTGTCTTGCATGAGGCCAGCCATGTTCACACACCCACAAGTCTATCAATATGCAGGAGTATATTAAATATCAGTTCACTGCATCTCTGATGAAAACCATCAAGCATTCTATTCTTGCATTCGCTGCAATATCAGGCAAGTTCTATCTCATAGTCACTTAACCTCGTTTATTAATAACAAAGCAACTTCAATGAAAAGCTTCTGAACGCATTTTCAGGTCTGAAGCATGAGCATAAGGTCTATTGTGAGCTGGGTTATTATTGTTGTGCCGTGAATGCCAGGATGTGAAAAACCTCGTAACATGAGTAAACAGACTGCTTCCACTACGAGCTCGGTTTCACTGCGTAAGTAGATCTCTGCACATCATTAGTGTGGTTTGCAGCCACAAGTTTGAAAACCGTTTCTCTACATCTGCGTGAAGGAAGTTTTGCATCTAATATCAAATGCCAGACAAAACTACAGCGTAGTTTATCGGTTAATGTTATATCAATTGAACACCTCATTTGCACCTATATTATCTTGAATCTATTGAGCAGGTTTATCAGTAAATTTCCATGATCCGTGGTGGGAATGGTGTTGGAGGGAATTCTGAGAGACAGGATCAGGGCGGCAGGGTGGTGCAATGGTAGCATTGCTGCCTTACAGTGCCAGTGACCCGCGTTCGATCCTGACCACGGGTGCTGTCTGTACGGAGTTTATATGTTCTTCCTATGACCTGTGTGGGTTTTCTCTGGGAGCTTTGGTTTCCCTCCACACTCCAAAGATGTACAGGTTTGTCAGCTGATTGGCTTGGTAAAATAGTAAAACTGTCCCCACTGTGTGTAGGGGATGGTGAACGGGAATGGATCGCTGGTCAGCGCGGGCTCAGTGGACTGACGGGCCTGTTTCCGCGCTATGTCTTTAAACTAAATTCTAAACAAAACCAAGGTGGGAAACTATTAACATGGTTAAATTTAATGCCATTCTTCTGTAATATTTTACCTAATTTGAAAATATTAATTGTTAATTCATGCATTTTCTGCCTCTCCATTTCAAATTAGTTTTTAAAAATAAATATTGAAGGAAATGTCCCTGGGGAGTGGTTGGTGTGTTGCTATTGATAACAAAAATTCTGCCCCTACTCTCTCCCAGCTTTTTCCCCTCCCACTACTGATGAAGTGTCCTGACATGAAACATCACCTGACCATGTTCTCAAGAGATGCCACCTGACTCTTTGAGTTACTCCAACGTTTTGTGCTTTTTTAGTTTAGTTTAGTTAAGAGATACAGCATGGAAACAGGCCCTTCGGCCCACCGGGTCCGCGCCGACCAGTGATCCCTGCACATTAACACTATCCGACCCACACTAGGGACAATTTTTACATTTACCAAGCCAATTTACCTGCATACCTGTACGTCTTTGGAGTGTGGGAGGAAACCGAAGATCTCGGAGAAAACCCACGCCGGTCACGTTTTTGATAATAATAGTTTGCTCGGTATTCCTATTTGATTGAATCTGTTTTGTATCAGAGATACATCTGGCAAATTAGCTATGTCAAATATTCAATAAGTTGACCTGTGTTTGGCTCGGTGACCATTGACAAAATGGTTCTTATCTCTGGTTTCTGTTAATACCATGGAGGGTTTTGCTCTTTTTGTGTTCAGCTTTCAACTACATTCTCACTAATTACGAGGGCCTTCGAATAGGAGATATTTCACAAATTCTGAAACCTTTGGGAAACATGCTATAATTCTCTAGGTGACTGCTCTATCAAAGCAGAATGATTCTGTGTTATGATCTGATACAACTATTGATCTTTGCCACTTATTTGAACACCACAGAAGGAAAAGAAATTACCAGGTTGCCATAGATGAAAAATGTTCCCAACATGGAAACAAATATTCCCAATATACATTTTTTAGTTTAGTCTAGCTTAGAAATGCAGCGTGGGTACAGACGCTTCAGTCCACTGAGTCTGTGCCAATCAACGATCTCCGCACATTAACACTATCCTACACACACTGGGGACTATTTACAATTTTACAGAAGCCAATTCGCCTACAAACCTGTACGTCTTTGGAGTGTGGGAGGAAACCGGAACTCCAAGAGAAAATGCACACAGGTCACAGGGAGAAACTCCGTACAAACAGCACCTGTAGTCAGGATCGAACCTGGGTCTCTGGCACTGCAAGGCAGCAACTCAACCGCGGCACTACCATGATATCACCACCAGATATCAGAGATAAAACCCAGAAATTATGAGGTAAATTGGAAATGAAAAATAAAGCATGTTTAATCTTTAAAATCAAGATTTACTGTTTTAGTTGTGTGATCCCTTGTCAGCATTTTGTAAGCAAAGTCTACTTATCTGAGGAATCGTTGCTAATCCATCAAAATAGTTGGCATGTGGGACTGGTCTGTCAGAATCATACACGAGCTGGAGGCTGAAGTGAAGACTATCAAAACCAAAAAAGCTGTTCCATTTTATTCCCATTATTTGCACATGAACAAAAGGTATAAAATTAAAATGTTGCAATGATGATTTTGGTATTTATTTCTAAAGCAGTAATATAAAATAATCAAGCAATTTGCAGCCCAGCAGTATGAACATTGACTTCTCCAACTTTAGATAGTTCCTCTATCCCTCTCTTCCCCTCCCCCTTCCCAGTTCTCCCTCTATCTTCCTGTCTCCACCTATATCCTTCCTTTGTCCCGCCCCCCGACATCAGTCTGAAGAAGGGTCTCGACCCGAAACGTCACCCATTCCTTCTCTCCTGAGATGCTGCCTGACCTGCTGAGTTACTCCAGCATTTTGTGAAATAAATACCTTTGATTTGTACCAGCATCTGCAGTTATTTTCTTACACGAGCAATTAAAATTTAATTTTTAAACATTTAAAAAAAAATTATTGAACAAGGAAATGCTTGTTTGAGTTATAGAGATACAGCAAGGAAACAGACCATCTCACGGACAATCAGAAAGAAGATTAAAAAAAGCAGCGACGTTCGCCCAAAGTATGTTAACAAGAAAGGATTGAAGAAGTATACATTTTAAATGATCAATTTTTCAAAAGTGCACAACAGTGGAGAATCATTGGCTCACAGAGAAATAAGATCATGTGACAGCAAATTGCTGCCATGCCTGAGTAATAGACATGCCACTGGGATGTGTCTCAGCCATCCAGGGTTGCCAATGAGAACATCTCTTCTTCTAAGGCAGTTGTCCATCCATGATCGAGATAACTTGCTTCCAACTCTGGTTTGGTGGGTTCTGGAGTGAATGATGAGGCCAATGTGGAAAATACAGCCTCTTTCCTGGATGGAGCGGGAGGTGCTGAAGAGATGGATAGGCGAATTTGTGGCGATAACCATCCAATCCATCTTCTGCTATCTGTGCAAGACTTCTGTGGGCTCCTGAGGCCATGCGTGAGCTGAGGGGTTGGATGTAGGATGCCTCTTGTTGAGTGCATGGAATGGGAGATACATTTCCAGATTACAGAGGAAAAGATTCAGCAACTGGGTGAAAAAGTTCTCTTCAGCTATGGAAGTTACCAACATAAAGGGGTGTGGAGGCCATGTCACTGAATGTATTTAAGAATGAGATGGATACATTTCTCAAAACAATAAGCTCCAGAGGTAAAGCAAGAGAGAATGGGAATACAGGAATGTGATCGATGATCATTCATGATTCAAGAAATCCCATTAGGGGTATGGGGAGAAGGCAGGAGAATGGGGTTGAGAGGGAAACCTTGATCAGCCATGATTACATAGAAACATAGAAACATAGAAAATAGGTGCAGGAGGAGGCCATTCGGCCCTTCGAGCCAGCACCGCCATTCATTGTGATCATGGCTGATCATTCATTGTGATCATGGCTGATCATCAGTAACCCGTGCCTGCCTTCTCCCGATATTCCTTGATTCCGCTAGCCCCTAGAGCTCTATCTAACTCTCTTTTAAATTCATCCAGTAAATTGGCCTCTACTGCCTTCTGTGGCAGAGAATTCCACAAATTCACAACTCTCTGGGAAAAAAAGTTTTTTCTCATCTCAGTTTTAAATGGCCTCCCCTTTATTCTTAGACTGTGGCCCCTGGTCCTGGACTCCCCCAACATTGGGAACATTTTTCCTGCATCTAGCTTGTCCAGTCCTTTTATAATTTTAGATGTCTCCATAAGATCTCCTCTCATCCTTCTAAACTCCAGTGAATACAAGCTCAGTCTTTCCAATCTTTCCTCATATGACAGTCCTGCCATCCCGGGGATTAACCTCGTGAACCTACTCTGCACTGCCTCAATAGCAAGGATGTCCTTCCTCAAATTAGGAGACCAAAACTACACACAATGTTCCAGATGTGGTCTCACCAGGGCCCTCCCTATACAACGGCATGAATGAAGGAGGAGACTTAATGAACCAAATGGCCTAACTATGCTCCTAGAAGTTATGAACGTATGTTTGTGCTGAATGGCAAAGCATTCAGAAAGGGCCAAATGTTCCACTCTTGCTCCTCCTCCTCTTTTCTCTGCTTCAGACTCTCAATGCGAAGCTGAACACACCATTTATAATGTCCACAGTTATGGGCCAGAGATTCCTACAGGTCTGTGGAATATTGCATTTTGTCAGGATTCTCTGCATGGAGAACCAGCTGGGAACAGACATCGCGACCTCCTCAATTCACTGTCGCACCGAACACCACAGCCCCACCCGGCTTGGACATGCCCCGCAAAGAGTGGGTCGCCCTGAACCTGCTCCACACAGGGGTCGGCCGGTTCAACGCCAACATGCATCGTTGGGGGTTGCGTCCATCAGCAGCCTGCGTGTGTGGAGCAGACCAGCAAACAGCGCAGCACGGCATTTTCGACGGCACTGTCCTCCGTCCCCCTGGTGGAGGGGTAGACCTCACGGCCCTCGACAACAGCGCATTGCACTGGCTACAGCGCCTGGAGGGCGTTACATTATTACTGCTGCCTCAAACGCAAGAAGAAGAAGAAGGATTCTCTGCAGGAATTTGTAATTGGAAAGCAATTATTTATAAGACTGTCACATATACACTGAGAAGGCCCCTCTGAAGAATATTAACAATTAGTTTAGTCTAGTTTATTGTCACATGGTACTGTGAAAAGCTTTTGTTGCATGCTAACCAGTCAGTGTGATAACCAGTGAATTGTGTCGTTTTTTTGTTGTTCAATATATGTCAAGAACATAAGAGGATAAATTATTAACATTACATTCAAAATGACCAAAGACCTCCCTGCTTAAATAAAAACAAATATTTGGATAATCTGCCAAGGTGGTATTGACAAAATATTTTTAATTATGTTAAATGTTGTTACGTATTTTCTGTTAGAATGAAGAATTTTGACCAGAAAGACTTTAATTAATGCATAACTTTACTCATAATTTTACTTGTATTAACTTTGACAAGTAAATATTATCTTCAGGTTTGTTCGCTTCACAACTGGGCAGCATAGTGGTGCAATGGTAGAGTTGCTGCCTTACAGCGCTGGAGACCCAGGTTCGATCCTGACAATGGGATGCTATCTGTATGGAGTTTGTACGTTCTCCCCGTGACCATGTGGGTTTTCACCGGGAGCTATGGTTTCCTCCCACACTCCAAAGACACACGGGTTTGTTGGTTGTGTAGGAAGGAATTGGAGATGCTGATTTAAACCGAAGATAGACACAAAATGCTGGAGCAACTCAGCGGGACAGGCAGTATCTCTGGAGAGAAGGAATGGGTGACATTTCGAGTCGAGACCCTTTAATTGGCTTCAGTAAAAATTGTAAATTGCTTCTAGTATGTAGGATAGTGCTAGTGCATGAGGATCACTGGTCGACGTGGAGCTGATGGGTCAAAGGGCCTGTTTCAATGCTGTATCTCTAAACTAAACTAAACTGCCCCTAGGATGGATTGCGTGCGAACTGTGCATCTTCTTTAGTATCTGTTAACACAAAGATAGTCAGTAACAAAGCACATTAGTCTACACATTAGTCTAAACTATATCAGGTTATGTTTTATTTTTAACAACTACTCCCTTTCCGTTATGTTGGTGATTGAACTGTGATATTATCACATTTATAAAGCCAGTGAATTAAGATCTAGTTTTAAATTAGCAGCCTAAACTGACCATTTTAAATTTTAGCTGCAGTACTGTCTAGTGCAAGTACACTTTTGTTTCCATTACACTTTGTCAGTTTTATCACTTCAACCACAAAGGAACAAGGAAATATAATTTCTAAATATCTATGAAGGATATTAATAGACATGAACATTTACTCACACTGTATATTGTAGTTTTATTTTCTCAAACTCTGACCCCATAAAAATAACTCTGAAAATTCTATTTTGGTAAGGTCGTCATTTGCAAACATGGTTACCAACGATCAAAGTCTCATTAAAAGTGCAGCAAGATTCAAAAAGTCGTGCAGGGGAGCAAATGGTATACAGATAAAATTAGTACATTGCAAAGAACAATTAGAAAAAATAAATAAGAAAATTATGTTAACATCCTCAAAGACCTTTCCTCATTCTAATCAAAATTGAATTTCACTGGTACAGACAGGGTAAATGTGGATTCAGGCTTAGCCATGCAAGGCCTTCTTCAATATAGATTAATGAACTGTGATGCATCTGTGGAGAGTGGAAGACATTTTTTATATGGAGGATTGAGTAAAACGCAAAGTGCTGGAACAACTTAGTGGGTCAGGCAGCATCTGTGGAACAAATGGGTGGGCGATGTTTCGGTAAGAAGGGTCCTAACCTGAACGCAGCCCATCCATTCCCTCCACAGATGCTGCCTGGCCTTCTGAGTTACACCTGCACTTTGTCTTTTGCTCAGGATTCCAGCATCTGCAGAACCTCGACTTAGACAATAGACAATAGACAATAGGTGCAGGAGTAGGCCATTCAGCCCTTCGAGCCAGCACCGCCATTCAATGCGATCATGGCTGATCACTCTCAATCAGTACCCCGTTCCTGCCTTCTCCCCATACCCCCTCACTCCGCTATCCTTAAGAGCTCTATCCAGCTCTCTCTTGAAAGCATGCAACGAACTGGCCTCCACTGCCTTCTGAGGCAGAGAATTCCACACCTTCACCACTCTCTGACTGAAAAAGTTCTTCCTCATCTCCGTTCTAAATGGCCTACCCCTTATTCTTAAACTGTGGCCCCTTGTTCTGGACTCCCCCAACATTGGGAACATGTTTCCTGCCTCTAATATGTCCAATCCCCTAATTATCTTATATGTTTCAATAAGATCCCCCCTCATCCTTCTAAATTCCAGTGTATACAAGCCCAATCGCTCCAGCCTTTCAACATACGACATTCCCGCCATTCCGGGAATTAACCTAGTGAACCTACGCTGCACACCCTCCATAGCAAGAATATCCTTCCTCAAATTTGGAGACCAAAACTGCACACAGTACTCCAGGTGCGGTCTCACCAGGGCCCGGTACAACTGTAGAAGGACCTCTTTGCTCCTAAACTCAACTCCTCTTGTTACGAAGGCCAACATTCCATTGGCTTTCTTCACTGCCTGCTGTACCTGCATGGATGATCCTTAAGTGAAATGTCAACAGGTTTTTCCATCACCACAGATGTTGTTTAACCTGCGAAATGTTTCTGACCATTTCTGTCTTTATTTCAGATTTCCAGCATCTGCATTAAAAAAAATACTATTTGTATCTACATCACAGTAGATATCAAAATCTACACAGGAAATGCCCTTGTTTGGAAAATATAGCCATTCATCGTCCTGCACTTAGCTTGATTCAGTGCACATCCATATAAAGATTGCCCAGATATCTGACGTTCTACATGAATTATTGAACAGTCAAGTGAACCATTGACAATTGCCGCTGTCATATGCCGAAGGAACATATACTGCAATATCCTACACTAAGAATAGTCACTAGTAATGCCACGTGGGTTGACAGCATTATCAGACAAAGACACAAAGAGCTGGAATAACTCAACGGGCCAGGCAGCATCCCTGGAGTAAAAGGACGGGTTGGGATTCTTCAGACTCCGAGCGTTATCAGTTGGCTGGCGATAGACACAAAATGCTGGAGTAACTCAGCGGGCCAGGCAGCGTCTCTGGATAGAAGGAATGGGTGACGTTTCGGGTCGAGACCCTTCTTCAGACTGTCCTGTCTTCAGTCTGAAGAAGGGTCTTGACCCGAAACGTCACCCATTCCTTCTATCCAGAGATGCTGCCTGTCCCGCAGAGTTACTCCAGCATTTTATGTCCACCTTCGGTTTAAACCAGCATCTGCAGTTCCTTCCTGCACCAGTTGGCTGGCTATGTCTAAGGTAATTGTTAAGTGATCAATCTGAAAGTTATTCATTGGTATATATCAAATTAGTGAATCTTCAGAATTAGTGCTAGAGCTTAACAAATAGCACTTTCTGAATAATACTATTTCAGTAACTACAAATATATAACTTACAA
The DNA here is from genome assembly GCF_053455715.1 of Rhinoraja longicauda. Classification (NCBI taxonomy): domain Eukaryota; kingdom Metazoa; phylum Chordata; class Chondrichthyes; order Rajiformes; family Arhynchobatidae; genus Rhinoraja; species Rhinoraja longicauda. The sequence goes on along the minus strand of NC_135974.1, from coordinate 26,631,174 downwards.
GCATGTTCTTGTGGAGCATAACAATTCTTTTAGCAGATATCTATCTATTAAAACTCTCGTTTGTTTGTTTGTTTGTTCCTGAACTACAGTCAAAACGGTACACGATAGCGCAACAATTTTAGGCCCACCTTACTCACCGCCATCCCTTTGGTGCTAATGGAAGAAGTTTCATTGAAATCGGTGTTATATTTTTAAAGTTATTCACATTTTTAAAGTTTAAATCTATCTCCTAGGGAGGGAGGGGGGAAGGATAAGGGAGGTTAGGGGATGGAGTCGGGGAGAGGGGAAGGGGGGAGGGGGGGATGAGGGGAGGGGGATGGGGGGGGAGATGGTGGTGCACCAATGCAGGAGTGATTTGGGCCCAACGGGTCCATTTGGTCTAGTGTTAAATTAAATAGCCCCAGAGTTCAGATGGCAGAACAAGGTTATTTTGTGGTTACATTTCAGTGATGCAAACATACAAACATTCAGGCCACTTGGTGGTTAGTATCCAAATGGATGAACCCAGTTGAGTTATTTATAGGCAACCATAATTGGTTTCTGCAAACTCACTTACAATAGGTGTTCACTCCCATCTCAATACTCTCACTGTGGTCACTCACAAATTGTTTATGGAAAGTCAGCTGTAAACATGAAGTTAGTAATCATTGAACAGCACAGCACAGGAACAGGCCCTTCGGCCCACAATATCCATGTCATCGTCTCATATGATGTCTGCATAGCCAAACAGTATATTAGCATTCATTGTTTAAGCATCAGGTGGAGAATGGTAATTGGAGTGTGTTGTCAGAGCATTAAGATCAGTGCAACCCATTGCTTTCCGAAGAAGGAATGGGTGACGTTTCGGGTCGAGACCCTTCTTCAGACTCGACCCGAAATGTCACCCATTCCTTCTCTCCTGAGATGCTGCCTGACCTGCTGAGTTACTCCAGCATTTTGTGAAATAAATACCTTCGATTTGTACCAGCATCTGCAGTTATTTTCTTACATTATATTGTTCATCAGTTCATAAATTCATGATGACCTGAACTTATTTCATTTCTCAGCAAGATCTGGCTCGCTCTCACGTGACACACATGAACAACTAAACAAAATTGGAGACAGGAAAGATCCATACAGTAAAAAAAGTCACAAAGTGCTGGAGTAACTCAGTGGGTCAGGCAGCATCCCTGAAGAACATGGATAGGTGACGTTTTAGGTTGAGACCCTTCTTCAGGCTGATTATAGGAATGTGGGGAAAGAAAGCTGGAAGAGTGGAAGGGGCAGGACAAAGCATGGCCAGTAATAGGTGAACACAGAAGAGGGCGATTTGGAGGGTGTGGATGGGGGGGGGGGGGGGGCTTCAGAGAACAAAGAGGAACCCGGCGTGAGGGGGGTGCCGAGAATGAAGAGGCACTATTGGGACTACACTGAACACTTTGTAACTTTGGCAGCGCCCTATATGTGCAATGCTTTGCATACCTTGTGTATGGTATGCAAAACAAAGAGTTTAACTGTGATAATAAAATAGCATGCATTTATTGATAGGCACATGGTTGGACGAAGGCCAGATATGAAAATAAAATAAAAGATGTGAGACAAAAGGATTGAAGAGTTGCGAATTGTGAAGCCAGAGGAAGGAACATAGGGGGAGGGGGAGTGGGAGGGGAGACATTGGCGTGAGTCCAGATGGGGCACAGTATTTAGGCATCCATTATTATAATGGCAATGTTAGAAAATCAAATTATTGCTGTACAACACTTGTTTAGTATCATTGATACTATTGATACTGATATCGATACAGAATATCAGAGAAGGTCAGAGAAGAATTGATACAGAGAAGGGTCTCGACCCAAAACGTCACCCATTCCTTCTCTCCTGAGATGCTGCCTGACCTGCTGAGTTACTCCAGCATTTTTTGAATAAATACCTTCGATTTGTACCAGCATCTGCAGTTATTTTCTTATACCACTTATTGATACAGAATATTCTCAATCTACAGAGTTGAAACACTTCACTGCTTAATGAACAGATAAATGTCTTGTAGTGGTGCCCAATTCTTGGTCGGACGTTCTTTGGTTTAAACTGAGTTATCTGATATCAGCCAATGTGAGAATATAGACGTTGAAGTCAGTTACAATATCCAAATATCTAAATAATGGGAACAAGTAGAATTTGCTTCAAAATTAGAACAAAAATGCATTGCCACAAGAGGACAGTTACAAAGAATCCTGATGCAATAATAACAAAGATTTCAGTCATTAACGATTTCAGCAAACAGACTTGAAGCTGCTGCTGATTTTGCATTGAAGTCTAGTGGTACTGCTCACTAAACAAGGCCACCATTTACAACCAGGAAGCTTCTGGATTTCATGTTTATATAAATGCGAATCTCATTGTAGTTTCTTGGGTGACCTCAAGGAAGAGAATAATTCAATTGGTGTCAATACTTCAGGGCTAGGCCAAAAAAGAATAAAGTCAGCACAGATTTGCCTTCTTGCTTTTCCCATCTCCCTGCCCCCACTTTCCCAGTTGTGAGGCTCTCCCAGGTGGCAGTCTTCAATCATAGTTCAACTATTGTTTATTACAATTACTAGGTTTAATCCTGCCTGCCAATCCAGTCTATAAACTCTCAGGAGAGCAGCCTGCACAATGTCACAGCTGTCAGGTCACACTTTGATGTATCTTATCTTCAATGGCCTTCTAGCTCCTCGTGACAACTTCAGTTGACTTTTTTTTTATAAAGAACTGATCAATAAATGCACATCGGCCTTTTTCCAACTTACTCTTGTAATTTTCATGTCTTGTTTTTTGACAATGATGACTGATGTTTGCTGAATAGTTTAAATTGTGCCAACCTTCTTCTGCTATTTTGCCCAGCCATCTCTTCCTCTTGTATAAGGCTGGACATAAGTGCCGACCCACTTACAACACAAGGCATCAGATCCTGTCCTTATATCCGTACATGCATAATGTGACAACAATCATTGAAGAATATGAGGAATGGGATTCATGCAATCTTGCCCAGGGATGAAATACAAACAACAATAGAATAGAAGCTCAGATCATTGCAATGAACTATAACTCAATAATTCATATTATTCTGCTTTATCTGTATGCAGTATTCAATACATTGCGTCCTTTAAAATATTTTAAAGTTCTGCATCAAATAATGAAATACCATCTTCTCGTATTAGTCTTAATAAACATTATAATAAAGATGTTGATTACATAGTGTAGTCTTGACTTACTAAACCTATTTTTTGTACTGATTTTATTTTTATAAGACTCTGATCTCTGTCTCATTTCAAGGCTATTTCTGAATTGCAAGCGATATCAAGTTAATATTTCTGTTCTTTGCCTCCCTTAAGATTTTCACTGTTATAAAAGAGCTTTCTTAATGCCAGTTATCAAATATATTACAAAGTATAGCTAAGGCAACTGAATATTCAATTATCAAATAAATTAGCGTTGTAATAATTCAAACCTTTTGGAGTTTAACTTAACCTCATCCTTTGCATATTCAGCCACATGTCCCTGATCAATTGATGGAGTCTCAGACCAACTTCAGCCTGCAAGTGCTGATGATCTACTGACATTCAGGGGAAATGCAGTGTCCCCGCTTTCTATGGTGTGACACCCCACCTAGTGGCGTGGCCCATATTGGTTTAAGGTTTGGAACAAGCAAGCTGAAAGTCTGTAACTCACTACGAGAATGAAAGCAGATCCGCACCGTAACATCGGAGTGCCCAAATGAAAGTGAATTCATAACCTGGCTATACATGTGCTTTGTTTTCTTTCCTTTACAAACCTCCAGGTAAAATATTAAGGAGCCAACTTCTCTTTGAAAAAACACCCTATTTGAACCACCCATCCCCCACCACCAAACCGAAGGTGTCATAAAATGCTGGAGTAACTCAGCAGGTCAGGCAGCATCTAGGAGAGAAGGAACGGGTGACGTTTTGGGTCGAGACCCTTCTTCAGTCTGACTTAGATGAAGGATTAAAAGTAACATTAGCAAATTTGCGGATGACACAATGCTGGGTGGCAGTGTGAACTGTGAGGAAGATGCTATGAGGATGCAGTGTGATGTGGACAAGTTGTGTGAGTTGGCAGTTGCATGGCAGATGCAGTTTAATGTGGATAAATGTGAGGTTATCCACTTTGGTGGTTAGAACAGGAAGGCAGATTATTATCTGAATGGTGTCAAGTTAGGAAATGGGGAAGTACAAAGAGATCTGGGTGTCCTTGTTCATCAGTCACTTAAAGTTAGCATGCAGGTACAGCAGGCAGTGAAGAAAGCTAATGGCATGTTGGCCTTTATGACAAGAGGAGTTAAGTATAGGAGCAAAGAGGTCCTTCTACAGTTGTACAGGGTCCTAGTGAGACTGCACCTGGAGTACTGTGTGCAGTTTTGGTCTCCAAATTTGAGGAAGGACATTCTTGCTATTGAGGGCGTGCAGCGTAGGTTCACTAGGTTAATTCCCCGAATGGCGGGGCTGTCGTATGTTGAAAGACTGTAGCGACTAGGCTTGTATACACTGGAATCTGGAAGGATGAGAGGGGATCTTATTGAAACATATAAGATTGTTAAGGGATGGACACGCTGGAGGCGGGATGCATGTTCCCAGTGTTGGGGGAGTCCAGAACCAGGGACCGCATTTTGAGAGTGGGGAGTGGGCCATTTGTTGCGGAGGCGAGGAAGGGCTTTTTCAGTCAGAGAGTTGTGGATCTGTGGAATTCTCTGCCTCGGAAGTCAGTGGAGGCTGGTTCCCTGGATGCTTTCAAGAGAGAGCTAGATAGAGCTCTTGATGATGGCGGAGTCAGGGGGTGTGGGGAGAGGGCAGGAACGGGGTGCTGCTTGTGGATGATCAGCAGTGATCGCATTGAGTGGCGGTGCTGGCTCAAGGGGCAGAATGGCCTATTCCTGGACCTATTGTCTATTGATCCGAAACATCATCAGTCTGAAGAAGGGTCTCGACCCGAAATGTCACCCATTCCTTCTCTCCTAGATGCTGCCTGACCTGCTGAGTTACTCCAGCATTTTGTGATACCTTCGATTTGTACCAGCATCTGTAGTTATTTTCCTACCCCACCACCAAATAACTTATTTGTATTCTGGATAAAGCTACAGAATTTCTGTTCTGAATAAATACGTCTTTTCATATATTGGCTTTGCTTTAGGAGAATTGCAACGGCTGAGAGCTCTTCCTACTTAACATCCGAGTGCTGAAGTTGTGAACTTATTGTTCTGTTGCAACTGCGTGCCATTATGCCGGTGAGGAAGGTATATTCATGAGCTCGCTGATGAATTTACTGATGTGGAAAGCTTGTGTGACTCCAGTCTGTTGTTAAAGGAACTTGGAGCTTCTGACTGCACAGGTAAAATTAATATTCTAATGGTTAGAATGTTGTAGAATGGAGACAAGGAGAATCATCATCATCATCATCATCATCATCATCATCAGACTCAAGAAGGGTCCTGACCCAAAACGTCACCTATCTATTCCTTATACATCTGCTGCCTGACCCGCTAAGTTACTCCATCACTTTGTGTTAAACTCAAGATTCCAGCATCTTAGGCCCACTCTCCATCTTCCCTTTTCTGCTTTTCCACTTCTCCCACTCTCATTCTTCTCCTTGATATTCCTCTTTAACACCAAGCTTATGCTATCTTCCCCTCACTTTCCTCCAGCTCCTGTATTTTCTCTTCCCCATTCCTCACTCCCCTCTCCTCCTCCACATAGGGACACCTGTAGGCAATGCTACCAAGACAGAGGTAAAGCTACAAAGAGTTTCTTTAAATGACAACTCACAGTGGCATCTGACACAAACATTTATTGAAACATACTATATGGTACACAGTCTTCAAAAATGCATCAACCCTCACATATCCTAAACTATTTCCCTTTGTAAACAGTAAATGTATATTGGCCAACGACATTACATGTACTCTCACTCGTACTCTCAGTCTGAAGAGGGGTCTCAACCCGAAGCATTATCTATCCTTTTCTCCAGAGATGCTGTCTGACCCGCTGAGTTACTCCGTTTTTTTGTGTCTATCTTACATTATATGTTAACTATTTATACACATGAATTTATACAAATAATTTATATTACTATTTTAGATGAAGATCAATGATGTTGACAGATCATATCATTACTTATCTCCTGTCTTCTCATTTACAAAACCCTTCACTTATGACAAAATATTTGCAAAACGTTCAGTCCCAGAACCAATGATACCAGTGGTCACTTCCCTCATTAGACTGTGAATGATTGATGTCACATTCGATATGACAATTGTTGCTTTAACATAATTGTTTATTTCATTCTAAAAATCAACTGTTAAGATTAAACATAGCACAGGCTAATATCACTTCCTATTTACTGCAATCCACCATGCATAACTGCAATTATACATTGTATTTGGTATATTTGTGGATACCATAAACTAGTCATAACAATTTCTCCTCTACTCTTTTGATAAAAAGTTCCCTTTCTTTGTGCCACTATTTTCAACCTGATTTGAATCAGGATTTCCATACTGATTCACCATACAAATAGGACCTGCCCTTTTTGTGGTTGTGATGATATCTCCTCTGAATTTCTCTTTTGAATTGTCTCCAAGATTTTCAATTCTTCCATGACTGTTTTCAGTTCTTTTTTTAAAGCATTGTAGCTGTACTACATTGGACCGACTGCAATAAGATCCTCATAGGATTTTCAGAGCACTATATCTACCTCCACTTTGAGTCAAAGTGCAGGAGGGAGACTGAACATATGAACAACAATTTTGGTCTCAATGTTAGCAAGACCAAGGAGGTGATTGTTGACTTCAGGAGGGAAAGCCTAGGGTTATCAAACGTCATTAACTGGACAGTGGTGGAAAAAGACAAGATTCGAGTTCCTGGGCGTGCTTATCACTGACGATCTGTCCTGAGCCCAGCACATTGATGCAATCACCAAGAATGCTAATTAATGCTTCTACGTCCTTCGAAGATTGAGGTAATTTGGCATGGTGCCAAAGAGTCTATTGAACTTCCGCAGGTTTACAATAAAGAGCTTACTGTCTGGTTGCAGTACAGCATGGTCCGGTATCTCAAATGAAGGAATGAAGATGCTGCAGGTGGATATTGCCCAGTCCATCATGGGTATTAATTAACCTGCCCACCATAAAAGGAATCTGCAGGAAGCTCTGCCTAAAAATGGCAGCAAATATCAATGACCAACACCATGTGGCCATGCTCTCACCTTGCTGCTACCACCAGGAAGAATAACGAAGGCTGAGAACCATGACCTCCAGGTTCAAGAACAACTTTTCAGAGCACCCATCAGGTTCTTGAACCACACTGTACAACCCTAACCATAACCCTACCTCAGCTACCATCTGCTACGGCATCGGTTTAGGTTGCACTACATACTTTGGTTTTCACACTATTATGGTCCGGTTACAGAGTATTACTGATGATTACTTTGTTGTACTACTAGTTATTACATATTCAGTGTTATGTTATTGCATTAATGGGCCTGCACAGCTGCAGCAAGTAAGAATTTCAATGTTCCATTCCCAGTGCGTGTGACAATTAAACACTCTTAACTCTTGCCAAAGCAATGCAGTCCTTTGCACTTGATTCAGACCAGTCAGCAATCCTGTAGATGAGGAGTCTTAAGAAGGGTCTTGACCCAATATGTCACCTATTCCTTTTCTCCAGAGATGCTGTCTGACCCGTTGAGTTACTCCAGCATTTTGTGTCTATCTCTGCAGATGCTGAGGGTCTACCAGACATTCCTTTCCAGAGGACACATTCTGTTCCAGTTTCTCCATTAGTATCAATTACATCATATCAGCATCTGTGCCAAACTTTTTGTTTCCGTCTTGTAGGCACAGCTGTTGTCCTGAAACTCAAGGCAGTTATGTCTATTTGTAGTACTGGTGCATCTTGAATGAGCATGCTGAGGACAGAGGGTTCCAATGCTGTTCATACCAAATCCTCCCACCTTTTGCACCCACGACGTATCGATCTCCCTTTCTTTCATACGCGTGAACTCCTGCTTAGCCTCTCCCTCCACTGGTAACATCTACAGGACTCATCCCCACAAAGACCATATCACCAGCACCATTTCTATGAGCATTTTTCTCAGCTACATCTTCATGGAACATTGCACATCTTGTATGTGTATGTGACAAATAAAGTAGACTTGACTTGACTTGATGGAACCACAGAAAACGGGTGCAGGAGTAGGCCATTTGGCCCTTCGATCCAGCACCACCATTCAATATGATCATGGCTGATCATGCACAATCAGTACCCCGTTCCTGCTTTTTCCCCATATCCCTTGATTCCATTAGCCCTAAGAGCTAAATCTAACTCTCTTTTGCAAACATCCAGTGAATTGGCCTCCGCTGCCTTCTGTGGCAGAGAATTCCACAGATTCACAACTCTCTGGGTGAAAAAGGTTTTCCTCATCTCAGACCTAAATGGCCTACCCCTTATTCTTAAACTGTGACCCCTGATTCTGGACTCCCCAAACATCGGGAACATTTTTCCTGCATCTAGCTTGTCCAATCCCTTAAGAATTTTTAAAGTTTCGATAAGATCCCCTCTCATCCTTCGAATCATGACTTGAGTAAAACTGCTTCTCATGGGACAGCTTCATCAACATATTGGCCCCATAACTTCACAAAAGTCACACTTTAAATGATCGTAGAATGCCCGATACATAAAGATCTGGAAATTCCACCCTTCTGTCAGCTACATTGATCTAACTATGTTTTTTTGCCAACTGCTTCCTCTCATCTTTATTTGAACATGCTAAACTTATAAAACTTTTCAAAAATCTCTTAAAGCATTGAATTAGAATGTCCTGTCAAAATCTTGGTTTGTGTCAATGTCCTTTGTGTAACTGGCTCTACCACCAGAAACAAAGACGCCCTTCTCATTTAGTGCATCGTGGCGATGAATTTAACAGTACCATTCTTTCTGAAGAACATTTCCATTCTTTTCACATCTCAGGTAAATGGCTGAAGCTGTTCACATCTCTTGAGGCACCAACCTATCTGCCATGTCCCAATTGCCACCTCTAATCTCCATCACCTTGACAACTGGTTAATTTTCTATTACTGTTTCAAGCAGCAACATCCAAAATGCATTGCTAAATTCATTGTACTTGTGTGTAAAAAAAATAGCCAAGTACTGGAGTAACTCAGTGGGTCAGGCCGATCTATGAAGAACATAGATAGTGATGTTTCTAGTCGGGGCCATTCTTCAGACTCAAGGAGAGTTTGAAGAAGGGTCCCCACTCGAAACATCACCTATCCATGTCCCACAAAAATGTTCCCCATCCCACTGAGTTACTCCAGAACTTTTTTTGTTTGTTTGTAAACCAGCAGTTCCTTGTTCCGTCATTGCACTAGTGTATGGCTTGATTGTAATCATGTATTGTATGATTTGACTAGATAACATACAACGTTTTTCAATGTATCTCGATACATGTGACAATAATAAACAGTGTCTGTGGGGTCTTTGTTGTAGCTCCTTATTTAGACAGGTGACGTCCTTTGTTGAGGGCAGTTAACTGGTTGGTACAGCAATGCTTCCTGAACATGGCAACACAGATAGTCAGAGTGATAACAAAGGGATTTTCCATGCTTTCATCAGCCATGGCATTGAGTAGGCCAGCACAGTGGCACAGTGACAGAGTTGCTGCCTCACAGTGCTAGAGACCCAGATTTGATCCTGACTGCGGGTGCTGTCTGCATGGAGTTTGTACGTTCTCCCCGTGAACTGCGTGGGTTTTCGCCAGGATCTCTGGTTTCCTCCCGCACTCTAAAGACATACAGGTTTGTACCTTAATTGGCTTGGTATACATATAAATCATCCCTAGTGTGTGTAGCATAGTGTAAGTGTGTGGGGAACGCTGGTCAGTGTGGACAGGGTGGGCCGAAGGCCCTGTTTCCGTGCTGTATCTTAAACGAAACTAAACTAAAAAGGTAGTAAAATATAAATCAGTGTTTTACGATGTTGGTTACATTATCAAATGCAAGGAAATAAAGACCAAACCCATTCTATCAAAGAATGTTGTATTTTTCCATAATCTCCAGGTACAACATTTTACATTAAAAAATGTTGGCAACTTAGTAAACTCCTCACATAATTATCCTACTGAATAATATAAATTAAAATGGACTCAGTCAATCGCATTAGCAGAATAGTACAGAGAAAGAAAACCAAAGATTGTTCACTGTAAGTTTACATAGATTTTTGTTCAGAATCTGAGTCTTTTGAATACTATTGTTTTAATAAGTGTCATGAGCTGACAAAAAACGTCAAGCATTTGGTGTCAGCTGTTTTGTTTGCGGGACTCGCATTTGCTGTGTTAACCATAATCACAAGTTTGTGTTTGTTCAGCAGGGTAAGATGATGACAGTCCTTTTACCCTTTCACTGCTAGATTCTCATAAAATGTTTTTGTTTAAAGGCCTTCATTCATCTGGAACAAATTAGCCCTTAGCACATCTTTACATCTCAAAAGAGACTTTGATGTACCTTTGAGAAGGGATGAAATCAAACACAAGTCACTGCACAGAAAGGGTTAAAAGGTCAGAATTATAGAGAAACAAATGGTCAGAGCTTCCTGCAGAAGTGGTAGTTGGATTTGTGATAAATAGGAAAGTCTAAAAGCATTTGGAAGATTTTAATGGAATTTCCCTCGAAATTGCTCTGCCCCAACACTTCACAGCATTGACGCATCACGTATGTTCATTACCATTGAGCATCTCTTGCTATTAGTCATGCACACGTTTTCACGCTGCTACCAAAGTGGCAGTGGCAGCACAGTGGCGCAGCTGCAAAGCAGCTGCCTCTCAGCTTTGGGGACCCAATTTGATCCTAACCGCAGGTGCTGTCTGTGTGGAGTTTGCACATTCTCCCAGTGACACCAAACCCCAAACAAAGCCCGTGGTTTGAAGTCCTAGGATTTGTGCACGACCAAATAGAAACTCACTTTTCAAAGTCCATTTCCTGGCCCAATTCTTTTCAATTTTCCTCACACTTGAAGGAAATGAATACGGAATATTGATTATGCTCTGTTACACTGGAAAATGGATTACTCCTATTTTGTTCCTTGTCATTGAGGAGTTGCTATCCGTTTCAGTGGGACTACCTGATATTATCCTCAAACAAGCATCTTGTGGTGAAAGACTTTAGATACCAAAGGAAATCGGGACTCTTTCGGATAGGTACTGAGGCCAATTTGCTGTATTAGCTGACATCTGCCAGATTTGGTTGCAAGGGGATTATTTGTATCTACCTGATGGAAAAAGAACAACTTTAAGTGGACTGAGTGGCTAGTCAGCCCATGTCGTGCTGAATATAAGAGTGCATCCATACTGTAATATGGAGGTGGCAAAATGCTAACTGGAACCTGATAATCTCCTGTAAAAGTTGAATTTGAGGGTTTGGGGAAGGTTTCACTGGACCACCAGTTGAACAAGAATGCTCTTTTGGATAAGAAGTCAACCAAAAGGTACGTTAATGAGGACCGACGGTTAAACCGTGGGTTGATTTATTCTGAACAGTGTGGGTGAGTGGTGGGGACCTGGCAAACTTGCCCAATGTTAAGCACACGCCAGAATGGCAGCTACTCCCTTGTATGTGTAGGGATGGGGCAGTCAATGTGGTCAAGAAGGAGGAGAAAGTCAACCGGTGAGAGCCTCAGGAAAAGCTGACAGTAACCCTCAAGATGTAATGAAAACAGAATGAAGAGAATACTCTTCATGAATTCACTGAAAATACATTTTCTTAACTTTTACTTAAAAATTAAATACACAGCATGGAAACAGACCCTTTGCCGGGGGGGGGGGGGGTGGGGAGGTAAAGCAACAGGTGTTGAATCTCCTGTAGTTGCAGGGGAATGTACCTGGGCAGGGAGTGGTTTGGATGGGAAGGGGCGAGTTGACCAGGGAACGGCATTTTGTGTCTACCTTCGATTTAAACCAGTATCTGCAGTTCTTTCCTACAACCTTCTAATCTGTGAGTCTTTGCAACGTAGGAGGAAACCAGAGCTCCTGGGGAAAACCCACATGGTCATGGGGAGAACGTACAAACTCCATACAGACAGCACCCACAGTCAGGATCGAACCCGGCTCTCTGGCGCTGTATGGCAGCCACTCCACTGCTGCACCACCCGGCTGCCCGATACTTTCTTGGGGGATTCTACAAACTCTGTGGCAGAGAGAAATCCTTATCAATTTAGGCCAGTTTTCTATCGTTCTCATAATGAATTTCGTCATCAGCTCTCTCATTTACTAACGTGCCGATTCATCGCTTGTTTTGGGTGACCAGCAGAGGTACCTGGACAATAGACCAGTGGAATTCTGACTCAATGTTGAGTCTTTGTGGATTTGTTTATTGCCTGCAAAACCAGATGCATTTCTGTCAAGTTTCAACAATTTGATTTGTTTATATACCATGGGATTAGAAAGCAGATTTACTCATTCACAAATGCTGGTGTGAAGGAAACTTACTTAAGCATACTATAAAAATGTAACAGGATGAAATGTGAACTCATATTTATGCTACCCCCCCCATCGTAATACAAGAGGTTTGTGCGTAACTATGAGGTGTAATGTTCCAAGGTGACCTCTCACAGTATTCTGAATCATGCTGCATTAAACACCATAAACCATTAATGATCGTATATCTAATGTGCAGGAAGGAACTGCAGATGCTGGTTTCAACCCAAGAGAGACACAAAAAGCTTGAGTAACTCAGTGGGTCAGGCAGCATCTCAGGAGTAAAGGAATAGGTGATGTTTCGGGTCGAGACCCTTCCTCAAACTCGTGTATCTAATCTCTCGGGCACCTCTCGGGTGACTTGGATAGATTAGGAGAGTGAGCAAATGCATGGCAGATGCAATATAATGTGGATAAAATGTGAGGTTATCCACTTTGGCGGCAAGAACAGGAAAGCAGAGTATTACCTGAATGGTGGCCAATTAGGAAAAGGAGAGATGCAACGTGACCTGGGTGTCATGGTGCACCAGTCATTGAAAGCAAGCGTGCAAGTGCAGCAGGCAGTGAAGAAAGCGAATGGTATGTTAGCATTCATAGCAAGAGGATTTGAGTTTAGGAGCAGGGAGGTTCTTCTGCAGTTGTACAGGGCCTTGGTGAGACCGCACCTGGAGTATTGTGTACAGTTTTGGTCTCCTGATCTGAGGAAAGACATTCTAGCCTTAGAGGGAGTACAGAGAAGGTTCACCAGATTGATCCCTGGGATGGCAGGACTTTCATATGAAGAAAGACTGGATAGACTAGGCTTATACTCGCTGGAATTTAGAAGACTGAGGGGGGATCTTATTGAAACATATAAAATTCTTAAGGGGTTGGAGAGGCTAGATGCGGGAAGATTGTTCCAGATGTTGGGGAAGTCCAGAACCAGGGGTCACAGCTTTAGGATAAGGGGGAAGTCTTTTAGGACCGAGATGAGAAAACATTTCTTCACACAGAGAGTGGTGAGTCTGTGGAATTCTCTGCCACAGAAGGTAGTTGAGGCCAGTTCATTGGCTATATTTAAGAGGGAGTTAGTTGTGGCCCTTATGGCTAAAGAGATCAGGGGGTATGGAGAGAAGGCAGATACAGGTTATTGAGCTGAATGATCAGCCATGATCATATTGAATGGCGGTGAAGGCTCGAAGGGCCGAATGGCCTACTCCTGCACCTATTTTCTATGTTTCTATTCACGGTGGGTGAAAGCAACAAATGGGCCATCATAGCTCAGCATCTGTAATAAATCAAAAGCAAAGCATCAGCTATCAATCAATTTGGGGCAGCTCAGTGGCGCAGCGGTAGAATTCCTGTCTTACAGAGCTTGCAGCGCCGGAGACCCGGGTTCGATCCCGACTACGGGTGCTGTCTGTGCAGAGTTTGTACGTTCTCCCCGTGACTGCGTGGGTTTTCTCCCAGATCTTCGGTTTCCTCCCACACTCCAAAGACGTACAGGTTTGTAGGTCAATTGGCTTGGTAAATGTAAAAATTGTCCTTGGTATTTAGCAACAGAGTTAGTTGAACTATAAATGGATGTTACAATGCTGGCCAAAAAGGCCAATGATTTCTAGTTGTAGTTTATTAGGGTTTCAAAATAGCCATGTTTGAAGTGCACATAGGGTTCTTCAACATCTAAAAGGGGCCACAAATGATTAACACAGAATTAGAAAATGTTCTTCTCCTCTCTATTTTTCTCCTAGTGTACATA